>NC_091471.1:336228465-336843064 GCF_036971445.1 Narcine bancroftii | reverse complement strand
CCTAAGGAAGCCATACTGGTTTTGGTCTATCTTATCAGTTACTCTGACACTCAACTCTATCTTCCCAATCACTGATGCCTGGCTAACCGGCCAATAATTTCTTCTGCTTCCCTACCTTCTTGAATTGTGGGGTGACATTTGCGATTTTCAGTCCTCTGGGACCAAACCAGAATCAACTGATTCCCAAAAGATCGATATCAATGCCTCAACAATATCTATCGCTACTTCTTTCAGGACCCGAGGGTGCAATTCATTTAGTCCAGGAGACTTATCAACCCTCAGACCATTCAGTTTTCTGAGTTCCTTCTCCCTTGAAATAGTAACTGCACTCACTTCCCTTCCCTGATGCCCTTTAACATCTAGTACACTGCTAATGTCTTCCACAGTGAAGACTGATGCAAAATATTTAGTTCCTCTGCCATCTCGTCGCCAATTATTATTTCTCCAGTGTTATTTTCTAGTTGTCCTATATTTACTCTCACCTCTCTTTTACTCTTTATATACTTGAAGAAACCTTTATTAGCCAGTCTACTGTCTTACAATCATCTTCTCCCTCCTTGTGAGTTTTTACCTTCTGTAAGTTTTTGAAAGCTCCCAAATCCTCTATTTTTTCCACTAATATTTGCTTCCTTCCTCTTTTGCTTTTACGTTGGGTTTGACTTCCCTTATCAGCCAGTTGAGACATTTTTCTATTTCCTCTATTTTTCTTGCAGAGAACCCACCCATTGCTGCTCTGCCATCTTCCCTACCCATGCCTCCTTCCAATCTACTTTGGCCAGTTCTTCTCTCATACCACTGTAATTCCCTTCACTCTTCTAAAATACTGACACATCTGACTTTAGTTTCTCCCTGTTAAAATCTCAAATTGAACTCGATCTTAGTGTCATCACTGCCCCCTAATGGTTCCTTTACTCCAAGCATCTCTGGTATAGCTGATCCCATTGTGAGCTCATTAAACAAGCTGCTCTTAAAAAGTCATTTGTAGACTTGCTACAAAATTTCTTGCGATCCAGTCCCAACCTGGTTTTTCCAATCTTCTTTCTTTGGCTTGGCTTCGCGGATGAAGATTTAAGAAGGGGTAAATGTCCACGTCAGCTGCAGGCTCATTTGTGGCTGTCAAGTCCGATGCGGAACAGGCAGACACGGTTGCAATGGTTGCAGGGGAAAATTTGTTGGTTGGGGTTAGGTGTTGGGTTTTTCCTCCTTTGTCTTTTGTCAGTGAGGTGGGCTCTGCGGTCTTCTTCAAAGGAGGTTGCGCCCGCCGAACTGTGAGGCGCCAAGATGCACAGTTTGAGGCGATATCAGCCCACTGGCGGTGGTCAATGTGGCAGGCACCAAGAAATTTCTTTAGGCTGTCCTTGTACCTCTTCTTTGGTGCACCTCTGACACGATGGCCAGTGGAGAGCTCGCCATATAACACGATCTTGGGAAGGCGATGGTCCTCCATTCTGGAGACGTGACCTACCCAGCGCAGTTGGATCTTCAACAGCGTGGATTCGATGCTGTCAGCCTCTGCCATCTCGAGTACTTTGATGTTAGGGATGAAGTCGCTCCAATGAATGTTGAGGATGGAGCGGAGACAACGCTGGCAAAGCGTTCTAGGAGCCGTAGGTGATGCCGGTAGAGGACCCATGATTCGGAGCCGAACGGGAGTGTGGGTATGACAATGGCTCTGTATACGCTTATCTTTGTGAGGTTTTTCAGTTGGTTGTTTTTCCAGACTCTTTTGTGTAGTCTTCCAAAGGCGCTATTTGCCTTGGCGAGTCTGTTGTCTATCTCGTTGTCGATCCTTGCATTCGATGAAATGGTGCAGCCGAGATAGGTAAACTGGTTGACCGTTTTGAGTTTTGTGTGCCCGATGGAGATGTGGGGGGGTGGCTGATGGAGGACCTCAGTTTTCTTCAGGCTGACTTCCAGGCCAAACATTTTGGCAGTTTCCGCAATATAGGACGTCAAGCGCTGAAGAGCTGGCTCTGAATGGGCAACTAAAGCGGCATCGTCTGCAAAGAGTAGTTCACGGACAAGTTGCTCTTGTGTCTTGGTGTGAGCTTGCAGGCGCCTCAGATTGAAGAGCCTGCCATCCGTGCGGTACCAGATGTAAACAGCATCTTCATTGTTGAGGTCTTTCATGGCTTGGTTCAGCATCATGCTGAAGAAGATTGAAAAAAGGGTTGGTGCGAGAACGTAGCCTTGCTTCACGCCATTGTTAATGGAGAAGGGTTCAGAGAGCTCATTGCTGTATCTGACCCGACCTTGTTGTGCAGTTGGATAACCATATTGAGGAACTTTGGGGGGCATCCGAGGCGCTCTAGTTTAAAATCCTCCATGACTACTATTACATTGCCTTTCTGACACACCTATTTGCCGTTGTAATTTGTTGTCCACATCTCAGCCTCTGATCTGTATATAACTACCAACAATGTCTTTTTACCCTTGCCATTTCTTAACTCAATTCACTATGATTCTATTTCTCCTGATCCTATTGTCACCTCTTTCTAATGATTTAAATGTTATGTGTTTTATTGGTGACACGGTTAGCATAGCGGATAGGGTAACGCTGTTACAGTGCTAGTGACCCGGGTTCCAATCCAGCGCTGTCTGTAAGAAATCTGTACATTCTGCGTGGGTTTCCTGTGGACGCTCTGGCTTCCTCCCACCCTTCAAAAACATTAATTGGTGTATTTGTGGGGCACAGGCTCATGGGCTGAAATATTGTATAAGTTGACTAGATCAAGTTTCCTGCTGTGTTATTACTTTTTTCATTCAGTATTTTGGATGTTGTAACCAAACACTGCCTTGTGCCTATTTTCATTGCATTGCTGTGGTTGCACACTCTTCACAGTGTTGGCTTCCTTTCCACCCTTCTGTTAATTAGTCTCCTAATTACTGCCCTCAACTGCCACTGTTCAAGTCTAGAGGGGATTGGAGATAGGGATTAGTTGGATGGGGTTGGGAATCGGATGAGGATGAACAGAATTTGACTGTATTTCACGAAATGAAAGTGTAATTTCTCCCCCCCCCCAAAAAAAATCTCCTGCTAGGCCTCTTAGATAACAGCAGGAGTACTGACTCAGCTCCCTCATTTCAAAATTGACCGTTAGAATTTGCAATCGATGTTTATTCCTCCCACAAACCTTAAGAGTGCAGATCATTCCTGGACTGAACATGGAAAAAAAAAAGCTGATGCTGTGAATCTGAAACAAAACAGAACCATTGAGCCAAGTTGGGCAGCATTTGTGGAGAGAGAAGCAGTCGATGTTTGAGATCTGTGAACCTTCATCCAGATTTCCCAATCCACTTGGGTGTCTCCCTCTGGACTTGAATAATTTGGCATTGATTTTCCACTCCATTGTTTGTTGTGACCTCTCCGGCTGGAACCATATTGGAAGTCATCTCACCCGCCCATCGAGGGTTAGATCTGCGCACCAGTGAGGCTGATGCATTATTGGCCCTTGCAACCTATGTCTGATTGGCCTTGCAGGTGCCAATCAAGGGTTAGATCTGCCCACAGGTGAGGCTGACACAGGATTAGTCTTCGCAGGTCACATGGATGGGCCCTGTATTGAAAAAGCAGCACGTGGTGTTATTTTGCCTCTCTCTGTTCTTGCTGTTGCATGGAGGCCATCACTGAGCTCTAGGTCACAGTACAATGGGCCCATCCAGAGCCTTGGGCAATGCTGGAGACAAGGTTCATTTGGTACACTTATTAGTTGTAATTAATTTACTGCTTTGTTTGTGTTTGCTGTGTTTGCTAGAGTTAGAAAGGAGTGATGGGCATTGTGTGTTTAACCCTTATCTCCCCAATTGGGAGCTGAGAAGGTTTAGCAGTAATTTATTTGGTCCTGATGTGTAGCTATTTGTGTATTTTTCTGGGTTAGTCTGTGTAAGTGTGTACCCTTTTGTGAATTCCCCTGTGTGTAAATATAGACTACCGTTTGTTAATGTCACATTTCCAGCCTTGATTCTCTTTGAACCCATCAAAACTATACTGAACACATCAAACACTGTTTGACTTGTTGACTGTTCCCAGCATTTTCTGATTTTGATTCCAATACTGTGCTCGCACAACAACTGACCACTCGGGCTCTGTGTGATACCACTATCTCAATGCAGTCCTGCTTCTGTGAAAAACTTGAAGATTCAGGTCCTGGTCCAGAGGTCTGCAGGTCCTCAGTGTTAGTTAGTCTTAGCAGAACGGTCAGGGTAGCGATTTTACAGCTCCAGCGACTGGGACCAGGGTTCGAATCCTGCACTGTCTGTACAGAGTTTGTACATATCTCCCTGGGTCTATGTGGGTTTTCCCCTGGGGCTCCAGTGTCCTCCCACTGTTCGAAATGTATTGTGACTGTAGATTAGTTGGGTGTAAATTGGGCGGCATGGACTTGTAGGTCTAAATTTAAAAATAAATTTATATCTTGGTGGTCAGTGATGATATTCACTTCTTTAATAGAGGCCTTTGCATTCCATTATCTCAGGGACTGCTGCACGTTTTGAGATGCTTGTCCTGGCTTTCAGGTAGAATGTTAAATTTAGGTCCCCTCTGAGCTCAGTGTGAATGTAAAGTAAATTAAAGCAGAAAATGCTGGATAATATCAGCAAGTCATTTTACAAACTATGGGCAGAGAAACAGAGCTAAAGCTTAAGGTTGAAAATCCCTTGTCAGATCTCAAATAGGTGTTAGGGATCTGTGTTATTATTTCTGAGGACATACAGCCCAGATAACCCACCCTCGGCCTACTTTGTGCCAACTGTAACTGCTAATCCCATTTACCTGCATTAGGCTCAGATCCTCCTACCTGTCAGGTCCAAGTATTTGTCCAAATGCCTTTAAAATAGTGCAGTCGTATCTGCCTCCACACCTTCATTGGCAGCTTGTTCTCTCTCGTGCCCTCACTAGTGTTTGTAGTTCAAACAAGGTCTTAAGTCAGGCTATCATTACATTATTTATATTACGAATACTATTATATGCAGATAATGGTGCCTCTGTAACCCGGGAAAGCAGGGAGTGCTTCTCTGCAGGATCCTACTGCTTGATTGTGTTGCCACCGCCCTTGGACATGCTTTAAGCAGTCTGGTCAAGGGGCCAACAGTGTTTTTTTTTTAATTAACTGTCCATGACAGCAGTGCCCATCCTTGGCAGAGGACCAGGAGGAATTGCGGTCTTCGGGGAATCATTGGTCAGCCGCAGGGAACCAGAACACCCCCTGCCCCTGACCTCCCTGCCCCGTACCCACCACTGAGAAGGAGAAGCCTGGAAGATGGCCCTACAAGGAAGGTGACCGTGGCAGCAGACTAGCGACGGGCTCAACGGCCGAAAGACTTGCACGAGGCTACTGGAGATTGGCTCGTGGGAACGAGGTGTTAGGTTTGGGGTTCCAAAGGCAAGAATGGCTCCCAGAGGGCCTTGAGTACTGAAATCTTCCTGATTGTATTGGAGGTTCGGAGCTGGGGATGGCCAATGGATCAGACAGGAGGCCACAGACACTTAGTGTCTCTGAAGGGCCTCCCTTTTACTTCTCTTTTTCTTAATGTTGGGGGCACTGGGTGATGCTAGCAGTGTCTCTTTGTGTGCCTTTATGACAGGCAAAAGTTGATGAATTTTGTATAATAGTACATGACATTAAAGGAATCTTAAATCTTGATGTATTTAAGGGAGCTGAAGGATGTTTTGTTGCAGGATACATGGTAATTCCTCGCCAGCACTGGATGAGGGCATTCATCTGTTGAGTCCACACCTGACTCCAATAATAGAGTTTACGAGCTCATTCCTCTCTCCACATCCTTTCCGATTATAGGTCAGGATCTTTACAAATCCACCATTGACAGGACATCCACACCGATCTCTGGCAGGGCATTTCGGACCCTAATTCTCACTGTGGAAAATGGACTTAAACATATTTATTCATGTACAACACTTTCTTTCTTCTTCAATCTTTTTATTGGCAGTTGAAAAAAAAATCAGATACATTGATACAGATGATGCAATGTTGAGGTAACAATAAATTAACATTACAGATAATTAACAATGGTAAACAAGACAGGTATGATGATATGCAACACTTTATATCAACAACAGGCTCTCCTGACACAATTTACAATGTCACTGGTGACTTGCACATTTTCGAGACAACACCTTTTTTTAAGTTCTTTCTCAGTTTTTTCCTGGCCACATGAGAAATGTCTTTCAGCACCAGGGGGCACTGTTCACTCACGAATGCAGCCATTGCAGGCGCTTTGACAGTCTTCAATGGGTTTGGAATCTACTGAAAGTGGTAAGCCTTCCACACTCACTGCTCCCTACTCGCTAGTTCTACCCCTCTTGCTTGTGGATCAAGTGGCAATTTGGTTTGCAAAGTTGACTACTCACCTGCTAGGGGTGCAGTGCTAAATGTTTTGGGTGCCAGAGCTCACCAAAAGTGGTAACAAGGAGGTGCCTGAAGCAGCTGCATGAGGTGCCTGGAGCTGCCCCCTGAAGTGCCTGGAGCGGCGTTCCGGTGAGCTCCGGCAGCACGGCACCCCTGCAAGCATTGGATCTCAAATGGCATAACATGAAGGCATAAGGTAGTGGACACAGCCCAGTTCATCACAGGCAAAACCCTCCCCACTATTGAGAACATCTGCAGCAGTGGTTTTCAAACTGCCCCCTAAACTCACTTATCACCTTAAGAAATCCCAATGAAATCGGTGCTCTGTGATTAGTAAGGGATTGTTTAAGGTGGTATGTGGGTGGGAAAGAAAGGTGAGAACCACTGCTCTAGACCCAATTGTTACTGAAATATTTTGCTTGAGAAAAATGTCATTTGCCCATTTTCTTTAGAGTAATGAAACTGTGCACATAACAGGACAATGAGGTACGATTAAAACACTGGTTTTCAAACTTTTTCTTTCCACTCACACACCATCTTAAGCAATCCCTTACCTATAGAGAACCTATGGCATAGGGATTGCTTAAGGTAGAATGTGAGTTTAGGGGAACAGTCTGAAAACCACTGATGTACAGGGAACAATGCCATCGGGGAGCAGCGACAATCATCAAGGATCCACACCACCCAGCACACGCTCTGTTCTCGCTGCTACCAACAGGAAAGTTAGAGGCGCCACAAAATTCGCACCATCAGGTTCAGGTACAGCTGCTACCCCTCCACCATCAGACTCCTCAACGACAAACTCAAGCAGGGACTTGTTTAAGGAGTCGTACTTTTACACTTTATTGATTTTTTTTTCTTTGCATTGCACCGTCAGTTTGTTTACATTTCTTTATTTGTTTGCACTTGTACATTTTTTTTACACTACCAGTAAGTGGTAATCTTACCTCGCCTACTGAAAAAGAATCTCGGGGTTGTATAAGATGTCATGTATGTACTCTGAAAATAAATCTGAAATCTGATAGATCAGTCAAGTCTTAACACCAACATCCCTACCACCCATACCAGGCCCTCTTCACTCTACTACCATCAATGAAAGGTACAGGAGCCTAAAGACGAGCACTCAACGGCACAAGGACGGCTTCTCTCCCACTGCCATCAGATTCCTGAATAATCAATGAACCAAAGACACTGCCTTACTTTTCCTGCCCTACTATTTATTTAAATTTATTGTAAGGCAGTTTATCGGAATGTTTGCACTGACCCTGCCGCAAAACACCGAATTTCGTGACTTGTTCATGACAATAAATCCTGATTCTGAAACTAAACAGCCTGTAAAACCTGAGAAACACAAGAACTGCTGTGCATGTTTTATCTACATATATTAATAAACAGAGTCATGGAATCTTGAGTGAACAATGAGCCGCTGGATGAACTCACATATCAGGCAACATCATTGGGAAGAAGAGGTTGGCAACATTTTGAGCCAGGACCCTTTATCAAGACTTGCCAGGAAGGGGAGATAGCAACTACACCGAGAGGTTCTGGGGCAAGAGGTGCTAAAATGTAATAGGGTGGGAGAGACCACTGAGAAAAGTAAGAAAGGGAGTGGTTTTTTTTAAAAAAGAGGTGGAAATAGTGGAACCTAATTAGAGAGGGAAGTTACCCAAAATTGTAAAAAGTTCAAGTTTATTTATCATCCAATTGTACCATCCATGCCTCAACAACATATACATAGAACCTATCTTCTTTCTTCTTTGGCTTGGCTTCGCTCGTTTGTGGCTGACAAGTCCATGCGGGACAGGCAGACACGGTTGCAGCGGTTGCAAGGGAAAATTGGTGGGTTGGGGTTAGGTGTTGGGTTTTTCCTCCTTTGTCTTTTGTCAGTGAGGTGGGCTCTGCAGTCTTCTTCAAAGGAGGTTGCTGCCCGCCGAACTGTGAGGCGCCAAGATGCACGGTTTGAGGCGAGATCAGCCCACTGGCGGTGGTCAATGTGGCAGGCACCAAGAGATTTCTTTAGGCAGTCCTTGTACCTCTTCTTTGGTGCACCTCTATCATGGTGGCCAGTGGAGAGCTCGCCATATAACACGATCTTGGGAAGGCGATGGTCCTCCATTCTGGAGACGTGACCTACCCAGCGCAGTTGGATCTTCAGCAGTACATGTATTATATACATATATTAATAAATAGAGTCATGGAAAGTTGTTTTTGCAGTTCAACACAGTCTCACTGCCTGTGTAAAAAAATTATTCCTCAGTCTGGTGGTTCTGGCTCTAATACTTTAGTATCTCTTCCTTGACCGGAGTAGGTGGAAGGTGCTTACGGATTTTGTGAGCCCTCTTTCAAAAACAATCCTGGTTAATCACATTGATGAGGGTGTTTGGGGTGGGGAGGGAGACCCCAGTGACCTTCTCTGCTGTTTTTATGTCCTGTAGTTTGGCCTCCGATCCAAAGCTCGACAGCAACCGTACTGCACTGTGATGAAGCCGGCCAGGTCGCTCCCAATAGAGCTTCAGTAGAGAGTTGACAGAATGGTGGTCGGTATCCTTGCCCGCCTCAACCTTCTAAAGAAGTGCAGTTGTTATTGTGCCTTCCTGTCATACGAGGAGATGTTATGTGTCTAAGATAGTTCACTCGAACTAGGCTGTTCTCTCATCTGGTGCTAAAGTTGACATGTAAAAGAATATGTTTGTGAATGCCTCTGATGTTCAAATATTATCCAGCTTTTTTTTCTTCAACTCCTGAGAATTTGGTGCTTTACTGCCTGAGTCTTTGAGGACTCCAATTTTGGAACCTAGTCAGTGAAACACTGGTAAAGAGGATGTAAAGACTCCTGAGTTTGGATATTTTCGTGGAAGTCCCAATGCTCCATTGTTTCACCTGGTATTGTCAGGAATGTTTAAACCAAGGTGGTGGGCATTATCACCAAGAGGAGCACTTAACGCCTGATCTTCATTGCCCTGATTGAAAGTGGAGGTGAGCCACTTCTTTTAACTTCTGGGGATAGGTGGGGAGTTCCATGATTTCAACAGTGTGGTGTTGGCCCTGGATGGGAAAATGTCCCCATGCATCAGTTGCATTTATACCAGGAGGTGAGGAGGGGCTATCAAAGAAGCTTTAGAAAATTATCACAGTCAATCGTGAACAGTGTACACTGCGTGAGTAGCAGTTAGGTGGGAAGTTGCTGTTGATGGGAGTAGATGATGTCCTGATCTGAATGGACAAGGTTTTATTGCAGTTACAACTTTAAAATTTAACAATTTTAAATTTAGATATACAGCACGGTAACAGGTCATTTTGACCCACGAGTCCGTGCCACCCAAACACACCAAATTGACCCACACCCCCGGTATGTTTTGAATGGTGGGAGGAAACTGGAGACCTCCAGAAGAAGCCCCTGCAGACACAGGGAGAGCATACAAACTCCATTCTTTCTTTTTAAAATATTTTTTATTGTTATTTAATATATAAACAATTGAATGATATAATTATACAATTTGCCCTACGTTTAAAAATATAGGAAAAAGATTTCAAATAGGAACCTAATTCACTGGTAATAATGTAGTAAAATATAACATCAAACTAAAAGAAAAAACCCAAAAGAAGGAGATATAATGGAAAGAAAGGAAAAATAAAGTTCTTTTCAAATAAAATATAATAAAAAAAAATAAAAAGTATAAAATTGTCTTTCCTTCTCTTCTCATTCTGTAAGAATTTGTATCAGAAGTTGAATTATTCACAGTCGAGCTAATCCATTATTTGTTATATTATCCAGTTTATCATTGTCGGATGTTGTTTGGGACTCTATATCGTTACATCTCAAACTAGCAACCACAGAAGACACAATTCAAGAAGGTTAAATTTTAACCCCATATTTTTTAATGACTATTAATTATGTAATGTCTTAACTAACACAATCAACCCCACTATATGCATCTATAGCAAATATACAGATATATATTTGCAAACAGTGTGTACGTGGAAAAGCTTTAGTATCTTTGTGCCCAGTATTCAAAAAGGAAAAATCCCCCAAAACCCCAGGTTAGTCAGTCAAGTAATTCCGTCCGAAAACACAGTCCACAGAATTCAATCTCAAAGTTCAGTTCTTTAAACGACAATAAAGGACGTCGAATTGAAGGTTGGAGAGAGAAATGACTGATGTTGCGTTGCAGTAAACTCACTTATGAGGCACATGCATTTCACACAGCTCTCCAGCTGCCCTCCGCCGCTCCAACTGCTGCTCTCTGCTTCACAGCTGGATTCTCCCTCTGTTCTCAAAAGTTCCAAGCAATTGGCGAGTCAGCACTCAGCTGTACCACAAGTTGCAGAGTTCTAAACAGAAATCCATCCTTTATAATGAGAGTCCACAGTCCAAAAGGTCAGTCCATGGTCCACAACAATATGTAATTTAATTAATATGATCTTTTTTGTATGACACTATTTGTTGCAATTTAAAGTGGCCAACAGAGTACATATGTCCAAAGTTAAACTATTTCATTTTTATTCAGATATAAATCCTCTTTGTGATAAATGCAAAATTGCTGATGCTTCTTTGATCTGGAAAAATTTTGTAAAGATATTTTTCAAACATTATTGGTGAGTCTTAAGGTCAAATTAGAACTTTGCCCTTTAATTGCTCTGTTCAGACTATTTCAAGACGATGAATTCTTATTGACTCCAACTCAAAGTTTAATGTTCTCTTTTATTTCTTTGATAGCCAGACATCCAATGCTGATTGAATGGAAAGACACTATTCCACCTTGACACACACATTGACTAAATGATATTGGGTCGCTTTCACAGATAGGGCTTAAGCCTGGTCCCAGATTGAAATGCCTGTTTGGGCTGTCTTAACTCAAAGTGACTTGCACAGACTTATCTTAAAATAGTTGTAGATTTAGCCTGTTCTGGATTAATCAAAGCCAATTGCAAGAGGGAGGCCCAGAGCTTCTCTAGGACTAAATTGAAGTGGCAGCGACTAAATTCAAAGAGGCAGGTTTAACTTCTGCTTAGTACTGGTTGTGAGGGAGCATGGAGTATTTGGAATATTTAAATGAAGACCAACATACACTACAGAGGCCAGCCAGATGAGTACTTGTGGATAGGACTAATCCATTAAATTACTTCGATGAAATAACTTTTCAAGAAGGTAGGGAAGATTGAAAGAGTTGAGTTACAGGGGAAGATTAAATAAGTTGGGACTTTATTTATTGGAGCATAGAAGAATGAGGGGAGGTTAGTCATGTTGATTATCCCTAATCAATCCCTAGCTATCAAAATAAATGTATATCCAATTTCTTTGAACACCTTCCAATAATTTACCTACACTGACATCAGGCTGACCAACCTATAAATTCCAGGGTTACTTTTGGAGCCTTTTTTAAACAATGGGACAACATGGGTTACCCTCCAATCCTCTGGTGGCACACCCATGGCTAAGGATATTTTAAATATTTCTGTCAGAGCCCCTGCAACTTCTTCACCAGCCTCCCTCAAGGTCTGAGGGAATTCCTTGTCAGGCCCGAGGGATTTATCCAAGCTTATTTGCTTTAAGATAGCACTTTCTCCTCTTTAATCAGTATAGGTTCCATGACATCGCTGCTTGTTTTCCTTACTTCTCATGACTTTGTGTCCATTTCCTGAGTGAATACTGAGAGGGAAAAATATTCAAAATATCCCCCATCTCTTTTGGCTCCATACAAAGCCAAGCACTCTGATCTTCAAGGGCACCAATTTTGTCCCTCACTATCCTTTTGCTCTTAATATACCTATAGAAACCCTTAAGATTTTCCTTCACATTGTCTGCCAAAGCAACCTCATGTCATCCTTTAGCCTTCCTGATTTCTTCCATTAGTTTTTTCTTGCTTTTTTTAATGCTCCTCAAATATCTCATTTGCTTCATGTTGCCTACACCTGTTACATGTATCTCTCTTCTTCCGAACCAGACCCTCCAATATTCCTTGCAAACCAAGGATCCCTGTACCTTCTAACCTTGCCTTTGATCCTGATAGGAACAACAAACTCTGTACTCTCAAACGTTCACCTTTGAAGGTCCTCCAATTACCTCGGACATCCTTGCCCAAAAGCAACCAATCCACGTATTCTAGATCCTTTCTCATTTCCTCAAAATTGGTCTTTCTCCAATTTAGAGTCTCAACTCAAGGCCCAGACCTATCCTTCTCCATAATTAACTTGAAACTAATGGCATTATGATCACTGGACCCAAAATGCTCCCCTACACATATTTCTGTCACCTGTCCTGCCTTGTTCCCTAAAAGGAGATCCAGTATTGCATTCTCTCTAGTTGGTACCTCTATATATTGATTAAAAAAAACTTTCCTGAACACATTTGACAAACTCCAAGCCATCTAGCCCTTTTACAGTATGGGAGTCCCAGTCAATATGGGGAAAGTTAAAATCTCCTATGATCACAACTTTGTTTCCTGCAACTTTCTGCTCTCTCTAGAGATTTTCTCCTCCTTTCTCGCTATTGGAAGGTCTATAATACAACCCAAATGTGCTCATACCTTTTCTGTTCCTCAGCTCCACCCATGAAGCATCAGTAGACAAGCTCTCTGGTCTGCCAGCCTGAGCACAGCTGTGATATTTTACCTGACAAGCAATGCCACACTTCCCCCTTTCAACCACCCCCCCTTCCCCCGCCCCAATAACCCTGGTTGTATCGTGTCTAAAGCAATGGAAGCCCAGAACATTGAGCTGCCAGTTCTGCCCCTCCTGCAACCAAGTTTCACTGATGGCCACAATGTCGTAATTCCTTGTGCCAATCCATGCTCGCTGAGTTAGAAAGTATGAACACTAATTCCTGAATTAATTTTGTTTCTTCTATTTGTTAACAGAGTGTATTTTTCACAAAGTTCAAATTTGATCTAACTATTGTACACAATTCCAACGAATTCCAATTATCTGGGTACCTATGCCTCATTGCAGAAGTTATGTATAATTTTTATATCAAGGAAAATGTCCTGGCAACACATCACATTCAACCTTCCTTTCTATCATAGCATATTTTCTTGCTCTGTGCATGAAGTTCATTAACATTGAGCCTGCCAGGCAACCACAATTGGTGGAAGATTCATGATTGTGGTCCCTTATGTAATTTTAAAAAAAGTGCAGTCCCCAATTTTGTCGATCGTGATGTGTTGAGGCAAGGTAGAGACCACCAAACATAATTGATGACAAGGTCTACAGATGGTTGGTGTTGAGCAGCTTGTTAAGGCCTGCTCTTCAGTTGATTTAAGTCCCAACGTGGGCAAGGTGGCAATAAAGATTTACTCAGGATGAATTAGTTTTTCTTAAGTTCTTGTTCTACTTTCATATCGAGAGTGGTTGCCACCACTCTATGCCGACATCCTCCTGTTTCTGCACGGCACTCTTCCCCCCTGATTGTGCTCTGATCCCTTGAAGTCCCCACTGGACTATGATATCTCCCAGGTACCAATCTTCTCTCCGGGTTCATGCTCTTTCCCCATCCATGCTCAGAAATCAGCATTAGTTAGACAGCAAGATGCCGTGGTCCCCTGAACTGCCTGCTCCTTTTCTCGGTCAGTCTGACAGTCAGTGGTCCAGTTCATCTCAGCTGATGAGGTGACCGCCTCTTGAAAAAATGCTAACCATGAAACATCCCAGTGATTTCACCTGTTCAAGCTCTGAAGCTGGATAATACCACACCCAATAGAGACCTTAAAAATGTACTTCCACTTTTTAAATTCTCTGGGCTTTTTTTTTTATAAGTAGATGCTTGTCCAAACTTCCTGTGTCTCCTTCACCAGAAACAGCTGTCACCAGAGTGTTTTTCACCTTCCTTTTGAAGAAGTGTAAGCAAATCAGTGTAAACCCATTCTAACTGAAATCCTGAGGAGCCTGTCATGAGCACAATTTTTTTCTTGTCAAAGAGAACCTTGAGACAGCCCATCACTTCTGAAGTTCTTTCATAATCTCCGTGGTCAGCTAAGATTCTCAAGATTTAGGTCACTGACAAAGGACAAAGGAGGAAAAACCCAACACCCAACCCCAACCCACCAATTTTCCCTTGCAACCGCTGCAACCGTATCTGCCTGTCCCGCATCGGACTTGTCAGCCACAGACGAGCCTGCAGCTGACGTGGACATTACCCCTCCATAAATCTTCGTCCGCGAAGCCAAGCCAAAGAAGAAATAACCATAGCATTTGAAACATGGAAAAGGTTTATGAACAATTGTGGTTCCTTATGCTGCATCACAATTTATTACAAATAGAGTAACTGTTATTTCTCAGCTCAGAATGTTTCCTCGTTTATTCATTAGGCCTTGACATTGCTGGTAACACCCACTGCTTCAGTGGCAATGAGAAAAGAAATAGTCTTCATTGTTCACAAAATGAATAGGTTCTCTCAAAATGGTTGAATTATACAACAGCCTTTCAGTAGAACATAGTGGGTGTTTCTCTCTATATTCACACAGAAAAATGGATGTTAATTGCATCTTGGGTTTTGTTTTGATAAACGGATTCATCAAATTAGGGGTATGCTACAATTTGAGCACATGGATATCAAGAGATACTGGAGATTTGATGTTCCCAGACAATAAATCCTTTATCTTCCAGATGGCTAGTTCAGTATCATCGAGTCTGTTTAATTAATTCAACTGCTTTTAAAGCAGTGGTTCTCAACCTTTTTCTTTCCACTCACAGACCATTTTAAGCATTCCCTATGTGATTGGAAAGGGATTGCTTCAGGTGGTCTGTGGGTGGCAGGAAAATGTTCGAAAACCCCTGTTTTAATCGTCCCTAATTGACTCGTTATGCGCACGGTTTCGTAACTCCAAAGGAAATGGGCCAATTTTCTTCAAGCAAAATATTTCAGTAACAATTGGGTCTAGAGCAGTGATTCTCAACCTTCTCTTCCCACTCACATCCCACCTTAAGCAATCCCTTACTAATCACAGAGCACCGATGGCAGAGGGATTACTTTGAGTGGAAAGAAATAGGTCGAGAACCATTGCTTTAAATCCAGTGATCATTGTTTAATAAACAACATTGAAAAAATTAATACCATGACATTAGTTAATAAGAATTCGAGATCAGTAAAAACCATTTCTGGAACTCATGTTCCCCAGAAAGTGCTTATCTTATAATATTGCTTTACATCATTCCATTTCAAATTGATACATATTAAATAGAGGTTGACAGATTTTTAATATACAATACCATCAAATGGAATTAAATACACAATCACATTCCCAGCAAACTATTTTGTGCATTTCATTTTAACTTAATTTTGATATTGTATCAATGATAAAGACTATTACACAGTGAAAACCTAAATCTTGACCAGACTCCTTCATTCCAAGTTCAAGATTTTTGTAGTACAGTGGTTATAGTGAAATGCTAATTACAAAATCAGTGACCTGGGTCTGAATTTGCTGGAGTCTGTAAGGAGTTTGTACATTCTCCCCGTGATTGTGTGGGGTTTCCCTTGGTGTTCTGGTTTTCTCCCATGTTCCAAAGACATACAGGTTTACTATGGGTGTAATTGGGTGGCACGGATTCATGGGCCAGAAGTGCCTGTTACCATAGATCTCTAAATTAATATTAAAGATCTATTCTCTTTTTGCCAATCTTAATAGCATTAATTCCCTGTCCGATGTCCTTCTTCCCTTCCCCAACGCACAACATCCTTCTCTATCCTACTCTTTCCTATCCCAACTCTCTGCCTTGTCCCTTCAGAGACTGAAAACAAGGCACACTTGTAGGCCATTCTCTAAATGTTGGTGCGACTGTGGCTATCTTAGCACAGAAATCAGAGACAGTCAGACTGTGCTGGTTCTCCGAGGCCAGTAAACATCAGGGCTGCAGCTGAGGAGATGGCCAACCTGCAAGTTAAGTGCACAATACCTGCCTCAAGGATCTCTGCTTTCTGTTCCCTACAAAGCCGGTGTTATTGAAACTGGCATTGGGAGTGTAATCTAAAATAAGCACAGGCCAAGTGAAAACTAGTTGGGAATTTGGTCTCTGGGTTGCCTTTGAAGGTTGACAATCCAAAGCATAGAGATCAAAGATCAGTTAGAAAAAAAGACAAATAATACAGCAAAAATGATTGAAGAAGTTGTTATTGCAATGTTTAAGAAAAATTGGACATACACATGGATAGGATGGGTTGGAAAGGATATAGGCCAAATGTAGGCAGGTGGGACTAGTGTGGGTGGGACATTTTGGTTGGCGTGAAAGACTGTTTCCATGCTGTATGACTCTATGGGAGGAAGTATTTGGAGGTGAGATGTTTGTTCTTTGTTTATCTAAAGATGTAGTTTGGTTAGGGGGACTCCAGCTTTATAGGAGAGGTGATGCCCAGTCTTCAAATAACTAATCATAAACTCTCAAAGGATTGACAGCTTGTTCCAAGGTTAAGTAAAACACTGGGGTGATAATGAAAAAATGCTTTGCAAAGCACAGCTGTTAATGGTTGTCTAGAGTAGAACTGATCAGAAGCAGTGAAGCTGGCTCCAGCTTTTGATCATGGAGCTGTGAAAAAGTGGGAGGCTGAATCTGTTCCCTTGGAAGTGGCAATATGTTCCAAGGTTTTGAAATGATGAAATCAATAAATCAGTCAGGTTCTTCTGATAGAATTGGAAGTAACATATAGGAAATCATAATATCAGATTTAAATGTCTAAACGTGCCAATGAAGGGCTATGAAAAATAATAGGAAAGGCATGCAAAATGTTTTCAGTTAGGGGAGGCGAATAGAGGCACAGATGACTGTTAGATGTGATCCAACTAGACACCTTGCTGTGTTTCAAGCTGAAACGTGACAGGGTTTTGGGGAAAGAAAAAGTCTGGCACATTGATGTATGTAGCATGACTACAGGCTAGATCAAAGCACTGTACAATTAATGAAGTCCTTTTCAGAGCAGTCAATGTGGGAAAAGTGGCAGCTAAACTTCACACACGTAGCTTCCCCAAGCCACACTATGAAAATGACTAGATAATCTATTTTAGTGATATTAATTGAAATAATGGTATAGGATATTTCATGCCTCTTGAGAGTGTCTTGACACATCACCTGAGAGATGGTGCTACCCACTGGGTGGCATACCTTTAACAGTGGAACGTCAATCAAGACTTTTGCGCTCAGCTCACTGGAGACTTGCTAATCTGTGGCCAGTGAGAGCACTGCTCCATAGAGCACATCCAAAATGTTAAACCAAGGCTCTGTGTACACATTGAGGTGGGTTATGGAAAATCCCATTGCACTATTTAAAAAGGGCAAGGGGAGCTCTCTTTCTCTGATATCCCGTCCAATGTTTATTTCTGAAACAATATCATTAAAATCAGATCATTTGTATTTTGTACGATCTATCATGTGGGATTTCTCTGCTTTCCCTAAATTGAATTATTGATTAAACTTCAAAGTACTCTATGAGCCCTAACTGTTTTGAATTATGCTGAGGTGTTGAATGGCATTGTTTAAAGTTGTTCTGTTTATTCTTATGAACAAAATGGATTTATGATGAAATAAAAATACAGCTAGATGTGAACAAGATAAAAAAACAAGGATTTTATGTTAGATGATGATGTTTTTAACCTCGATGTGATCAAATGAGCTACTTCTTGTTATAACACGGAAGATGGACAATTGAGTCAGTGCTGGTTCTCAGAACATTTCCATCAATCCCATTCTCCCACATATCTCCAGTAAATCATACACTCTCACAAGCCCATCACTTTCACCTTGATTCTCCTCCAACCACCTTTACTGAACACGATGCCCTTTTTAAACTAAAGCTTTGCTGCTTGAACATGATATTTATCCTTCCATTCCTCGCAGATCCTCATGTCTATCCAGCAGCCTCTTTAATGCTTCTATTGTATCTGCTAGTCTCTACTCCTGGCTGCCCATTCTGGCCACCAACCATAGCAAAAAAAACATGCCCTGCATATCTCCTTCAAACTCCCCCTCCCCCCACGTTAAATGCCTGTCCTCTTGTTAGTGGCATTTAATTCACAGCAGCCAATTGCCTTACTAACCAGCACAACTTTGGGATGAATAGGCAACCAGGGGATGCAGTGGAACCCCACACTGTCCCAGAGGAATGTCACACTGTCAGCACTGGAGGACGTTCAAACCCAAGTCTCTGGAGTCATGCAACCAAATTGAAACATAAAGGAACTTTGACATCCCAATGGGTCAGAAGATTGTTCTCCACTCCCACCCCACCCCCCACTGAATGGTGAGTAATGTCAGATTGGCTTCTATTTTATTCCCTATTTGCATTAACTTGGAACTAGGCTTGGATGAGGCAAACCACCTGAGAGTCTTGTACAGCATGGAAAGAGATCTTTTTGCCCAACATGTTCACACCAATCAAGATGACTATCTATGCTAAACCCATTTTCTTGATTCTTGGTTCCAAACTATTCCTATCCATGCTTCTCATTGCTAAGCCAATTTTGGAACCAGTTTACCAAAACATCCTGGATCCTGTAAGGTAAAACATCATGAGATGGGAATGTGTAGGGAGTTACCCTGTACAGGGTAACAAGAAGGGGAGGTGTCCTTGTACTCCTGTTAGGTAAAACATCATGAGATGGGAATGTACAGGGCTGTAACAAGATGTGAATGCATCCTTGTACTTACAAGATAAGAGAGACATTGATGGATTGAGAGGCAGGAAGCTAGCAGGGAAAGGATAGCAACAGTTTTAGTCATTGGACAAGTAATGATATGATGATGTTCTAAGCACATATCCAAGGGTATAAAAAATCACCATTTTGCTGATAACGGCAGAATGCATTCTCCGACTAACATGGTTAGTCGCAAGTGTTACAATCCGGTAATAAAGAACAAAGAACCCTGATTTCGACTCAGCCTGGTGTTTGTCTCACTCATTCATGAACAAAGCAGACCTAACAATCCCTAGAAGGCTTATTTCCTGGACCAGCCCATTGCATGAGATCAAAAGCCTTGCTAAAGTCCTTGTGCATCATGTTTACCATCTTGCCTTCATCAGTTTTCTTAGTAACCTCCTCAAAAAGCTTGATAAGATTTGTGAGGCAGGATTTTCCATGCACAAAGCCATGCCAAATCCCCCAATCGGTCCCTGCCTTTTCTATAATTCATCCCTCAGAATATTTTTTCCCATGGGCTTCCCAACTGCTGATTGAAGGCTCACTTGTCTATAGTTTACTGGCTTATTCCTACCATCCTTCTTCAATAGATAAATATTATCCACCCTCCACTCTTCCAGTACATCACCCATGGCTAAAGATGATTTAAGAATCTCCATTCGATATGTATGGAAGGGGAGGATGGAGGAAGGGACTATTTTATCTTTGCTTGTTGTGTTTGTGAGAAAAAGTTTAATATATACTTAAAAGATCACTTTCTAAAATTTTTGAAAAAAAAATTAAAAGAGGAATCTCCATTGGAGCCCCAGCTATTTTCTCCCTTGTTTGCCGTAACCCTCTGGGATAGAGTTCATCACTCATGTGAACGAGTATCAATGTTTCTAACACTTGGTCTTTCCTGATGTGCCCTGATGAGGATGGGAGGCACGGTTTGTGCAACACTATTGCAGCGCAAGCGATCTGGATTCAAATCCGGCCCTGTCTGCAAGGAGTTTGGATGTTCTCCCTGTGTCTGCCTGAGTTTCCTCCCACCCTTCAGACAGGGGTGTTGATTAATTGATGTTTTTTGGGGGGGGGCATGGGCTCATGGGCCAGAAGGGGGCCTGTTACAATATTGTACGTCTAAGTGTCAGCGTGCACCTCCGTACTCTTCATCCACCTCCATGGTGAATACTGATGGGTCAGGTTTCCTCATTTTCATTATTTACTACAGGAAATAATGGCAGGAATGATACACCAAGAATCTTCTCTATTTATTTTAAAACATGATTTTAAATTCATTTTCAACTACATAAAAGTAGCGTACTGCATAAACATTTGAGAAAGTTAGGACATTATTTGTCTAAAAGGATTTTGCACAAGAATATGGAGCAAATGTCATACAAGGCATGGTTGCTACTGGATGCACATACTCTCTGCTTTGGGATATTCCCTCACCACTTTCAAAACTGCTGTGAAAGGCAGTGAAAGCCATTGCAGACCAGTCTACTCAGAGAGAACTTAAATTTTACCACTCTTATTTGCAAACTGAACTTCAAGCTGGAGGTCTCCCTCACTTGTAAGCCAGCAAAAGCAGGAGTGGAAGTGTCTGGTACTTTAGACCGTTACTCTCTGTCACTCAAAAATCATTGTTTCACCTCAAACATTACACATTCATTGACTTTTTGGAGGATTCAGTTCATGTTGGTAAAAGTAAGGATATCAATATATATTGTTAAATATGTTCATTTTTCCAGCAGGTATCAGACGAAAGAGATATCTCTTCTGTGTACAAATTTTGAACTTACAGAGGACTGATTCATACAAATTTTAATTGATAAACTCAACCAATTAACCTTTTGTATCAGAACTTGTGTAGGGGGAAAAATTAGACAAAACAGGCCATCATTTACAAAATATTGATTGTTACCAAACTGACGAAGAACTCCAGGTAATGCTTGATGAATATAATACCGTCAATTGTAAAGTAATACCTTTATTTTAAGTTTCAAATGTAAGTCTTCCCAAAATTAAACCTAGTGGTGACATAAAAATTACATGGCTTGTCAGTATAGAAAAGATGTTGGTATATTCTAAGTCAGACATATCCCTGCTGGCTAACAATTGAATGCAAATTCATTGCATTGTTCCTCATTTGTTCGCAAAATACTGTTTGCAAATTAAATCACATAAACCACTTTACTTAACATCCTAATGCCTTCATCATTTATTTTAATAGCTGTTTTAAAATATATTCCTGAAACCAAAATTTTCCCCTTCTTTTAACTTGAAAGAATATTTAAAGGAAGAAGAAACAACTCTGTCACTATTGTCACTTTTTCAATTTTTCTGATATTTTTTGGAAAAATAGTCTCTCAGCAGCTTAAGTAATCTTACAACAATTTTCAAAAATTGTTTTTTAAACAGGCATACAAACCTTAGAGCTTCCCCACATGATTCCTTTGCTTTTTCTTTTCTGCTTTCTCCAGGTAAAAATTAAAATGATAAAAAAAAAACAAATGCAAATATTCTCCCTTTTTGTATTTGTTTTAATAATGAACAAAGTGTTTATTTTAAAAGGGACAGGCCTGCTCGATACCTGTCTCTGATACAGAACTAATAATTTCAAGGACATGCTTGATGAAAAAATATTAGTGCTTAAAATCATCCATTCACTCGCACATTCATTAATTCATTCATTTATTAAGTCTGTGTTATACCCAACAGAACCCCAGCACTAAACTTTTATGCAAATGTAAATTTATCTTTGGAAAAGTCTATTAGCATGTATTCATAAAGAAAAATTGGGAGAAATGTCTTACTTCCTTAAATGGGAATTAATTGGGAATGTAGCCTTCTAAAGAACTACAGTATTTGCATGAGACTTAAATTAATTATCTGCAACTATCAGCGAATGCTTTAGAGTTGTGAAAATGATTTTCCCTTAATTCTAGGATGGAAATTGCACAAGATATTCTTCATAATTATGGAGCCATTGAATAGAGCAAATGAAGTATTAGATGCAAGGGACACTTATTCTTAATAACACATAGTTCAATGACAAAATGTGAAGTACATTAGAAAGGAAAGCACTGCTTTTAGGATGTCGGGAACATTTTGTGCTACTAATGCTATTGCGAACCTTTTCACCTTGTAAGACAAAGCTTATGTGATCAATAGTTGACAACCTAGACTGGACAGAGGGACAATTTGGTGTTGCCAAATGGGGACTGCCATCGAACTTTCTTAACTTTAACCTTGTTTATGCTTTTTATGTCAGAATGATCAGGAACATGGAAATAGGAGTAGGAAACAATGGTCCCTCAGGACAGCTTTGTAATGCTTTCAATGAGCAGTTTTTCCCTGTTGTTACCCAAATGACCCCATTTCCATTGATAGCCTCTCTAATAGAATAGATGAGATTTTGAATGAATTCCCAGGAAACTCACAATTCTTTTTGTGAAGTAATCAATCCCACCTTTGGAAGGTCTGACTTTATCAGGCAATATCAAGCGCACTTGTTCGGATTGACCCATATGAAAAAAATCTCTGGCAACAAATCACTTAGTTTGTCAGCTGCTCGATGACGGCCTAAACCAGGTTAAAGTTCAGCTTTCTGCCAGTGTATCATTTGAACTCAATAAGACAGGGAATTGTTTTTCTCATTGCTTCTGTTAGCAAACAAGGGACTCAAAGAATTTGGGCTGAACCATAAAACTTTAATGTTACACTGATTTTATTACCCATCCAAGTATTCAATTATGATGGCAATCCTTTCTTTGGAAAGTACAACTATCAATCAATGCATCCAAAAGGAGCAATAATGAGATCAACAAAATTGCATACATCAGGATTCTGAATGTTCAAGGTAAGTTGCTCAGAAGAATCTCTGCCTTAAGAATCCACTTAACTTAATGTAGGTTCTCATTTTGTTGCCCTGATTGGTAGACCCACTATATGGTCTAAAAAAAACCCTGACTACAGTGTAGAATTTAACAACTATTAAATACAATTTCTCCATAATATATTCTACATAAATATTAACATTGCGCTGCATTTGTGTCTATTTTGATCAGTATTTTCTCTGTAATATTTTCTAGATGGAAGATAGCGGGATATGAAGAAACGAGTGGCAGCAGTGGGCATTTTAAACCTCAAGAAGTTTTACAATGTTGATTATTTTCTCCTTGTGCTGGATTTAATTCTATTCAAGCCAAAGGTACTTATTACAAATACTTACATGTAAATAATAATAATTTCCAGCTGGTTAAGGTCTTTAATGAAAATGGTTCCTATAAAGTATGTGCAACAGTTGTAGATGGGTAACCTACTGCCAAATGATTACACATTTCCTCACATACACACACCCACCCGTACACACACAAACTAGTAATGGTAAAGATAACTGGTAATGCACTGACTGTATACAGTAATCTGCAATGTTAAAGTGCTGGTGTGCTTTGAACTAACTGAATCAATGTGATTGAGCTCTAAAGGTACAAGATAAAATGTTCTTAAACAAAGAATGTGCACACATATAGCACTGGACAGTCCATGACTGGGTTTGTGTCCCAAGAAAGTACTGGACTTAAATACTGCTCCATTTATTGGACAACAACAGAACAATTGATTGTTTGCCATCTGTAGTACCAGAGTCCATTAACACTCCAACAAGATGCTGGGGGTCAATTCAATATAACCTGATTACCTCAGATGAGATAACCTAGAATTTAAGATATTGTCTTTAAGCAGACAATATTAAGGACCTTTGGATTTCCATTTTGTTTATTCCATCATTAGGAGGTTTTGGCAGATTTCCACTGGTGTCATTACATTTAATCATCAACTCATCGGGTAACATGAACAGTGTGACTGAAATCACTGTGGAAAATTACCCAGTAGTGAATCTTTTTGAAACATTCTGAGGCCAGAAACAGAGCACCAGACAACAGACAATAAAAGAATAATAAAAGGTGCTTCTTAAATTTGCACAATAATTGCACTCCCACTCTTCATAATTCCAGGTTTTGATGAGAACTGATAAATAGTGACTGGAAATAATGATGCATTGGGTTCCATCCAGTCTGGAGACATGGAGACAGAGTGGCTGAAAGAGATGCCATTAACTCAAATATCAGAAACCTACACCATATCTAACAATCTGGTTGGGAAGTTGAATTTAAGAAATAACTTTTAAAGCAATGGTTGTTTTTAAGAGGCAGTTGGCCATTCTTCTCACTCCAAAATGCCTCTCCTGTCCCTTCCTTTGTTTTTGTAGCCATAAAATCTTGGACATGGAAAGTAGGAAATTGTCTTGATGCTTGGTAAATGGAGATGTACTTTCTAGTGTGCACTAGATGCTAGGTTGGGTAATTCATTGATGGATTGACTATTTACAACTTAAAAAAATATTTGCATAAGAGAATGGGTTGCTATATTTTGCAGTATGAGCCGAGACTGGAATTTTTCAATATATCTAATCCAGGCTCTCGTTGTAATTCACCTTTAGCCATTTGATGGCATCGTCTCAGCACTCTTGTTGCCACAGACCTGTCTCACTGCACAGTGATGTCTATGTGAACTGAAATGAACTGTGTCCATTGAACAAGTGGAGAAACATGAAATCCAAGCAGCACACGCGGAAAAAAAAAATTCTCAAAACCTCGAGGGTTTCCTGCAGCTTTAAGAAGTGGCAGGTTCGTTTCAAAAAGTAAATGTCACCAATTTACCAAACTAATATGAGTTGTTAAAGTTCAACTAACATTCTGAAAAGCAAACCAATTGATAAATAAATAAGTAAAAATTAGATTAGGAAATAAACTCTGAAAACAATAGGACCCTGCAACAGAAGTATAACCAATAACAACAGCTACATTTTAATATTGCCTCATGGTTATACCATCTTTTACAAACTGATATGACCTTAAGAGCCATGGTTACAGTGGAGTGCCAATTTTTCATTCTATGCCACCCATAATTTCACTTAAGCACACAGATTGAGTAAATATTGCAGATTATTTATATATGTTTTACCTAAATATATTAATGACTGGATCTGTGCTTTATGCCCTAAAGGAAATAAAGAAATTACCCAGGCCAACTCAATAAACAAATGAGTTTAATGAAGACCTTGAAATATTTTTTGGACGCTAATGACATGCCAATCTTTTGCCGTCCCAATGTGAGATCCAAAGTAAACTCTGGAATGTTCTGATAATTTTTGAGAAAATATTGCCACTTGGTTTATTACCTCCAATTTCAAATGAGAATACTTTTATGCATTAAACAAAAGTGACGCTCCACTGCACTGGACTTTCTGGTCAGTCAGTCATCTGCTTCAATGCAGAGCAGCATTATGAGGGCTCAAGACCCTTAGTTGCTGTTTGGATGGGGTTGATAGGTTAGGAGCTTGGCCTCCAGTGCAGAATTCTTGGTTGATGTTTGGAATATCTTTTTGGCAACAAAAGCAAATGAACGATCTCGTTCAGTGGTCTGCCTCGGTCTGATCCAAGGAAAAACTGGGAAGAGTCTGTAAATCCTTTGCCGGAGATGAAGAGGTGGGCGTGCTTTCAGGAGGTGGTGGGTCTGTAAGGTCCACAGAGTCCCTGTGAGGTGCAGAGTCACATGATGGAGCACGCCTTCTCAAGCACGTGTCACTAGAAGATGTTTGTCCGTGTGGACTTTGCAGCCTAGTGCGTTGGCTCTCTGGCGGGTCTATAGAAATGCAAGGAGGGCTCATTTTCTGCTTTTGTCGCTCTGCTTGCAGACCGTCCAAGTTTGTCACTGCTTGGCCAATGGCACGACAGGAAGATGAAGAGAAATGGCGCCGTGGACTTGCTTCAACAGATGAGCAGATCTCAATTGAATGTCTCCGAGGATCACTGAGCCACGAGGTGGGCTTGGCCAAGAAGCCTTGAGCGTCCACGCTGTAGAACTTTTTAATATCTTTCTTTGTGAGGTTTCCTGTGCTGTTGCAGATTTTGGTAGGGAGCGGGGGACACATGGGAGGTTTCGAAGCTCTCTTGTTGCTGCTGTCGATTTGTGAGACTCCCTGGTCTGCTGAGTCAGGGAGTTCCCTGAATGGGTTCCGAAAATGACGTGGTGAAGCCACATAGTTAGTAATGTTGCACTGGTTAGGGATGTGCTGTTGGATGTGGACACTGCGCTTGGTTGGAGTGCTTGGTCGGGCTGGCACTAACACCACAGACGGTTGCACAGCAGACACACAGGGCACAGACACAGTCAAGGATGATGGTTCATTAGGTTGTATCTGCACATTTTCCTTCGACTCTGTATACAGTGGATCCAGAGAATCATTTGTTACAGCAACCTAAGTTGTATGTTAAAGTGTAGGCAAGTGGGAGGAACAGAACAGGACAACATCAGTTAGTATGACTAAAACTGTTAGATTTTTTGCATATCATAAAGCTGTGTTTAATTTAACATGTGCTTCATCTAACATGCTTGTCAGCATTGATTAAGGCACCAAATGAACCCACTATCATTAAATAAAGACACTGTATGATTCTATAACAAAGTACTGCGCAGGACTGAAAAGAAATTAGAGAGTTTTAACACTGTCATGTATGGAAGGTGGAGTAGTCTTAATCTGGTATTTATAATGATGCAATAAACTCCCAAATCTCAGGGAGTTTTGTGTAGAACTTTGCCTTTTGGAGAGTGAATGAGGTGACATGAGGGTGGTAATTGACACGGGCTGTATGAAAAAGTGCTCGAATCAGCAGATACTTCATGTAATGAGGATGCAGGTACGTTTCACCTTCCTGTTTGGAGAGTGGAGCAGTTTTCCTGGTTGTTGGTTTGGATAATTGGATTTGTATCGGGCTGGAGATGAGAAAGGTTAGAAGAACTATCTCCTTTCCTGGTCTGGTATCCAATGGGTGAAAGTGAAACTGCCTCATCACCTTCATCAGCATGGCTCAGCTGAGCAGAACGTCGTACTTGCACAGCACCTGAGAGGTGCCTTTCGTGCCTGAGATGATGCATCCTGTGCAATGGGTGAGGCTACTGGAAATGGCAGCTCCAATTTTCGCAGTGTAACAACTACCCCCAACTTCTTTGGGCTGTCCTGAACCCGGTGTATTCCCAGGATGTTCCATTCCCCCATTATTTAAAGTCATGGCCAATGTTCTGAGATGGATAGCATTTCATGTTTAATATGTATTTATGCCTCTTTGCCTTCATGGACATAAGAATCAACACTTCACTCTAAGTGTAAAGGACATAGCACACTGTTGTGGCCATCATTTCTATACCATTTAACTACTCCTTCCCAATGGCAACAGTACACCATAAGGTTACCTTCAGTAATATTCTTGTAGTTTTCTCCACTCGTATCTTTACCTCTTTTCAGATACGTTGGATAAAAAAAATCTGTTATCACTATTATCAGCCTTACATCTATCTCCTGCTTAGTTTTCTTCTTCCTATTCTCCAACTTTCTACAGCCTTTGATCTCCTGTACTACTCATCTCTAATTCCAAAATCTGTACCTTCTGTCAGCATTGTTCTGTCTGAGCTTGAAGCATGTTTTCCGCACATCTATCTCGGCAATCTACCATCGTAGATCACAGAACAGTACAGGTTCTTTAGCCCACAATGTTGTGCTGACCTATGCAGTCTAATCCTCCCTACCTTGAACCGATAACTTTCTATTTTTCTTACATCCATGTTCCTATCTCAGAATCTTTATTGCACCAGCCTACACCACCACCCCGACTATGCATTCCAATCACCCATCACTCTGTGCAAAACAATTGATCTCTGACATCTCCCCTAAACTGGGGCAGCACAATTAGTGTAGGGCGGGACTGTTAGCATAGCAGTTAGCGCAACGCTGTTACAGCGCCAGCAATCGGAACTGGGATTTGAATCCTGTGCTGTCTGTAAGAACTTTGTATGTTCTCCCTGTGTCTGTGTGGGTTTCCCCCTGGGGGCTCTGGTCTCCTCCCACCATTTGAAGTGTACCAGGGGGGGTTGTAGGTCAATTGCGTATAATTGTGCGGCAAGGGCTCATGGGCTGAAGGGGCCTGTTACCATGCTGTATGTCTAAATTTAAAAATTTAACTTTTCTCCAATCACCTGAAACAGATGACCTTTGGTATTTGATATTGTCACCCCAGGAAAAAGGTGCTGATGTCCACCCTATTTAAGCCCCTCATAATCTTACATACCTCTATTAAATCACCTCTCATCCAAAGGGACAAGCCCTAACTCTGTCAACCTCATAATTTTTGGATGTGCCATATCAACTGAATTTGGGCCATGGCCAACCAGATTATTCCTGGAGAGGAAAGATAAGATAATGCCAAATGCTTTCTCTTCACTTCTGAGCTAACCAGAAGAACTCACTAACTGCAGTCATTAAGACTGAGATAAACAACCTCCTGCTGCATCCCTCCTCTCTCTCTCTCTCTCTCTCTCTCTCTCTCTCTGTCCACCAGTCAAAGCAATGCTTCCTTCCTTTTATAAATCACCTTTTCATCTTGTAAAATAAAACCACGTGTGTTTTCTCTTGTTTTGCTATCTGATCTCTCATCTCTGCTTCTCCGCCAGTTTGTAAACATGTTGTCATCTGTCAAACCAGGTCTCCTCATTTCTTTGATGTAGTCACACCTTTGACAACTTGCCAAATGATCTTCATCTAAATTCCTTCTTTTCCAGTATAACTTAGTGGAATCCAACTTGGTTCATTCCACTCTTCGATCCTGAGCAAATCAATTCCCATTCCATTCTCTTTGCTACTCTTCTTTTCTTCCACTAGGCAGTGACATTATCCAAGCACATGATTCTAAATTTAAATTGATAATGCCGCTCCCCAGCACCTTGCCAATGCTCACCACTCAATATGCAGTCCAGACAAGCCTCCCTGCTTTTGGCACACATTCGGAAGTCTAAAGCCATTATTTTCAGCACCCGCCACTAATTCTGTGCCCTTTCTGCCAAGACCATTCCCCCTTCTGACCTTTCATATCAAGCAGACTGTTTGAAACCTCGGCATCCCAAGGTGAGTTCCTGCGCTGCCTTCTTGTCGTCTCAAATCTGCCATGAGATTGCTGCCTTTTACCTCTGTTGCATCAGGCTAATGAGTCTAACCTTCATCCTCCCCTTGACCAGAGAGTTCCAGGGCTCTCACCACCATTCTCTGTGCTTTTAAACTTCAGCTGATTAGAACAAAATAGGAGCACGTTATCCTGCCTATCTAGCAATAACCCCTGCACTCACTGAGTTAAAATGCTTCCAGTCTAGCATTGAATCCAAATATTCTGAGTAGTGGAAACAAAACTTACTCTTTAATGCCTCAGGGTGGTCAGTAGAATGATGTAGTAGAAGTGCTAACTTGTCCTCACCCCATTATTACCCGCCACGAGGCAACTATGCTATGAGTACACCTACAGATTGCCGGCTTGTCTTTCCCTACCTCTTAATCTTTCTCTTCAGTATCTGCCACATGTATTTTAGAGCTAAGATTCAACAGCCTTCAGCATATCATTCAACATGTTATTCATCATATAAAATAGCACTGAGTACCTTCAGAGTAATCGAGGTGAGGAGAGATGAAGTTACAGTCAAATTTGCCTTGTCTTCACATAGTGACTACACACAGTTTTAAGCACACGGGTAATCCGGTAGAACTCAGGACTGGTGATTCTGACTAATTTCTTCTCGCTCTCTACTTCAACAAAGCCCATTGCATCAGGCATCCTGTGCTATGTGACCCAGTGTTAATGGGCAGTGCGCAATGCACTGAATTAAGGAGAGAAGGCAATACGTTATTCTTACTTCTGGGCAGAGATGAGTAGTTTTCTCGCAGAACTTTTGAGAGCCCACTGAGGGCTGTCACTTTGTACAGTCATACAAATGTGCTGATGTGCTCAACATCTCATAATATGAAAATGAAAACCGAGAAAGAATGCCCCCCACCCACCCCCAAATCGATGTGATCTATCAGGATCGCTGTCTGAAGAAGGCATGCAAAATCAATGAGGACCCTTTCCACCCTGCACACAGCATCTTTCAGCTGCTCCCATCGGGGAAGAGATACAGGAGGATCAGAGCCAGCACCACCAGGCTGAGGAACACCTTCTTCTCACGGGCAGTGAGAATGCTGAACGACCAAAGCAACTGCTCACACTGATCCTCCGAGACTTCCATTTGTACAAACAAGATTTATTTATTTATTTTTATAGATATAATTCTTGTAATGCAGGTGTATTATTTGTCTGTATGTGTGTTATGTCTGGTTGTACGTCTGCATGTTTTTGCACCGAGGACCGGGGAACGCTATTTCGTCAATTTATACTTATACAATCAGATGATAATAAACTTGACTTGACTTGCAGGCCTGTGAACCAGTACCACCTTCTGAACACAACTGCACAAAGTCGAAATGATCCTCATTCTTTGTAAATTCTTAATGCCTCTACTGTTCTTTAGATGCATTTTCTTTATTCAACTGATTTAGGGGACATTTGTTGGTGTAGTTCTTTTTTGCAATGATGAAAAATAAAATTATTTAAAATGCAAAATTTGAAATATTTGCATGGAAATCTCAAGATAATACTCTGAAATGTGACTAACTGGTTTGATTACAATCCTGTCAAATGTTAGATATGCATCTATTAATGCTGAAGAAATGGAAATATGCAGTGTTAATGTGAGCTACGGGTAACACAGCATCAAACCGGTGGGGAGGCAACTCCATGTGGTAACACGGGTACAGAGGTGGCAGTGGAGTTGTCATACTGAGAGTGGAAGGGGGAATCGATGAGGAATGGATTAGCAGCAAGAGTTCTGGTGATGGACAGATATATTAAAGAGAGACTGCAGGTGAAAACAAGGACTGTTGGACAAACATAAAAGGAAAGAAAAATATCACAAAGGAATATACCAATTAATAATAAAGCAAAAAAAAAACAATGAAAATAAATTTCTTCATAGGCACTAAATAATAAAATGTCATAATTTGAAAATAGCAAATTATTTATGGAGAAAATTATTTTTTAAATCATAAAATAAATCTTCAGTGCCTGTTTCTTGGCTGCTGTATCATTCTTTATGACAGGGCAACCAATATGCAAGTCCTCATCGAGGGCTCAGTAGTGGAGAGGGTCAAGAACTTCATATTCCTGGGTGTCCTGGAGCCTTCATGTTGATGCAATCACGAAGACCTGCCAGTACTATGTGAGGTGCTTGAGGAGATTCAGTATGTCACCAAAGACTCTCAAAAATTTCTACAGGTGTACTGTGGAGAGCATTCTGGCTGGTTGCATCAATGTCTGGTATGAAGGTGCCAAATCTCAGGATAGCAAAAAAAACTCCAGAGGGTTGCTAACTCTCCAACCTTCCCCACCTCCAGGCACATTTTGCCACCTTTATCCTTCAGCGGTCCCACCCTCATTCTCATCATCCTTCTTTTCTTCACATACGCATAGAACTCCTTGGGGTTCTCTTTAATCCTACAGGCCAAGGCCTTCTCATGCCCCTTCAAGCTCTCCTAAGCTCTTTCTTAAGCTCCTTCCTGGCTACCATATATTTCTCTTGAGCTTTTCCTGTTTCCTGCTTCCTTTTACCTCGCCTCACCTGTTTTGTCAGTCACGGTTCCCTTTTCCTCCCATCTTTTCCTTATTCTAGTGGGACAAACCTATCCCGAAGCTAGCACGAGTAGTCCCTAAACTTCTGTACTTTCACCCTTGAACAACTGTTTCTAATTTACTCTCGCTAATTCCTGCCTCGTCCTTTATAATTAGCCCTTCTCCAGTTAAGCACTTTATTTTGTCTGTTCTTATCCTTTTCCATAGCTATCCTCCACATTTTTGCCTACTTCAACATGATCCCACTACCAGCTGCAGCTTCCCCTCTCCACCCCTCTCAGCTTTTCACAGGGATCAGTCCTTCTGAGACTCCATGGTCTGCTCTTCCCTATCCCATAATCCTTTTAGTCCCTTAGACACTGCCCTCTGTAATCGCAGAAAGTGTAAAACTTCTCTCCGTGTCTCCTCCCTCACCTCCATCCAGGGCCACAAACCCACCTTCCAGGTGACACAGAGTTTTATGTGCACAAAATCCAATCTAAGCAACTGCATCCATTGTGCTCGGTGTGGCCTCTCCTACATTGGTGTTATCAAATGTAAATTGGCCGACCATTTCACCAAGCACCTGCGCTCTAGCTGTATAGGTCCCCAGCCATTTTAGTTCCTCTATCCTTGGCCTCATCCATTGTCAGGGTGAGGCTAAACCTAAACTCGAGGATTTCTCATGGATAGCCTTAAATACAATGGTATGACCTTTGTTTTTTTTCCCATTTTCAGGTAGCTCCCCACCTCAATCTGATTCCACTGTTTCCATTCCTACTCCCATTTTTTTCTTTCTAACCCTCCCCCCTTCCAATGGTCTCTCCCCCATTTGTCTTCTACTGTCTTTCCAATACCCTATCACTTCCTAGCTCCTCCCCAGCTTCTCCCCCCACCCCTGCCATTTTGCCCATTGATATATGTGATTTCACCCTCTTACTTCAGCCTTGATTAAAGATTCTGGCCCGAAATGTTGACTGACCATTTCTATCCATGGATGTTGCCTAACCCATTGAGTCCCTCTTGCTTCACTTTGCTCACTTGAGAAGAATATTTTATTTGGATCTCATGCAGAGGACACCCTTTATCTTTATCCTGATGGAATGCATCCCAGGGGTACTGAAAGAAATGCGAGAAGTTATAGTTGAGGCTTTGGTGATAATTTACCAAAAACTCTCTGGACTCTGGGCAGGTCTTGATGGATTGGAAGATGGTGAATGTCGCACCACTATTCCAAAAAAAAAAGATGTAGGTAAAAGGCAGGGAACTATAGGCCAGTTAGTTTAACATCTGTAATTGGGAAAATGCTTGAAGCTATCAGTAAAGAAGAAAGAGCGAGGCATCTGGAATGAAATGTATCAATCAGGCAGATGCAACATGGATTCAGCAAAGACAAGTACTGTTTGACAAATTAGCTGGAGTTCTTTGATAGAAGGGAACTAATGGGCATTGTTTACCAGGATTACCGAATGCCTTAAGGTGGTGCATAGAAGACATACAGAAGATAAAGATGCATAGAATTGGGGATGATCTATCAGCATGGATAGAGGATTGGTTAACCAATAGAAAGCAGAGAATTGGGTACAGGGGTGTTTTACTGATTGGCAATCAGTGGTGCAGGGGTCGGTGCTGGGCCAGCAACTGTATATTATGTACAGAAATGATCTGGAAGAGGGGACGGAGAGTCGTGAATCTAAGTTTGCTAATGACACTAAATTGTGTGGAAAAGCAAATTGTGCAGAGGATATGGAGCGTCTGCAGAGAGATATAGATAGGTCAAGTGAATGGCCAAGGGTCTGGCAGATGGAGAACAATGTTGGTAAATGTGAGGTTATCCACTTTGGAACGAAAATTGGAAGATCAGAATATTATCGACATGGCAATCGATTGCAGCATGCTGCCATGCAGAAAGACTTGAGAGTGTGCCTGCATGAATCGCAAAAGGTTGGTTTGCAGGTGCAGTAGGCTATCAAGAAGGCAAATATAATGTGTGCCTTCATTGCTAGATGGTAGAATTTAGGAGCAGGGTGCTTATGCTGCAACTATACAAGGAACTGATGAGGCCACATCTAGAGGACTGCATTCAGTTCTGGTCTCCTTTCTTGAGGAAGGATGTACTGACTTTGGAGGCGGTGCAGAGGAGGTTCACCAGGTTGATTCCAGAGATGAGGGGGTTTGCTTATGAGGAGAGATTGAGTTGTCTGGGACTGTGCTTGCTGGAATTAAGAAGAATGAGAGGGGATCTTATAGAAACATATAAAATTATGAAAGGCATTGATAAAATAGAGGTAGGTAAGTTGTTTCCATTGGTTGGGGAGTCCAGAACTAGGGGACATAGCCTCAAGATTCAGGGTAGTAGATTTAAAACAGAGGTGAGGAGGAATTGCTTTTCTCAGAGGGTAGTGAATCTGTGGAATTCACTGCCCCTTGAAGGCTACCTCAGTAAATATACTTAAGACAAGGATGGACAGATTTCTACATAGTAGAGGGATTAAGGGATATGGAGAAAAGGCAGGTAGGTGGAACTGAGCCGATCATTGGATCAGCCATGATCCCATTGAATGACATAGCAGGCTCGATGGGCTAGATGGCCGACTCCTGCTGTAATTTCTTATGTTCGTGTGTTTACATATAAACCACGACAGTGGCAAGTTGATCAGTAGGTGGCTTGATCTTGTTTCTAGATGTCATTCACAAGAGCATTTTATTATCTGACAAATTGGATATTGATCAGAATGGGAAGTATAAAACCCCTCCTTGACTTAACTATAAATTCACAGAGGTCAATCTTTGCAGAGCAGACCCTGAGAGCTCCATTTTCAATTTGCAATTGACTTACTGCAGTTTTGCAAGAAACAAAGAGTGAAGTTGATATAAACGTTAAATAGATTGTGACTAATATTAGAGCTAAAAGTGCTTGAACAGAAGCTCACATGGGATTCATGAAACCTTGGAATACTTCAGATGAGACAATACAGCAATTGCCATGTTACAGGTTTTTACTTATCAACTATAATGGAGAATAAAATACAAGATACAATTTTGCCATGTTCTCTGTGTCTAGAGGTGGAATGAGGGTAATTTTGATCCTTATGTTCGTTGAGTATGTTACTCAAAATTAGCAATAACCTCTCAACTGTAGTTGTTGGTTTTTGAGTTTAAAGACACCAAATGCAATTGTAGGAGAGGGCAGCAATAAATGTGACCTCAGGTAGCAGCAGAGAAGATCCAGAAATTAATACAGGTTGAAAGAAAGAAGTGAGCTGGTCAGGGAAAAGGAGCATTCCAAATATGGATTGAAAGACGGGAAAGTCTCCACCCATTGATGCACTGGCTAACTAGACAATGCTTGGCAAGATTGGACATGTGAGTAGATGATTAACAGAAAAGTATGGTGTCAGGATAAATGCATTAAAACTAATGATTTATAGAAGAACAGCAAGGAGCAAAGGATTTTCTAAACATACAACTGCAGGGAAAATAAGAATAACTGGATTATTTGAAGTGAACTTATTGTATCACTGCATTCATAGTGAGCCTGCAATGAACCAAGATTAGGCTTAGAGTTAGAATGTCTTACATTAGATTAAACCAATTGGGTTGAAAGAGGTCAAAGGGCACAGCACTTGCTGCATTTGAGTCCCAGGTGGCAAGCAAGTTGATAGAAGAAACAACAGAGTAAATTTAGCAGTTGAGACTTCTCCATGAGTTGTGCAGGACTATGATGCAGTGTTACCAAATATACAAGCAGTGAGGCAGGAGAAGGGGATCCATTTTAAATATATCGTTTAACAGCATTGTTGTGCACGAAGTCCTAGCAACTAGGTGGCATCCTGTTGAATGTTAACTTTAATGTTTCATTTCTTAATAAAGCCCAAAAGAGCAAAATCTTACCTTCTATCTAGGCACTTCCCAACTTTCTGAAATTAACATTTAATTTTCCAGCTTCAGGTAAAATGCTCCCTCTTTATTTCTAATGATCTTATCTCCCTTTCTCATATTGCTTCTTTCAATACACGACCAGAAGACTGATGGGAATAAGGAACTAGATGGCACTTCGGTGACAAGAAACAGGATGCATGGAAAAAGTCTGGCACAGATTCACGGGATTAATTTACGTCAGATAGAGAGAGAATAATAGTTAAACATGATTACTAAGAGCAACTCCTATTTTAGTTTTATACTTCAAAATGAAAGCACATAAAAATAATTCAAATTAGCATTGGATTATACTTCCAGTTATATAAGGCAAGCAGGAAGCAAGTTCTGCAGACAGAAAATGTCACAAATGGAACCAGCCAATTGAAGTGGGTGCTGAACTTTGGCTTTCCAACACTGATACCTACCTGTCTACGAAGCATTCTGTGGGCATTCAGAGGTTTCCGAGGGGGGGGTATCCTTGGGATATTTTCAGAATCAAAACTGTGCTGACGTCTGACAGGGAGGAATGACTCAATAGGAACCTGGAGATGGCCACTGTTATCTATGGGCTGTGATCGAACCGATGTTGTGGAACCTGTGAAGTAATATGAAATAATAATTATTTACTATATTTTTAACCAGCAGAGACAATTATTTTTAAAATTTCTAATCGGGTGTTTTTTTTTTATTTGCCAGTTTCAAATCAAATTAAAAAACCTATTTCCAAATCTTTTACCAGTAAAAAGTTTAATAATTTTATCATGTGACAGATTATGTTATTTTTTAAAATTGTATATAGATATGTTTTAAAGGAGATAAATTGTGGGTTTTTTTTAGTTAGGTCATAAACAGAGACAAACACTTCAAAACACAGATCTCATTTAAAATTTCAGAGCTCTGCTCAAGCCAGACTGTCCAGGCTCCGAGTGCCTTTGCAAAAACTTTGAAGAATGCCTGTAAGGACTTCACATGCTGTGGAGTAATGGATTATTGTTTTGGAAAGCAATAGATAAATGAACTCGGAAGATTAGGTCTGGTGCCATAGTCTGTCTGAATGTAATTTGCTGTTCTAGGAAGGTCCTGTGATTTTGCAAGCAGAGAGAATCCAACAGGCTTTTTTCTGAGAGAGAGAGAGAGAGAGAGAGAGAGAGAGGGATAGAGAGAGAGAGAGAATTCATTTCTACAGTTCAGCAGCAGCAGCTGGGAACTGGAACAGGACAAGCTGGCAAGCTTGTGGAAAAACCCCATTTTTGAAAATGACTACAGCCTATTCAAAGCCCTTGTGGTCCATACAAGAGGAGATGGCTGACTGTATAATGTTTCACCTGAGATAGGGAAACAGAAAAGGAACTCTGTGGTGACCTGAAAGAAAGAGGTTATCATCTGTAAAACCGATGGGGCAAGTTTCTTCGGCAAGACACTGAAGTGGCTAATTGGAAGAAATCAGTTTGTGTCCAACGAGCAACAAATCTCTCTCTGAAAACTGACAAGAACCTTCCTGAGCAGTAACCATTTACCTTTCAAGCACCAAAGCCTGGTGAAGATTCATAAATGTTAAATTTTGTGAACAGTGTAAGAATTGCCTGACACCAGTGAACTTGGAGGAGTGAGGTGAGATTGGACTGTGAATCAAATAACCTCTCTGAATTTATATACACATCGCATGAGGGGAAATTTCTTTACACAAAGGGTGGTAGGGATGTGGAATGAGCTTCCGACAGACGTAGTTGAGGCGGGATCATTGGTTACATTTAAGGAAAGACTGGATAGTTACATGGAGAGGAGAGGACTGGAGGGGTATGGACCGGGCGCTGGTCAGTGGGACTAGGAGGGTGGGAATTTATTACGGCATGGACTAGTAGGGCCGAACTGGCCTGTTCTGAGCAGTAAGTGGTTATATGGTTATATATGTGCTCTTAGAATTAGAAGGGGGTTAAGTTAATAAAAATAAGTTAAAGTATAATCCTGTTTTCATGTTTAAAGATAATTAAAAGTAACCATTTGTCTTGGTGAATTTCTATTGCTGCTGGGTTTTGGGGTCCTCTGGGTTCATAACAGTCACCAAAGTACAAGATGATCTTCAAGTGGCACACTTGTTGAATTAGGATTTTAACTTGAATCTTCCTCTCCACGTTACGGTGTGAGTTGATCAAAATATTGGTTGATCTTTAACCACAGCACTTTCATTAAAACATAGAACAGTACAGTTGAGAAACAGGCCCTTTGACCCAAGATGTCTGCAGTGAGCATGATGCCAAATTAAACTAAATCTCTGCTGTTTGCACATAATACACATCCCTCTATTCCATGCATGCCCAAGGGTCTACCTAGATGCCTCTATTGTATTTTCTTCCACCACTATCCCACCCACAGTACCTACCACTCTTTGTGGAAAAAAAAAACTGCCTGGGACATCTCCTTTAACCCTTCTCCCACCCCCACTTTTTAAAAAAGGTTTGGATTGTCCACACCAGGGATGGCCAACCTATGGGGCATGCGCCAAAAGTGGTGCATTAGATGATCAGAAGTAAGTGCATTGCACCCCCGTGACAATAAGAAAAAAGTAAGCCTACTCATGAAAAAAGCCGATTTGTAGAAAAAAAATCCTATAGCTTAGAGCTAGAAATGGGGCTAGAAATGAGTTTCTACTGAGAATAAATCTAAAACTTGGCAATTATTTTTAGTGATTTTATTATTTTGTGCACTTTAAGTGAATGTTATCTTCTTTCACATTAATCTGTTTTCAATTTTAAAAAAAACATGTTCAATGAGTCAAACTAGGAAAGAAGGACTTTTGTTCTGCAGTCATTCCCTAATTGTTCAATACACGTTTGATACTTGTTTGTCTCCAGCAGCGTTGCATTGCAGGCTTTTGCCCTTCAGTTTATAATTGGCACTCGTGCACCTCGGAGTTGTGCTTTGTTTGTCCTTTGTGAACATTTGCAGTTTTTTATTTTTTTGAAATAGACTCAAAAGTCTCATTAAGGGAAGTAACGGTTATCTTGTTTTTACATTAAATCAATATATATCATGTAAGAAAGCTAAATGTGTCTATATTGACATATTTCTAGAAGAAGTGAATGGGAGTACAAGATGTGCGGCACATCCGAACTTGTGCATGAAAAAAAAACTGATGCATTGAATGTAAAAGGTTGGCCACCCCTGGTCTACAATATCTAGGCCTCTCATAAATTTATGCATTTACATTAAGTTTCTAATGCTAAACCCAAATTTATCCAACATTTCCATCTAGCTCATCCCCTTCAATCCAGGTAGCATTCTGGAAACTTTCTTCTGTACTCTTTCTAAAGGTTCTGCATCTTTCCTGCAAACTCCTAGTTTTCTTCAGCTGCAACACAACTTCCTTATACTCAATGCCCTGACCAATGAAGATAGGCATGTCACATGACTTCTTTACTTCTTTACCTATCTACTCGTGTGACTGCTTTTAAGGAGCTATGGACTCCCCCAGATTCTTCTGCAATTTATTGGAGTTAAAAAGATCTCCCATGAAGCCTACGCTTTCTCCTGACATTTGACCAATCTATACCCACAAATGAGACATACCTGACTGTGGCTTGAGATTGTCCTCTGACCCCTGAAGACCTTGAAGTGGAGCAGGATTGACAGGCTGAAACATGTAGCTGTCGTTGGGCAGCGAGTGTGTGCGGCCAACAAAAGGTTTCCTCACAGTGAGAAGGTTCTTCTCTTGGACCTCCTTCTTAATCTCGTATTCTTGCATGTGCTCAGCCTACAAGGGGGAGGGTGGGTGGGGGAGGGGAGTGGGGGGGGGGAGAGATGCTATCAGATTCATGTAGGTGCAGGCAGAAATGAAATCTGGAGGCAGCTTAGTTGCAGATAATGTGGGACACAGTCATGCAGAAGGTCATCAATGAGACAAAACAACCTACAGTAACAGCAACAGAGAGGCACAATGAAAAGAGAAAGTTCAGAACATCTGAGCAGGAAATGTTCAATCATTTTGCTGTACAGTGAATGGATCACAATATTGACATACTGCATCGCAACAGACTCAGTAGTGTGTTACAATACTCAGCAACCTGCACAGTACACACACCATGACAATGCCAATTCCATCAGTAAAAATGCTTCATGCAACTTCACAACTCATATGCGCAATATTCCTCATTTTGGAATACACCATCTTCAAATGAATCATCAGAACCTACAAGCCCTTTTTCAAGAAATACTCTTAAGTTGCGCAAATGAGCTGTTTTCTAAATGGGGAAAGTTATGCTGGAGAGCAAAGGATAACTATTAGAAATAATAAAAATCATGGGGTTAAGATCTATCTTGTCCTTGATACACCGCACTTGAGGTTCAGTTTTATTGAAGCCAAATCCTATTGCTGAAGATGAAATTTTATCCCCACTGTGCCATTTTAATGTTAAAATAAACTGAAACTACAAGAAGCAAAGTGGAGATCAAGGACCATTGCAGTTGTAAATCTGGACAAATGGCTTAGAAGATTTTTTTTAATCCCAATTCATCAACCCTCCATATATGTACCTCCATCTAGAAAAGGCCAAAGAAGGAGAAAGGTGGGAGATTGAAGACCAAAGCCATTTTGGAAACATCCAAGCAAACCATCAACAAAATGACTGATTCTGGCTGGATATGGAATGTCGAATTGGAGAAACCTTCTTAACTACTTATCTCGAGATACTCTGAGCATGAAATTCAGCTTGAGTGACATTACTTGGTGTGGTTTCGCCCCAGTTTTTAGATAAAGCTTCGCCACTTGCCTTCTATGTTGGATGCTGCCAATTAGATATAATGTGCTTCTTCACTTTACATATTAGACAGTTCTATCTGTAAGACCATAATATCCATCTCTGTACACATCACTATTTCCAGACTTTATTATTTCAATCTATATTTTGGATATTATTACTGCCTTTATATTTTAGATATTATCTCTATTCTCTTTTTCTCATCCTCCATTAACTCCAGTAACTTTATGTTACTGCTCAGGTACAAAACCATTTCAAAAGATAGGCCACATGCCCTTTACTTTTCCCATTGAGGGGTATAGTGAACTAACCATTGTTCGTGAAACCGTTGCCCAGATATTTGCCTTCCTTTGAAGACTGAAATGACTTGACTGCCAAAATTCTTCATTCAGACAGGCGGGACGGTTAGCATGGTGCCAGCATCCCTGACTTGAATCTGGCACTAAGGAGTTTATATCTTTTCCCTGTGACCTGCGTAGGTCCAGGTGCAGGTCAATGGGACTATGCAGAGTAAAAATTTGGCAACTACTAGATGGGCTGAAGGGCCTTTTTCTGTGCTGTAGTGTTCTTTGGTTTTGGAATAATCCATCCATCCCTGTGAAAATGTTTCAAATCCTACCTTCTGCCACCATGACTTTTTATCCATGGGAACTTGTTGAAGGATATGTTCATTTTCAAAAACTTACAGTATTTAAAAAATTTATATATACTGTGCAGCACAGTAAAAGGCCCTTCTGGCCTACAAGCCCATGCAGCCCAAATAGAACCATGTGACCCATTAACCTACTAATCCCATATGCCCTTGAACATGGGAGGAAACAGGAGCACTGGAGGAAATCCACACAGGTCATGTAGAGAACGTACAAATTCCTTACAGACAGTGTTGGATTCGAACCAGGGATGCTGGCACTGTAACAGAGTTGCACTAATAAATATGCAAACCATCCTGCCCGTCTGGATGAAGAATTTTGGCAATCAAGTCATTCCAATCTTCCTTGGAAGCCAAATTTCTAGGCAACAGTTTTACAAACGATTGTTATTTCTCTGGGTCAGTTCACCTAAAGGTCTCTACCCTGGAGTGGCAGAGATTGGTCCTAGAGATTGGCTAGAGCCTTCCACTCTAGCCTAACCTCATCTTCACTCTGGGTACCCCCATCTTGCAGATGGATAAGCCAGTCCTTCTGTTACAACACCAGAATTCAGAGAAGTGCTGAAACTGCAGACACTCTTGGTGGGGGGGGGGGGGGGTGGGGGTGGAGGGCTGGTGGTGGAATAGGTGAGAATGTCTAAGAATGGAGTAGCAGAAATTGCATTAACCTTTATTTTATAAAAACAAAGTTCTCTCTTTTTAATCCAAGCTGAGAAGCACAAACCTCAAATAAAATGAAGCATGGGAATTAAGGATGCATTCTGTTGAGTTGACAACCCAAATTCGGAGGAAACAATGCATAAATTCTGAATACTTGCACCAATTTCAATGACCTTTTTGTTAACTTGCACCCATTGTAATACATCTGCACCACAGGCTCATCAAGAATAACTGCATCTCCAAATGGGGAACAGTTTTTCATTGAAAGTGACCTGTCAATTCAGAATAAATCAGCTTCTGGCATCAACGTTGTCCATTAAACACATGCTTTTGCATGAGGCATGATCGGAATAGTATTCATTGTCATCGGTACCAGCTAGCACATAGCACAACAGAAGTTCTGTGTCACTCTGCCACAGGAGACATTGTCAATAATGAAATGACACTGACAAGAAGCACATTCAAAAGAAGACAAATACAAGATCCAGAAAGGTTTGGCTTAAGGAAAAGAATTTGTTGAGCAACAGATGAAAGCATTAGTCTACACATTAGCCTGAAAATGTCGAGTGCTTTGGCAGGGACAGGAGCAGATGGTTTAAATATAAATCAGGGCCAGAAATACTCTTCCTTTGTGCATTTCTCATTAAATGGAATGCATAATATCACAATATTAGATCAGTTACTGTAATGTTTTGTCTCTAGTTTGAATTGTCCAAAATTATGGGAAATACCAATGTAATCTATCTCCTCTATTCAGATCTTGCTCAATGTGTGGCACAGTTGTATTGGAAAACATAGGAACTTGCTGATATAGATTGCTATTCTCGTCAATTATTTAATCGTTGGTATTTTTGGGATTTATTAATAGCAGCTGAGTAATTTGGGACAATAATCTTAGAGTGATTGCTTTCTAAAATCAGCCATTTTTTAAAAGTTATTTTATTTATTTGTCGTGCATAAGGACCCCATCAAAAGGGAAAATCCTTGACCCTGAGAAAGGAAGGACAACCAGGATGTCACGTGGAATATTGCATTCTGTTCGAGTCATCTCGTTACAGGAAAGATGTGGATGCCACAGAAATGGTGCAGTTGAGATTCACAAGGAAGCCCGGATTGGAGAGCATGTCTTATGAGGATAGGTTGAGTGAACTTGTTCTTAGCTCCTTGGAGGGACAGAGGATGAGGCATGACCTGAGAGAGGTGTACAAGGTGATGAGAGGCAATCATCGTGTGGATGGCCAGTACCTTTTCCCCAGGTCTGAAATGGCTAACATGAGGGGCATAGTTTTAAGGTGCTTCTGAGTAAGTACTGGAGGGGAGATGTAAGTAGCAAGTTTTTCACACAGAGAGTGTAGGTGCATGGTATGCACTGCCAACAATATTAAGAACTTTTAAGAAACTACTATGGAATAGAACTGAGAAAAATGGAGGGTTATGGAGCAGGTAACTTCTAGGCAGTTATTAGGTTGGCACAACACTGTGGGCCGTGGGGTCTGTACTCTGCTATATATTTCTATGTTCTAAAAGTGTACAGAAAGCTTTGGATTAATTAAGCTCACCAAATGGCTCTTACAGTGCATCTTCAGTTAAGCTATTCTGACTAATTAGTGTTCAATGAATCAGTGGTCATTGAATGAAAATTGGTTGGGCTTAGATTAAATCCCTTTGACATTCCACAGGATGTATGGCCAGGGCTCATGACGTCAGGTGTAGATGAAGAAGGACACCAGAGTCCAAAAGAGTACTGAGAACGTTGGATTATTCTTCATTTGTAGGGCGGCTGAGGCTGCCGTTGGCAGACAATTGTCAGAGGTTTTAATTGTCAGTGAAAGTGATTGGAGGAAGTGACAACCAACCAGCATTTTCTTGTCTCGAACTGGGATGTTGCACTGCAAAAAAAGATGTCATATCATGCAACTCATGCCACCTGATATGTGGAAGAAGTAAATAAACAACTTTTTTATTTTATCGAGTCCAGTGAAAGTATCCTTTCAAATCTGTTCATATTTTAATTTTTTGGTGATCAACTTATGTTGATTCAAAATGTTTTCAACTCTGAGGGGAAACAAAATCTCTGTGTATTATTTACCACTTAAATTGTCCTCAAATCTCGTTAATTATGACCCCATGTGCCTTTTTAGAACTACTTGATGAATTCCCGTTCTGCATATTTCAATTGGTCAAATTTTTGCACTGATTCGTTTTCTATTTCTTAGGCTTCTCTCTCCAGGAATGTGAGCTGATAAACCTCACAAAAAAATCCCTTATTTTCTGCCCTTGATAATTCTTCTACAATTTTTCTTTCTCGTCAATTTAACCTCCACCCTCTCTTGGAGCTCCCGTTTGACTCCACAGTCAAGGGGATGCCTCTGGTTCTCAAATGCCTGCCTGAGCAATGACTAATGGTCTCTTCTTCATACAGATTAATCTAAAATTATTCCCACTGTGGACGCACATCTGCAGGAATAGAGCAGAATCAAGGCCTGAAGTTGATCGCCCAGTCTCCAGTTGGCTGTCAGTTGCTGAATCCAATGATCATTCCTGCAGCATTGAGCTCAGCAATTAAACAGGTTGTAGGATTATTGATCCACCAGGATAATATTGCTGATTGATCTGTGGAGGATTAGCCAATAAATTAATTCAAATCAGAAACTGATAATATTTTGGACATTAGAGGAACCAAGGATTTAGGACTGGAATATCGCATTGAGGTTAAAGTATCATCCGTGATCTAGTTGAATGTCAGAGCAGGCTTAAGGACTGGATAGACTTCCTCCTATTGCTTCATTATGATACATTAGAATAAAAACTTACTTTATAATTTTCTTTGAATACTTTAGTGCTGCTCTTGTCTCTGCTTTCCTGACTCTAAAGGTGCCAATCTAGCACAGATATGGCAAACACTCATTCACCAATTGAACTGGTCTAGATAAAGCATGCTGAGGTCCTTTTTTCCATAACCGTCCAGCATTCCATGATCAATCTGATATGCAAAGATAACACCTTTCAGGACATACTATCCTCAACTCCAATTACAACTATGTGGGGCTCTTCAGACTCCTTCTCAGAAAAAAAAGCATCAGGTGTCCATTATCTCTCTCTTTCTCTCACTCATTCATCAATCCAATTCTCCCTGACTTTTGAGCATTTTTCTTTTCACCCCGACTTTCTGCCATTAGCTCATCTTCAACGCGAGATATGCCTCTCCTTGTTTTGCCCAACTTTCATTCCTCAACCATATTTGAACCAGTATTGTTAATTGTTTGTTTCCACCCATCAACCAGCTCATCAAAAATAAACTTCCAAAAGTTGTATTGAAATACAACTCTTTATGCATGATTTCCTTTGAATACTCTCTCCAAACACTCCTGACAGTGATCTCAGAATTTGAAATTTATTTGAAATTAAGTGCAATTGGAATGGTTTTATATAGAATTTATGGAAAGGGTCCTGAGGCTTAATCACAAGGTGTGTCCCATGTGTTTTAAGGAGATGATTTCAGACATCCTGAGAATGCTTCAATCCACAAAGAATCACAAAGAGGTGGAGACTGTGGGAAGATTGGTGTTGTCCTGTCCCTGTGTATGTTATTACAACGAGATAACTTAAATTAAGTGGTAGAGTATTTCGAGCCCTGGTATAAGCAGATTACTGGTGTGGAATATGTACATTGCTTTCCAGCGTATTTAGTAAGAATACGTTTGCATCATCGGGCAAAGAGTCATCTGTCAGGGCTAACGACCACGATTTCTCAGACTGAATATCAGACGTCAGAGAAACAGCCTCCATCTCAGCTAGAGGGATCTAAACAGGGAGAGATGACCAGTTGTGAGAAACTAGGACAACAGTTCAAAAATGGACTTTACACCTCAATACACTGCACACTCACTTACCGGGGGTGAGTACAACCAGCTTGTATGCATTTAGCACTTGCGACCTAACATTATTTTCTCTCCCTCTTTTGCACAGCTCTCTGCAGTTATAGTGTACTCATCATCATTTCCCACACTCCCATTGTCCTCCACCTCAACATGGTCTCTTTGGGCTGCCTGATTCTCAGTTACACTGAGGACAGCAGCTCTTGACACTCTGCCCTTCTTATCTTCTAGCCTTAGGTGTGTCAGAGGACTCAATGGGTCATTATCACAGAAGTGTTCATTAGTTTACTCACCGGGACAGTCCAAGGTGAGTCGTCTGCATTTCATATACAGATAGGCAATTTTAAATTTAATTGTGTATATTTTTTTGCCATTTCTTAGAAATTGTTTTCTACAAGCACCTCTCAGATAATATTTTCTGAATAACAAATTGCTGACAGCTGCAGTCTGATTGGACATTATTTACTTATAAAACAAAGGATAAAGACATTTAACCTCCTGGACCTGGTCCAAAACCTCAACTTCCCTTCCCAGTTTCTAGTTTCCTTCAAAAACCGTCCCCACCTTTTCAATAACAGGCCCTGTTTTACAATTTCAGAGATGTGCACCACCCAGTGACAAAGTTAGAAACTGATTTCATTAAAGCATCCATCGTCATAACCTGCAGATCTTTGCAAATTCCTCATTTCAAAACCATTGTGATAGTCTCAAAACTCAAGGGCAACCGATGGGCATGCCCCTTGATCACTGTGGCCATTAACTCCTCAATAACCGCTGCAAATTTCATGGTCCAAGGTCTCTGTGGACACAAACACTTCACCTGGGACCAGGGCCATGAGGTTGCAGTAGTGGGAAAGAGAAAAGGCAATCATAGTCCTGATGAGAGCTGAAGATTTGAGTGCGATCAGTACGAAACTGGTGAGGGGTGGGATTGGGCTAATCTGGATCATGGTCTGGCTTCAAGCCAAATATCAGGAGCGATGGGAGAAGTCAGCAATTAGGATCAAGGTTGAGATCAGGGGTTAAGTAAGTGTCCTGAGTGTAGATGGGGGTGGAGGGGAAATTGGGTCAATGATCAAGGGAGTGGTCCTCTATCAAGGGCTTTTGAGAAGTGAACATTGTTGATGATGTGAAGGGAGGAGTTTGAAGAGCAGGATCTCGGATGAGGCTTTCAGGGCGTTGTGTCGTGTGGGATCCTGAACAAATATAAATGGAGGTAAGATGTGTGCAGGTAATAATGCTATGTGGAGGGGCCAGTGCGTTGTTTGAAGCAGTGTTGGCTAGAAGGAGTAAAAGCACAGAATTTCCTTAGCAGGGTCCCAGTTTGGTGCGGTGTCAAAACAGTGTCAAATTATCCTTGGGCAGTGGAATTTCATTGCTCTTGTAATGTTCAAAAACGTAGTGTTGAACAGGAAAAGGCACAATTTGATTTGCATCCAACATAATATTTTATTAGATATGCAAGTGAGCCTCAAGAGGGGAAGCACCTGGTTAAAATTGCAGAGTGATGTCAATGGAGCAGAAACAGTCATCATTACATTTCACTCCATGTTATATTTTCAATCACGTCCAGCTGAAGTAAACTCCACCAAGTGTTCTCATTTCTAGCCTAAGTTGAACAGAGTTCTTTGATACTTTAGTTTCACTTCATCTGGAGTCAATGTGGGTGGTGGGTGTAAGGAACGAGCTGCCGAAGGAGGTAGTTGATGCAGAAACTACTGCAACCTTTAAGAGACATCTGGACGGATACATGGATAGGGTGGGTGTAGAGCAGGGGTGGGCAACCTTTTACCATACGCAGGTCGGATAGCATGTCAGTAGTCGAACGGCAGGCCGCACTGTTGCTACCGTCAATAAAATCAACAAATAAATTTAAAAAAACGATGATGCATTTCAAGTCAGGGAAGGCATCTTCAAATCTGGAAATGCACCAAAAATCATGAGTTAGTCAATAAGTGGCACAATTTAAAAAAAAAACATAAAAGTCAAAAAGGAGAAAAAGTCGTCACAATGAAACAAAATAACTAACCCCAAAACAGACAGCAGGGAGAGGGGGAGATGTCACACAAAGAAAGGGTGAGCCTCACACAAACAGAGGGGCTTGTCACAGAGAGAGGATAAGTCACACACAGAGAGGAAGTGAGAGAGAGAGAGAGAGAGAGAGGGATTTATACACAGATAGGGGGAGAGGGCAGGGGAGTCGTGGAGAGGGCAGAGGGTAATCTCCAGTCCAGAGGGGGAGGGTGGAGTCTCCAATGCAGAGGGTAGGGCAGTCTCCAGTGTGGGGGTCTACAGCTTGGGGGATGGAGTATCAACAGGGGGTGGGGAGTTGTGCACCAAGAACCGGCAAGCCGCATACAGACCGGGGCGGGGGGGGGGGGCGGGGGTGGAGTTGCACTTAAAGGGCAGGGGGGAGCTGCGCTCAAGGGGCAGGGGGAGCCACACACCAAGGGGGGAGGGGGATGTGCACCAGGCCGGATATATTTGGACCGTGGGTCATAGGTTTCCCAGCCTTGGCATAGAGGAACATGGGCCCAAATGCAAGCAGGTGGGACATGTTTTGGGGACATTTTCATCAACAAAGACAGGTTGGGTTGAAGAGTCTGTTGTTTTAAACTTCATAGATGCTTGTTGTAAGATCATGGGGTTTGATGGTTTCTGGTTCCATTATGTGCAACCTTCAACATTTCTTCTGACAATTATATCAGTGTTGAGACTTGGTCAATTATCGACATTCTGAGGCACTTGGTCTTCAGGATAAGTACTGGAGTTTTGAGGAATTCAAAATGAACTTTGCAGACTCCATTATGAATTTTTGCTTGGGCAAGATGATTGGAAGGAGGAAGTTTTGCATTAAAACCTCCAGGGATCATTTCAGTTTGGCTCAAGCCCTAATTATGGAGGATAATACAGTATGATAATACAGTATAATTAGGAATCTAAGGGCATTTAAATGAAGTAGAGACTGTAAAAAAAAAACTAGTGAAACTTATTGAGGTTTATAAAATCGTGAGGGGTATCGATAGGGCAGATAGTAAAAGTCTGTTTCCTAGAGTGAGAGAGTCTTAGACAAGAGGGCATAACTGTAAAGTGAGGAGGGATTTGGAAGGGGCCTGAGGAGACAGTTTTTACTCAGAGGGTGGTGAGCCAAAAAGTAGAGGGAGGTACATGAGCTTTCTTGAAAATATACTTGGATCTCTACATGGATGGGTGGGGATTGGAGGGATGTGGGTCTAATGTGGACAAGTGGGGATGGAAGCAAGAGAGTACATTGTTCAGCAAGGACAACAACCTGGAATGGAGGGCCTGTTTCCATGATGTAGGACTCTATGACAAGTAACCTCAAGGGAATAGGCACGAGGCAGGGCTGGGAAAGTGGTGCTGGCAGGATCCAGGTGGGAAGATTGTAATAGATGCAAAGAGAATGCAATGGAGCAAATTGGAAAATGATAGAGAAAATGAGATGGCAAAGTTAGAATTAAATAATAATGATTCTGAAAAGGTCAATTTAAGGAAATATAATAAAAATATAATCAAAGATCAAAGTTTATGTGCTGTATTTCAATATCTGAATTGTAACAGAATGGACGAAGATAATTCGATTGTATGTAATAGCTGCATTGTGACCAAGCTTGGAGATGAACTCGTCAACAGTACTGAATCTACAAAAAATATAGAAATAAAGTCAGTCTTATCATAGTCAATGAATGTAGTGAGTCCAGATGTACAGGAAATGGAATTAATATGCATGGAGATAAGAGATACAATAAAGCAAAAATTATTGGTTGGAATTGTTAAAATCACCAGAAGCACGAATATAATTAGAAAGAATATTGGATTGAGAATTAATCAAGAAATAAGAAATGCTTTTTGCACGAATCATGGGGAATTTTAACATTCATTCAGATTGAGTAAACTCAAATTGGAAACAGTAACTTGGAGGAAGTTTATGTAAAATCCATTCTCAATAGTTCTTTGGAATACATCATGGAATCTACTAGAGAACAGGCTAAAAGATGCTTTTTTTTATGTCATGAGGCAAATGTTAATTTCATAGTCAGAAAGGATGACCACAATATGACAGAGTTATGTCTGCAGTCAAAACCTTAAATAAACTACTTATGTGAGTATGATGGGTAATTAGCCGAAATCATTTGAGAAAATGTATCTATAAAGTTCGCTAGTTGAAGAAAAAAATAATCGCAACCAGTTGCACAAATATTCAAAAACTCTACATTCTATTGAAAAATAACTCCATATATAAAACTTGATTTGTTTGTGGCTAACTCAGAGGACAAGGATAGCCCAAAAATGGTTGTTAAGAGAATTGGGAAAATTATGGGAAGCAACAAAGAAAATGTTAAAAATACAGAACATATTTTAATTCCAAGTTAAAACCAAATATGAACTTTACGACAGTGTAAAAAGGAAGGGGGTGGGGGGAAATAATGTAAAGAGATAAATACATGATGATAGAAGTGGAGAGATGGCTGAAGCACTTGATAAATATCTTGCATCAGTTTTCACTGCAAAAGAAGCTATTGATGTAATGACAATGAAGAATTTAGTATCACTTCAATTTGGAGAAAATAATTAAGGACACAATAATGCGACACATTCCCTGGGTCTGATTGCCCTACTTACAACACAAAAGGCATCCATTCAGTGCATCAGATTAATTTTGGCTCCCAACATAATAAGGCCTTTTCCACTCTCCATATTTTACTGTAGCCATTCAACTTATTCTCACTCAATTTACAGTGGGCAATTACCTGACATTGCTGGGATGTGGGAGAAAATTGGAGCATCCAGAAAAAATGAATAGAGTGACAAGGAAACTATATGCTATGATTCCATTAGGAAATGCCACAGACACAGAGGATGGACAAGAAGCAAATTTAACACCATTACTTCAGGAAGGAGGGAGAGAGGATATAGCGAACACTTCATTAGTTACCTTGAAATCTTTTTGTCAGCACAATGTTGTAATGCTTCATAAAGATGAAACAAGGGGAAGATCAGAAATTATATGATAAGATTGTATCAACATGACTCCATGTCGGGAAAACAGAGTTTGACATTTCCAATAGATTTTTTTTGCTGATATGACTAGCAGGGTCAGCTCTGGGGAAACCAGTGAATATAATACATATGATTTGAAGATTAAAATTTGATGAGAAGCACATGAGAAGTTCACTGGGTAACATATTATCTTGCTTCAATCATTAGTTAATAAACAGTAAACAATAGAACAAGTAGATCATATTCAAGTTTTCAGATCATTACCAAGGTCTGCAGCTACGCAATTTATATTAATGGATTAGATGAAAAGAAACAGTGCAATGTAATATGATACAGAAGTAAAAGGAATGTTGTGCTGTGAGGAGGAGTTAAGAGAAATATAGACAGCAATAATAGGCAGAAAGGTTTGTCTTATCTTTGCTTATAGGATTTGGATGCCACTGGAAATGCCAGAAATTTGCACCCTGAATTGCCCCTGAACTGAGAAGTTGCATGGCCATTTAGGAGGGCAATCCAGAGATGGCCAGTGGGACTGGGATTACACACAGGACAGAGAAGCTGAGGAACACAGTTTACCGTGACTGATTCAAACTTTCTTTTGTCAATGCTCAATTTATGCTTCAATTGCCAAGATGGAATTGTAAGTCTTGATTAGTGGTCCAAACTTTAGCTGGACCTGTGGATATTATTTCAGAACAATGGGGTAGGAAGTAAAGTAAAAGGAATGAGAAGATCCCTGGTGTTCCAATGGCACCTGCATGCTTATGGTTACCCAGTCTGAATACAATTGGTTCCCATCACCAATGGGACCCATCAATTTAAGTGGTGAGAAACCAGTAAACACAGATATATTTTGTGTTCTGTGAGGTTAAATTGAATTCAAGTAAGAGTAAAGAGAAACCACTTCATCTTGTGACTGAGAACATTTCAGCCTTCTGGACTCAATGCTGACTTCAACAATAAGATTGCCAGCATTTTTAGTTCCATCCTTCAAGTCAGGTTTATTGCCATCTGATTATACAAGTACAACCCGACAAAACAGCATTTCCGGTCCTTGGTGCAAAACATGTAGAGATAACCCACATACAGACAAACGATACATTTGCAGGACTTGAGTTTCATCAAATAAATAAATAAATAAATAGATATTGCTCTGTAGAAATGAGAGTCTTGAATGGTCAGTGTGAGCCATTCCTTGGGTCATGCAGCATTCTCCTTGCCCGTGTGCAGTTCCTCAGCCTGGTGGTACTGTCTCTGATACTCCTCTATCTCTTTCCTGACAGGAGCAGCTGAAGGGGTCCTCGATGATTTTGCGCATCACCTTCAGACAACGATCCTGATAGGCCACATTGATGAGGGGGATGGGAGACTCCAGTGATCCTCTGTCACTACTGTGGTCCTGTGGATTGACCTCCGAACCATTTCTCTGCAGCAACCGTACCACACTGTGACGCAGCGGCCAGGACGATCTCGATAGAGCTCCTGCAGAAGGCTGACATAATGGTGGCCAGTAGCGTTTCCCGTTTCGGTCTTCTCAGGAAGTGCAGTCGCTGTTGCGCCTTCCATACAAGTGAGGAGATGTTGAGTGTCCATGATAGGTCACTAGTTAAGTGAACTCCAAGGAACTTGATACTCTCCAGCAGCCACTGCAAATTCCTTGGGAAATTCCACATTTGTAAAACATCATTTCTATCTACCACCATTCATCTTACTAAATCTTCTTCTGTCATCTAATCCCCCTTGTTTTCCCCCCTGTCACTTCCACTGTTTCATTGTGAGGGTGTGACTCAAAACTTGCGTGTGTTTGTCTCTCTGCCTGATGCTGCCTGTCCTGCTGAGCACTTCTAGCCTTTTCCGTCACTATTTCAAATTTCCAGGCTATGCGGTATTTTGGTTTTGCCTTCCTGGATGAATCTCAATCTATTAACTTGACTGCATTGTTAAGATAATGTGAATACTTTTTTTTTCAAAATGGTTGTATTGATGTTCAAAAAAAATCAATTCTACAGAGGCTGAAGCGAGAGTAGTGAATTGGAGGCTCTGCGGCACTTAGTGTTCCTTGGCTATCTTAACTTGGAAGCTAAGCAGGCTCAGGACTGGTCAGCACTTGGAGGGGAGACCAGGTGCTTGTAGGTCTCAGTGAGGGGCACTGGACAAAGTGGGGACTCTCTGTCTGCCTTACAGTAGACAAATGTTAAAGAATTTCATGTAGGTTATATTCTAAATGTAGTATATGTGACAATAATGGAACCTTTACCTTCAAGTCTCCCCTAAATGCCTTCAAATACCAGGAGAAATGAACATTCACTCAAAGCTTGGAGCTTGACAAAGCAGGATGGGGCTTGTACAACTGAAAACAAATCTGGAAATGAGAAGCTATTGTCCACGGCCACTCACTGGCTTCTCCCACACAGCCAATGTTTTTGGATACTTTAATATGAGATTTCACATCCAAAGTACAGAGTACCTATGGATAGATGTTAAAATTCTCAAAGATACACTACACTTAAAATCACCAATGCCTGAAGAGGGCGCACAAAATCAGTGAACCGGTGCGGACTCGAAAGGCCAACATGGCCGGTTTCCGCTCTGTAAATGGTTATATGGTTATATGGTAATACTTAGGTGCTGAATGAAGAACAAATTCATTATGGTTGTGGCTATTTTTAATTAATGTTGAGTGTGGATTTCTGTTTGATTTTACCCTCGTGCAGAATTAGAATCAATAATTCTGAGTTCTGAAACATGAATGAGAATCAAGCATACCGAACGATTTATTTTAACAATTTTATTTTAACGATACAATCCTTTTAGCCCATGAAAACTGTGCTGTCTAATTACTGCCAATTAACCTACCGACCCCTACGTCTCGAGGGTGGGAGGAAACTGGAGCACCTACAGGAAACTGACCCAGGTCTCAGGGAGAACGTACAGACAGCTCTGGATTCGAACCCGGCTCACATACGTGGTAATTGGGACGTGTTAACTGCTAGGCTAATTGTGTTGCAATCGTAGGATTCAAATGAGTAGAAATTAATTCTTGGTTGCATCAGGTAAGCAGGGTCTGGGCAATGCTCTCCACTTACCTAACTCAGTTCCAGTGAGTTCAATGTGACTGAAAACAAAGTCCTATAATTTAGCCCCACAACTATATTGAACAAAACAAAAATTTCTTCTGCATGGGTTTTCTCTGGGGTTTCCGATTTTTTCCCATCATTCGAAATGTACCAGGTGTGTAGGGGGATGGCATGGTTTGTGTAGTGGCTTGTGCAATGCCTTTAAAAGCACCAGCAATCAGGACCAGGGTTCGAATCCCATGCTGTCTGTAAGGAGTTTATACTTTCTCTCCATGTCTGCGTGGGTTTTTCTTGGGGGCTCCCACCATTCAAAGCGTTCCAGGGTGTAGGTTAATTGGGTGGCACAGACTCGCAGGCCAAAATGGCCTGTTACTGTGCTGTATATCTAAATTTAAAAAAATGAACATGGCCATGATTTTTGGTTTATCCTGTGTTAATGATCTACATCTCTGGCTGGGGACTTCAACAATGATTAAAGTGGCTCCATCAGTTCACTGTTTAAGAAATAAAGATTTAACCCACTCCCTTCCTTGCCCACTCTCATCATCCTTGGTCTTTTAGAAAGAAACTAATCATTCTTCAGCAAGAGGTGACTCTTCCAGATAAATGAAAGAAAGAAATCTGGCTCATATGTGACCTCATCAATGCAGATCTGAACTTCTATCATGGCTATCCCACAAGAATACACACAGACATTAAATAAATTTTTTTAGCACCAGCCCTTCCTATAATCTATCAGTAATTTCTTACCTTTAGTCTGAAAATACTTGTTTGCATTTAAGTGAACATTGAATGGCTTATTTCAGAATTATAATCTCATTTGCATTAAAAGCAAAAACCAAAAAAAATGCACCTGCTTTGCAAGAGATATCATATGTTAATGAGAGGCTGGCATTTTCTGGCACTTGTCTGTTTGAATACCTCACTTACACAGCAATTTGTTAGTGAAATATCAGACTTAAAGCAGTGCTTCTTACCAAATGGGCTCCTAGCAAGTTACACCATACCATTCTGATTCATCATGCCAAGAGAAAAGGAAGTCAATGAATGATTAAAATTGTTAAGCGGAATATTATATATTTCCTAAATCATAAATGGATGCATAGGCTTGTTTCATGTTGCAACCAACCGTGAGGCACCAACTGAAACTGATGTTTTTTTTTACATTACGTATTAAAAGTCTGATAAGCATTACAGTCCAAATGGTTAGTTTGGCTTACTAATTTCCTCCCTGTCTCATTGCTTGTGCTAGGCTACAGTTCAGCAAAGTTACTTGATTTCTGTGATTTTACCCGAGTGTGACAATTTTTCACATTTGACCCTTGCTTGTTCTCTTCAATGGGCAGTTAGACTATGGAGAGTATTGTTAATTGCATGAATGCTGATCACACTTTCCGACCTGCAGGATTCACTGATCCATTGGAAAGAACCAAGCAGACCAACTAGTAGGCGGTTGCAGAAGAGATCAGCTATCGTACGGATTGCAGGCGGAAGCAGCCATCCTTCTTGGCAGGGTTGTGCCAAGTTCCAGTCACTGAACAGAAATCCATTAGGATATTAGGGAGGCTGAGGCAGTTAATAAACTAACAAAATATCTCGCACAGTGGAAAAGAAAAGCCCAACGATATTTATTGTCAAAGGCAAGAATGACCAAGTCAGACCAGTGAAAATTTGGTTTAAGTTTAATCAATGATCAAAGATCTCACCCATCCTTTAAATGTTTAGTCATACAGTAACAGGGCCTTCTGGCCATGAGCCCACGCCCCCCAAATACACCAATTAACCTACAATCCTCATACATTTTTGAGGTTATGATGACAGAGGGAATAAGATATTTCAATATAATTGAATCAAAATCTTTTTCACATGTAAATTTATTTAATTTTTAATTTTAATTTACATATATATATTTTTGAATTTAGAGTTATGGCATGGTAACAGGCCCTTCCAGCCCATGAGCCCGTGCCGCCCAAATACACCAATTAACCTACAAACCCAGTACGTTTTTGGAGGGTGGGAAGAAACCGGAGCACCTAGAGGAAACCCACGCAGGTCACGGGGAAAACGCACAAACTCCTTACAGACAGCAGAGGATTTAAACCCAGGTGGCTGGCGCAGTAATAGGTGTTACGCTAACCGTGTCACCCAAATAGAGAATTTCTATTCTCTCATTTTAAATATTAAAGCTTTCCCAATTCATTGATTCGGGGTGGTTCCAATATTTTCATATTACATTCTTTCCTCTCAATCTCACTTAATGTTTCATGCTTGGAATGTTTATTTTATGAGTTCAGATTTTGAGTGATGTCAAGTTCAACATTGACGTACAATTACAGTTCTTCCTATTGGACTTAATTGTTACGACTATGAATAAACCAAATGCACTGCTTCTCCTTCAGAAAAGCTGCAGAAATAGAAAACTAGAGACTCTCAGAAGAAAACTGGATGTGTGCTAAAAAAAATTACAAATTTGTGCTGGAGTGGGACTAATTGAATATTTTTTCAAACAGCCAGGCGAAGGGCTACTGGCACTGTATGATTATTCAGGAGTTGAATGTGCTGTGAAATATTTAATTGGGGTGGTTTCTAATAGGCTGATCGAAGTTAGTGTTCACGTACCTAAATCATACAATGTGGGAGTGCCCTCAACACAAATTTCTGCTGGCAGATTTTAGATAAATTACTGGTTTATCCTTCTGGAGAGAAAGGACAGTTCCAATCCTGATCTCTGTTCAATTGCCATTGGGAGTAGATGTGGAACTGATGCCCACTCCCATTGCATGAATATTAAAAGGTGAAATTATCCAACCATACCATTCCTTAAAACTGGGACCATATTGAAAGCTGTGCATGCTATTTTGAATTTCAGACATGTCTTGATATGCTGACTTAACGGGGTTAAAAATAGGTTTTAATAATTTCTATATTTGTGAATTTTATCTCATGAGATACTTACATTTACTGTCATTTTAATAATGTTTCTGGTGGGAATGAGTTTAGTGGTGCACATCTCTTGTGCATCCCCTAAGCCCTCCCTTCCTGTCTCTCCTGGGGGAAAAGATTGCTACTGGGGTATTTTAAATATTTTTCTTGGAAAATGAATTGGTTACATAATCAACCCTAATATATGTTGTTCATTACTAATATTATTACGCTCTACAGTTGGTTTAATATTGTTTTAACCATTAATGTAAGTTTTATGGATGTTTTTATCTTACTGGTGTTTTGATGCCATTACCATGTGCTGGTCATGTGATCGACATAGCTTTGCTGAGATTTCACAGTGTAAATACTGTTATTTTGCATGCTTAGGAACAAAGGGGTAAAAAAGGAAGGAAACCCAGAAGACAATGATGGTTGTCTTCTAAAGGTACAGAATTTCCTTGTTAAATCTATGATTCTCGCAAGTTAATTTTTCTATGCAATAATTAACTCTCCCACCAGGTGCCACTGTTTTTACCTTGTAAATATAATACTTTTTAAATAGTTTGAAAATATTTTAAAATGCAAAATGTTTTCCTGGGCAAATTGTGAAAGCTCGCACACTGCTGTTACCTTGCTAAGGGAGCAAAGAGGAAAAAAAAGGGAAGAAAACAATGATGGTTGTATTCTTTTGTCTTCTAAAGTCTTCTAAAGGGAGCGAATATATGCTGGAAAACAACACGAGTCATCTCTTCTTCTACACCCTATACAAACCCCTTACTCTGGCACTGAACAGACACCATCATTTATTTCACTATGTTATCTAGTAGTCCTCTTGCCTGTGTTCAATTCAAGGGAATGTTATCAGTAAGGAATAGTTGCTCCTCTAACCAAAGTGTGAGTACATATGAGGAAAGGGGATTGGTCGGAATTTTCAACTATGTCCTTTGCTCAAGTTTAACAAGGAAATATTTTACATTCAGTGCTTTCACTAAAGCTGTTCACTTTTATTTTAACACAGAGCGACTACCTTGAAACTCTTTTGATCTGTTATAGAGGAACATTGGCAGAAAAGTCTGAGAACAGATTATTGGCATCAGCCTGGGAGGAAGTTTGATGCAGAGTTGTGGCACGTTATCTGTCTACCTTCGACGTGCATACTGGGTGGAATGATAGAGGTGATGAGGGAGCATGAGAGAAGGATAGGAGTGGAATCTTTTCATTGGCTTGTAATGTCGTTGGCAGGTCTTATGCAGGTTAGACTTGTCTGAGAAATGATGATTATCCGATTTTGTTTTTATGATGTATAAAATACAAAGTATTCATATTGACATTGATGCATCATAACATGGACTCGATGAGGATTGAAAGTATTACATTCATTACATTAATTTGGCCTAGTCCAGAATCCCACAAGTCAACGCAGAACTGAACGAGAAAAGGAGCACAGTTACAACAACAAGTAATAGAAAGCAAATTGTCCTGTCCAGATCTAGAACCTCAGTCTAACCTTGAGTCAAGGCCTAAAAGGCCCAGAATAAGTAAATTTTATATGAGTTTAAAATTTGAAATATTAAATTTACCAGCTGGAATTCCATAACTTGTAACTAATTGCCTTTCTAACCTAGTACATGACAATATAGGAATCTTGAAATTCAAATTGTGCAATTGTCTATGAACCTAAAATTGTCCACGATCTAATTATGCTCACATATCTGGGAAGTGGAGTTTGCCTAATACATGAATACTTCTCATTAAATCTAAAGACCTCTAACCTGTCCAAGCACATATCTGGCAAGCTCTGCAGGCCCAAGGCAGTAAATATCTACACAGGCATCCCTATAATAACCACTTGGGCAATTAGATTTAAAAAATAGTATAAGTTAACACTGGTAAAATGTAGCCTTCAAACTACCTTTTTGTCATCCATTCACTTCTGAAGATTTCAGCTATAGCTCTCTGATAGCAATTTTGTCTCTGAGTCAAAAGGATAAGGGGAAAAGACGGTCGAAGAAGTACCTGAACACTGGAATGTTGCACTGTCTAAAATGCCTCAGTGTGTAATGGACGTATGAATGTATTTTTCAAGGCTTTCTTGCTGTAAATGGAGAAGCCCGCTAAGTGTGGTACGTAATGTGCTACTGAATAGATGTTACAAGAGAACATCTCTATCCATGTGCTTCACCTCCACAGGGTATGAAAAGGTAATCATATATGTCAGAATCTGGGTTGCAGGAGTGTTTAGAGTTGGGAAAGTCTGGGAAGTGGGAGTGGGGAAAGAGCATCAGGAATTAATATCCATGGAAGTTAGGGGGCCTTATTGTCAAGGAATTGCAAGGAAAGTGTAGGCTGTGAAGGGACAAGAATGTAAATGGTTTTTGAGCCAGAACATGGATGGGGTGGGTGGGAGGAAACTGAAGCAGCCAGAGGAAACTCACGCAGACTCGGGGAGAATGTACAAACTCCTTACAAACAGCAGCAGAATCGAACCAGGATTACTGGTGCAGTAATACTGTTGACCTAACCTATAAGATAATTGTGTCACCCTAATTTCTAGACAATTACTTGGTCATTTTTGCACTGTTGTTTGTCAGACCTTGTTGTGCTATAGCTACACTTCAAATGGTCTACAATGTCCTGAAGGTACCTATTGTGTCCTGATGTTCGAAAAATGTTGCCTTTCACACACTGTTCTTAAACAAGCTGAGTACAACACTATGAATGGTGTTTTTTTTCCATTAGAAAGTGAAACACTTAACAAAGAGAAATAAAAGTCTATATATATAAAAATAAAAATCATATTACATTCATTTAAATCTAGTGCAGTCTATCAATGTTTGCTTCTGTAAGGACTGAGACTGGAGGCTGACTGGGAGATCATTATGTCTACACTTTTGCTCTGACTGCTGCCACAGCAAGGACCACCTTGTGGCTAACCACTTCAGTTCCACAGAGAATTGCCACACTGACCTGTTTGTCCATGGCTTTATTTACTGCCAAATCAAAGTCACCCGCAAACTGGAGGAAAAACACCTTATATTCTACTTGGGCACACACTCGGCATTAACATCAACTTCTCCAGTTTCCATTAACTACCTCCTTGTTTCTCTGTCTTTCCCTATCCTTGTTTCCCAACCCCTTCTTCCCTTCCTTCTTCCATCAGATAGCTACTCTTGACATGCCTCTATCACTTCTCATCTTTTTTCTCTTCTGCCCTCCCACCTGTATCCACCTGTCTGTTAGACTGTATTCCTCCCCCTTCAACTGCTCTTCTCCTTCCCCCACTTTTTAAAAATTCAGCTGCAATCCTGTTTCTGCTTATATTTGACATTAAATGCACTCGACCCAGCATCTTCAGATTTTCTTGTTTAATCTTGCCCTCATTCCACTAACTATGGCATTGAAATAAATCCAGCACATTTTCATCCTTGCTTTCCTTTGCTTCACGTCGTCTTGATCATTTGGTTTAATCCTCAGGTTCCAAATCTGAACACAGGACCTTTGACAAATAAATTAAAACTATTAACCTGTTTCTCAGTGCAGCATTTGTCTCGCTGTGGGATGGCATAGTTGTGGCAGACAGAACCCGAAAGGTTGTCCATGAGGGTCAACTCCCCTTCCAATGAACCTTGGATCAGCAGGGAAACGTTGTCAAAGAATTGCTTGTCCTGTGTATGTAAAGCGGGCAGGAGGAAATGATGGAAGGAGAAGGGTGTTTAAAAGGGAGGGAAGTGGTGGATAAGGAAGGATTATATAATTGGAGAACAAGACATGAGCAGGAAATAAAACTAAGAAAATGCCAACAAAATCCATGTTAACACTGAAGCACCGATTCCAAACATTGACAGGTAAGCTGATTAACTGTCCACTGAAGGTACTCAACTTAATAAATTATTGTTAATCATCTGGAATGCCGACATGAAATTATTAGACATGATTTTGCTTTGCATGATTTTTTTCCAGTGTGAAATATTACATTACCTGTTTTACAAGCAACATGTCTGGCAGAATGAGATTAAAAGTCATTGTCCATTCTCATTTCAATTCTGAATTTTTTTAGTCTCACCTGTAGATATATTTCCTTGCATTTATAAGTAACATAATCTTTCACATCCTTACAGCAAATAAGAAAAGCAAATTGGAAGAAAAGGCACAAATTTCTGTTTGATTTACACCCACATTTGATGTAGTTTTGGAGAGATACTAGCCCAATTAATGTCGCTAACACTCCAGGATTGGCTTGGTGACCTCAGCAATTAGAGTTAATCTCTTAGGCAAGGTGAGCAACTCTTAAGAAGAATCAATTGTGCATCATTTCCTTTATACAGCAAACTTAAGACTGACAATTAGAAATCATTACATGCCAGGAGCAATGAACTAGAGAGAGCAATCCTAACCTCTCAACTGGATCTCAACACAGGTAAGTGGAGATGAAAATTTTTTCAGTTTTTTTTTTAGCAACCCTGATGGCAGCGTGGAAAGAAAAAGACTGAGACTTGAATAGAGAGGGGCTTTAGGTCTTGCACAGTTTTTATTTGGCTGTGCATGTCATCAATTGATCTTTGCTTGTCTCTTCCTACTATAAGAAACAGAGAGGAATGAGGCTTGTGTTGGCAACTCTGAATGCTGGGAGTTACTGCTTTCCTGAATTTCAAATGAATCTAAGTTTACATAGGGGCCTGGAACACTCTATAAGAAAGACACAACGTAGAGATCTGTTTTAAATATGTTTTCATTGACTCTTTTTGATGGTGCTTCATGGAAATTATATATAGTTTCAATAATATTATTGTTGTTGGTATTCCTGTGGTAGCTACAACAAGTAAGAATTTTGGTGTATCTGTACAATAGTATTTATGTATATGTTGTAAAGGAGGTTAACAGCCTAATCCAGCAAAAGGTCTGGAGCCCAGCAGACCACGGCTCTTCAAGTTCATTTCTATTGATTGTTTTAGTGCAATGATGACTCTCCATCTACCCTTGATTCATCCAATGGCTCCCAAACCCTCCCACTTTTTTTCCTCAACTCCCCTTTAATTCTTCTATTGATTAAAGTTGGGCCGGCGGCTGGTTGCCTTCTGACCTGTCTGCTGAGCAAGGTCTCTCTTCTCACGTTTCCTTCTGTCTCCTCTGTACCAAACCAACTTAGGTCATCTTTCCACACAGCTACAATTTTAAAATCCTGACTCTGGCTCCATGAACCTCCTCCATGCCATTTCCAGTGGAATCACCTTTCCTGTAACATGACCATGACTGACACCTTCCTCATGCTGTGGCCTCGGTTATGTTGTACACAGTGCCAACATTAGCCATCCTAGTCTTGTATTCTGTACCTCAATTAGGAAGGAAGGCAATCAATACACCTTTTTTTAAAATCAATTTATTGAACTGTCCTGCTAGTTTTAAGAACCTGTGAGCACACACTCCAAGGTCCCTTTGTTCTTCCACAGCACTCAATATTCACTGATTTATCCCCCTGTATATTAACTCATTCCTGACACATCATATTCCTCCTGTTCCGCTCTAAACCTAAAGGCATGAACATCGATTTTTCCAGCTTTAGGTAACTCCCTACCCCATCCTGTCCCACTGTTTCCATCTCTTCATCACCTACTTCTGCATTTTTTTTCCTTTTTCCTTCTCTAGCTTTTCTTCCCCTTTCCCCTTCCTCATGTCTCTCCATCTCTCACACTTTCCATCCTATACCTGTCACCTCTTGACCCCTCTGCCAGATTCTTGCTCTCTTCACATACGTAATATCACCCCCTCTTTTTTTCTCCTTTGTTTCAATATAGGGTCCAGACCCAAAACATTGACAGACTATTTCCACCCATGCATGCTATCAAATCTGCTGAATTCCTTCAGCAATTCTTTATTTGCTCAAGATGATGGCATCATTAGTCTTTGCAATTCTTTACTCATTCCTTCATTGACCATGCTCTTGAAGTTTTTGTGCAACAGAACTAGAATTTCTTTGATTTTATTTGTCAATATATTTGAAGTCAAGGACATATCAGAAAATAAAAACACAAGTAAACGGGGATCAAGGGTAAGCCACCTGTCTGCCCAAGCCTACCCGCCATTTGATACAACCATGATTGCTCTGACCCAGGCCTACACTCTTCTCCTGCACCAGTTCCACAGAGCCCTCCGCTCCTCCACTTTTCAAAAAACATATCTACTTCCCCTATTAATGCCACCAGTGATCCAGCCTTCACAAACCTCTGGGGTATAGAAGACCACAGAACAATCTCTGTGAGATGAAATTCCTAAGCATCTCACTTTTAAATGACAGGTCCCTTATATTGTAACCATGCTCTTTTGTTTGAGACTCCCACAGAAGGAACTGTCTCAACAGTGATAATGTTATGTCCCTATTGATCTTGTATGTTTCAATAAGATTAACCCTCATCTAAACTTGAAAGACTGCAGATATAACTCTTTCCAACCATTTGTGATAGGATAACCTTATTATCCCATGAATTAACCCTCATCCCTGTGCTCCTGTAAGATCTGGATGATTTAAATTTTCAAAATAAAGTTATTCTTAAAAATATAGAGCAGAAATTAAAAAAAAACAGTGCACAGTATTCTTTACATTCATGGTGTTGTTCACTTTGTACATCCGTAGTGTTATTGTCCTTGTTTGCCGTTCTACCTGTTACCTCACAAGGGTCCCATTTCCCACACTTCCTTTCAACTCAGCTGAACTCCGTTACCTGCACTTTCTTTAAATTTACTGGGAGCTATTACTCGTGCTCCCTTTCATCTTAACAGGTCTCTGTTTTCTGTACTTATTTGAAGGCACTAGGACCCCATTTCCCCATACTTCTTTTAAACCCTGAAGCTTGTAGCCTAGCCCCTTTTCAAACACACCTGACTCTGCACTCCCTTTAAACGTATTGGGGCCCTCTTTAAATGCACTGGGGCCCTGTTTTGCATATTCCTTTGAAACTTAAACACTCCCTTTAAACTTACTGGAAAACTTATTGCCCGACTAAAATGTGAAATCAAATTATTTTGTATGAAGAGGAATAAAATCCAAAAGTCTAAAAAAACTGCCAGCTGCAAAGTCCGAAAGCTGCCAAATTACCTGAGTTTTCCTGTATATTCTTTCCTAAATAAGGGAACCAAATTGTATTCAGCACTCCAGGTGTGGCCTCATCAATACTATGTTCTACTGTAACAATACTTTATGCTTAAATGGCAACCTCATAATAATAGAGGCCAATGTGCCATTCATTCTTTAATTACTTTCTGTACGTGGATGCTAACGTTTTACATTTCATTCATGAGAAAGCTTAGGTCCTTCCATATACCATTCATTCCATCTTGCGCTTTCCAATATACCCCTTTAATTTCACTCCGAACATTTTCCATGGTGTTCTGGACTGTCGGCTATATTAAGTTCTCGGTTTCTGCCCTGTCTTGCCTCCGTTGATCCTTGTCATGCAGATGACTTCAGGTTTGGCAGTTCCACTCTTTTTATTTAGGAGAAGATATTTATCCTACACTGAAATCCTTGAACCTTTCCTTGCATGTTTGCAATACTACTTGTATTTCTGGGGGAAGTTCTGCTTGCCTAATGATAGGAAGGATGTCATTAAGTTAGAAAAGTGGAGAAAAGATTCAGAAGAGTGTTGGTAAACAATTCAATCTGCAGATGCAGGGTATCTAGTTCAGTTATGCTAGAATGTTGCAGGACTAAAGGGCTTGAATTATAAAGATAACCTGAATCAGCTGGGATATTTTTCCCTGGAGCATAGGACGCAGAGGATTTAGAGGTATGTAAAATCATGAGGGCTATAGATAAGTGGGCTGATCAGTAAGGACAAACCATGGTACAGAGATGAGGTGCAGTCGCTAACGGACTGGTGCAGAGTCAACAACCTGTATCTGAATGTTATAAAAACAAAAGAGATAGTTGTTGACCTCAAGAGGACCCAGGGAGGGGTGGGGGGGGGGGGGTGGGGGGGAACCATGCTCCACTGACCAATGATGGATCCACCGTTGTGGTCATCAAGAGTATTAAGTTCCTTGGAGAGCACTTGGTGGAGAATCTCACCTGGTCCCTTAACACCATCTCCACAGCCAAGAAAGCCCAGCAGCGCCTCTACTTCCTGTGAAGGCTAAGAAAAGTTCTTCTCCCACCCTCCATCCTCACTACATTCTACAGAGGATGTATCGAGAGCATCCTGTGCAATTGCATCACTGCCTGGTTTGGACGCTCTATCTCCCCGGAACGCAAGAACCTGCTGAGGATAGTGAAGTCAGTGGAAAAGATCGTTGGTGGCTCTCTTCCTACCATGAAGGACATCTACAACCGTCAATGCTGGGAAAAGGCAATAAACAGTGTGAAGGACTCCACACACCCCTCAAGTAGACTGTTCTCCCTTCTGCCATCTGGTAGGAGGTACTGCAGCACTTGGGCCCTTGCGTCTATATTGGGCAAGTTTTTTTCACCAAGCCATCAGACACCTGAATTCCCAGAACATATGTGGATAATGTACAGTGGTCTGTTACTGTATGCGTCTTAATATTTAATGTGATTAACTTCTATTCTAACTTGTATTTATGTAAATATGCTCTGTGATCCTGGAGAAACACTATCATGTCTTTACTGGGCAAGCACGGTATGAACGATAAATGAAGGTGACTTGACTTGATAAGGTGAATGGTCATAGTTTTTGTCCCATGGTAGGGGAGTCTAAAATTAGAGGGCACAGATTGATGGTGAGGGGTGAATGATGGGAAAAGGAGCCGAGGGGTAATCTTTTTCCACACAGAGGGTGGCGGGTATATGGAACGAACCGCTAGAGGAAGTGGAAGAGCCACATACAATTATAATGTTCAAAAGACATTTGGGCAAGTATTGAATTGTTTTTTTTGCCACATTTATCATGATACAATGGAAAGCTTTGCTTTGCATGCTATTCAGGCAAGTCAACTCATACTTAAGTACAGCAGGAAGTGCAATAATAAAATAGAAGTCCAGAGTATAGTGTAACAAAGTGCAGGATATATAGAAAGCACAGTTAACATAGTACATGAGCATTATCTTTTACTAGTGAGAGATCCAGCTAAGAGTCTGATAAGAGCAGGAAAGAAGTTGCCATTGAATCTTCTGACTGATGGAAGGGGGAAAGAAGAGAGTGTGATCAGAGTGGAATGGATTCTTTAATGGCTTTGCAACTTTCCAGTGAGCAGTACAGATGGAGTTATTGGCTAGTTTGTGTGATTGCTTGAGCTGTGTTCACAACTCTGCAGGATCTTGTGGTTTGTGCAGATCAGTTCCCATACCAAGGGGGGAATGCATCAAGGCAGGATACCTTTCTACAGTGTCCCTACATAAACTGGCAAGAGACCCTGGAGACATACTGAATTTCCTTATGCTTTGGAGAAAATAGGTGCATAGACAGCAAAACCAGGTGTGGGCAACCTTTATTTTTAAACTCACGTTCCACCTTAAGCATTCCCTATCTCACATGAGCTCTGTGATTAGGGATTTCTCAAGGTGGTATTTGAGTGGGAAAGGAAGGTTGTGAACCACTGCTCTAGACCTAATTGTTCCTGAAATAATTTGCTTGAGGAAAATTGTCATCGGCCCATTTCCACTGGAGTTATGAAATCGGGCAGATAACGAGTCAATTAGGTACGATTAAAAGAGTGGTTTCAAACTTTTTCTTTCCACTCACATACCACCTTAAGCAATCCCAAAATAATCACAGAGTACTGATGGTATAGAGATTGCTTAAGGTGATATATGAGTTTTTTTAAAAAAGGTTGCCCACCCTGGTTAAGAGGGATATGGGTCAATGCAGGCAAATGGGACTAACTCAGGTAGACAACTTGGTTGGCATAGATGAGGTTGGCCGTAGGGCCTGTATCCCTAAATGGCTCCCATTACTCTGAAAGGATTTAACTTCATGTAAGATCAGTGGTTTTCAAACTGCCCCCTAAACTCGCACATTCCACCTTAAGTAATCCCTATGCCATCAGTGCTCTGTGATTAGTAAGGGATTGCTTAGAAAGAAAAAGGTTTGAATACTACTGTTTTAATTGCACCTAAATGACTCATTATGTGCACGGTTTCAGAACTCCAAAGGAAATGGGCCAATGGCAATTTTTCTCAAGCAAAATATTTCAGTAGCAACTGGGTCTAGAGCAGTGATTCTCAACCTTCCCTTCCCACTCACAGACCACCTTAAGCAATCCTTTACTAATCACAGAGCACCGATGGCATAGGGAATTACTTAAAGTGGAATGTGAGTTTAGGGGGGCAGTTTGAAAACCATTGAATTTGTAGATGGTTCCAGACAACCTTTGCTTCATTTCAATCCAGTCTAGTAAAATAGTCTCTGACCTAATTTAGAACACTTGCTCCTATTTTATTCTTTTTTTTTCCCATATCTATGTTAGATTTCATATTGAATTGTGAGCTCCACCCCTGATCTGTCATTGATACTCCTTCACCCTGCTTCGCTTTGTTCTCTGAAAATAAGTTTTCTGTTGTATTCCCCCAGCCTTGTAACATATTGGCTTAAACAATCTCTCTCACATGAAACAAATGAATTCTGCGCCATCTATATTAATTACTATATCTTCTTTAGAATGGGAGTGGAAATAAAAGTCCCCTCTATGGCAACCTTAGCCCTTGTATTTGTCAGAAACTTGTTCACAGATTTCTTCTATCTTCCTCATTCTATTTGGGAAGGTGGAATGGTGGTATCTCAGTGGTATGATCACACCTTTATTTGTTCTTCAACACCACTCATACAGCTTCATTTGATGATCATTCTCATGTCGTTCACAGTTGTGTCAATTTCTTTAAGCAATATGGCCATTCTTCCCCCACTCTACCTCATTGTTAAACCCCAAGAATGCTAACTTCCTAGTCCTGTCCTTCTTTGAACTATTTCAATAAGAGTTATGGTATTGAAACAATCAGTAGTATGAACTCGGGGTGGGGGGGGGGGTGGTGGGCAAAGAAGTTAGGCAAGTTGAATAGAACAACTGGGAACCTCCATCCACTTAATCAGAAGAGGGGGATCAGGGGTGGAGATGATGAGCAAATGTAGGTTCTTGGGAGTCACTATCTCGGAAGATCTTTCCTGGAACCAACACACCAATGGCATCATGAAGAAAGCCTCTACTTCCTCAGGAGTTTGCGGAGGAGCTAGTGGAGTTGTTCAAGTGAACCGGTACGGACTTGAAGGGCCGACATGGCCTGTTTCCGCGCTGTAAACGGTTATATGGTTATATGATGCTTTGGTAGAGCAGTGGTTCTCAACCTTTTTCTTTCCACTCACATACCACTTTAAGTAATCCCTATGCCATAAGTACTCTGTGATTGATAAGGGATTGCTTAAGGTGAGAAGGGAAGGTTGAGAACCACTGCTCTAGACCCAATTGTTACTGAAATATTTTGCTTGAGAAAAATTGCCATTGGCCCATTTCCTTTGGAGTTATGAAACCATACATAATGAGTCAATTAGTTATGATTAAAGCAATTTTCAAACATTTTCTTTTCACCCACATACCAAGCAATCCCTTACTATGGCATAAGGAATACTTAAAAGTGGTTTGTGAGTGGAAAGAAAAAGGTTGAAAACCACTGTGGTAAAGCAACTAAGTCTGGCAGGAGATCAAAGTATGTCAGTAATTATGTGGGAGGTGCCATGCATGTTCTATTGGCGTAAGCACTGGTGGGTATGACCCAGGTTGAGGGGCACATAAAGGAATCATAGCCAATCACAAGTATTGGAATAGAAAGACTGGGTTCTCTCACATGTCATTACTAAAAGGCATTCAAACATAATTCTGCTATTGCTCCACTAGGATTGGCTCTGGAAATCTGCTTTGGATATATGATTAGTTAACAAAATGTTATCAAGGTTGATAAACAATGGATCGATTATAATCTTTCAGTGACCCAAGGAAAAGGCACTGAAAGCAGACACTGCCATTTGTGATAGTAAATGATTTGCATCTATAATTGCATGCATACTTTCAATCACTTGATTCAACTGCATCACTGATGTATAGAGACCATCCTACTTAAACAGAGTATGGAAATCCCCTGTGGCTAATGGCACAATAATTTTTCCATTTCTGCCTGTTTAAACAAGATATTGGGCACTGTAGAGAATCATCCTGCTCTAAAATCAGCAGGTCAATTTTCTCCATGGATGAGGTTTTCTTTGAAAATCTGTCCCTGAGCTATTTCAGTAAGGAAGTATTTTATATTAATGTTTCATTAACTTGATTCACAGAAAGTCATAAAGTATTTGTTCATGCAAAGCATAGCTGACATTTGGAATTCTCTCTCAGCTGCTGAAGCTGGGGGGTCAATTAAAAGTGTTGAAACCGAGGCAGATGGATTTTTGTTTGACAAGGACGAGTAGAACTGGCAACTCACAGCATCAGAGACCTGGGTTCAATCTAACCCAGGATGGTGATTTTGTTGAAGTTTAGGGAGTCACGGTTGGTGTAGTGGTTAGCTCAACGCCTTTACAGCGCCAGCAATCTGGACCGGGGTTCAAATCCCACGCTGTCGGTAAGGAGTTTGTATGCTATCCCTGTGTCTGCATGGGTTTCCTCTGGGGACTCTGGTTTCCTCCCACCATTCAAAAATGTACCGGGGGTGTAATGGGGTGTAAATTGGGTGGCATGGACTCATGGGCTGAAATGGCCTGTTTCCATGGTGAGAATAATGTTTGTGGCAGGGAACAACAATCATGGTTTTAGACTTCTCAATACTTATCTGGGTGGCTCACCAACAGGGCATCAGACAGCAGGACCACACAGAGGTGGGGAGGAGGGGTTGAGTCTTGTGGTTACTGTCAGTGGGCATTTGGAAGCTGAGCAATGATACTGGCAAGCAATGGTGTGGTGGTGAGGAGGTGGAGGTGAAATGTTTGGGGACTCCACAGGTTAAGAGAAGCCATGAATTTGGCTGCTATTGATTTGCTAAGACAGGAACCAGGCAGAACCTGGTCCACCAAGCTGAAGCAGGGAGAAGAGGTTTTGAGATGAGTTGACTTTGTGCAAAGTTGTAGGGGTTGAAGAAATTTAAAAAAGAATAATGCTCTTGGTCACGGTCAAATAGGGAGAAAAATAATCCATTGCAATGTGGATGACGGGGTCTTCCAAACAATTTTCCAATATGATCCATTTTAATGCTTGAAATTACAGGTAGTCCCCGACTTTGACCATAATGGGGACTGAAGGATTGGTTGTAACTCAGGTTGGTTGTAAGTTGGATTCGCTCCACTGCGCATGCCCGAGGTCATTCAACATTCAACAAATGAACCTTTAATGGAGACCTTGGGCTGCCGCGAGGAACGGGGACCTCAGGCTGCCAACAGGAAACAGGGACCAGTCTGCCGCTGGGAGTGAGGACCTCTGTATACAGTACTTTTAATACAAAAATGTACTTGTACAGTAGTTTTAATAAAGATCTATGAAAATTTTTTTTGGTTGTATGTGCAGGTGGATGCAACTCAAGAAGGTTGGAAGTCGAGGACTACCTGAACATACTGCCCAGAAGCTAAACGCCCAGCAGCAATCAATCAGTATGACAAATGGCAGAAAGGAAGATTTCACAAACAGCACTGTGAAGAGGTACTGATAATTCATTGCAGCAATGTTGATTAAGAGATTAAAATATAAGACAGGGAACCTAAAAGAATTGAGTATTCCTTGAATAATACTTTTGGATCTTTTACATTCATCTGAGGGAGAAGGCATGTCTTTTATGTTTTTTACATAGAATTTACCTGATTTTTCTGTTCTGAAATATTTCCCTTCTTTCCTGGAGTTGCCGTTCACACAGCAATGACCAAAACTCCAAATATCTGTATCGCACCTGAAGTGCAGAATTTTTGAAGGCTGGATGTTCTATTCATTAGCCCATTGTTCATGGATATCCTGCAGTTCAGTTTAGACCGCAGACGGTCTGTGAAAATTACTAGGCATCGAAGGGGTAAAATGCTGGAACGAGAATGAGTCCATATTCCCATTCTGATTTTTTTACACACTGTGTTCTGGGAAATTGGGAATAATTTCCTGGAACACAGTGGTTGTGTAAAAAACACATTTGACAATGTAACACCCCCTCAATCTTTGTGTTTGCACTGGAGTTCCATCCTGGATTTTTGTTCTAATGTCACTGGAGTCAGTCCTGACCACAGTGGGGGTCTTTATGGGGAAATGCTGTCACTGAAGCCAATGCTTGGTGACATTATAATCCAAGCAACTCCATGGTCTGCAAAAACAGCGATTCCCAGATGCCCACACAAGTCTTTGCAGTGGATAACGTCAGAGTGGATGGGTAGACATCCCACATGGGCTCTCAAGGCAGTGGAAGTGGATTTTGGAGGTGAGGTGGCTGGCTAACAAAGTAGGTGGGGTTTCTGGCATCCAAGGCAAAGTGGCAGGCTGAATGTGGTTCTTGGATTATAAGCCCATTAGGTGATCTTGTGATCCATTTGGGAACCTTTGACAGAGCATAACACCTGTTTGTTTGATAGGGCCAGTCCCAGAGTGTAACAGCCCAGAAACACGATCTACCTCAGTGCTGTGGCAAGTATAGAAAGTTACCAGGAGAGATTCAGAGTTGGCAGAAAGGTAGGCATAGATTTGTTAAGGAACAACAGGCTCAAATAGTTTTGAGATAAAAGAAATTAGGTGTTTATTTGCCAAGACAGAGGAACCAATGGAAGTACTTTCCTGTTAATCAGGTTGCTTTAAATTTCCAAACTATTTTGATTGAACCGAAGTTTATCCAACTGCCCTCTTTTCATATATTCTTGTCAATGTTTACTGAATGCTAAGGAACTCTTTCTAAAGTAAGGGTTTAAAACTGAGCATAATACACCAAAGTGTTTTTAAAAAAATCATTACTCTGTATATTGCTTAATTTTCTGCCTTTTCAATCTCTTTCTAACTTCTGAGCATGAGCCCCCAAATTAAGACACAATTTTCCTTCGCTAACGTTGTGATCACATCTCTCGTTCTTACATTCAAAGTTTAGATTAACTGTACAAATGGCAGATGGGCGTATGCCGCACTGCATCTGCTATCATTCTACCCACACAGTTATGTGCTTATGTTCCACTATTGTCATATTTAAATCTATCCTGCCTTGATGCACATTAAATCATTTTCGACTTAGCTTGTAACCATCTGCAATTGTATTTTGTCATATTTTATACTGGCACTCATTATCCTTCACACCTACTCTGTGCCTTTCTGTAATTCTTCCTTTCCTCATTCTATTACAAAGCTTTTCTATTTTGCTTGAGGTTGGTTTTAATCATTGCATGCAAGATGGTTGTGCATCCAGGGAATAAAAACCTCTCTTTTAATTCATGAATTAACTACTTGAATGAATTTACTGTTGCCTTGTTGATCTACAAATAATTATTTCCATCAATATGTTGTTTTCCCCATCCCAAATGCCTGTTTTGAAGTTCAAACATGAACAGAGTGAACCGTGGATCTAACTATTTTATATTTACTTTTCCCAGGAAGCTTGCTTACCATCTGTTGACTATTTCTGCTTCATTGCTCTCATACAATCAAGCACACTGTCTTAAGATATGAAAGGATAACAATGTGTCTTCTGTTTCTGCATTTGACCTCTACTTTTGAAATTTAGTTCCAGTCAAGTTAATGAAATGGATTTTACAAATAAGCTTATGTGTCTATTTAATTTCATTGCAGACATACACGATAAACTTTGGCGCAATAACATTAAATTTTAATTTTAAAAAATGTAGACCTACAGCACCTTAACCGGCCATTTTGGCCCACGAGTCCATGCCCCCCAATTTACACCCAATTAACCTACACCCCTGTTACGTTTCAAATGGTGGGAGGAAACTGGAGTCCCTGGTGAAAAACCATGCAGATACGAGGAGAAACTCCTTACAGACAGCTTGAACTCTGGTCCCAATCGCTGACGTTATAAATGTTATAGATAGAGAATTTGGGTTAAAAAGAGTTTAAGTTAAAATGTGATGATTAGTCATAAAAGGGGGCTAACCACTGGAGTTTAGCTGGAAAATGTTACAAAAGACTTGCAACAGATTTAACTACAGAGAGACATGCAGGAGCCAAAGATTGATAAAGAGTGAAAAACAGAATTTGGTGTGAGCAGAGGTCATGAATGATCGTGGTGTGCGTGACTAACAGTAATCAGGATGATTCTGCAAAAACTAACCAATTAAAGCAGTGTAGTGGAGATGCCGAAGGACAAGCAAATTGTATAAAAAACAATGCACTGTATGTATCAGGGCTCGACTTGGCAAGAAGCCGGTTGAGTCCAACTCTGCAGACTTGAGAATAAAGCTTGTCGTGTCACCGATCTTAAAGAGACTCATTTGTGAGAATTTGTGTTTCTGACAATAAAGGCATTGCATTAACTGCTAAGCTAACTGTGCCACTATTTAAGAGAATGATTTGAGTGTAGTCTTCTGGTTTGCTGCAAAAGACCTGCTGCCTTTTAGGTAAAATGTAAAACTGAAGCCAAGTCCACTCTCTCAGGTGAATTAGAGGTCTCAAGCCACCAAAGAGCAGCACAGGAAATCTCCAGGTTAACCTTGATTTCTCAACCATTAGCTGAAACGTTTGTCATTTAGAGTAACAGCGATTTCATTTGATAAGCTCTAAATCGTTTTGAAATATCTTTCTCAGGAAGTGCTACAGAATTTTTTAAAAAATGGCCTTTCTTCCTGTTTCCTTGGGAAATTGATCTTAAAATGGGATTTCTTAAGATAAACAACATTTGGAAGTAATCATTCAGCCCAGAAACAAAAACTTCCAAATGTGGACCCATGATACTGAAAACCCAATAGATTGAGTTCAATGTAATTCAAAGGTATCTTGAGATATTGGCTCACAATAAACATGGTTTGAAAACTTTAACTCACTTCTGATACAAAGAGATGCAGTGGAGTCTTGGACAAATGAAAAGGAGAGTTCTAGTGATCAATTGTCTTCTACTTTTTCTTGAATTAGGTTATGATACAATATGTGCCTTGGTCAATAGTGACTTATCAATTAACATCAGAGAAAATGGAAACCTATACTTTACACTGTAGACTGTGGAATGTTACTCTGGTCCAATTGTTTACTGCATTTCCCACATCACAAGAGAAACATCAAAATTAGCTTGCTAGTTGTGTAACAGTTTGGGATAAACTGAAATCACAAAAGTCATTTTGGAAATGTAAGCCAAACAAGATTTTTAAACTGGTGAATATGTTTTCTATATGTGCTCAACATTCATTAATCCAATTTAAAGTGGTGCATCGTGTTCACATGTCCAAAGAGAAATTGGCTAGTATTTTTTTCTAACATTTATTCTATTTGTGACAGATGCAAATCTAAAATTGCTACATTGACACATGTGCTTTGGTCTTGTTCTTCCTTAGTAACTATTAGAAATAAATTTTTAATATCCTTTCAACTATACTCCAGGTGGGGCTATGGCCCAATCCAATAACTGTTCTTTTCAGGGTTATTGACCCACACATAGGGAGTCTTTCTGCAACTGCACAATGGGTTGTGGCCTTCTCTACATTGTTAGCTAGAAGAGCCATGTTATTCAAGTGGAAAGAGCCTAGATCTCCAACAGTGTTTTAATAGTTTTCTCATATTATGTTCTGTTTAAGTTTAGAAAAAAATTAGATATCATGTATTTGATTCATCGGTGAAATGTGAAGATACATGGTGTCCTTTTATGTCTTATTTTCATTTGATGTAAATGTTTCTAATGTGGTTCGATGTACTCACTCTTCCAGATGAGATATAGTCTTACCTTCATTTTTATTTACAGTAGGAACCAAAAACTACAAAATGTGTGTAACCCTCAGGATAAGCTGCCCAGTTGTTTTTTTATTAGAGTAGGTTAGGTGGGTTTTTTTCTTAACACACATTACTTTTGATTATTTTTTCATTTACACCCATTGCAGTGGAGGGGGGGGGGGAACCAAGTTTATACTGTTTGAAGTTTTATATATATGCACACACATATATGTGATACTGTATTTTCAGTTTCATTCCCTTTTCTTCATTGTATTGTATTTCCTATAAAAACCAATTTAAAAAAAATTGAAAAAGAAAGAAAATACAAGCCTATCTTTCTATTTAGAGAAAACATACAGCACAACATGGTTTCGACTCTATGGATGATAAGCAATCACACTAAAATTGTGTCTCTTACCAGTGGTGGTTCTAAAGAAAAAGGAGAATCCAATTTTATTTGGAACGACTCCGATGGACTTACTGGGCTGTCACCTGCATCTCTCCCTTCATTGCCTCCCCACGTCATAATGTCCATATTCCCTTGACTGGTATTCAACATTTTTAATTCCAGTTCCAGCTCTGCCTCAAGCTCTGCCTCCTCTTTCGCCTCCTTGTTGCTTTCCTCCAAGTGTTTCATTAGCACCGCGATGACCACATTCACCAGCACAAACTGAGCTGTCAGCACGAATGAAACAAAGTAGATTGGGGACACAACTGTGTTGTAACATGTGCCCTCTTGGTTACAATCTCGCAAAGTATCCTGTCAACAAGCAGAGAAAAGAGTAAGCTTTAAAAAATAAACCAATTAGAGAGTGAATCAAAGTAATGATTATATAACTAGACAAAGGCAAGCTGTAAAGGTTAAAACCTTGTGTTTTTGATTCTTACTTAATTTTGTGCATATCCCTTTAAAAAGTATTGTTTGTAGTGTTACCACAGTGATTATGACGTCATATATCGTAATATCCATGCAGACTAAGAATATGCATCTCTTTCTTCGACAAACCATGAAAGAGATGCGAGCTCAAGATATTTTTCTTTGAATTCATCTTATTTCTTCTTGTTTAAAGTTGAATATTGTTATATTTTTAAATGCAGAATGCTTTGTTTATTTATTATTTTGAAAATCACAATGCGAAGTTATGCAAAATGTTTATCTGTTTTATCAATGAATTAAAGCTACTTAAAGCTACATCTACAAAGATTGGTTTATTGGATTAATAATTCAAAATATCATTCCCAAAGTTTATTTGAAGATGGCACGTTTTGAAATTGGGAAATACTAGAACTTGTAAAGTGTCGTCTATACAAGCCGCGAGATGATTTTCAATGTATTTCTTATTCCCTTCTATCAACTGTACCCTAATGTCACAAAACACTTTGCTCAATTAAAATATAGTACAACACTTCCAGTTAAATGCAGAACTAAAAAAAATCATAAGGTAAAAGTGACTTCATGCTCCAGTTTAAAGTGAATGCTAAAACCATTGAGTACACACAGCATCAATATAACATTTGAAATAGTTTAAAAAGTTTATGGCAAAGTATTAGGATTATTTCCACAAGAGAAGATATGGCTTAAGAGAAGATTATAAAAGGATGCTAAAATTATGAAGGGATTTGACTGACTGGACACAGATGCAAAGTCTACTAATGATAAAGTGAATTTATTTTCCTTTTGGAATAACTTTGTGGAAATTCCAAATCTGGTGAGAGAAGATTAATTGGTAACACTTCATGAAATAATACTTCCTTTTTGACTTGAAAGAGAGCAGATCCGGCACACACTCAAGAAAATGTTGCGGTACTTAATGCAGAATCATTAGACAAATGAAATACTCAGACAGGTGCTTGAAAGATAATTGCACAAAATTAGGAAATGAACATCAGTTAAGAGCAGGGATGCAGTGCTGCTGGGGCTCCACTCTGGCACCTCAGGGTGCAGCTCCAGGCACCTCCTTGCCATTTCTGGTGAATTCCAGCACCTAAACAATTAGCACTGGTTAAGAGATGGGAAGGAGGTTAATGCCAGGAACTTAAAATTTGTTCTCTGATATCTTCCAATTCTGATGAAAGGAAAATGACCTGAAATGTTAATTTTTGTAGATTCTGCCTAATTTACTGAATGACCCCAGCATTTTCACCAAAATAGATAATCTGGATATTTGTCTCTTTGTAAATTTTCGAGACCTTAATGTGCGTTAATTATCTGCTGGTTTGCTTAAAATACAACAGTGGCTTTGGCACGTATTATTTAAATGTCATTTATTTATTTTTTTTAAACAGGCTTTCTGAATTAGAAAGATGCTACTTGAAGCTGAGACACAGATCTTAAAAGCTTAGTTTAGAAACACAGCAAGTGACCCCTTTCCATATGAGAATGTTTCTAAAGGAGTGAAGGTCTTACCTTCATTATTCCATTCCAGTTGTCTCCAGTTGAAACTCGAAACAAGGTGAGAAAAGCCATCCCAAAATTTCTGAAAGTGGCATGTCGTCCTAAACCCTCACAGGGATGATAGATGTCACATTCTGAAATTAAAATATCAAAAAATGACAGTTATGTGTACAAATTTTTCTCAGAGTAAGAGAAAATTATGCCCTGGATATTCTGATAAGTGCTTTTTACACATGCTTATAGAAGTTCAGTACTGCCCAGTGTTAGGTCTGCTTTGTTCAAGAATGAGTGAGTCAGACACCAGACTGAGTCGAAATCAAGGTTCTTTATTACCGGATTGTAACACTTACAACTAACAGTGTTAGTTGGAGAAGGCGCATTCTCCTGATATCAGCAAGTGGTGTTTTTTTATACCTCAGGACACATACTTAGTAAATTATCATACCATTACACTGTCCAATGAATAAGCTGTTGCTACCCTTCACTGTTAGTCTGCTGCTCATCAGCTTGTTAGTGCCAAGCTTATCTTGAGTGTACAAGGTCACATCTGCATTCTGTTACTCCTTAGTACTGGGTGACTCCTTCTCCGGTCCCATCTCATGATGTTTTTACCTTACACCAGTGAAGAAGGAAACCTTCAACTTCTGCGCAGTTAATTGTCATTGACAAGACTACTGAGATCAGCATTAGATTCCTTGTGGATCGGGGATGGGTGGGGGGGGGGGGGGGGGGGAGCAAAGCTTCCATAGGTTTAGGGGAGGGTTAGAGGAACACGTGCTTTTGCAGATTTTCTGGTGCTTAGGCTTGGAATGATGCAGTATAACAGACCTATTGATTTTAATGGAGAAAGTCAGCAAGAGAGAGAGGGGCACTAATTTCCACTTTTTTGCCTTAGGCTTTTTCAAATGTATTTAATTGTTTCCTACCGTTTAAGGTTTCATTAGAGTTTTGTTGTATTTAAAATGTTTTAATGTATATTTTTCAATTTCAGTCATTTTCATAGCATCCTGAATTTTTGGAGGTATGTGTCTCTTTCCCTCTCATCCACTGACAAACATTAAGCAGAGGTGAGGAGTAAAAAGGAAGTTTGCAGACATTGTGATTGTAGTTAAATACACAAAAGTGCTGTAGAAACTCAGCAGGTCCTGCAGTGTCTATAGAATGCAAAGATATATAACCAACATTTTGAGCCTGAGCCCTTCATCAAAAAGCAGGCAGGTGTCTGAATTGAAAATGGAGAAAGGAGGAAGGAAGGAGCAGGGGGAGAAGCAAAGGGCAACAGCCAAGAGGTCTAAGGTGGACATGAGCAGGAGGGCAGGAAAGAAAAGCTGAGAATTGATCAGTGGAGGAGGGTAGTTCTGTAAATCCTGAGCTAGAGGAAAGGAGACAGAGGAATAGGAAAGAGAGAGAGAGAGAGAGAAGGGGAAGGGCTAGAGGAAAGGAGACACGGCAACAGGGAACAAGAGAAATGAGTGTGTGGGGGTCTAACAGAAATCAGAGAAGTTGATGTTAATGTCACCTGGCTGGAGGGTACCTAGAAGGAATATGAGACGTTGTTCCGCCAATTTGTGGGTGGTCTCATTTGGGCATTGCACGAGACCATGGATAGACATGGTGTGGAAATCGAAATGGGTTGCCACTGGGAGATCCCTGCTATTACAGTGGACAGAGCAAAGGTGTTCAACAAAGTGATCTCCCAGTTTGTGTCCTGTCTCACTGAAATAGAAAGGCCACAACTGGAGCATTGCGTGCAGTAGATAACCCCTGCAGATTCACAAGTGAAGTTCTGAGTGAGGAAATGTGGGCGTAAATGTCACATTTTCTGTTGTCAGAGGTTAGGTACCAAGAGGGGGGGATTGGTGGGAAGGGATGAGTGGATCGGGGATTCACAGAAGGAGCAGTCCCTGCAGAAGGTGGAAATGGGAGGAAAGGGGAGGAGGATGTGGCTGCTGGTGGGATCATGTTGTAAGTGGTGGAAATTGTGGAGGATGTCATGTTGGATGTGGAGACTGGTGGTGAGGACAAAGAGAATCCTATCCTTTTTGCATCTGTGGGTGGAGGGATCCAGTCCAGATGTGTCACTAATGGAGGATATGTAGGTGAGAGCTGAGTTGATGGTCGTGGAGGGGAAGGCACATATTCTGAAGAGGGAGGACAATATAGAGATGAGCATAGATGAAACAGCTCTCAAAGAAACTGAAGGTAGGATCTGCCAGTTAAGATCTGAAAGGTCCTACTCCTACTGGAAGCTGGTGACTCTGGGATAGATTGCACCTAGGAGTTCATTTCAAGTAGCAATAGACTGGTGTTTCACTGGTCAGTGGAAAATCCAAAACTTAGTTTTGATGCATCGATGAACTACATGGAACTGGATGGCAGGGATGGAATGTTGGTTGAGGATTCTAGATGGGGGAAGGAAACTATGATGAATCATAGTTTGGAACAGAGAATTAAACAATTTTAAAAAAAAACAGGAATAAGGCATACAGAGTTTAGAAAACAGCTGAATTGCAGACTAATTTTATTTACCTGAATGATTCTGTAACCCTTAATTTTTTTGCATAACAATATTTTTATTGACCACCACATCAACAGGTTTTTGGGAGACAGAGTTCCAGATTCCCATTCTGCTTTGTGTGATGAAGTGTGTTCTGATGGTGCCTTTGCTCTGAGCAGAAAAAGTAGATTCTCTTGACCTGGCTTTCCCTGGAGCCACGGAGTCACAGAGTCAGAGAGGAATACAAGCCCACCAAAGTCTGCACCCACCCTTAAGCACCCATTTTCATATGAATCCTTCCCTGACACATTCTCCCCACAATTGCCATAAACTCCACCCATTCACCTATACATTAGGGGTAGCGTAAAGTCTCCAGAGATGTAGGAGGAACCTGGATCACCCAGAAGAAATCAAAGAAATGGAGGGCACTTCAATGAGTTCATCTTCACATTATACTTGAGTGAATATATTCAATATAACAAGTCCAAGGAAAATTATTTTATATTGGTTGCAACCATTGTCAATGGAGTTAGATTATTCCTCAGTAGACCACCAAAACCCAAAATGTTGGCAACGAGGAATCTTTGTGAAGTTAGATCTACCACCATTTTCATTTAAAAATGAAATAGGTCACAGAAAAAGTGTATACTAATTCATAAGGAAATCACCCAACAGGTGCCTATTACTGCATCAATATAGTGACCCCACAGGAGAAGAATTCCAACAGGAATATGATTTTAACAATATTTATTGTTTCAAAATGAACCTATTTTTGGATCACTAAAGTTAATGTAAAACTGACATGAGTTTAAGGCACATCTTTTATTACTCCTTTATTACAGTGATACTAATTGAAGACCTAATAAAATATAGGATCTGCATATAATTATCTGCAAATGAAGGCTAGTTTCTCTTTCAATATTCCATTGTTAAGTGTGACTATCTGAAACCAGACATTCAAAAGAGTAGAGGGTTTGTGATGATTGACCTGTGTGCATATTATACATATGAAATAAAATAGGTTGGGATATACAGTCTGAATAATTGCAGTGTGTTGTGAGGAAGGGTAGCATGTAGGGAAGGGTAATTTTATCCTATCATTCCCAAAATGTTCCACCGCTGACTATTTACTTGCATTAATTGGGTTTACAGTTGGCTAACTGATAAAAATGAACTGTCAAATTTAGTCAACCATCCATTCTTTATGGTGTCAAGATGAAGGAGTGATATCAAAATTAAAAAAAAAAGATTTGCGGGTACTAAGGATGGTTATCACACAGTGAAATGGAATATTAGCTGAAGATAAATACTCTTCTGTGTGCAGTGACTTACCGAGGTCCCCGAAAAGTTCCACTCCAAGAGCTGCAAATATGAAAAACAGCAGCATGAACAAGAGACCAAGATTTCCAACCTGCAAGAGAGAGAAAGAGCATGAAAGTTTTCCCCTTGGCTGGACTTGTCAGGCGGAACCTCATGAATATCAGTCTTCAAATCTATCAGTCGTTCATTCAAGAATGATAATTTTTTGAGAAATGATTTTTGAATATTCTCCAGATGTTTTTAAACACATCATCCAAATCAATTAATTATAATAAGGGTACATAATGAATAAGAAAGATTTAAGATAACATAGTTGGTTAGAAATGATTGATCGGAACATCAAATACAAATGTTCAAAATATTCATTTCACATGTATTTTTGTTTTAAATGAGACACTGATAAAATAAATGGAAGATATTATTAATAGTTAATTAATCATAGGGCTAACACCTAAAACAGGGACATGGATGAATCAAAAATAGAGGGTGATGAGGCAGGAAGGTTTTTTTTTGAGTAGATATATAGAGGTCAGTTCACCATCTTAGGCCAGAGGGTCTGTATTGTGCCATAATGTTCTATAACTTCCAGGCTTATGCCCATTACAGTATAAAACATTTCTAACTAAATGATTAATAATGAGAGAAATAATAAACACATTAGATATTGCACAGAAATAAAATAAATAATTATGTTATGGCTTCTTCACGCCTGAAATTAGAGCAGAGACAGCCAGGAAGATTAGCAAGGTGTTAAACCTCCTGTCTCCCCTTTCTAGTGGATATAAAAGATCACAAGAAAGCTTTCTGATGTTGGCCTGGTCAATATTCATCCATTGATCATCATTCTTGAAGCAGGTTACTTGGTCACCATCAAATGATCATCATTTTAGGGAGGGTTTGCTGTGCATAAATGACTGTGAGCTTTCCTTTATTAGAAGAGTAATTTTGACAAAATGTATTTCAAATACTTTGGAACATCCTGAGGTTATGAGATGTATTATTTAAATACAAGATTTGTTTACGTCTTTACTTAAAACAGAAGATTCAGAAAATAGACCACCCCCTTGGGTCAGAATGTTGCACAGAGGTAGAGAAATGTGGAAGCTATCATAAGTCAAGAACTATTACTGTACTTGGGTAAGTTAATCTGAGGTTTTGGTCTATTGCCTGGAAATTCAATTGAAAAATCCTGCCTTCTTTGAATTTTGTACGATTGAAAATTGATCTGTTTCAGCCTGAAAGGCAATAAAGACCATTTCTAGTTTATTTACAATTTGACCATTGTTCTTCAGCACGGACCACTTTTGTAATCTTGAAGAGATATCCATGTCAGGGGTACTCAAAGCAAAATCGTTCTATAACCAATTTTCTTTTGAAGAATAGTATGTAATTTGTCCTGCATTATCCTGTATGAACATGCCCCAGGTGCCAGACTGGGACACCTGCAAGTCATTAAATTGCTTACCTTTAACCTTGGGCCCTAACCCCTGGTGTTCAGCACCACCTCCTGATGCCACGAAATCTACCACTCAACTGTTGAAAAGGCTGGAAATTTTGCCCCTACCCTTCCCTGATGTTCTGCTGGCTCCAAACCCCAATACAACTACCAACACCTTGTGTTAATTTTCTACAAGTCCCTTCCTAAGAAAAAAGCACAGACTCAGTTCCTGCCAGTGGCTACTGACCGTTCATATCCATCTTCAGGAAATGAGAAGTGAAGAGACATTTTTGACTGAAAATGTTCCACATTTCCATCAGCAATCTCGGTGGGGGACTTATTAAAGATACTAGGCTTGGGTGCTGTATGCCTGGAGAACGATTCATAAGGCAAGGCCTCCGTAGAATGATTCTGCAAATGTTGAGCCTCATTATCATGCAGTTCCAGTGCCACAGCCAGTTAAAATGTTCACCTTGGAATATTCAAAGTGGGAAGAAATCCAAGGATATTGGTTACCCTAACGATTGGAGGTAGGGAACAAAGGGAGTCATTTAAAATTTGATTGCTACACTACTACCCAGCTTCAATGCAATAAACCAAGATGAAAATCTTGTGTTTTTCATTGCTTATCGCTGGTTCTTCAGTGGAGAACATTCACAGAAATTCAGAATATGCTGAAAATGTTTAGTTGGTCACATTCATGAACTAAACAAACTTTCAAAACTCATGATTACAAATGAGAAACAATACAGGTCTTGAATTTCTTTGTCACCTGTACATTCACATTCATCTGTCCCTGCGTGACACATCAACAAATGCTTGAAAATTTAGCAAAGCGGACGAGGCCAAGGCCAGACCCAGGAAGTGCCAGGAGACTGGATGGCAGGGGTGGGGGTAAAGAGTAGAAGGAAGGCTGACATGAAACGGGGCTGGTGGTGGTCACTGATTGTAGAGCCTGGCTGAAGTAAGTCAGGGGCTAATTGTAGTTTGAGATCAGTGAATCATTATTGAGTGGTGTTGAGGTGGAGAAATGGCTCAGTCAGGCAGTAAATGGAGAGTCAGCTGTGAGGAGGTAAGCAAAGAGGAGCCCTTGAACCTACCTGAGACAGGTTCACAATGCTTGGCAGGGGCACAGAGTGTAAAGCTTTCAAAACCTGGTTAGACCAAAAATGGCAAATTGCTGGGGTAATTCAGACTCTCTAAATAATTTCTAAAGGAGAATGCACACAGAGTAACATGTCTGAAGTAGAAAATGCAAAGATGATGGTAACTGGAAATCCAGTCAAATTTCCCGTGATTTTATTTGACCAGGAAACCACCAAGGAAATTACTTTGCGTCGGCAAAAAAAAATCAGTCTCATGGTATTGAAAAACACCACTCAGCTGAATTTCTCTCCTCTGTTCATTTCAGCTCTGGCAATGGGACTCAGGAGAGAATAGATGTCTTTCTGTTGTAAAGGTGCAGGTATCAAATTGCATCAGAACAAATGTGAAGACACGAGCTTTGACCCTGTACTGTGCGAGGGTGGGGGCAAGAATAATAAAATAAAGAGGTTAAACGTGTGGCTGAGGGAATGGTGCAGAGTGCAGGGATTCAGGTTCATTGACCATTGGGATCTCTTCTGGGAAAGACGGGACCTATACAGGAGGGATGGTTTACACCTGAATGCGAAGGGGGCCAATATACCGGCAGTTAGGTTTAATAAAGCTGTCGGAGCTGATTTAAACTAATTTGGCAGGGGGAAGGGAACAGGACTGATAGGGAAGTAGATAGGAGAGAGAATATAGGGGTGGTTCTGATAGACGGTGAAACAATAAGGAATAAGGGAGCTAAAAGTGATAGGAGAATAAGAACGAATGCACCAAGAACCAAGGTGGAGGGAGAAAGGAGGTATGGCATCAAGGTATTGTGTATGAATGCAAGGAGTGTAAGGAATAAAATGGATGAGCTTGAGGCGCAAATGGCGATGGGAGGTTATGACATTGTCGGAATAACGGAGACATGGCTGCGGGAAGGGCAGGATTGGGAAATAAATGTTCCAGGGTACACGTCCTTTAGAAAGGACAGAAAGTTAAGAAGAGGAGGTGGGGTAGCTCTGTTGGTAAGAAATGAGATTCAGGTGTTTGAAAGGAAGGACATTGAAACAGTTGAGGTAGAGTCTGTTTGGATTGAATTAAGAAATTGCAAGGGCAAGAGGAATATAATGGGGGTCATTGACAGGCCTCCGAAAAGTAGCTCAGATATTGGTAGTAGTATAAATCAGGAATTAAGAATGGCATGTCAAAGTGGTAGCAATACGGTAGTTATGGGGGACTTCAACATGAAGGTGGACTGGGATAATCAGATGGGGGCAGAAACACAAGAGAGCGAGTTTATAGAATGTCTACGAGATACTTTCTTGGAACAGCTAGTGGAGGAACCTACCAGGGGGAAGTCGATTCTGGACTGGGTGCTGTGCAGCGACGCAGACTTAATAAGTGACCTTGATGTAGGGGAGCCATTAGGGAATAGTGACCATGGTATGGTTACTTTTAAGCTGCAATTAGAAAGGGAATTGGAAAGGAAGTCGGAAGCATCTGTACTTCAGTTAAATAAAGGGAATTTTGCAGCTATGAGGGAGGAGCTATCCAAAATAAAATGGGAAGATACATTAGCTGGGAGGACAACTGGGGAAAAATGGCAGGTTTTTATGGACATTTTTCACAGGATTCAGGACAAATTTATTCCAAAGTGGAGGAAAGGCTCTAGGAGATGCAAATGGCAGCCCTGGCTAACTAAGGAAATCAAGTACATTATCAAGTCCAAAGGGAGTAATTATAAGATAGCGAAGCAGAGTGGGAAATTAGAGGATTGGGAAACCTTCAAAGAACATCAGAGGGTAACTAAGAAAGCCATAAGAGACGGGAAAATTAAGTACGAGAGGAAATTAGCAGATAATATTGCGGAGGATAGCAAAAGCTTTTTTAAGTATGTGAAGAGGAAGAAATTGGTTCGGTCCAAAATTGGCCCTTTGAAAATGGGCAAGGGTGAAATTATTACCGGAAACAAGGAGATGGCAGAGGAATTTAACAAATACTTTGCAACTGTCTTCACCAAGGAGGATATAGGTTATAGTTAGTTAGGGGGTAGTGGTCATGCGGTACCAAGAGACTTGGGGAACTTTCCTGGGGAGGTAGGGGATCTAATGGATATTCGGATCCAGAAGCAGGAGGTTATGAGTAAATTGTTGGGACTGAGGGCTGATAAATCCCCAGGGCCTGATGGGCTGCATCCTAGGGTGCTTAAAGAGGTGGCTATGGAAATTGTGGAGGCACTGGTCGACATTTTCCAAAGTTCCATAGATTCCGGGGAGGTCCCTGAGGATTGGAGAGTGGCTGATGTGGTGCCGCTTTTTAAGAAAGGAGGGAGGGAGAAAACGGGAAATTATAGACCGGTTAGCCTGACATCAGTGGTGGGGAAGATATTGGAGTCCATCATAAAAGGAGAAATAGCAGAACACTTAGTCAGTAATAATAGTTAAGGGCTAGACAGCATGGATTCCTTATGGGTAAGTCATGCTTGACTAACCTTCTGGAATTTTTTGAGGATGTGACAAAGAGGGTGGACTCGGGAGAGCCAGTGGATGTGGTGTATTTGGACTTCCAGAAGGCCTTTGATAAGGTACCACACGGGAGTCTAGTGGGCAAGATCAGGGAGCATGGTATTGGAGGTAAGGTGCTGACATGGATAGGAAATTGGTTAAGAGATAGGAAACAAAGGGTTGGAGTAAATGGGTCTTTTTCAGAATGGCAGGATGTGACGAGTGGAGTGCCTCAGGGATCGGTGTTGGGTCCTCAGTTGTTTGTAATTTATGTAAATGATTTAGATGAGGAGATTATAAATAACATGAGCAAATTTGCAGATGACACTAAACTGGGTGGCGGTGTGGGGTGTGAGGAGGATGTAAGGAAAATGCAGAGGAACTTGGACAGGCTGGAGGAGTGGGTGGCTAAATGGAAGATGAATTTCAATGTGAACAAATGTGAGGTTATTCATTTTGGGGGAAGTAATAGGAAAGCTGAGTATTATTTAAATGGAGACAAGCTAGGGAGTGGGGAAGTGCAAATGGATCTGGGTGTACTTGTTCACCGGTCACTGAAGGCTAGCATGCAGGTTCAGAAAGCTGTGAAGAAGGCAAATGGAATGTTGGCTTTCATAAAGAGGGGATTGGAGTATAGGAACAGAGACGCCCTTCTGCAGTTATACAGGGCCCTGGTGAGACCCCACCTGGAGTATTGCATCCAGTTCTGGTCTCCAAACTTGAGGAAGGACATACTAGCTATAGAGGGTGTGCAGCGCAGATTTACAAGGTTAGTTCCAGGGATGGCAGGGTTGTCATATGCAGCAAGGCTAGAAAAACTGGACTTGTATCCATTGGAGTTTAGAAGGATGAGGGGGGACATGATTGAGGTATACAAAATCATCAGGGGGATAGACAAGGTGAAGTCTGATTACTTGTTCCCAATGATGGGGGAGACGAGGACTAGAGGGCATAGTTTAAGAATACAGGGTAGGCCCTTTAGGACGGAGATGAGAAAGCATTTTTTTACCCAAAGAAGTGTGAATCTGTGGAATGCTCTGCCACAGAGGGTGGTAGAGGCGGATTCGCTGACTATGTTCAAAAGAGAGTTAGATAAGACTCTTGTGGGTAACGGAGTTAAGGGTTATGGGGATAAGGCTGGAAAGGGGTACTGATGGTAATGATCAGCCATGATCTAAAATGGCGGTGCTGGCCCGACGGGCCAAATGGCCTACTCCAGCTCCTATTGTCTATTGTCTATTGTCTATTGAGTTCAGATTGAATCAAGGACCTTACGTAAAGACCATAAAAGAGGCCAGCAGCCCCTGATGACAGCAGAGTCCAGACCTATAGATTCCCTGGCATGTGCACTGTTGTCAATGTAAGTTTCAGCAAAGATGCTCACCTGTGGTAGTGCCTGGATAACTGTGTTCAGCAAGGCCCTCATCCCGACTGCCATCTTCAGGAGCTTGAGGACTTGTTGAGGACATAAGCAAAGAATGTAAATGCCAGAGAAACTGCAATGTTTCAGATGTTTTCTGACCACGTGGCCTTGGATTGTCTAGTAATATTCTGTTTCAAGTGAATTTATTAATAGGCTTTGTTTGAAACTAAGGCCGCTTTTCTTGAATAAGGTTAATGACATTCTTCTGCCCTCGAGGCAAAAAGTTGCTATTCAATCCCACTGGAAATTGGCCTTATAAAGAGATCAAATTTTGTGGGATCTTTTCTGAGTGTTCATATGCCACAGAATTATAACTAGAACCGCTACAGGGTTGATATGAGAACTTTACAGAATCTCAGGTCTGATCTGCCAATCAGCTAGGCCACAACTCTCCCTTTTTAATTGTCGCAAACTTTTAGTAGCACTACCAAGGAAAAGATTAGTCCATTTCAGTTTTAAAATCTCCACTGATTCCCAAGCGCCTGCAGCATTTATAGAGAATAGGTTCGGACCTCTAGCACCCTCAGATTGAAGAGATGCTGCTTGATTTCCTTCCTCCCCCTCCTCCCTTCCATGTTTTTATTCCCAGCAGTAGAAAAAATATATTTCATCTATTGTTTGGAATCTCTTTTGTCCTTAATCAAATTGCTCTTTGTTCTGCTATATACAAGTGATTAAAAGTCCAACCTTATAATGGTAATGAGTTTATTGTTAAATACATTGTACAATATACAAACGAACCTCAACATTTTTACTGCAGCTGAGCAGGTACTTTAAAAAAATTAAAAAAACGACATCCTAGATGCTTAATCTTTTCAGAGTATCCAATTCCATAAAAGTTCCAGGGAGGGTCTACAATGCTGAAGAAATTTCTCCTCAGATTCCCCTTCAGGTTCTCATCTCTCCCAGTATTAAAAACACCCGCACATTCAATCAATCTTATCGGAGCAACTCGTGAACCTTCGTAGGGTTGCTTACGACTTTGTTTGAGAATAACTTGACAAAAGAAGATGAAATTAATTATCCAACGGTAGCTTTAAATGCACCAAAATAAATAAGGTTTTATGTTCACTGACCTCTGGCAATTCGGAGGACTCTCATAATTCTAATAATAGTGGGGTTGATCGGCAAGGAAGCATTCACCTCAATCTCTTCAAGGGTGATTCCCATAATGGATAGCAATACAATAGCTAAGTCCAGCTGGTTCCATCTGGTGTTAAATCACAAAGGAGGAAGTGAATGCAAAACATGGCCACAGTGTCAAAGTTAACTGATGTTATAAGTGCCAAGAAATACACTTCATCAAAAGGACATACTGTATTAGCACATGGATTTCATTTTACCACTTGGATTAATAAATTCAAAGCTTTTTGCTTTGATTTCTGGAGTTGGATTGTGTGCACCTTGTGATTTTTTTTTAAAAAGAATTTTTTTACAGGATGCAGGTGTCAGTGTCCATGGAATCACAGAGAGTAGAAACAGGCCCTTCGCCCCATTATGGCCATGCCAATCATTACCTATCTATACTAATCCCATTTACCAGCAATAGGTCCATGGTCTTCACTGCCTTGGTGACTGAAGTATTAACTTGCGAAGTATTCCATTCTGACTTGAGAAGGTGGTGATGAGCTTGAAATATTCTAGCGCTGGGATGGTAGGATGATGACTGTATATTTCAAGGTCATGTGGACCATGACTTGTGGAGGATCTTGCAAATGGTGTGCATGCTAATCTTGTCCTTCTTGGGGAGAGGTTCAATTTTTTTTTTGGTGTTATTTCAGACTTTTAATAAATGCCAATTTGTACTTAAAGTTCAGTTGAACAATGCTTACAAATGAAAAACTGGTATTTCAAAAATTCAAATTGACCACATATCAAATAAGCTTAAAAACCATTTGAAGTAAAAAGGAAAATAGACCATCTACAAAAATCTGTTTTAAGCCAGTTCCAATAAGCTGTTTCAGGAAAGGCTATGAAACCGTGGTGCATAGGTTTGCTGTGTGAATCATTCTGTTATCTGGTCAACTGTATGCAAGCACTGCAGATCTTCATTATAGTCAAAACTTCACTTTTGTTATTATTGCTAGAATTTGACTTTGACAAAATTAGTTAATGGTAGAAGTGCTGGGCTGGTGTTACTCAGCATTGCCCTGCTTGGTCTCTGGAGCAGAGATTGAATGTTTTGAAGATGCTATTGAAATACTCAAGGTAAGTGATTGGTGTGAATGCCAATTCATGGTCAGAGATACACAAGAGCTGCAGAACCCGGAATCATGAGCTGAAGAAACTCAGCAGGTCAGACACCATCCATAGGTGGAAATGGTTTGTCTAACCCACTTCCACCCATGGTTGATTTCTACTAGCAATTTTTTTTTGTCTGCCCATGGTGAGAGGGGCCTGGTTGATTTCTGAATGACCCTAAACTACCACAAATTGTCATTAACCAATTTCACTCTGAGAAAGTGCACTGTCAATTGCTAAAATATATTAAAAAATCATTCAAATTTCTACAAATATGGTGCAGTTGTCACTCTGGCCAATATTGTAGAAGACAGGTAGGTGATAAGATCAAGTTGGTTTGTATCTCTCAACCTGGTCTAGACCCAGACCAACCAATATTACCAAGTTGTGCCCAGCTTCTTCAGTGATGGTGCTACACATAGTGGTGGAATCTGAAGTCCTCTCCCATAGCATCTTCTGTACAATTGCTGATTTCACGGCTTGTTCCATCTGGTATTCAAGATTAAGCAGCATCCCTTCATTAACTGAGGGAGGACAGTCATGGGTCATAAGCATAAGGTTTCTTTGCCCACCTTTGACATCAATTAATAAGACTCCCTTACTTCATCATGCTCTGGGTGATGAAGTTCCTCCTCATCTCTGTTCTAAAGAGATGTTTTTTAAATTCTAATGCTGTAGCCTCTGGCTCCAGGCTCCCCCACCATGGAAAACATGCTCTCCACTTCCACTCTATACAGGCCTTTCAATTGAAATGTTCCAGGGTCATTCGTTTCCATCACTGTACTACTGTGCTGTTACATTTGTTCAGACCTCTGAATTACTGGTCCTGTTACCTGACCACCACATCACTGTCAGTGCCAACAGTAAACAATGACACATCAAAGCAACCAGAATTTCCTTGGTCACTGTGAAGCACAGGCCTCTCAGGTATTCTCTGCTGCCAAGGAAGGTATTTCTCAGATTATAAACACAATTATGATGTTGAAGGCTAAGGAAATTGTATTTTATTGAAAATATATTCAAATCTCTCAAAAATCAATCTGGTCAACTGTATATGTCACAGAATATTTGGTAAATCTAAGGATGTCTTGTTATCTTGATCAGACTCAATCAGTGACTCATTTAAGGACTCTTACTTTACACGTTATTGATTACTGAATTTTTTTTTCAATATTTGCAGGCAGTTTATTCTCTCTTATGTATATGTATCTTTTTCTTGAATGGTTTACCGATAAGTAGAAATTCTGCCTGGTCCACAGGAAAAAAAATCTCAGCGTTATATGTGATGCCATGTATGTACTCTGACAACAAATTGAACTTGAATGACTTCTCTCCAGTGTTTTAGATCATTAAGTTTCAGTGTGTTACAAAATACTTCTCGACTTATATATGACAAAATCACCTCCAAATTTGAGGATTTCATGCAAATGACACATAAAAGTCAGTTCCCATACTATCTTTTAAGGACTTAATGTGAGTGTTGAGAAGGTATTATAGAACTCGATGCCTTTTAATACTTGCTGGTTTCACTGGCATGAAGCAATAATGGCGGCAATACTTAAGCATGGGCATTTGAGGATTTTAGTTCTTGGGTGAAAACTGGATAGATTAAGTTTGGGGTCAGCAGAGTATGTCAACAACCCACATTTTCCAGCAGCAAAGCATATGTGTCTCAGATCCGAATTTGGTGGAGCTAGTGAGAGGTTGACCGTGGGCATCATATAACTACTTGTGTGGACTGGAGGCCGCACACGTAGGCAGGTCTGAGGATGGGTGTTGCTTCGGGAAACTGGGGTTGGGTGTCATCCCATCAACAGCCCAGATTATTCCTGAGTTAGAGTAGAGCATTCCACCTTCTCCTTCAGAGCCTGCAAAATAATTATAACCTTGCTCTCCTCGGGCCTTCTGTGCACTCTTTCATTGGTTCTGCTTTGAAACAGATACAGTACGTATCCAAGTTTGCTTTATAAAACAATCTTGTTGCTTGAAGCTCCATGTGGTCCACATTGTGTGGGCAGCTCTGAAGTCCTTTTTCTTGATTTCTTTTTATTGTTCAGTACAAGCACCTGGGACATAACTTTTGGCTTATCCACCAGGGAAACACTAGGACTGATTTGATGAGAATTACTGGGGATTGAGGAGCTAAATAATTACAGAGAAGAGTTTTGAAGATTGGAAGTTCTACAATTCTTTAAGGGAATTGCCTGCTCTACAGGCAACCAAAAGAAGAGGTACAGTGGAAAAGCCTTGACTTAAAGAACAGGTAGTGGCTTAAAAGAGGCTTGGCACTCACAGGGACCCATGATAAGTGCAAAATTTACGCAGTGACAAGACAAAGATGGAGGTGAACACTTAGGAACACTGAAGTAATCGATGTCTGCTGGAAGGTTTATTCTCATCGACCCAAGAGCCCTTGATTCCAACCCACAGAGCTTATTCAGTGCAGCCTTGCAGCATTCCTTTTTTAAAAATATTTTATTTATAGTTTTCCAGATTTGAACTCAACAGTTTACAACTTTGTCATCAACAGTATTTACAGATCTGTGTCAATTACAACTTATCCTTATCCAATCTATGCAAATTTTCTATCGAGTCTAAACCTAACACCCCTTCCTCTCTCTCCCTCCCCCACCCCATTCCCTCAATATCATACAATTAACATGTAAACAACCAAAAATTAACATTTAAGACATTAAAACATTCACAACGTGGGAAAAAAATCCTATCAGGGAGTTATGGGTCTGGCCTGGTCTAGCGGCCAGAGATCTTCCTTTTTTCCCCTGACTTTTCCTAGCTGGACTGAGGCAGACACCTCGTCCCCGTCTTCCCCCAGAATTAGGGAGGGATTGGGGCAATCTGAGCCCTGAGGCAAATTAGTCCTTTTCACAACCATGCTCCTATGTAGTTCAGGTACGGCTGCCAAATTTTTTGGAAGGTGCGTACCTTCCCCCCAAGTTATAGGTAATTTTCTCCAGGGGAACACATGCTTGCATCTTCTTGCTCCACTGTGCAATACTCAGGCAAGAGTCGGACTTCCAGGTAACCGCTAAGCACCTCCTGGCCACCACCAATGCGATCATTATGAATTGAATTTGGAATTTGGACAGCTTCATTATAAGTCTTATGTCCATTATGTTGCCCAACAGGAACAACTTGGGATCCTGTGGGAATTTTTTACCTATAATTTTCCCTAGGACTTCACCTAGCTCTGCCCAGAAGGGCTTCACCTTGGTACATGTCCAGGCCACGTGCACAAAGATTCCTGTCTCAATGCCCCATCTAAAGTACTGATCCAACAGTTCCAGTATAGACCTGTTAATCTTTTTTTGTAGCATCAGGTACAGCTGGCGCAAAAAATTATATTGCACCAGCCTGTAACTCGCATTGACTACTGCAGTCATGCCAGTCCGACACAGGTTGGACCAACACCGCTCATCAATCATTATTCTTAAGTCTGACTCCCACTTCTGTCTCAATTTATGGAGACCTCGTTTAGCAATACATTGCTGAAATAAATTTCCGTGTGATCCCCTTCGATTCACAGTCTCTATGTCACTGCACTTTGGTAGGGCCATGGTTGGACCTAATCTGTCCTGTAGAAAATTTCTTATCTGAAAGTAGCAGCGGAATATCTTGTTTGACAAATCGTATTTCTGCCTAAGCTGTTAAAATGGCATTAATTGTCCCAGTCTTCTATGCACCTGACACCATTCCTACACAAGGTGTCTCGGATCTTGTTACCCACCGTCAAAGATATTAACTGGTTTGGAGTCAGGGGTGTTTTTGGGGACAGCCCCAGTTTTATTCCTAAATATCGATTAATGTCACCCTAAACACAAATAATTTGCTTTAATATGGGTTGTCTGTTTTTCCAGATAGCAATTTGGCATCCCATTTGTAAATAAAGTCCTTTGCTACCCTCTTGCCCACCTAGTGCAGGCAAATTTGTACTCAGGATGGTACCTCTTCCCCACCCCCCCCCCCCTCCACCAAAGAGTAAGGAGATGTACCTCAACTGGGCTCCCCAGTAATATTTTTTAAAGTCTGGCATCCGCAATCCGCCCAGACTATAATCCCATAGACACACCCTGGTTACCTTCCAATTCCATAAGAATGTTCTTAACCATGAGACCAGGGCTTGAAAAAAAAAACCCTGGTCAATGCCACAGGGAAGGTCTGAAAAAGATACTGGAGTCTTGGCAACACATTAATTTTCACACAGTTGACCCTGCCCACCAAGATTATGGGCTGGGACATCCATCTGTTTAGGTCCTCCTTGAATTTTCTCAGCAAGGGGGTATAATTTAATTTAGATCATTTAGATCATTATCTATTTTGACTCCTAGGTACTTGATCGCATTTTGCGGCCACTTTAGGTAAGTTTTTTTTGGCATTGGCTATAATCCCCTCCCGTAAATGGCATAATCTCACTCTTGTCCCAATTAATCTTGTACCCGGAGAGCTCCCCATAGTCCTCCAGAGTAGACAACAGATTGGGCAACGAGTTTACTTGGTCTGTAAACTCATCAGCAAATAAACTGATCTATGTTCTTCCTGGCCTACTTGAAACCCCTTAATGTCTGGATCCTGGCGAATGGCTTCAGCCAATGGCTCCATAGCCAGTATGAATAGAGCTGGAGATCATAGGTATCCCTGTCTGCTTGATCTTGTGGGTGGGAAGGCTGAAGAAATTTGCCTGTTGGTCACAACTTTCGCCTTGGGTGCATGATATAGCATCCTTATCCAATTAATAAAAGTTGGCCCTAACCCTATTTTCTCCAGAACTTTAAAAAAAAATCCAGTTCTAATCTATCAAATGCCTTTTTTGCATCGAGAGCCATGGCAAGACCCCTCTCATTTCTGTTTTGTGCCAGATGTATTATACTTAGTAGTCTGCCCACATTGTCCGCCACCTACCTTTTTTGTACAAAGCCCACTTGATCTTTATTGATTAGTTCTGGCAAATGCTTCACCAATCTATTTGCCAGGGCTTTGGCTATTATCTTATAGTCTGCATTTAATAATGAAATAGGTCTATAACAGGTCGGCTTTAACAGGTCCCTATCTTTTTTTCAAAATCTTTGTAATGATTGCTGTTGATAAAGATTCTGGGAGTCTATGAGTCTCCATTGCCTGATCTATCACCTCCAAATAAAGAGGTATCAACAGATCTTTGAATTCCTTGTAGAACTCAGGTGGAAACCCATCCTCCCCCAGAGACTTGTTGGTTTGCAGTGAATTCAATGCGCGCACTATTTCTTCTTCCATGAAGGTACAGTCTAAACCTTACTGGACTTTTGGATCCAAGTTTGGCAACTCTATCTTAGACAGGAACTCACCAATTTTATACAACCTGCCTTCCAATTCTGATTTGTATAGATCATCATAAAATTTTCGGAAGGTGTCATTAATTTCGTTTGGCTTGTAAGAGATCCTGTCATCCCCCATTTGTATCACATTGATTGTTCTTGAAGCTTGCTCTGTTCTCAACTGCCATGCCAGGGCCTTATGGGCTCTTTCCCCCAATTCATCATATTTTTGCTTAGACCGTAATATGGCCTTTTCAATGCTATATGTTTGAAGTGTGTTATACTTCATCTTCTTATTTGTTAAAACCTTATATTGATCTTCTGAGCCCAATTTTTGAAAGCTCTTTTCTAGACAAGTGATTTCTTGTTCCAATTTGGCCAGCTCCCTCTCATATTCTTTCTTTATTGTTTTAGTATATCCATTTATTTGACCACTCAAATATGTTTTGAGGGTGTCCCATAAAATGAATTTATCTGGAGTTGGCCTCACAAAACACATCTATCTGCATTCTTATAAAACTACAAAACTCCAGTTTATTTAACAGTAGTGCATTAAGACGCCATCTGTATACCGTCTCCTGCTTATCCGGCATCTCAATCTTGACTACTAAAGGATAATGATATGAGCAAAGTCTTGCCATGTAATCAGCATCCATGATCCTATCTTCTATATGGGCTATATTCTAGAGTAGGAGTCATGTTGCCTTGAGTAGAAGGAATAATCCCTCTCACTCAGATGCTTCCGCCTTCACAAATCTATCAAATTCAGCTCTTTCATACTGCCAATAGTGGCATGCACTGCCTTTGTTTTCACTATTCTTTTTGTTGACTTGTACAAAACAGGGTCCAGACAAAAATTAAAGTCTTCCCCAATTAGAATATTCTCTTTTCCTTCTGCCAATCTCAAGAAAATATCCTGCATCAATTTTTCATCATCTATATCAGGGGGGATATAGATTCATTAGGGTCCAGGACTCTGAGTATATTTGACAGTGTACCATTATAAATTTACCTGTTTTATCTGTCATCACACCCTGCACTCTCACTGGAACATTTTTCCCAGTCAGAATTGCCACCCCCACCCCCCTTGTTTTTGAACCAAATGAGGAGGCCAATACCTGGCCCACCGATCCTCTTTTTAACTTTTGGTGCTCTATTTCCTTTAAATGAGTTTCGCGGAGGAAGGCCAGATCCACTCCCATTTTCTTAATGTGTGCCAAGACTCTTTTTCTCTTAATCTTTCTGTTCAGACCATTAACATTGAAACTTGCAAACCTTATACTGTTAGCCATTGTCCCAGGAGTCATCATAGTAATATTTTCTTTGTACCTCTGCCACCCTGAGACTCCTCCTCATCCAGCCCCCCACCATCGGCCTTTCACCCCTGACCACTTGAACCATGCCAGACCCTGGGGTATGAAGATAAAAACTAAAATAACTAACCATATATCACAGACTAGGGTAACATATTTTACTAATAGGAAACAAGGACACGGCAAGACAAAAACTAAAGGAAATAAAAAGAGACATAAACACCATTTACAGTTATACATTTGTTTAGTCCCCTACTACCCTCCTATTGCAGCCCTTTCCCCGTATTATACCCATCCCCACTTGCTCAGTGACTACCTCCCTTAGGTTGTCACCATCCTCCCCCTTCCCCCCCACCACAGCAGGTTGTGCAGTTCACACCCATCTTCTCTTCCCTTTGTCTCCCGCACTCCCAGAAAAATTACAATTGTGACATTCACTTCCACTTACTAAAACCTCAGTTACCATATCCTCTTTTTATTTTAACACCAGAATATGTTACAGACCACAGTAGATCCATACATCCCTCTGAATTAGTTCCCATTTGGCTCTTTTTACCTGCTAGCATGGGTAAGTCTTCAGCCATTTGTTGCGCTCTCTCTGGGTCCGTAATGAATTTCCTTCCCCACCACCCCCCCCCCCCCCCCCACCCCCAGTAACACCACTTTCAGGATGGCCAGGTACCTCAACCCACAGTTATAACCCTTCTGTTTGATTAGGCTTTTTGCTGGCTCTAGCGCCTTTCTAGCCTTCAAGAGTGCTGCATTGATATTGGGGCCCTTTATTTCCATGGGGCCCTCTCTCTTTTTAGCCTCGACTGCCACTGCCCTCAGTATTTCTGCTCTGTCCAGGTAGTTCAATAACTTTACTAGGACAGAGCGTGGTCTTTGTCCAGGACCTGGTTTCAGGAGGAGCGACCTACGTGCCCTCTCTATTTCGACTCTTTCCCCTAGTGCACCTCAGGGATCCAACTTTGAGAAAAGCGCACAGGTTTCTGTCCCTAAGTCCCCTCTTTCAGCCCCATTATTTTAATGTTGTTCCTTCTACTATAGTTATTGAGGGCATCTAGTTTCCCCATACCCGATCATTTTTCTTCATCAGGATATCTATTTTCTTCCCCATATTGCTTAAAACGTCTTTGGTTGCCCACCCCCCCCCCTCTTTCCTCAACCACTGACACCGTTCCTGAAAGGGCTCTTTACATTTTGTACATTTTTTTCCCCATATTTTCAGCCTTTTTTTCCATTGAATGGGAAAGCCTATCCTTCATGAGGTTGTGCTTTTATTGTATCTCACATGGAGGCCTCTGAGTCTCCCTGTGTGCTTTGCCACTTTGAGGATTTTCTCCAGAGTCCTGAGGCTCCTCGGGGGCTTCCTCCTCTGCCTCTATCATTGCCTGGGAAATCACCACAATTACCAACCTCACTCCCACTGCTGTCATTCTCCTCCTTTGGACCTGCCACTGGGACTCACCTCTGCACCCGACCTGACGTGGCCTGGCTTGACTTCACCCACCACTCCATCCAACCCGAGGCTGGATCTGCCATTAGAGTTCACCTCCACACCAGGCCCGATGTTGCCTCATTCCTCTATACCCACTGCTCCATCTAACCCGGGGCTGGACCTACCGCTAAAGCCCAGGAAAGCTGCGACACTTCCCTTGACGTCGGGCCCAGTATCAGCCCTTCCTGACCTCCTCATATGCCGGCTTGGGTTAATCTCCATGGTTCTTAGCCCCTTTATCTCGCGACCGTCGCTCCCGTCGGTACCGCTGCAGGGATCACCTGCGCCACAGAGACGCTCGTTCCAATGCTCCTGCTGTGGGGTTGGGGGTGGTTCCAAACCTTTCTCTTCCCCCACCACTTGTCTTGGAGCTTTCTGCCACTACCCGATGGCCTGGGGCGACGCCCTCTCTCAGGACCGGGTATTCCTGCTGGGAGGGCTGCATGTTTGAAGTGACAGTTCCTTCAGCCGCCTCAATGCGACCACGCTATTTTCCTCACCGCAAGGTTCCTTGGATCTGATCTTCTCCTTCAAAGCTACTTCTTTTCCATTTCTGGATGCGGACTTGCCTTTTTTTTGTAATTGTTGTATTCTTGACATCTTCCTACATCCTTTGTGATTCCTTTGTAGTTTTTCTTCCATTAATTTTCTTTCTGGCTTGGGAACTCTGGGATTCTGCCTCCTATTCTCTCTGCATCGCATGACCCTCACCTTTTGCAGCATTCCTTAATAATGTCAAAAATGTCACATTATAAGTATTAAATAATGAGGCATTAGGAGTGAATGTTCTACAAAGGCTTCAAAAAGCTTCAGCCATGAATCCACTTTTTCATTGCCCACATCTGGAAAGAGGAGGGTATTCCAAGAAATCTAAGATATTGTGATTCTGCCAACTTCAGAAAAGGGCATGTGAAGAGAATAAATTGGGAATGTGTAACTGATAGCGAGCATGATGCTAGGTGGCTAATTGGACTGTGCAGTCTGATTCCAGGGCATGTCTGACTATGGTAACAATAGGAGGGACTCCCTGCTGCCATCACTGGGGACCTTCTGGACCACCTCCTCAGAGTGACTGAGGAGATGCCTCTCTAATCACCGTGTTCATTCCATTCATCTGGAGATACAGTGACATGATCTTCAATGTGCAACAACTCCTAGAGAAATACCACACCACAACCATTGTACATGGCCTTTGTCAACCTCATTTAGGCCTTTCTCTCGGACACCTGGGAGGCATGCGGCTGCCCATAAAATTGGTCTTCATCTAATTTTGCAACATGATTGCATGTAAGCTATGATCCTTACGAATGAGTCAACAACAGAGGCAATCTCAGTGAAGACCAGTGTGAAGCATCTCACCTGCAACAAGACTCCCACCGAGTGGAGCTAAAACTCAGAACTTCTGGGAAATCAATTATTCTGCGGCAAACACATTGCAGAACCAAGGCTACTCGAGCTGCAGTTCACTGAAAATGCTTGCATTCACGTGTGCTCAGACACTGACTTGTCCACTGAAACACACGAGAAGATGGGCCCAACACTCAATGTCTCCCCCAGTCGAAGATACCCCATCCACCTGCCCGCACTATACTATGCTGTTCTCTGACAATAAAGAATCATGGCAAATGTAGACCACTTCCCAATGAAAGAAAACAATGATGATGATCGTTGGCTAGATTGAGAAAAAGATGTTTGGAGATCAAGACCTCAGATCTGGCACTATGGTCTACCAGGCGAAAGTGATTCCTTTCTTTTCTGAAACCTGGATTGCCTACAGCAGACACCAGATAGATACATCCAACGTCATATCTGAAAAATCCTTCAATTTAACTAGAAGTTAACTAGCCAACATGCCAAGCACTTTTGGGCAGGCTATCTCATTCACACACCCATCAATAGTCTCCCAAAATATATATTGCATTTATTGTCATGGGAAGAGAGTACCGAAGAAAGGATTCAGGGTGTGTTCCAAGCTGGGTTGAAATGAATGCAATATCCCCAGCACCATGCCTGTTCGCAGTGGAGAAGCAGCATTTCCGTGTTTCCTAGAGGTCCTGCACACGGGATAAGAGGAATGGACCAACTCACAAGGAAACCCTCTTTCCCCCTATATCAGGTTCTACCCACCCCATCTGTGGAAGAATACTTCGTTCCATATTAGACTCGCAAGTCACCCCAGTACCCATTGAACTGGATCAGATGCATGCCATTCTTGATGCCAAGGGACTGCCGAGGAAGAAAGAGATTGCTTCAACAGCACGGTCACTTTGGGTGCCCAGACATGGGCCCCTGACACACTGGCAGAGTGCAAAGCAAAGTTTAATGGGTATCCTAATTTCGATACTATGGTCACTCCACTGATGTTGATTTTAAGAAGTTGTACCTCTTGATTTGGCCCCATGATGTTGTAAATTTCAAGTTAAATGATAAATTAGGGATAGATGAGTCATCACTCAACAAACTTTACATTTTCTAGAAAAATAGAACAGCTTATCCCAAACCATGGATACAGTGCCATAGCTGTGGTGTTTTACCTATCCTTGAAGAAGCGGCGGAAACCAAATGCCACAAGTTTGAACACAGACTCCAGGACAAATATGATCGTGAAGATGTAGTTACAGATCTTAAGTGCCTCATCAAGGATCTAAGAAATGAGACAAGATTAAAGGAGACATTATATTACACTGCAGATTTGTCCTGCTTTGTGACATTTGATGCAAAATTAAGGAATGGTACAATATAAAAGCAATCATTCAACCCATTATGTTGGCACTAATGTTAACTCATTGACATTAGTCCAACTCCCACTCTTGCCTCCAATCTCTGTAAGAGAACCATTTCTCACCTTAAAAATATTTTTGAATCTGCTTCCAGCATCCATTCAGGCAGAGCATTGAAATCTCTCTCACTGAGGAAAAGTTCAATTCCTCAGGTGCCATTGTTTTTATATCACTCACTTGAAATACATGGATTCTGGTTGCTGCATCTTTTCTATCTCCAAAATTATGGATTGTCAGCTAACTCCTTGCATTCAGTTATTTCCTTTGAAATTTGTTGTTATTTTAATGAAATAACTGTTTAGTTCTTGAACTTCATGTTCAATAATAAACAAATTGTTTAACCTGGCAGCACAGTTGGCACAGCGGTTAATGCAACGCCTTTACAACGCCAGTGACTGGAACCGGGGTTCGAATCCTCTGCTGTTCGTAAGGAATTTGTACGCTCTCCCTGTGTCTGTGTGGGTTTCCTCCAGGTGCTCTGGTTTCCCTCCGCCCTTCGAAGCACACGGGAATTGTAGGTCAGTTGGGTGTAATTAGGTGGCATGGGCTCATGGATAAGAAGGGCCTGTTAATGTGCTTTATGCCTAAATTTAAAATATTAAATTGAAAATATAAAATCTTTATTTTTTTATAAAATTTAAAAATTCTTTCATAAATTATGAATCTGAATAGATTTCCAAAAGTTTTATCCCAGGAATTCTACTGAGCAATATCTGAATTTAAAATAAAAACACAATGCTGGAGAAACGTAGCAGTTACCGTAACGCCTTTACAGCGCCAGCGATTGAGATTGGACTGGGGTTCAAATCCTGTGCTGTCTGTAAGGAGTTTTTACGTTCTCTCCACATCTGCATGGGTTTTCTCCAGGGACTCCAGCTTCCTCCCACCATTCAAAAACGTACTGGGGGTGTGGGTTAATTGGAGGTAACTTGGGCAGCACGGACTCTTGGGCCAAGATGGTTTGTTACCATGCAGTATAAAAACCATATAAAAATTACACCATAGAAATGGGCCAGTTCTGTCTAAATAAAACAAATATATACTATACTCATGAATATAACCACATTGTTCCTTGGTGACTGATGTCAAATTAAAGGGACAAATTTCAAACAAATCACCCAAACCCATTATCCTGCATCCTAGTAAAAGAGGAACCTTCCAAAACAGCAGATGCAGTGGTTGCAGACTTCCAAAGCACACTAGATTTCGGAAAGGTGCCAACAGATTGGAAAACCCTAAATCAACTCTGCAATTTGAAAATGAAAGTGTGAGAGAACAGTCAGATCAGTCATCAAGATAGATCTAGGATCATTATTAAGCATTAGAAAACTTAGAAAATCTTAATCAGATTAGCCAGTCAACTAGGTTCATGAAAGCACAATTATATTTGATAAATGTATTTGTTTTTTCTAGATTGTAATTAACTGGGTAAATAGAAAAGAATCAGTAATATTGTCACATGGACAGGGAATTTGATTACAATGTTGGAATAAATGGGTCAAATAAACTGTAACTGGTGGGCTGCCTCATGGATCAGCACTGAGATCTTAACTATTCATAATCTCTATCAATGACGTAGATAAAGGGACTGAGTGCAATGTACCAACAATGTTGAAGATTCAGACAATTTGAGAGTAGGATGCCAAAATTATGTAAATAGTTATAAGCATGTTGAACAAGAGGAAAATTTGTTAAAAAAATGTGAGGTTATCTCTTAGGTAGGGAGAACAGAAAAGTGGTGGGAGACTATTAAATATTAAGCATGTAGCAAGCAGGAGCAGGAGTGAGCATGTGTCCCTTGTGTCTGTTCCACCATCCAAAACTATTGGCCTCTTTTCAGCTTGATCCAAATAGCACTTAATACCCCGTTGCTTTTTTAAAAATTCAATTTAGATGTACAGCGTGGTGATGGAGTATTTTGGCCCATGAGCCCGTACGCCCAATTAATCTACAACGCTGGTACATTTCAAATGGTAGGAGTAAACCGCAGCCCCCAGATGAAACCACGGAGACATGGGGAGAATGTACAAACTCCTTACAGACAGCGCGGGATACGAACCTGGGTCACTGGTGCTGTAACAGTGCTGCGCTAACCACTACACTAACCGTGCTGCCCCAAAGTATATCTCGGCTATTAGCAAATCTATTGACGGGGCATTCTCTGTCTGCTGGTGTACAGAATTCAAAGATTTACAAGTGTTTTGGTGTCAGTTCTGTGGCTAGTCCTTCACCCTGACCAAGTCCGCAGGTTCTAGACTTCCTCACGAAGGGAGATCCTCACAAAATACCCCATATAAAGCAACTTCAGAATCATGTACATCTTCGAGTTCGGCTCCATTTTTTTTTAAACTTCAGAAAAACATGGACCAATATATTGTTGTCCAGAAAGATCTGGAAATCCTTACACAAAAATACAATGTTAAAATTCAACAAATAATTAGAAAGGTAAATGAAAATAAATCAGCAGATAGGAAAATTAAAAAAAAAACAGAAAACGCTGGAAACAGCAGACCAGGTAGCATCTGTGGAAAGAGAAACAGATTTAATGTTTCAGGACAAAAGTCAGGAAATGGAACATCTGCTTTCAGTGCTGGGGGATAGAGTGCAAAAAGTAGGGAAATGTCACCACAGTTACCTCAACTAGCATATAACCATATAACCATATAACCATATAACCATATAACCATATAACCATATAACCATATAACCATATAACCATTTACGGATGACCTATAGCTTCTGTTCATTTAAAGAAGGATGTATTTGCTTTGGAGGCAGCACAGCAAAGGTACCCCAGACCAATTCCGAGAAAGAGGGGCTATGTCTAATGAGGAAAGGTTGAGCATGTTGGGCTAATATATTCTGGAACTGAGAAAAAAAATGAGATTGATGTTTGTGAGAAATACAATGCTCTATGTAGTTCGAGAGGGCAAATGTTGTCAGGGTATTTTCACTGTGGGGAGCACTTGGAACTTGGAAATAACCTCAGGGTAACACTAAAGACTGATATGAGGAGAAATTTGTTCTCTTAGAAGGCTGTGGATATTTAGAGTCCTATTAGCATCCTGTGATATTGGCATTTACCATAATTGCTGGGCTGAACAATTTAAGATCATTTAATTGGTTTGACCAAAAGTTAGTCACACACACAAATTCATAGGATCTGAAAATAATTTCCTTTCCAGATAGAGCTTGTGACATAAAAACCTGAGATGACCTCTTGACTCTAGTTCTTTTCCATCATCAGGATGCTGGCAGATTGTCCTTTTGAGGGATGTCTAACTTTAATGGCTTTAATTAAAATATTACTTTATAAATTGTGGGGTAACAGAAACGATTCACCAGAACACCAATAAGAGCAAATCAAATGTCTGCAGCTATAAATATCTGCTGCACCAATTCATGGACAAAAGGTTTAACTTATTTCTCTCCCTGGTATTCGAAAAATCTGTAGGTTAACATCTCCATTGAAGCGGCCAATGAAGAATGCTTTAAGAACTGGTTCCACCCAACATCAACATCACTAAAATTCATTCCCTTCTTTTTCCAATTTGGAAAGTGACTCTACTTTGTCACTGAGTCCATATACACCAACCAACTAGCCAGAGTGTGCATGGACATTTTCAGCCTCTCATTGCTGCAGTCAGAGGTTCCCACCTGCTTCCAAAGGGCATTCCAGTACTCAAGAAGAGTAGTGTGAGCTGCACTAACTTCTACTGAGATGAAATGCTTTGAGAGGCTGGTCATGGCCAGAATTAATATGTACCTAAGCAAAGATCTGGACCCACTGCAATTTGCCGATTGTCACAATTGTTCCTCAGCAGATGAAATATCGCTGGCTCTCTACTCAGCTCTGGATTACCTCGAAAACAGCAATTCATACATATGGCTACTGTTCATTGACTATAGCTTGGCCTTCAATGCCATTATTCCCTCAGTGTTGGTCAAGAAAATACAAACTCTAAGCCTCTGTACCCCTCTCTGCAACTGGATCCTTGACTTTCTCATCAAAAGACCATAGAGATTATGAATTGGAAACAACGTCTCCCATTCCCTGATTATCAACACAGGTGCACCCCAAGGATGTGTACTTAGCCCACTGCTCTACTCATTATACACCCATGACTCTGTGGCCAGGCACAATTCCAATGCCATCTACAAATTTGCCAATGACACCACAGTTGTCAGCAGAATCGCAAATGGCAATGAGGAAGCGTAGAGGAGGGAGATAGATCAGCTCGTTGCATGGTGTAATGGCAACAACCTTGCGCTCAACGTTAGCAAAACCAAGGAGATGATTGTGGTCTTCAAAAGGAAGTCAGGGAAACATCAGCCAGTCCTCATTGAGGGCTAAATAGTGGAGAGGGCCAAGAACATCAAATTCTTGGGTATCAACATCTCCAAAGATCTGTCCTGGAGCCTCCATGTTGATGCAATCACAAAGAAGGCTCGCCAGCAGTTATACTTTGTGAGGTTTCTGAGGAGATTCTGTATGTCACTGAAAACTCTTAAAAACTTCTACATGTGTACAATGGAGAGAATTCTGGCTGGTTGCACCACTGCCTGGTATGGAGGCACCAACTCTCAGGACAAGAATAAACTCCAGAGGCTTGTTAACTTGGCCTGTGACATCGCGGGCACCAGACCTCACTCTATCGAGGACATCTACATGAGGCAGTGTCTTAAAAAAGCAGTCTCTATCCTCAAAGACTCCCACCACCCAGGCCGTGCCCTCTTCACTCTGTTACTATCAGGAAAAGGTACAGGAGCCTAAAGACGAGCACTCGGCGGCACAAGGACAGCTTCTTCCCTACTGCCGTCAGATTCCTGAATGATCAATGAACCAAAGACATTGCCTTACTTTTCATGCTCTGTTATTTTGATTTTTTTTAATAGTAATGTTATAAAATGGTCATAATATGGATGTTTGCCCTATGACGCTGCCACAAAACACCAAATTTCATGACTTGTTCATGACAATAAATTTTGATTCTGCCATGTCCAACTATAACTATATTATCATTTCATTGAATTGCCCTCTCCCTTTTTCCTTCTTTAGCCTTTCACTACCTTGTATATAACATGAAGGCATGCTGGAGATGCTGTGACAAAGGTATTCCTCAATAAAACTGATTTTGACAAATATCACAGCAACGTTCTTCCATTCAGGAATATTATACCCAGAATATTTAACTCAGAAAACAGGAACTGGGATTAAAGGAATCCATGCCTGTGATGGGGGAGGGGGAAGGAGGAGAAACTGTCATGTTGTTTTGTTAGTCATTACTGTCAAAGTTAATAGGGAACTGGAGTTTTCCTTCTTCAGTGGATTGCCACTGAATACTTGCATGGGAAGTGTGTTAGTTTCCCATGACAGTGGCTCAATGTTATATTTATGATAACCCATCAACAAGACAGATTCCAATAAAGATATTCAACAAACACAGCATTGCCTTTGAGGACTTAATTCATCAGCCCTCTCAACTTCCCAGCATCCTGAAGGTCTCACATTGGCGACAGATGCTACTACACTCGTGTTAGTGATCACCTTGCCAGAAGTCATCATTCAGGCAGCATTAGCCATTGTACTTTTACATTCCATTAATTTATTTAGAAGATTCTGATGAATCATCTGCAGATACTATTGGCAAGTAACTAAATCCATGAATTTAGTTGATTTTTTTAATAGTAATGTTATAAGATGGTCATAATATGGATGTTTGCCCTATGACGCTGCCACAAAACACCAAATTTCATGACTTGTTCGTGACAATAAATTCTGATTCTGCCATGTCCAACTAGAACTATATTTTCATTTCATTGAGTTGCCCTCTCCCTTTTTCCTTCTTTAGCCTTTCACTACCTTGTATATAACATGAAGGCATGCTGGAGATGCTGTGACAAAGGTATTCCTCATTCGGTCTGAAGGAGTCTTGATAAATTCCAATTGGTTCACCCTAATTACATCTCCTGCGAGTTCTGACTTTAAAAGTGGTTCGTGTTAAGCAATTGGATGTGATCAGCTTCAGAACTGTGATAAACGTAATTTTTCTGCTTCAGGTTTGAAGAGAAAATCACTTCTCTTACCTTTGGCTGCCGATAATGTTCCATTGCCATGGTGATTACATTCAGCCCAATTACTATACTGATGAACAAATCCAAGTAATGACTTGTGCACATTTTGTGGATGAAAAGGCGAGGAGGAGGATAATCTGAGTAATAAGGTTTACACTGTGCTTCTAAATGGAGGCAAGACATTAAAGAAAACATATTTAGGTCAAAATGACATTTTATCATATCAATACTTTATCATGCATCGCTCAGCTAATATTATGCTAGAATATTGGTTATTCATTGTCGAAAGCAGCCTGCAAAAATAGAATAGCACCTGTGTATTAGAAGTTCAGATGTACAGAACACTAGTTTGCCATCAATGGAATTCATTAATGTCTGATAATTACCTCGTGACTTGAGTTCTATGGTGCTTGGCTCTACGTGTTTCATAATTGTCGGAAATTTCCCTGAGTTTATCCCCTGGACTCCCCACAATTCATCCACTATATTACACACTGATTCTTGCCCAACCTCAGAATGGCGTAATTTCTTATTCCAACTATCAGAACTCATGTCACTTGAATATTCTGAGCAATTGCTTTTAATTACACAGTCATCAGAAAATTATGCCAGTCACAGACTCGGTGAGATCAACAAAGCTTGAAATAGAATAAAGAACATTATGTGAGTGAAAGCAAATCTGTTAATATTAGGTTGGAAACTTTGCTTTTGAGATATTTTTGTTTATAGCACAAAGAAACAGAAGAAAGTTTCATTTCATTTGTGTAAAAAAGTAAATTGATTAGTTCTATTCTTTAAATAAAATAACTCTCGTAAAACAAATCTTTTGCATCTCACAATAACTGAAGTATCAAAATTGATTGGATTGTTCTTTTGACACTAAATGAGGAAAGTCATCAGGGGTAATGTGTCTCTAGAGACCCGACGACAGCCCATTAGTCTTTTGAAGTTCTTGAACAATTTAGCAGCGGCGCTACACTTGTTAGCGAGATTTTACACTGGATTGCTCAGTACAATCACGTCAAAAAATGCAGAAAGAGTAACTGCAAAATCCATTATCTCCAAATTCTGTCAGCTTGTCAAAACAAAGAGCCTATACTTTGAAATTACTTTTGACAATTCTAAAGATAGGTCCTTGAAGAAGTGGGAGGCACAATTAAGCCAAAATTCAATAAATTTGATATTATTCCCAACAAAAATTAAAGTTATCATTATAAGAGACATTGCTTGTGAGCCAAACATCAATAGCAGAACTTTTTGAATTAGTTCATTTTTCACCTGAGTCCCACTTGCTGACTGGACTAAGTCAGGAAGGTTAATGCATAGATCATGGAGGTAGTGTAATTTAAAGGCTTTGGTGTGGTGAGGTCAGCAAAGGTGATGTAGAGTCCTTTGTTTTGTTATGGCGAGCTCTCCACTGGCCACCGAGACAGAGGTGCACCAAAGAAGAGGTACAAGGACCGCTTAAAGAAATCTCTTGGTGCCTGCCACATCGACCACCGCCAGTGGGCTGACCTCACCTCCAACCGTGCATCTTGGGGCCTCACAGTTCGGCGGGCAGCAACCTCCTTTGAAGAAGACCGCACAGCCCACCTCACTGACAAAAGACAAAGGAGGAAAAACCCAACACCCAACCCCAACCCACCAATTTTCCCTTGCAACCGCTGCAACCGTGCCTGCCTGTCCCGCATCGGACTTGTCAGTCATCAACGAGCCTGCAGCAGACATGGACATACCCCTCCATAAATCTTCGTCAGCGAAGCCAAGCCAAAGTGTAATTTAACCTCATTTATTAGACAAGGATAATATATTTTCATTGCCATGATTCTGCAGTTGCATGCCCACAATAATACATTTCTCTAAGCAATAGATCCTTTGTAAATTTTATATTTTTGCTGCACTTATTGGTTCTAACTGGAAAATAAATCACTACATGAAATTAGATGTTGATATTTGCTATTCCACTCTTTTTGCATTACTTTTACGATTCTAATCTTTCAAGATACTGAAGAATGATTGCAACTACAGAGTTGCATATCGCAATGAACGTGGCAAGGGAGTTGAATTAAGAAGTAAATAAAAATTAAAATTTGCATTAAATTAAGTTAAAACCACCATTTCCATAATATTTTATTCCTATTCTATGCTTTCACCCTTTCTGCACAGTTTGCATGGATCGAGTGAGCAGCCCTGACCCTCACCCAGATTTGCAATTAGTACCTTCAGCAGTGTTTTTTCATTATAATTTATACAAATTGACTGCTGAAGCAGATATTGTTTTGAAAGTTAAGTTATCCAATCTGATGTTTTGAATCTAACATGTTTATTATTCAGATAACCTCCATTAATAGTAACCCTTCCTTTAGTCTTTAATGACAAAATTAATCTGCATGCACTTGATAAAGGTTAGATTAATTGTAAGACAATCTTTGATAGCATTTAATAAGGAATCATGGGCCTTAATCCACTTTAGACTAATAGTGTGATCCTTTTTATATAGAAAACAATAATTTTGAAATATTGAAGGGCTAAACTCAATGGTCTCGTTAAACTCTCACAACCAGCAATTTATATATTTTTGAGCAAAAATTCTTGATTTTTATATAAATTTCCAGAGAAAATGCAAATAATTACTGGTTTTGTTTTATCCGGAGGGTTGCCGAGAATTATGGAGCAATAATCTTCAGGAAGGATTGGATAAGGAGCTCTGCTTATGAGGAATTTCTTCCTGTTCTTTTTTTTTCAGACTCTGCGGGTTTCTCTCTATTCTCTAGTTGGCTTCCAGGTCCCAACAATGTTTGGGTGCATAATTGTCAACTGTAAATTACTTATTCTGAATTCTTTCTTTATCTCATTCCTGCATTCTCTCCATCTCCACCTTTCCTCCCTAGGCACTTTTTCTTTGCTATTTCTCTTTTTCCACCATCTCTCTTTCCCTTCACTGTGCTCTCCCTTCCTTGAAGGAATCACTCTCGCTTTATTCGCCATACTCTCCCTTGTTCACTTTTCCTTTCTCCAACTTTCATCGCCACTCTCTTCCTCTTTCATTCCTCCCTCCCTCACTCTTTCTTCAATTTCCTGACCCCCACTTTCCTCTTTGCCGCCATTCACTTCCTTAATTACTCCCCAAATTCATTTTCCCTGATTCTCTCTCTCTTTCCACCCTCCCCCACCCAGTTCTGCTGCACCCTCACTGACCCTTCCCTTGGTTTCTTCCCCACCTCTCCCTCCCAACATACTTTCACACTTTTTTTTGTCATTTCTCACCCCTCATTAATGCTTGGCACGAGAGCCGACATTGTGTGGATTTGGGTGTTTGGTGGTGACGGTTCCAACAATATGGGACTGTAAGTCAAGACAACTTAAGCCCAGGAAGGAACTGTCAGGTCCAATTTACATTTTACATTTTCAAATAAAAAAATCTTTCCACCTAGCACGCAAAATTGGAGAGTTAAGGGACCTGCGTGTTAACTTATGGTTGTGTTATTATGCAGCTTCATGGACCATTAATTGACAGTCCTACTGAAAAAAGTGTTTAATCAGGTACATGAGAATAATGACATTTAAATGGTGATATGAAACAAAGCAAGAGACACTAAGCTCATTGGTCAAGCTATCCCCTCCTATTGGCATTTTTATAATTTATAAACTTGCGCTTGAAACCAACCTTTGCTGGTGATGTAATTAAAAAAGAAATGTAGACATACAGCACGGTAACAGGCCATTTCGCCCCATGAATCTGTGGCGCCTAATTTACATCCCATTAGCCTACAACCCTGGTACATCCTTTGAATGGAAGGAGGAAACCGGAGCCCCCATGCAGACACGGGGAGAATGTATAAACTCCTTACAGACAGCATGAGATTCGAAGCCTGGTCCGGTCCTGATCGCTGGTGCTGGAGAGGCCGAACACTCTCCTCTCATTTCACCCATTGTCCTAATGGGACCCAATGCTGACCTGCTATGACTTCAACATTTTATTCACAGCAAGCATGATGGTCTGGACATGAAGGTGTGTGGTGTTGCAATCATGAAGATGCAAGGAAGGAGTTTTGGCAAAATGCTGCAGCAGGAGATTACCGGCTCACCAATTTACTGTATGTTGTTTTCAAGTGCTGGGTAGTTAGTGGACTCTCTGTAAATGGAGGAGGTGGTTGAGGCAGATTCTATTACAATGCTTAAGAGAAAACATATGGGGATTTAGATTAATTGGTGCATTTGGGCGGTGCAAGCTCATGGGCCAAAAGGGCCTGTTACTGGGTATATCTCTAAATTTAAAAAAAAATACATTAAAATTGGACAGATACACAGATAGGTTGGGTTTAGAGGGATAAGATTCAAATGCAGGCAGGTGGGACGAGTGTGGGTGGGACATTTTGGCCGATGTGGGCAAATGCCCAGCACACACTCTGTTCTCGCCACTGCCGTCAGGGAAGAGGTATCAGTGCCACAAGATTCAGGAACAGCTGCTCCCCCTCCACCTTAACAACAAACTCAATTAGAGATTCATGCAAGGACTCTTTCTCGTGCACTCTTTTGATTGTTTTATTCTCTCTACATTGCGCGGTTGGTTTGTTTACATTCGCTATCTGTTTACAATTCTTTATTTGTTTACCTGGGTACACAGTGTTCAGATTTTGTTTGCACTCCCAACAAGTAGCAATTCTGCCTCAGCTGCAGAATAAGAATCTCAGAGTTGTACTTGATGTCACGTATGTCCTCCGACAATAAATCTGAAATCTGAAGTAGGGCCGAAGGACCTGTTTCCATGCTGTATAACTCTATGACACCTAACCTCTGACACATCTATATTGATTTAAGGATATAGTATTTATCCTGTTCAGATTAGCAAAACATCAAAAAAATTGAAATGGTAATAGGTTTAATGAGACCATTCTCTGCTTGTTTTGCAATAAATGAAAATAGATAAATAATAATAATTGCAGATGCTGCAAATCTGAAATGGAACAGAAATTGATGGAAACATTCAGCAGGTCAGCGTCTGGAATCATTTTAGAACGAAGGATCTTTGAAATGAAACGCTGACTCCTGCTCCTCTTCCCACAGATACTGCTCGACTTGCTGATAGGTTCAAGCATTTTCTGTTTTAATAGCAATTTTTCACAGTAGTCCATGACTCCTTAAAATTAATTCAGTGTTAAAGCAACAAACCGTTTAGTCTTGGGAAATACAGACAATTCGTGTGGCCTTTATCATGCATCAGATTATACACGCTTGCACAGCCAATACAATATAGTACAGAAAACAAAGATTGGCGGTCAGATTCTGAGACCACATCCACACCCTTAAACTCAATTGGACAGGATTTGACTGACTGAAAACAAACCTAACAGGTAATCAAACGTGGGAGCAATGACCTGGAACGACTGGGGAACAGAAAACAATCAGCAAATGAAAGTCACACAGTTCATTGTAACATACAGGCTGGACACAATTAAGCTGTAAACCCAGCCATCAAACAACAATAATGGGACATTTTGGACATATTCTCAACATGGTTACAAGAGATTTGGCTCAGGAGGAATAGTGGAGAGTTCAGTTACCCCCAGAAGCACTGGCAAGAACTGTTGAATTCACAACATAAATGAAGCAGGTGATGAATTTTGACATAAGCAAGGTTAGCTGTCATACCTTGCATTGTTGATGACTATATCGTCATTCCTGATATTGGCTGATGCAATGAGAATTCAAAGGATCCTGCTTCCCGAAAAGAAGGTGGTGCACAGAGGGGTTGACTGAACTCTCTACAATTCTTAATCCTCTTGAAGTTAAAATCTCCTTCACGTACTCATTTGAACATTTCAACTTTCAAATGTGTTCATAATACTTCATCAAAGACTGTCCACTTGCATTGGCCTATAGTAAAGCCACTGCCCAGATAGGTTAAAAATACCTTGAAGATTGTGGCTAACTTTACAGCTTTTTACAGTGATACATGAGCAAAATGTCTTTTTCACACAGAAAAATCCTTCCACAACAATCCATACTGTACCAGCCCTGATAATGACTCTATCCACTGGAAATTTATCCCGCTACTGTCATTCAACCCTGAATAAGAAGAGATTTGGTGACATCTTGATGGACACGGAAGCACTATGTTGAAGGTGCTACATAAAAGCAGGTTATAGTCCTTCACTTCTTATTTGGAATGATGGTTATTTTGGTTGTAGCTCCTAGGTCTGAACTCAAAAATGCTTTGGAATGTGATTTAGGGAAAATTCAATTGCAGTCCACTAACTTATTGTCAAGAAGTAATAATGACAAATATTAGGTTGTTTGTTTCATTTTACAGTTCTTTGAAAAACAATTCCCTGGAAAACCAGCACGATGCCTGAGGAGCTGGGGGGGTGGGTAGGAGGGAGGGAGAGAAGACGGGGGGGGGGGGTGGGGGAGGAAGGAAGGGGGAGGAGCAGGTAATAGGCAATACAGGTGGGAGGGTACAACAAAAAAAAGCAGAGAATTGACAGGGGGAGAGGGCAGAGGACTAAGAATGGTAGCATTCTGATAGGAAAAGGAAGGGAAGGGAATGGCGTGCTGGAGGAAAGGAGGCTGGGGGAGGGAGTTAATAAAAATTGGAGGTTGATATTAAAGCCGTCCGGTGGAAGACTGCCGAGCAGAATATAAGGTGTTGTTCCTCCAATTTGCAGGTGGGTTCGATTTGGCCGTACATGAGGCCATGGACAAAATAAATCTGTGCAGTGTGTGAATATTTATTCTAGGTATAAATCTATAGGAATCACAATATAAACATTACGGTGGATACTAAACTTTGACTTGCCAGCATGAAATGTTCTGGAGGGCCTGTGGAAAGAGACATTTGCATTGATTAAAAAAAAAGTGTTAGTGTCCTTCCTGGCGCTCCCTAATTTCAGAGATCATTAGTACACATTTGCAAGGGCCACTGAAACATTGCAACACAGTAGACAGTTGCACAAACTATGAAGAGACAATACAAAAAACTTATTTGTTTCACACCAGACAGTATTAAATAATAAACAAAATGACAAACACACATGAAGACAAACCACAGTGGTCTTTCTGAGTCTGCCTTTGGAATGAAAAATAACATGAAATAAAATTCTCGGAACCTTATTCTTCACGTTCTTTAGGATACTGCTCATAGCATGAATCTGGTAAGTTTGGGTGGGGGTGGAGGGGAGGGTTTGGAATTTACTTGGTTTTCCTACATGGGAGCCCCATTTGTTTTACTCCCTTCATGTGAGAACATTTTTTTTCCTGCCTACTTTTACTGTCTCAGATTTAACAACCACAAATCTGATTTAAGTTGACAGCAAATGTTGTTTGACATCTATTCCAGAGAGCAGCATTTCACTTGGACTGCAGAATTTAGAGCAATTAGCTAAGATGTTACTGAAAAGATGTGCCTCAAGGTCTGCTTAAATTAAAAATGGTTTAAAATTCCGCAGCATTGTAAGTGCTGTCAATAGCTCCTTCTGTTTGTTTCTTACGGAAATTTTAAAAGATGCAGCATTTGAGTAGAGGTGAGAATTAGTAATTTTAGTAAATACAATAAATTTTGCCTAATGAGATTTACTTTGTTGATCTAATTACATAAAGCTTAGTGACTCATGGTGACAGAGATTTACTTTAACACCAATGCTGGGTAATTTGATAGATACAGCATAATGCACAGAGCTGAACTTTATAAATATTTATTTAGCATGGGTTTGGTTATCCTGTTGGCTAGAATATGCAAGTATATTAATAATAGATTCTTTTCATACTACAGTAACATTTGTCTGAATTGTCATGAGGTCCTGAAGTCGGGGTGTGAATAGCTTTTGGAGATGGGGAGGAGGGGTGGTTGGTAGGGATTTCCAGGGGAAATTCTGCACCAACTGTCTGGGAAGCCTATATTGTTTGGACAAAGGCCAAGAATGGCTGGGTCCCATGTGTTATTGTAACATTACCTTTGGGTGAATGGGGTGAGAGTTGAGTCATCTGTTTACAAAGGAGAAAAAGATGGAGTTTTTAGACCACTTGTAATGAAGTTTGGTCTGAAAGGTTCCAAACTCTTCTGGTCCACAGTTTAGTGGCCTAGGAGGAGACAGCACAGAGATGTGTCATCACCTTGATAGACATCACTAGTGGCAACTGCTCTGTTCTCTGGACACTGAGAATCTGGCTGGCTTACCTGTTGATTGTGTTTTGGTTGCATGGGGAGCTGTAGGCAGAAGTACACAATACTTAATATACTGAACAAAACCCCAAGAATAACAGTAAAAAAAAACCCGACTTTTGGACTGGACCCTTTTTTGAAGTTGAGACTGTTCTAATTAACACTAATTATCTAAAACAGACAATAATTCAGAAGTATTCCAGAGAGAGCTTTCTTGGTTTCCGATGACGATTTAGGAACTGCTCAGTGGTTTTTGGTTTGAGAAGAGACATATCTGTGAAATTATTATTCAGCTTTGCAGCAATATTATATTTTGTTGTACAAGCCATTGAGTAAAATAAAACAAATGCACAACCGCACAGCTGTCATATTTGATTCCTTTCTGGTTAAAGTTAGAATCCCAGCTAAATAAAATCCACCTTTAGTCCTGTAGTGAAAGAGAGCTCTAAAAGTTATTTCATAGACTTTAAAAGTTGCTTTATCAGCGCTTATTGCTGATTTACCCTGGGGATTCATGGAATGTAGCCATTTAAATTGATATTCCCATCTGGTGCTAAGGTTAGTGGAGGGATATCTGTAAATATGATCATGTTAGCTTCTTTTAAACAAAAACACTTGGATAACTACACGAATGGGAGGGATTTGGAGGGGAATGGGCCTAATATGGGAAGTGGGACTAAAGCAAGAGGGCACTTTGTTCAGCGTAGACAAGCTGGGGTTGTGTGCCTGTTTCAATGCTGTGGGACTCAACAGTTAATGTTCTTATGACCTATTCTCTGTGAGGCAGGTCCAACACCACAGGAAGATTAAAGCTGGCCATTTTTGTAATTGAATGCCACCTGACTAAAAGCTCCTGTATTCACTAATGGAAAGATTAGATATGAATTGGTGAGCTACTCCTTTTCAACATGATGCTTTATGCTTGTGTCATGGCAGTACTCTAAGATGAATCTATAAGAAAGCACATCTATTGTGTGAGTAGCTTCTTACTTGAGCTCCGTCAGCTTCTCCAGCAGCCATATGCACCGATTTATTGACAATGTATTTCAAAGGCTGGGGGGGTTGGTCAGGATTTTTGGAATAGTTGACTATACCAAAGTCAATGCAAGTGATATATTGTTGGAGGTTGGCAGGCATATGGGTGTAAAACTTAATAAGTACCGTTGACTTCTTTGTTATTACTTTTGGGTGAGAAAGATGGAATTATGCAGACTTCTTCGGTGAGTAAGGCAGGGTGGATTGTGGACAATGGAAAGGAAAGTTGATTTAAGTCTTTTTCTGTTTTACGCTTTTAATTGCAAACAAGGAACCCTGGAAATTTTCTACAGATATGTGGTGTAAAGTGAACAGACTGGCTGCGTCATAGTCTGGTATCGGGACACCAATACCACTGGACGTAAAGCTCTCCAATAGGTAGTGGGCACAGCCCAGAACATCACACGCAAAGCCTTCCCCTTCATCGAGAACATCTACGACAGAGAGCAGCAGCAATCATCAAGGATCCACACCACCCAGCACACGCTCTGTTCTCATTGCTACCATCAGGAAAGAGGTTTCGGTGCCACACCACCAAGTTCAGGAACAGCTGCTACCTCCTCCACCATCGGACTCTTCAGAAATAAACTCAATCAGGGACTCATTTTGGGACTCTTAATTTTGCACTTTATTGTTTGTTTACATTTTATTATCTGCTTACAGTTTTTTGTTTGTTTACCTGTGCACGTTGGGCACAGTTTTTTTCACTACCAGTAAGTGGAAATTCTGCTTCGCTCCCCCCCCAGGAAACTGAATCTCAGGGTTGTAGGTGATGTCATGTACTCTGACAAATAAATCTGAAATCTGTACTCCATGGAAGTTGCTAGTTATTATTGATCCCATGGAATCTAATCAGAATGGCAATGAGAGTGAGAATGTAATGCTTGAATATTACGCAGGACAGTGCAATACTACAAGACTCATCCTGTGAGATGCAGAGACAGATCAACTGCTTAAAGCAATTGACTCCAGGTTGAATAATGCAGACGGCAATATTTAGATTAATGTTCCGTAAAATTTTTTCAATTACCTTGGGGAGTTAGGACGAAATGTAATTGTGAGAAGGTAATTAAATTAAAAAGAGCCTACAACTGATCCTTTGCTGTTCATCATCTTAAAATATTTTGGTGTTGACATGGGCATTTGCAATCAATTTGAACAGAAATAATTTTCTATCAATTTGATAAATTATAGAGCATTCAGTGATCAATTTTAGTTTTGCAACACCAAGAGGCTAAAAAGATATTTAGCACATATTAAATATTAATAACGGCTGTTACATGTCTCATTGGATTGAAAGCCTGGGAATCTGGTCTTGTCGTATTTCACCTGATGTTAGAATGTACTTGATAGGGAAAGATAAATTTGTGGAATAAAATCTGATGGGATAGGAATGAGAAGCAAAGCAGAGAACAACCTGCACTAGCGATGAACGAGTAATCTAATATATTGCAGCATTGTAAGTGGGATGCTGACATTATAAAATTGATTTCCTAAGACAAGAGCGTTATGGCCAAGGTCAGTCTTTATTTAATCCTTATCTAGGAGGAAGATGGCGGTGCTGCCAGAGCTGCTGTCGTGGCAGTGCTGCCGCTGGTGCGGGCCCACGGGGTCCACACGCCCAGTCGACTGCCTTCAGCTCAGCACGGGCTTTAAACAGCCCGTCGAGGGAGTTGACGGTGGTTTTATTTGAAATCCTGCAGCCACGGGTCTGCGCCCAAGATGTTGGTGCTTATTAATTGGCAGCTACGAGGGGCTGCAGACTCCGGGGAAGAGGAAGACTGGAGCAGGGCGCCAGAGGATGGGGAGATCATGCACCGTCTGAGAGGGAGAAGCGGAGGAGACAACCCGTGGGGTCAGTGACCACAGTGCCAGACCAGTGAGGGGGCTCTGCAGCTGAGGGACCACTGCACATGGAGGTCTGCTGGCGAACTGAGGTGAGGAACCCGCGGAAGTTGTGGGCAGCTGGAGACTGCTTTGGGAGACTCATGTTGGGCTGCGGACTGCTGGAGACTGGCTCGAACTAGCTGGAGGGGTTGCAGGTATGGGAACCGGGATGCGAGGAAGGGTTTATGACCGTGTTGGAGGTTCAGATCTGGAGCTTGGGTTGGCAATGGCTTGGACTGGATTCTGTGTGGCTGCAGGGGCTGCAGAAGCGCTGGAGGTGAATTTACTGACCCTCGGTGACTCTGGTGGGAGCTCTATTTTGCTTCTCTCTCCCTGACTGTGTCTGATTGTAAGAGGCACTTAAGGAACTCCTGCCAATGGCAAATCAGTCTGCCTTGCAGCAGGCAAAAAGAAATTTCATTTAATCTGACACTGTTTTAGTATTTTGATAATAAATTGAATCTTGAGTTGGAGAAGGAAATGATGAGCCGCATTCTCTATAACTACATCAGATGGTGCTTTTATGAGTTCTGGAGACACACATTATCTAGAACGGGTAAGGATGACAGGATTCCCCTAACAGAGATTCCAGCATATTATTAACACAGCAATATTATCGGTATTGCAATATGTGCTTTCAATTGGAAAGGTAATGTGAGAGGCCTAGAGGATAAGGAAACCGAAGAAATTTCTCTGCCTTATTTTATTACATTCAATCTAATATGACAGCTGATTTGATATATAGAACTGCTCGTATAAATTTAATTGAGAAAATTGCATCCCACATCATTCATCAAGTTTATCGGAAAGAAAGGCCAAGTCTTGCCCCACTGTGAGATTTCATGATCCTGATCCAGAGTTCTTACAATGGGGGACTCTGTTGAAAAATGATGAAGTCAGACTTAGGTGGACAGGATTCTTTGTTGGATTTTCTTTGAATCTGTTTTGATGTTTGCTGTCCTTTGTTTTTATATCCCTTTGACTTTCTTGTGCCTTGTTGCTCAGTGTCATCAAGAGCAAGAGGTCAGCAGACAAAGATCTTCAGATTTCTGCCTTTGCGTGTGCTGGGATGCATGCTTTAGCCTGGTGGAAAGGAATTTCCCATTGCTGGGCAATTCCCCCCCAGATCTCACCGCTACATCAGAAGATTATGGCTCCATGTCCCATCCCTGCGACAAGCACAAAACCTAGATTGACAGACCCATTCAGGAGTGAGGGAATGCTGCATTGCCAAAGGTACTGTCTTTCAGAAAAATTGGTAGCCTAGGGTGATGTCTGCTTCCAAGATGGCTGAAATAGATTCCGTGGTACTAGACTGAAGAAAATTGATAGAATTCTCTTTGGTAACGTGATGAATTTTTGTCCCACAACAAAAATCAATAAAGTCGAGTATTTGTCATGATCACATTATGTTTGTGGGATATTGGTTCAGAGATCCACATTGAAAAGATGGAGATCTTGGCTGCAGTGCAGTTTCATTGATCTACGAAGGGTAGACATTTGAACTGAGGTTAAAACTAATCCCAATGAAATGATCAGTAATTGCATTGGAAACACCTGCATGGGATGTGATTTGCAATCTCCCTGTCTTCGTGACGTCGAAAATCAAAGCACAAGAATCTTGTGAACTTCTGTTTAATCTAAATTCTGACGTGAACGTCTTTGGCAAAACAAAAGCAGAGTGGCTGATTCATGATGCTTAATGAGAGATCGGAGCCTTTCTGACTCGAGGCTGTAAACAGGTCACAGGTCTGAGAGCACAAAAAGGACTATCTTTTCAAGAAGCAGGCAGATTCGCTACCTTTTATCGAACTGTATTTATAAATTAAAGGAGAAGCGTGGTTGGACAATAAGGACCAACATGATTCTGATTTGCTTTCTATAAGATTACTTGCCCCATCCAAGTCATTCAATAATAAAACCCAGAAGCGCTCTCTCTGGAATGCATTACAACAGGAAAATTCTGGTGTTGTGACAGGAAAGCAAGAGGAGAAGACAGGTTCTGGACAAGTCAGAGGCAGCGTGTAATACAGAGAGGTAGAGAAGCAGAGAAGCTAGCGATAAATTTTTAAAAAATGTTAATGTTTCCTTACAGTTTTGAAGCTGTGATGATCTTTTTGTACGTCAGGGTCAATAGCAAACTGCAATGGTTTTTACCTCCACTAACCTAGTGAACTTAGACTGTGTGGTGTCCCTCTGCTCAGCCAGTTGAAATCTAATAGGATATTCCACACAGGTGAACGATAGCAAATTAAAAGATCGGCTGCTTCCAAAATTTCTATGGGGGCTTTTTCCAAACTTTTACCTGATTTCAAAAGAATGATAGGGACATAGTTTCACTGGCGTCAGTAGGGGTGGGGGGTGGGGGGGTGCAGACTGCAATGGGTGACACCATCTGAGGGGGTGACACCAAAATGACTATCTTTAAAACGTTTGTGCAGTATTCCAGCAGAAATTTATTATTTAAAAAAAAATCCCTATGGTGAATTAATAACAACAAAAACATTTTTTGTAAGCCCAGCTTACAAGTATCAATATACCTACAAGGCTAATTTACTTTTTGAACCTTCTAATGCGTTCCGTCCGGTCAGAGCTGTCATTATGACCCAATTCCAACGACGCTCAAATCACGTGATTTCGTCTGCACGCGCTATAAGCACACGCTGTTGTTTTTATTGCTGCTGGTGTTTTTATAGTTGCCAAATTTTCTGGTGTTTTAGCTACAATATTGTGGTCATTAATACATAAAACAGATTCTATATGGTCTGGTATGGAAGAAGGTCCACAGTGGGTGGGGGGGGGGTGGTGGTGGGAGTGTGGGTGACACCTACCCTAGTGACGCCATTACCTAGTTTTCCTATTATTGAGTGAATTATAGAGAATCAAAGTGTTTATGGACAGTTATTCAATTGATAATCAATTTAGTAGATATTCAAATGCTCTTTTCCAATAAAGGATTAACACATGGTTGAAAACAGATTGGTATTCTTATTAAACAAATAACAACTTTAACCAGAGGTGCATTAAGTGATTTTCCTCGTTGAAGCAAGTGTCAGCTTTGGAACTTGCAATCAGCAGGCATCCACTTAGGGAACAACATGTCTTCAAGGATTTAATTAAATTGTCTCTATCAGTGGATTTGCGTTTACGTTGAACAGACAACACTTCAAGGTGACTTAGCAGTTAAATGCGATGTTTCGCATGGGAAAAAGTGAAAGAGAAAGGAGAACGTGGACAGACACTCGACTGGCTGTCATATTTCCATGTATAGATTTAGATTGATCTCATTCTCTCCATCTTTTACTCTTGAGAGTACAATTTGTTCATGTCTCTTCAAATAAACAGTATCTGCAGCAGGATGTTAACTTATTGGACAATAATGACTATTCTTTTTCTTGTAAAGTCTTTGTTCTTTCACCGTTTCATATCACTGACAGCAAATGCTTTAATCTTTGCATTTAATAGAACAATCTCGAACCATCAATTTTTGAATTTTCATCTTTGCAGATTTTTTTTGCACAAACGAGGAAAGGGTCTCAAAAGCCTGCGAATTTAATTTAAAAGTGGAAGTGTGAAGGAAAGAGAGGAAGATGCAGAAAGTGTGACAAGATGGTAGAAGACACAGACTCGGGAAGCTGAGCTGACACCACCTCAAAGAGCTGGTTGGTGGTCGAAAGGAGAAGGAACATGCAAAGCAAAGTGACAACCTGCAGGCAAATCAAATGAAATCACATCTTGCTGAAGCTCCTTGCTCTTTGGAATAGTGAAATAGTCCTGCACGCCCCAGTTCAACAACGTGAATATCTGGCGCAAACATATCTATCTGTAAGATCACAGGGATTTTTTTAAAAAGCATGAAATATTAGTCTTTGGGAAAAAAAAGGGTTGCTGTGCCTTACTGCATCATGCTTCTAACAGAATATTTTTATAACTATCGGAAATGTGACAATTCTGATCCTACTTATATATTTGGAATATATCTCATGTTTTAAAATCTGTAGCATAGCTTTTATCTGTATTTCTCAAGGGATAATTGATGGATTTAAATTGTAGATCCTTTGTGTGCTGTTTGAGTTATTGGATCACTGAGTTACAACCTTGACCATGATTGCTTTATTATTGAAAGGCTTTGATTCCTCGTTTTGTAAACTCCACTGAAATGTTTATAAGAAGGAGAAAGATACAAAGTTCAACTTTTTTGATCTGCTTGAGGGTACAGAATAATGATGGTTCATAATTCAAAAATGGCAGTAACCCAGAGAGATTTTACACAATACTGTTGGTACTCAATCAACCGACAGCCAGACACTTGGTATAATGTGCTGCAGACACCCTGTACACAGCCATCTATTCCCTACTTGATCATGTGCCTGTCTCCTGTCTCTTAAACATCTCTAGTGCATCTGCTTCCACCACCTCCTCTAGCAATGGGTTCCAGACACCTTCGACTCTGTGTGTAAAAAACTTGCCTCACAATATCCTGAGTGGCACTGTGAGCTTAGTGGTTACAGAGCCAGAGACACGGATTTGAATCCTGCATTGTCTGTAAGGAGTCTGTACATTCTCCCTTTGTTTGTATGAGATTTCCTGGGGGCTCATATATGGGGTGTTGGCTAATATGATGTAATTGGTCACATGGGTTTCAGTGGGTGGAATTGGCTTCCACCGTGTCATAAATTTTTTTTTCCAACAATTAATTAAATTTAAAATTTAATAAACTCTCCCCTTCTCACCTTAAGGCTACGCCATGCAGTATTTGATATTTTAACCCTGAGGAATGCGCTGAGACTCTCTACCCTGCAGTGTGCAGTTCTAATTGTCGCATTGTAGAATGAGCATCATTGTACATGAGAAGGTACACAGAGGATATGGTCTGGGATGAAATGTCTCGGATCTGACTTGAGATTAGTTAGGCTGGGTTAATTTTCCTTGGTGCAGAGGAGACTGTGGGAGGGCCAGATTATAAAGGGCGTAGCCTAGGTAAAGATTGATAGCAGCAAACTTTCCTCCAAAACTGAGACACCAAAGATCACAGGACACAGGTTTAGAGAAAGGGGGAGAGGTGTTGATAAGATCTGAGGAATAAATGTTTGGAATTTGGAATGTTCTCGTTAAATGTCATGAAATTTGTTGTTTTGTGGCAGCTTCACAGATGCAAATATTGCTAAAAATTACATAAAGAAAACAAACAAATAAATGAATTCAGAAGAAAGGAAAGTGGGGTGGTGTCTGTGTTTCATTGCCCATTCAGAAATCTGATGGCAGCGATGGCTCTTTGAAACGGTTGAAGTATAAAGCTAAAACTAAACGGCACATTGACAACCTTATCTGGTGCTGAGGGCAAGAAGGGTTCCCAAAGGGCCTTGAGTGCTGAAGGCTTTCTGATTGTGACTCCTAAGACACTCTCTTGCATTGTAAGGTGGGGGGGGGGGGGCGGGGGGAAGGGCAATAATAATGGCAGCTCTTTGACTTCCCTCTGTTGGATCCCAGTGCTTGTTAACCTTGCGTGACTTAGAGTTTTGTGAAGGGTTGGAGTTCTCTATCAGAGGCTTAAGGCTGAGAAGGTTGGCTATGCGGACAACTGAAATCAAAGGATATGGTGATTGGGTGTGAAATTGGAATTGAGCTTGTTCAATCATCATTGAATGGACTAGCAGCCTTGAGTGGTCACATGACTCTTCCATTCTTTCAGTTCAATTTGAGTACCGTAACAGTACAGGTACCATTCCGATGTTGGGGCCTTATTTTTGGCCTCAATGAGTCTGGTCCACCATCTCCCACTGCCCTATACAAAGACCCCAAGGGCACCTCTCCCCTCTCCATACTTCTTGCATTCAACAGGCATCAAAGCTGGGATTCTAGAGGGTGCTGAGGGCAAGAAGGGCTCCCAAAGGGCCTTGAGTGCTGAAGGCTTTCTGATTGTGACTCCTAAGGCACTCTCTTGCATTGTAAGGTGGGGGGCCGGGGGGCGGGGGGGGGGGGAAGGGCAATAATAATGGCAACTCTTTGACTTCCTTCTGGCAGGCAGAAGGCAATTTTGTAATATTACATGTTCTGTACTATTACAATAAAGGAATCTCAAACATAACATTGTGTGAACCAGAAAACACTCTGCCTCTTCCCTGCAGCTCCTCTCTTCTCCGTGACAACCACAGCATGGGACTTGTTACCATGGTGCTTGTGTTTTATGAGGTGACCTTCTTCTGGTCAAGATGCATAATAAACTGTCCTCATTGTATCCTGACCCAACATCCTGCTCCCCTACCAACCCAGTCACACGGCATCCCTCCTGGTTTCTATCCTTATAATGCTTTGCCTTGCCCAGTTCAAAGGTCACATTATTATTTGTTGCAATGACATGAGCTTTCCTGCTGTTACGCAGTTATGTGTCCTAGAGCTGTTACCTATTAATTCATATTTTTATTAGAGATAAGGCATGAAAACAGGCCCTTCTATCTCACGAATGCGCACCACCCAAATGCACCATTGTGACCAATTAACCTCCAAACCCCGCATGTGTACTGCATTTTTCTGGAGAGCTAGGTATCCAAGGTATCCAATCCAATTTTCATCAGTACCAATATAGCATCAACTGTGCACGACAATCCAATGACCTTCTGGGAATGTGGGGTGAATAAAGAAGTGGGATCGATGTTGGATTAGTGACAATAGGTGGTCGGAGGTTGGTGCAGACTTGGTGGCCCGAGGTGCCTTTTTCCATGCTGCATCTCTCAATAGCTCCATGACTCTTCTTAACCCACGCCCACTGAGGCCAGAAAAACTACACTGGCTGAAATTTGCTACCCCTGTAGATGCTGGACATTGCAAAGAGCTTCTTCTATAAACTCTACATCTAGGGGCATAATATACCTAACCTGGTTGGTATCTATTTTTTTCCCTCTCTGGACACTAAAGATGGACAACCATACTGGCTGATATCTGCTAATTCTATAGCTATAGTATGGTATATGGGTGAAGAATGAACAATTGGTGTTAAGCCCAGTGCTGTTATCTTCAACATGGAGTTAATAAGCTACCAGCTGAGGAGCTGAGGAAGACCCACAATTTCTAATTTGTCAATGAATTTGATATGACATCAGAAACCCTGACAAAGTTCTACAGATATGTGGTGGAAAGTGTGTTGACCGGCTACCCCTGAGCATAAAGCCCTCCAAAACATAATGGGCACAGTGCAGGACATCACAGGTAAAAATCCTCCCCTCTATCAAGAATATCTACAGGGAATGCTGTTGCCGGAGAGCAGCAGCAATCGTCAAGGATCCACACCACCCAGCACACGCTTTGTTCTCACTGCTGCCATTAGGAAAGAGGTATTGATGCCACAAGACTTGCACCATCAGGCTCGGGAACAGCTGCTACCCCTCCACCATCAGACTCCTCAACAACAAACTCAATCAGAGACTCATTTAAGGACTCTTACTTGTGCACTTTATTGATTTTTAAAAATTCTCTCTGTAGTGCACAGTCAGTTTGTTTATCTTAGTTATCTGTTTACAGTTATTTATTTGTTTACATGAATACGCTGTGTGGAGTCTTCTTGTGTTACCAATTCTGCTTCGCCTGCAGGAAAAGGAATCTCAGGGTTGTATGTGATGTCATGTATGTACTCTGACAATAAATCTGAAATCTGAATGAAAAGTATCAATTAACTTTCAAAATAAACAAGTGGGAAAATATTAAGTTGCTTCAGCTTTGGGATATTCAATGACCCTTCTAACGTTGAGGAGTCAACAAATGAATGACTTTGGCACAGAATCTTGGAACTGAGCAAGTGAAGCCAATCCAACCAAGAGAGAAGGGATCAAAGTCCACATTTAGAAGCACAAGCTTTCTTGGACAGTTATGTAATTCAGATTTCAGATTTATTGTCAGACATACATGTCATCACATACAACCCGGAGATTCCTTTTACCTGCGGGCGAGGCAGAATTACCAATATTTGGTAGTGCAAAAAATAAACTGTACACAGCTTGAACATATAAACAAGCAAAGAACTGTAAGCAGATAACAAACTTAAACAAACTGACTGCACACTACAGAGAGAATTAAAAAATCAATAAAGTGCACAAGTAAGAGACCTTAAATGAGTCCCTGATTAGAGCTTGTTGTTGAGGGGTCTGATGGTGGAGGGGGAGCAGCTGTTCCTGAACCTGGTGGTGTGAGTCTTGTGGCACCTAGACCTCTTTCCTGATGGCAGCAACAAGAATAGAGCGTGTGCTGGGTGGTGAGGGTCTTTGATGATTGTTGCTGCCCTCGGACAGCAGCATTCCCTGTAGATGCACTCAATATTCGAGAGGGTTTTCCCTGTAATGTCCTGGGTTGTGTCCACTACTGTTTGGAGGGCTTTACACTCAGGAATATTGGTGCACCCCCCCCCCCATATCAGATGCACTTTCCACCTCACCTCTGTAGAAATCTGCCAGGGTTTCTGATGTCATATCAAACTTCCACAAACTCCTGAATTCAGTAACTACAGACTTGGATAAGCTCAGTATCTGGGGATACCATCTGGGGATTCATATTTTGGCAATTAAGGAAGGGAACAATCCTTCATTTGAAAGTAAGTGACCTCTTTGGGTTCAGAAAGGTTTGTTGTGAAGGCTACATTATGTAAAGCAACTGAAAAATGCTATGCCCATATAACTGGCAAACACATAAAGGTATTCCACTGGTGTAATAAAATACATAATTCATAACAGATATAACCATAAAATGTGGTTTAATAGTGTTCATGCTCTGTAATGTTTCATCGAAATTTGTCAACTACTTGTCACGGCTACTTTCCAAAATAACTATGCATTGTTTACTCTCTGATAAATAATCACTTTTAAATTTTTTGAGCACAGAAATGCCTATAATCACCAAATAAAGTGAAGTGCCTTCATGGCTGTCAGCTTTAATCATTGAACGTATGGGGAAGGTCAGTATCTTGCAACTGCAGCAACTCCATCATCGCTGCAATATGTAGCATGATTGTTTTCCATGGAAATTTCTGCCTTTCCATTTATATTTCTCAACAGTTTTTTTTAAAAAAAAAACAGGTTCTGTGCAAGACACAATCCTACTATTATATAGTATTGCCTGCAGATAGATTATGTTCTCAGGCATGTCTCAAGCTGTAGTTCTCAGCAAAGGATTGAAAAGCAGTCGTGATATGGGTTGTAAAACAAGGATCCAATAACACAGACGGTGTGTGCACTTTCAGGTCAATAGTGCAGGACAGCGACTCCTTTCAACTGGAAGAGTATCATGCAAAATGATGAGCAGCTGACAGCACTTTGGAGCCAATATCCATGCACTATTGTACGTCACGCTCCTTGGGTTCTGTATTCATGAGAATGCTTTGGGTAGAAGACGGTTTGCCCTCTGAAAAGGTTGCTGCCAAAACATGCAAGCAAGGTATGACATGGCATCTTTTTACGTTGGCTGATGGGACCTTGTTTTCCGCCCAGCTTATTCTACCATGCAGAGGCCTAACTGGCATGCTCTGGGATATCCCAATTGTCAGGCACTGAGAAGTGGTGTCAAAGGTCAAGCACGACTCAGAAAGATACAAGAAAGACTACCGACCAGCCAGCTGTTTCTCCTTACTCCTTCTCTTTTTCTCCATGCGCCGGAGTCGCTTCTCCTCACGCCGTTTGGCCTCCTCCACCTCCTGGTGCTTGCGGCACTTGTGGAAGTTCTCCACCACCACCCCGACAAACATGTTCAGCACAAAGAAGGCCACGATGAGCAGGAAGGAGATGAAGTAGAGGAGCATCCATGGGTTGTGGTTCATGATCGGCTGAAAACAGGAAGACGGCAACTTTACAGGGATGTGTCTATCAGCCCTTTGTCGACTCTTTGCAAGCTCCATTGCAGCCCTGCTCAATTGTCCATAGACCTTCTACCATACTTTTGGACATCTTGCAGTCCAGATCATAAAAGCCAACTACACAAAAAACTTCTCAAATTTGCCTTATTGCTGACCCGGTTATTGAATATCCTTCCAGTTTCATTCTGTTTATGTTATCTAAGCTCACATAATTTCTGTGTTGTATGGGTTTATGATTTTTATACAGTAACAATCCAGTTCAAAATGTTGATTGGTCATTGTTTGGATCACTCCCATTAGGAATGTTGGAAGTCGACAGTGCAACTTTTATTGGGAAAATTAATGCCATGAAAATGATTAATATATTGCATGGAATAGTGATTGCTCAACCATAGAACTACAGAACACTACAGCACAGAAACAGGCCCATTGGGCCATCCCAAGCTGTCTGTAAGGAGTTTGTACATTCTCCCTGTGTCTGTGCAGGTTTTCCCTGGGGGAAACCTACACATTCGAAATGTGTAAGTTAATTGGGTGCAATTGGACGGCACGGACTCGTGGGCTGAGGTGGCCTGTTACTGTAATGTAAGTCTAAATTTAAAATTAAAAAAGTAAAAAAATTAAAATTTACTCTGTGCTGGACTATTATTCTGCTCATTTCCATAGACCTGCTCCCAAACCATAGTCCTCCAACCCCTCCCACATTTGTATGTATCCACATTTTTCAAAATATCAAAATTAAGCCTGTATTCCCACTTCCACTGGCAGCTTGTTCCACAGTCTCACCACCATGTGAAAAAATTCTTCCCTAATGTCCCTTTTAAACATTTCACCTTTCACCCTTTACTCTCACCTGACCTCAGTGGAAAAAGCCTGCTTACATTTATTCTGTCTATACCCCTTATAATTTTGTATCAAATCTCCCCTCATTCTCTGATGCCCCAGGGAATGAAGTCCTAACGTGTTTAATCTTTCTCTGTAACTCATTTCCTGAATTCCCAGCAAAATCCAAGTAAATCTTCTCTGCACTTTTTCAATCTTATTGATATATTTCCTATAATTAGGTGACCAAAACTGCACATAATACTTCAAATTTGGCCTCACCAATGTCTTATACAACTTCATAACATCCCAAGTGCTATTCAATACTATGTTAAATACTATTGTTCAAGATTTCAGCATTAACCAAAAATGAGCAGAAGAGCTCTCCCTGGTGACCTAATCTGCACTTTTTCTCGACCAAATTCAATTACAAACCAGGTACAACCACACTGTTAATTTTGGAGTCATGCTCTATGCTGTTTTACACATAACAATAGTGAACACACTTGAAAAAAATGTATTTCATTGGTTGGTTGTGAAAAATGTTTCATATCTGTAAATACTTCTATCTTTTGTTAGGAATTTTGGTGATATCACATCAATATATGATGCCAAATGTTTTCAAGAGTTCTCAGACGGATAGGAGTCATGCCTTATGGCAAATGCAAGGAGCAGACTCAACAGCATCACAAGGCAAATCTCCTTTCCACTTAGGGTGTGTAATGTCGCAAACAGAACTCACGATAATTAAACATGTTACCTGTTGATCCACTCCCACTGCATCCAAACCGTCGTACATAATGTCAACCCACCCATCTTTCGATGCAAGAACAAACAAGGACATCAGGGCCTATAAGTTTGAGAACAGGTAACATTAGATTCGGTAATGTGCAATAAATCATATATCATGGCGGGAAGTGGGGGGAGTGTAGGGAGAGGGGAAGGGGTCATTACTAAACTTAGTTTTGGCAATGGAATAAATAATGACATGAGAAATGCTTACTCCAGCTGTGTCCAATCCCATCTAGCAAACACTCTAATCTCTTGCCACTTAAACAGCACTCATCACGTCAGGATTATTACATTTTCACTTCCAAGATTTAATGCATGCCAAATGTTAAAATTAACAAAGCAATGATAAATGGTTCAGAATGTGGGACAGATGACAGCGTTGGCATTCAAAGTTTAAGATGAAGTGATACCTGGGTAAAATATATTGACATAACAGGGGAGGATGGACCATAAAAGCTGTTCCCCTAATTTTCATGAAATTTAGAGTCAAAGGCAGAATTTTGGGAAATACTAAGGGATTTGGAAGATCCAGTTTGACTGCCACGGGGGCCAGGCTTGCTGGGCTTTCACAGCATTGTTCCAGGACCAGAAATTGCAATGGTTCCTGACCCCAAGGTGAATCTCTGGAACTCTCTGCCCCTGAGGCCAAATCATTGGATGTATTTAAGGAGGAGGTGGAGAAATCTTTGAAAGACTCGAGGAACTGAAGGTTATGGGGAACAGCCCAGCAGAGGAGTTGAGGCTAGCGCAGCTCAACCTTGATCACATTGAATGGCAGGACAGGTTCAAGAGGATGAGTGAAAACATCAAAATGCTTGGGAACCCAGCCGATCTTTTCAGCGTCTATAGGAGACAAAGATATATTCCTGACGTTTTGGGCATGAGTCCTTCTTCATGGTTTCCTTTTTCCTTGAAGAAGGATTCAGGCCCGAAACGTCGGCAATATATCGTTGGCTCCTATAGACGCTGAAAAGACCGGCTGAGTTCCCCCAACATTTTGGTGTTCTTACTTCAATCACAGCATCTGCAGGCTATCATGATTCACTCAAGGGGCCAAATGGCCAATTCCTGCTTCCATGTTCTTGTGTTCTTTCAGTTAACAAATTTGAAGGGAATGGATAAAGGAAGCAAAGGGATAGTTCATTTTTTTAAATTGCTTTAGTAATTTTCATTATTTATGTGTGAAAGACACTTTTAGTGGCCTTTCTGTTAATAATGTTTGTAATAATTTTAAATTGTCTGACAGGTTTTTTATATATCAATGAAGGGGAATGATCTAGAAACTATTAATCCTCAATTTTTACATTTATGAGGATGTTGCCAGGACTCAGGGGCCCAAGCTATAGGGAGAGGTTGAGCAGTTAGGACTTTATTCCGCAGAGCGCAGGAGGATGAGGGGTGACCTCATAGAGGGGTACAAAATCATGAGGGGTTTGGATGAACGCAGTTCTTTTTTTCACCCAGAGTAGGGAGATTGAGAACTAGAGGACATAGGTGAGGGAGGAGAGATTTAATAGGAAACTGAAGGGCAACTATTTTACACAGAGGGTGATGAGTGTATGAAACAAGTTGCCAGAGGAGGTGGTTGAGGCAGGTCTATTGCAATGTTTAGGAAATATTTAGATGGATACATAGATAGGTTGGGTTTTGAGCGTAATGGGCCAAGAGAAACTGGTATGTGCGTGACATCTTTGGTCAGCATGGACATTTTGAGCCAAACAGCCAGTTTCCTCGCTGTACGATGCTGTAATTATGACCAATTACAGCTTTGACATGTTCTTGAAGACCAGCCTTTGACATTTCCAGCCACCATTGGCTCTCAGAATGATTGTGGGGCTGAGACACCTCGGTCCCCCAGCCTCCTCACGCCAAAGTCAGGCACTGCTGGGCTCCAAGATATAAATGACGAGTGGGATAGGCTCCCAGTATTGCAAGAGGGCAAATGCTAGAGTGAGAAACTAAAGGGTGGAATCAAGCCAGTTGGATTTAGCTCAGTACTTCCAAACCACAATCACACAAAACCTCACACATTTGTATGATGTAAGCATGTCTCTGTTGATGGAATTCTCTCTTGTTGCATCAGGAATGAGCCAAGATTCAAATACATTATCCCAGATCCAAAATCTTTAAATATTTGATTGATTAATTCATTGGAAAAAAACATTCTGGTAAAAGCCAACATGCCAATTGGAACTGGTTCAGGGTACCTCTTGGCAGAGGTTCATGTTAGTATAGACCATAAACTGGCCTTGGAATCCATAGCCTTCTGCCTCAGGAGCGGAGGGTACTACCAATGAAGACAGTCAACAACATGTTACCAACAGACACAGTCAATGATGTAATACCAACAGACACAGTCACTAACTTGTTCAGATACTTTAACATTGAGGACTGCCAGTGGTATGGATGTACAGTTGTAGAGATCTCAGACCTACCAGGCTTCTCACTCAAATCACGTTAAGTACTCATTATAACCAATCCCAGAAGTAAACCTGAGAATGCATGGACATAGAATAGGCATTTGATGCATCAAGACTGAGAACTTCCAGATTCCTAACATTCAGGGATGTGTCACTCACAGAGAAAGGGACACTGGGTGGCATGATCTTGTGGGCTGAAATGGCCTGTTACCGGGTTGTATATATAAATTAAATTCCTTCAAACAGGACACTAAAACATCGTGTCGCACTATGGCACCAGAACAGAGTCTAGAAAAAGTCACTAATCTGACAGTCACTGAACATCTAATATAATTTTGCATTAATTTCTTGAGAACTCATACTTTTCTATTGCACAAACCTTCAAAACTGTCAGTAACACATGCAGTTGTACCTGTCTATATGTGCTGAAGTCAACTAACATCAGGAGATTTGTTAAAATGAGTAGAAATGGCAAAATGTTTGGGTGTAGAAATGGTAAAAGCATACTCAGTGGTTCTGACAGAAAGGCTGCACCATCAACAGCTCCAAAGGTAAGTTTAGAGTTCATGCGCACATTAACATGTTCCCTAAACCCTGTCATACCTGCCCCAAGTTGTCAAAGTTGTACTTGTGTCGGATCCACTTGTAGTTGGCTTCAATGCAGTCAGATTTGTTGGTGACATTTCTCATGTCTTCCCCAAGACAGAAGTAAAACTTTCCTTTGAAGAGCTGAAATATAAAAAAAAAGACATGCTCAGTTTGGAACTGTCGATATGCAAAGGTTGTTTTCTTATGAAAATTGAAAAGAAGTGCAATTATGAAGTGGGATATCAAAGTTCTTTCAGCCCATTGTATCCTAGGAATCAAAATACATTTCTTTGCACAGCACACCAATTTTCTCTTTAAGGATTTATACAATTTGCTTTTGAAAATTGCTGTTGAATCCATGCCAGTCATTCCAGATAGTAACACCATGGGTACAATGCAATGCAGTCAGAGTTGGACTGCATAAAACGAGCCCTTCAGCCACCTCTTTGCCCATCATATCACATTTGCCTGCATTGTGACTGGATCCAAAATGTTTGAAAGAACAGAAATCAGTCACTCAATGGATCATTCAGGAATTGGATGGACGGTGAGCATTAATTTCTTTTCAACAGGCTTTCCCCAGTCTACCTCAGTAAAGTGCCAAGAGGAGTAACCTTTGAGAAGGGATAGGCATTTTACAATGGGAATAAATCCAAAATTAAGCGTAAGTGAGCTCAGGCTTCTAGGAACATAGGGTTTTCAGCTGACATGATACAGAAGAAAATTAGGCTTTATAACCAGAAAAAGTTCAAAGTTAAGGAGTGTTCCTTAATGGCAGAGGCAGGAAAAATTAGAATGGAAAATTAAGGGAATAACTGAAATTTTGAAACATATTTTGCATTTATCTTGACAGTAATAAACATATAGTACTAGAAATAATGACAAAGAATGCTCAAATGTGCATGGAATGAGTTAAATAATTCATTGCAAAAAGAAAATAAATAGATACTTAAAGTCTGAATTGAAAATGCTGGAAATATTCTGCAGATTAGACACTACCCGTGGAGAGACAAACAGATTTAACAATTCGGTTATCTGACCTTTCACCCCGGTTTCTCTTTCTGACCCATTGATTATTTCTAGCATTTTTCATTTGTTATCAAAATAATCCTCATGAAATATAAAATATGAGCAAAATGAATGGCAGTAGAAGTTGAACTGATAAGCTACATTATAGGGGCATTCAAAAGACTCTTAGATGGGCACATAGTTGTGAGCATTATGGAGGTGAGGTGGGGAAAGATTACAATTTTGTGGAAATGGGTTTACACAAGTTGGCACAACACCATGGACTGAAGGGCCTGTATTGTGCTGTAATGTTCTATAATCTATTTTATGATCTTCAAAGAGGTGCTGCAGAGAGGATGGATTTTTTTTGGAATATTTTATTTAATACTCTAAACACGCAGTAACTATAATGATTATAATATACAGATATAAAAAAACCCCAAATTGATTACATACACGATAGTTTTCAACCCATCCCAAAACCCCTCCCTCCCTCCCAACTTTCCTCACCCCAAAAAGAAAGAAAAATAATTTGAAAAATAAAATACATGAAAAAAATATAAAAGGAAAAAGTAACAAAGAATCTTGGTTTACAGAGAGCAATGTTGTGCAATGTAACTCATCAGTTCTAACAATAAAGTATATAGGAGAATTCTGGAGGTTCGGTGGGGGGGGGGGAGTAAAAAGGATATCACTAGAAATTTAATCCCATTACCGGAGTGTCCAGGTGCCAAATTTGTAAAAACACAGAATATTTATTTCTTAGATTATAAATAATTTTTTCCAAAGAAATACAACTTTGTATTTCACCATGCCACAGTGGCAATGTTAAAGATGTATCTGATTTCCAAGATTCGGAGCCGAACAGGAGTGTGGGTATGACAACGGCTCTGTACACGCTAATCTTTGTGAGGTTTTTCAGTTGGTTGTTTTTCCAGACTCTTTTGTGTAGTCTTCCAAAGGCGCTATTTGCCTTGGCGAGTCTGTTGTCTATCTCGTTGTCGATCCTTGCATCCGATGAAATGGTGCAGCCGAGATAGGTAAACTGGTTGACCGTTTTGAGTTTTGTGTGCCTGATGGAGATGTGGGGGGGCTGGTAGTCATGGTGGGGAGCTGGCTGATGGAGGACCTCAGTTTTCTTCAGGCTGACTTTCAGGCCAAACATTTTGGCAGTTTCCGCAAAACAGGACGTCAAGCGCTGAAGAGCTGGCTCTGAATGGGCAACTAAAGCGGCATCGTCTGCAAAGAGTAGTTCACGGACAAGTTTCTCTTGTGTCTTGGTGTGAGCTTGCAGGCGCCTCAGATTGAAGAGACTGCTATCCGTGCGGTACCGGATGTAAACGGCGTCTTCATTGTTGAGGTCTTTCATGGCTTGTTTCAGCATCATGCTGAAGAAGATTGAAAAGAGGGTTGGTGAGAGAACGCAGCCTTGCTTCACGCCATTGTTAATGGAGAAGGGTTCAGAGAGCTCATTGCTGCATCTGACCCGACCTTGTTGGTTTGGTTTTCGTGCAGTTGGATAACCTTTTCTGCTCTGAATCATGGGTCCTCTACCGGCATCACCTACGGCTCCTAGAACGCTTCCACCAGCGTTGTCTCCGCTCCATCCTCAACATTCATTGGAGCGACTTCATCACCAACATCGAAGTATTCGAGCTGGCAGAGTCCGCAAGCATCGAATCCATGCTGCTGAAGATCCAACTGCACTGGGTAGGTCCGTCTCCAGAATGGAGGACCATCACCTTCCCAAGATCGTGTTCTATGGCGAGCTCTCCAATGGCCACTCAGACAGAGGTGCACTCAGAAGAGGTACAAGGACTGCCTCAAGAAATCTCTTGGTGCCTGCCCCATTGACCACCGCCAGTGGGCTGATATCACCTCAAACCGTGCATCTTGGCGCCTCACAGTTCATCGGGTAGCAACCTCCTTTGAAGAAGACCGCAGAGCCCACCTCACTGACAAAAGACAAAGGAGGAAAAACCCAACACCCAACCAACCAATTTTCCACTGCAACCGTATCTGCCTGTCCCGCATCGGGCTTGTCAGCCACAAACGAGCCTGCAGCTGACGTGAACATTTACCCCCTCCATAAATCTTCATCTGCGAAGCCAAGCCAAAGAAGAAGATCTGATTTCCAAGTAATTGCAATATGTTTCCTCGTAATTGCTAATGGTAATTTGACAAATTTCAATTGATAAATCGACAGTTTTGATTAGGAGCAGTTCCTTCAATATTATCTTATAAAAACAGATCAGGATTTAACAGAAAAATGTAAAAAATTACTTATAGACACCCAAAAAGTCTCACCTTTGGATAAGACCATGTTGAATGTATAAAAGATCCTACATCCTCACCACATCTAAAACAATGATCTGATAAATCTGATTTTAGTCCATTCAAATTCTGTGGTGTAAGATATAATTGATGGAAAAATTTATGTTGAATTAATCTATACCTTACATTAATATATTAGTCATAGATCTCTACATAAATTTTCCCGAATTTGTTGATCTATCATAATATTTAAATCTGTTTCCCATCTCTGCCTAGATCTATACAATTCTAATTTAGGAGTTTCTTCTTGCAATAACGAATATATCAGAGATAATTTTTTTAAACATTTCCACTCCTAATAAGAAGTCCTACCTCAGTACAATTAGACAAAACAGTGGACTCTTGAGGGGTGATCTTTCAAAACCTCTGTGATTCTGGTATGTAGTAAACGTGGTAATTTAAGAAGCAGGATGGGGCAATCATCTATTTGACTGCTATCAGTTGTCAGAGAAATGCTGGAATCCATTATGAAGAATCAGGTGATTGAACATTTATAAAAACATAAAATGTTGAGGCATAATAACATCTTTATGAATGAAAAATAGTGCTTGGCAGATCAAAGATTTTTTTAATGCAGCTAGTAAACAAAAGGGATCTCTATGGAACCCCAGGGTATGGGAGTTGCACCACTACACAGGGAGTTTAGACCAAGGATAGAGAAATCCCCTACTTGCAGATGCAAAAGCAGCCAAAACTTTCTTTCCAGGACACAGAGAGCCATATCCTTGGGCATTGTACCCAAGGTCAAGGGGAGCCACCCTATCAACAATGAGGTCGTAAGCCTCCATCAACCAGATGCTGAGCCTCTATCCTTGGATCGACCTTGGGAGAGAGCAGACCCATTGATCCCACCCTTTTGTGTATGCCGAGCCCCACCCTAGTAAGCAGACAGCCCCTTCCCTTGTCAGTTCAACTCTCACTCGGATCGAGAGCTCCCACTTCTGCACACTGATATGACTTGTAGAATCGTACCTGTACACCTAGGATACCAAAGATGATGAAGAATGCGCAGCAGATGACCACAATATTTCCAATGGGTTTCAGGGAGGACATGAGTGTTTCGACAACGAGTTTAAGGCCAGGTGCTCGACTGATTACCCTGCGATAAGCAATGACAACATGTCAGGGATAATTGACATGAGTGTTTTTGACATCACATTTCCCACAAATTTAAAGTACACCACTATTTTTTGACCCTTTTCCACAGTAGTATCTCTGGTACCACCTTGATGGAACTTCATTCTCTGAACAAGTTTACCATGCATTTATTTTATTGAAATGAGAATGTTTTTTTTTTAAACTTCACTTACCCATCAAATTGAATTATCCTCAAAAATGACCAACCCTACCTCACCAAAGAAAGTGATCAACTTACTCAAATGCCATTTACCTTGATTGAGCAAATGCTTTTTACAAAAGTAATTTTTGTCCTGGTTATTGTTTGAAATGGAAGTAAGTATCCAGAATTGAACAGACAAATGCTGGTATATGCTAGCATGCCTTCATGAGGGGTCCAGGCCCGAAACGTTGGTTACCTTTGCTTCCTCTAGATGCTGTGTGACCTGTTGAGTGTCTCCAGCACTTTGCTATATTGTGCTGGTATATTCAACAAGTTAGGAAGCATCTGTGGAGAGAGAAACAAATCTGTGGATGACCCTTTGTCCTGGCTTTGTTCCTTGCTCCACAGATTCTTCTTGATCTGATGAATATTTCCAGCATTCTGTGTTTTAATCGTTCTTTAGTGTTTCTTACTTCAGCCTATCATGCTCACATTCAAGGGGAAGTTCCATCCTCAAAAATCCAGGCCACGACATCTTCAGACTGAATGACATTTCTCCTTTAACACTGCTGAACCTTTTAAGAAAATTACTCTTTGATCTTATCCTACTCAATTTGTGGCTGACTCCTTTTCAATAACTGCATATGTTTAATGTTTATTTTAACAGCTTTAATAGTGTAATTCATTATCACCTCAATAATAGCCTTATCATAACAAAAAAAAATGGAGCCACACAGAAAGATAACTCATACAAGTGACCCAAAGCATCACCGAAATGTTTGGTTTTAGTGCCATTTAACAAGAGGACATGAGTTAAGAATTAAGGGGCAGAGGTTTAGAGGTAACAAGAGGGGGAACTTCTTTACTCAGAGAGTGGTAGCCGTGTGGAATGATCTTCCAGGAGAAATAGTGGCGGCGGAGTCAATTGTATTATTTAAGAAAAGGTTGGACAGGTTTATGGATGAGAAGAAGATGGAGGGTTATGGGCATTGTGCAGGGAGGTGGGACTAGAAAGGGGTGTTTGGTTCGGTGCGGACTAGAAGGGCCTAATGGCCTGTTTCCGTGCTGTAATTGTTATGTTATATGTTATGTTACATTAACTCGGTTATTTTAAACTGAGACATGATTACCAATGAAAAACCAACATTCACAGTTCAGAATGAGAGGACAGGTATTGTGTGAGTGAGAGGAATGGAGTACATTACAAGGTTAGGAATGGGGAAGGCTAGAGTGTATTTAAAACTAAGGATGGCAAATCTTCCATCACAACTAGCTAGGTGCTACCACTGACCAGAAGCTTAATTAGTCCTGAAAAGCAAATACTGAGGCTATAATACCAGGATCAGAGGTTGGATAATTTGTGGTGATTGCTGTTAATTGCTATAATCTTTCACCATCTCTCCCTTTGCTTAGAGGAATTGCATTCAAAATGCTAACTACTATGCAAGGCAAAATGACCCACTTATCTGGAACCTGATCCTTCGATTTAAACAATCACTCCTTCCATAGTATCTCTGGCACCAGTTTACACCATCTGTGGCAAAGTGCCACGTCTCCTTCCAACCGGCAACATCTTCTACCTGCAAGTGGAAAGTAGAGCACAAATACGCCAACTCATCTCATGGCCTCAACATTTGGTGCAGCCTCAGGGCCGACATGGAGCATGGAATCATCCTCTAGAGAATTAATGTTTGCCTGAGACAGGGACTTTACTCGCCCCCACATTAAGTTGAAGTAAATCTCTGCTTTTTCAGTACTGGATGTTAGACAAGCCAATGTACAACTCAGAAAGTTTTGGGATCAAGAGAAGTGCTGCAAAGTAGAACTAGGTGTTGTCTCGATGATGTGGAACTTGAGGCAAAGAAGAGCATCAAGTGTTGATTAGTCCCAGGTTGACACCAGATGTAATGGTAGGGGAGCAGTAAGAGAGGCAATTACAAATTAATATCTGGCTCTGGCCGATAAGAGCGCAACAAGGCAAGAACAGACCCACTCAAGGACGCGCCATGAGAGATACTTGAGAAAAGATGGTGTGACTCATCTTGCCAAACACGGGAGAAAAGAACGAGGAGAGATAACATTGTGGTCACAGTCTCAAGGAATGACATTTGCTCCATGATAAGAACTATAGTGGTATTGTGACTGGTTCTGAACCTGACTGGAAGGATCCAAGCCAAAAGGAAAGTGATATGGACTCGAGACTGCTTGCTGAAGACAAGGATATTGGAAATGGAAGGATTTTTATGATGTCCTTTGGATGTTTTGGTTGTGTCACTGGATATGTTTTCAGGCATATCACTGATGGATTTAAGGGCTTGGATACAGTAACCTGGGAAGAGACAAGAAGTGAGTAACAGCTGGGTAAAAGTAACACTGTTAGGCCGAAGATGGGTCTCAAGGATGAGATGAATTTGTAAAAGATATTAGGGAAGAAAGGAATCCAAAGGTAAGAGGAAAGAATTGGAAGCATTCTCTTCTACTAAAGATGCAAAGTCGTCATTCAATATCTTGGTCGTCCCTCCCTGAATCAATTTTATTTTTTGTTTGCTAATTAAATACACCCTTCCTTAGTCCATCCTTTCACTGGCTGCTAATCTATTCCCATTGAGTGAAACGTGAAAGACCGCAGATGCTGTGATTGTATTAAAAACTAAAAAAGCTGAAGGATTTCAGCAGGCCTCGCAGTGTTCATAGGAGGTAAAGATGCTCAAGCATCAAACGTCAGCAACATATCTTTATCTCTTATGGATGCTGCGAGACCTGCCAAGTTCCTCTGGCATTTTTCTGTTTGATCAATTCCCATAATCTGTTTTTGCTCCTTAGATTTCCAGAAATTCCAATAAACCCACAGCAAAAGCAAAAGTTGTTCTCCAAGCAGTGGAGCGATGTTCGCTGTTTTCATCGCCATTCAGTCCTTTCCTGAGGCTGGGTTTTGGACCTCGCTGATCATGGGTCAGACTTTGGTGGGGTGGGAGTGGAAAGGCAACTCCACTTAGCATTTAGGAAGGGCCAGTTTCAGAAACAGTTTGGACCAGAAAACCTATGGAAGACGAATGGAATGGAAAGTCAGGAAATGCATGGAGGAAGTGCAAGTGAACGGGAGGCCAACAGTTGGTTGAGAGGAATGAAAAAAACAAATCCACGATTTTACCCAGCAATCAAAAATTTCTTGGTGAAGAATTGTTCATGATAATTACAATATCTCCGCATACAAATTTGCATCTAGCTTTAGTCCATTTTTGTTGTTCTTGTAATAATGAAACATATTCTTTAATCCATCTTTTCCAAAATGAATCTGTAAATGGGATTCATCTGGTGAAACTCTATCCTGTGGCAAATCCATCATTTGTTGTTGTCCAGGTTTACATTCGCATGTTGACAATTTTTACATTTTGATATAATTCTTTTGATCAATGTTGAAGCTCCAAGCATCTAATATTTCTGATAACATGTGATTACAGCCACCATGACCTGTTTTCTCATGTATATGTCGAACAATCAAATTAGACATATGAAATTCCTTAGCTAATATAAATGGATGTTTCACTTCTGGCATTATTGCTTTATCCAATCTTCCTCCTACTCTCTATACATCATGTAGAAGAATAGGATTTAGCTTGAAAACACAACTTGTTTATGCAACATTCAGATTCTTCTTCAATTTTGATATCTCGTTGTCAAACACCTTTTTCTGACAAAAACAAATGATCTCCAATTCAGCATTCATCAACTGTTAGGTAATGGCTCTTTCAAGTCTTCAGATTTTCTCTCTTGATACGATTTAAAAGTATAGTTTTTAACCTAAGAATCCACGTTACAGCTTTTTTCAAATGAAATCTTGAAGAGTGATAGCGAATTAATAGAGTGATCAGTACCTGCAGCGGGTGGAAAGGGTGGACATCAAGGATCAAAGAGTGGTTTGGGTGGGACAGGGGGAAAGTCAAGAATGTGGGTATGACTTTGCCACCTTGCATGGCTCCCAGATAAGTGATGTTGTCCTAAGTTTAAAATTCACATGAGAGACTGCAGATGTTGGACTCTGGAGCAAAACACAATCTTGCAGGAGGAACTCAGCAGGTCGAGTAGCATCAGTTGGGGGGGGGGGGGTGGGGAAGGATGTCAATGTTTTGGGCCTGAACCCTTTATCAAATATGAAGTTCATGTTAGCACAGGAGTGCCCAACTGTGCAAATCCTCCTGCGATGTTCCAACAGAAGATAACATGGGGATCAATGGCATAGCAGCATCATGCCAATCAGTTTCTAAGCTTATGTTGCTAGTCATCCAGAAACTAAGCTTAAATATCCTTCTCTCCACCTTATGGAAATGTGCGTACTTGGTACGAATGTCAGGTCACTCGTCGGAGTGCTACTCGTACATATAACCCTGTACTACCTGTCACATGGTTGGGTGGTCAGTGACTAAACCGGCTCCCCCACCAGGCTTGACAGTCTGCAGGATGAAGAACAAGACCTGTCAAAGGGAAGTTGAACCCTCTTGTGGGGGTCATTGGCCATCTAGCAAACATGTGCTGTGAAGCGTGGAAAGGGCATCCTTTGCATCGAAGTTTGGTCTGGCCATTCACTGCAACAGAACTTCCTCCAGTAGCCTTGGGCTGGATCTGGGAAAGGATGTCAAAAGGATGGGTCTGGACCTGTGCAACCTCCTACTCAGCTAAAATCCATTCCCACACATGCTGTTCCTTTCTGAGGAGTGGGGTATCCTCATATCAAACCCCACAAACTGACTGAAAGGAGCCATCATCATACTATGGGATGGACGGCCAGAAGGCAAAGAAGACTTAGTATGAAACCAATTTCTGTTTGAAGATCTATTATTGTTCATTTTACCATTTGTTGATTGTAATTGACTTGGGTCAGATCCCTGGAAAGCTACAAAAAGGCTCATTTTAAGCTTTCATATATGGCTCATGAACTAACACTGTGCCTTGTGAATTGATGATCTCCTTCTCACCTACATTAAAAATACAGTATCTAAAAGGGATGAATTATTGAGTGATATAGCAGCCCAACTCATCAGTGCTGTCCAAGTTGACATTTTGGGCTCCTCCCATTTACCTGCACTTGCTCCATATCTTTTAACCCCTTCCTATCCATGTATCTGTTAATATAAATGTCTGTTGAATGTCTTAGTTGTGCCCAATTCTGTAGTTTCCTCTGACAGCTCATTTTGGAAATGGAATTCCCCCTGAGTGAACAAGTTGCTCCTTACATTCTTTTTAAATCTGCACCCTCTCGTCTTAAACCTGCACCCTTTAGTTTTGAAATCTGGGAGCAAAGACTGTGAGCATCCATGTCACTCAAGATTTTATGAACCTCTACAAGATCACCACTCAGCCTCATATGTCCTCGGGAATAAAAGCCAAGCCTCTCCCTGGCATGCCATTCCTTCATGTTGCCACAGCTTCCATTGTAACCCTGCTACAGTAAAAGGTTACAGGTAAACTGAGGACATAGCCAGTTGGATTACCGGAGGGGACGGAGAGTGCGCAACAGTCGGAGGACACGAAGCATTCCAAGAATCTTCGTTCCACTGTCGGAGACCATGGAGACCAGAATATCGATGACTGATATCATCACCAACAGCCCATCGAGGATGTTCCACGAGCTCTTGAGGTAAGTCTGCTGCCCAAAACAAAGGCCCATTGCCACCAGCTGCAAAAGAGATAAAGAAAATACCTACCACCATTGAACAGTAACCAGCGGTTATCTTACTAAACAGGAAATCCAAGGATGAAAAAGTTATGCCCATCTTAATAGCAGGCCCTCCCATCCATAAACAGGGGCACTACCACCCCATAGGCAAACCAGGAGACCAGAAGCAGGGAGAAGCTACTTGGAACTGCAGCATTCAGCAAGATCTGGGACAAGGGATGTGCAAGGCTTGAGAGGACTCATGGTCCTCTAGAAGAGCTAAACAATGCTACTTTGGCCTGTTGGCATCTCCTGTCTCTGAACTATCCCTGGAAACCCCACAGCCAAAGCCATCCCCCAAATGATTGGAGGGTTTACGTGGCATACCAATGCTGTGATTGGGCTGTGACATTTAAACTGATACCAGAGCAATTTATAAATAGATAAAAATGGGTTTAGGATGTTTGATCCTGATGGTCCTGTTGATGGATGGAGAGTTGTGATAGGGGCACAAAGGCAGATAAAATCAAAGATCAAAAATTCTAATATCACAGCAGCAGTCTGAGAAAATCAATAGAGCTTCAAAAATGAATCTGGAAACAAAAAAAAAGACAGAAAATTGTCAGAGGAACACAACAGATTAGACAGAATCCATGGGTAGAAATGGTTGTCAACATGGGGGGGGGTGGTTGGGTGGGGGGGAGGTGGGTGGTGATGTTACATATATAAAGGGGGGAAGAAGCTGGGAGAAGGGCAAGGAGTTGGAGAGACAGGCAGAGGGAGCGACCACGAAAGTGGGCGGGGAGGGGAAGAAGAAAAGTTAGAGGAAGGGGAGGAATTATTTTTCAAGAATAGGTGAAGGAAACAGTGGAATCAGATGGAGGTGTGGAGTACTTTAAATTTAAAAATCAGTGTTCCTGCCTTTGGGTTTAAGGCGGTCCAGGAAAAATATGAAAAAAAGTTTACATTTCACCTTGGCCTGAAAATGGATAAGGCTAAGGATTTCAAGTGGTTGGCTACAGAAAGCTTTAGACCTACAGAGAGCAGTGTGCCTCCGCGCAAAGGAAATCAACATGTGCATACTTGTGCACGTGTGTGCACGCACGGTCTGCTTTCTGCACGTGTGCAAGTGAACACAGCTTAAAGGGACCCCTGACAGAGAGTGAAGGTGTTGGGTGAATTGGTCACTCAATCTACATTTGGTCTCACCGATGTAGAGGAGATCACACCGAGTCCACCAAATGCAGTAGATTAGGTTGCAGACAGAATGCAGTAAAGTGCCTGGGAACAAGGTAGTGGTGGAAGCACATACAGTAGAAGCATTTAAGAAGCTTCGAGAACAGTGGTTTTCAAATTTTTTCTTTCCACTCCCATACCACCTTAAGTAATCCCTATGCCATAAGTGCTCTGTGATTAGTAAGGTATGTGAGTGAAAAGGGAAGGTTGAGAACCACTGCTCTAGACCCAATGGTTACTGAAATATTTTACTTGAGAAAAATTATCATTGCCCCATTTCCTTTGGAGTTATGAAACCGTGCACATAATGAGTCAATTAGGGACGAACAGTGGTTTTCAAACCTTTTTCTTTCCACTCGTGCACCACCTTAAGTAATCCCTTACTAATCACAGAGCACCTATGACATAGGGATTGCTTAAGGTGGTATGTGAGTGGAAAGAAAAAGGTTTGAAAACCACTGTTCTAGATAGAAACAGAAATATGCAGGTAGGGTTCATGTCCAGCAACAATTTACTTTCATTCTCAGCACCAACATCATGGGTGTAGGGGCTGTGTTGTTCTGTGCTCACAATGCTGTTAGATTGGTGTAAAAATGTAGCTGGTTCACCAGTATGTTTTAGGATAGGGAAGCTGCCCAAACCAGCCTGTACGTGATCCCACACAGTGTAGCTGATTAACATTCTTTTGAAGTAGCTAAATAACTTGTTTATATTTCAGGTGAAATCCCGCAACCTCTCTCTGTGACAATCGTAGATGGGTAACAAATGCTGGCCCTTGCAACACTACCTGAGGATAAGTTATTTTTTGAGTGCGTATGATGCACATGAGCAAATGTGAACCACTGGGCAATACGTGTGAACTCTAATGTCCAAGTATAATGAGAGGGAAGGTGAACTGGAGGGAAATGGGGGCACGAGCTTCATTACGCACTTATTTGAGGTGGGATTGATTACTGCTGCTAAATTTGGAAAATGTAGGTAAGTAATCTATTCCCTTACGATATGTGCCAACAGCAGGAGTATTTTTGTATTTTCTCCTGATTGTTCACCAGTCATCTGGGAAATGGGTTATTATTATTATTAAATGGATCCACTTCGCTCATTGTAATATTTCTATGATTGATAGCATCAGTCTTTAAAATAGAAATAATTAAACTGGTTACATATTTATATATTTTTAAATTTAAGCATACTGCACGGTAACAGGCCATTTCGGCCCACAAGGCCGGGGAATGTTTTGAACAGTGGGAGCAAACTGGTGCCCCCGGGGAAAACCCGCGCAGACATGGGGAGAATCTACAAACTCCTTACAGACAGCATGGGATTCGAACCCTGGTTCCGATCGCTGGTGCTGTAAAGATGTTGAGCTAACCGCCAGGCCAACCATGCCACCCCAAGTTCCTGAATGATTACATTATTGCGATAAGGATGGGGCCCTCTCTGTCAGACTCAGGTGTTTATCAAAGGTTGCTTTAATCTTTAAAAGAATTGAGTGCTTGAGATTACCTTTACTGCCATCTCACTCAGGAAGATCACTGTGAAGATATAGTTTGAGAGTGTCAGGAAGATTCGTTCCTTTAAGGGAAGAAAATAATATATTAGGAGAATGACAAAATACTGGGAAGGCTCAAAATCTGAAGTATAGTGGAGATAGAGCCATAGAGCATGGAAATGACCCTTAACCCAAATCATCCATGCTGAACAAATGAGCATTTGTCTAATCCCATTTGTCTGCATTTGATTCATAGCCTTCTAATTCCTTTATATCCATTTATCTGTCCAAATGTCTTTTGAATGTCAAAATTGTGCCCACTGTTTCCTCTGGCAGTAGGTTCCAGGAACAGACCATCATCTGAGTGAAAAAATTCCACTCAGGTCCCTCTTAAATCTCTTCCTGTTCACCTTAAACCTATGTCCTCTGGTTCTTGAATCGTCTACCCTGGGGGAAAAAAGACTGTGAGCATTCATTTTATCACATCCCTCTATAAGGTCACCCCTCAGCTTCTTATGCTCAAAGGGATAAAGACCCAGCAAATCTAACCTATCCCTATATGCAATCCCTCCAGTTCCAGCAACATCTTGGTGAATATTTTCTGCATTCTGCATCCAACTTATTGATGTCCTTCCTATAGCTTGGAGACCACTCAAGTGTGATCTCATCAATGCCTTGTACAACGGAATCACGAGGACCCACTTATTGTACTCAATACCCTGCCCAGTGAAGACAAGTGTATCCATCTGAGTTGCCTCTTTCAACAAAATGAGCACCTTCACCCCAAGGTTTCTCTGCTGGGACAGGAGTACACACTGACAACCAAGAGGCCATAGGTAGACGTGAAAAGTTGGGTAGGAGAAAATTGATCGGGGGAGTGTGGTTGCTCTGTGAACGTAGAGTTGGAAGAAAGGAAAGAGGGATAGGGAAAGACAGAGAGACAAGGGGTGGGGATCTGGAAGAAAGGAGACAAAGGGATAGGGAAAGAGAGTGGCTGGAAAGCGGGGTGGGAGGGGGAGACTAACAGAAACCTGAGAAGTCGATGTTAATGCCATCCAGTTAGTGGGTGTCCAGACAGAATATGAGTAGTTATTCCTCCAATTTGAGGGTGGTCTCAGTTTGGCAGTGCATGAGACCCTATGGATAGATGTGATGGTATGGGAATGGGGTAGGAAATTCTTGTTTCACCCCAGAAAATGATTAGAATCTGCATTAACAGAACTCAATGTTTAGCCTGCAACACCATCCCTACTACCAATTGGTGACCCTTTCCTTCCACAGGATTTAAGCCCACCAGAGAAAGGACCTGTTGGCCCTCTCAGGCAGATGAAAAAGATTTCACAGGACAATTTGAGGTTTAAGTATGGAATTCTCCTTGCTTAAACTGATAGCTAGGTTGCAAAAAGCAAACTGCAAAAAAAAAAATGCTCTGAATATTTTGCAGGTGATGCAGAATCTCTTTCAATTCTGATAAAAGTTGTCAAGTCAAGTAAGATAGGTCATCAACCTGAAAAATTAAGTTAGACAGGAAAGTCTGCAGATGCTGTGGTTGTAGAGGAATACACAAAAGTGCTAGAGAAACTCAGCAGAATAACGGGTAACCAACTTTTTGGGCCTGAGCTCTTCACCAAGGTATAGGCAAAAAGCAGGCAAGCGCCTGAACAAAAATATGGGGTGGGGTGGGGGAGAGAGGAAGGAGGAGGGGAAGACGGAAGAGTGTAGGCTAAAGTTAAGAGGTGGATGTGGGTGGGGAGGTAGAAGAGAAAACAAGGCTGAGAAGCGATAGGGGAAGGAGGTAGCTCTCTGAATGGAGAGGGAAGGTAAGAGGGTGGGAAACCAGAGGAAAGGAGAACATTTAATCTCTCTTGAAAGGTGCTGGTTAACTCATGGAGTACTTTCAATACATTTGCTTTAATTTTGAAAAAAAAATGGGGATTATTTCAGTGCTGTTTGTGAGAGTTTGATGTTGTGCTCCACTTAAATCTAAAGAAGAGGGACAAGACCTCACGAGTTAAACAATTAAGTCTGCAGACTCAAGGTGGAGTGCAAGACACAAAGTGCTGGAGAAACTCAGCAGGCCATGCCCATGACCTACAGAGTTTCTCCAGCACTTTGCACAAGACGTCAGAAGTATTTTGTTGACTTTAAAGAGTTCTGGACCATCTAATTTGTGAGGAAGTTCGAGATTTCTTTCATTCCTTTCTCTTTAATCAGCATTTTATCGAACAGTCTGAACATTCCCTTGAGCTATCTCAGTTTGGCTTACTGAAATGTCTAAATTACAAATTGAGGATCAAACGATAGCATCATGTCCATTTTTCTCCTGTGAAATGCAGACACTGATACTGAGTTGGAGATTCTCTGGAGTTAGAGAACGATCAAAACAAAGTGGGAACAGATGCAGCTAGTGGTTGGTGTCAATAGAAATCAATGTTTATATCATACATTAGAACAAAACATTTAAAAATAAGCATGCAAAAGAAACAAAATATTCATAAAACTATGTAACAGCATTCCTCTCCAGAGCACTGGAAGTGTATCAATATTAAATTAAATCATCAGGGACTCACTATTTTAGAAAATCAATATGGCTTTTGCAATCCCAAATTTAGATGTTAATTGCATTCTGGTTGAAATATTGATACTGTATCTCCAAAGACACAGAAATATTTCTGGATTGACTGAATTATTATTTTTTGAGCAACAATTTTTCCACTTGAAGGCTGTTTCAAGGCTCTTTTCTGTGAAAGCTACGGTTTCTCCAAAAATGTATCAATCTGTTTCAAGAACTGCCTTATCCTTGTCAATGAACGCTAGCTGGACTTCATCCTATTTATCACCTGCATAGCAGAGGCAGGGCTGGTGTAGCGTTAAGTGCAACACTGTCACAGAGCCAGCGACCGGGATTTGAATCCGGTCTTGTCTGCAAGAAGTTGCAGCGTGGGTTTCGTCTGGGTGCTCTGGTTTCCTCCCACCCTCCAAAAACATACAGGGTTTGTAGGTTAATTGGTGCATTTGGGCAGGATGGGCTCGTGGGCCAGAAGGAGCTGTTACCATGCTGCATCGCTGAATTAAAATTGAATTATTTTTAACTGGTCAGACTGTGAATTTGCTTCCCTCTGGAAGAACATTATTTCTTTGTGTGCTTTATCATGTGAAACACTTGCTTCTTAGATACTTTAAAACCTTGGCCTTCCTCAACTAGACTGGGAAAGCAATTTACTACCAACTTTATGCTTCTTTTTTTTAAATTTATTTTTAATTAAATACAACATCAAAAGGAAAATATCTGACAAAATGTCAAGTTGCCATTTGATAACACTGGACAATGAAGATTTTTTTTCCTGAACATTTTTGGGAGTATTTTATGGATTTTGGGTGCTGGTAAGTTTCCTATATGTACCGTATTTTTAGATATAACCTTTTCTTACAGAGAGCCAAACAACATGCTACAAGCATACAAAAGTGCAACATGTCATTGAAAATTTATTTTCTGTATTCACATTTGGACGTCTTCCCTGCCGATCTTGGTGCAGTCAGTGACGAACATGATAAAAGGTTTCACCAAGACATTGAGACCAGGGAAAAATGGTATCAGAACAACTGGAATCCATCAATGCCGGCCGACTATCGTTGGACACATTGGCATCAGATGCTGAGTACAAATGAAAATCAACAGCAAAGCATTTTTAGGTCAGTTGAACTAACATAATGTGTTAGCATCGTTATGCGATTAAACAGGCTCAATTCAATAATAATGTTTCTCCAATTTCCTATGTGATGCAATTTAAAGTTGATTCAAAAGGTGGCGAGAGGGTGTGGATCCGCCTCTCTGGAAGAACATTATTAGCTTCTGTGATTATCATGTGAAAAGTAAAAGCACAATGCTGGAGAAACGCAGGGTGTCAAACAGTGTCCTTTATATAGCAATGATAAAGATACATCACCAATATTTTGAGCTTGATCCCTTTATCAAGGTAAGAACAACATCAAGGTATGCCTACATTTTGTTCATACCTTGATGAAGAGCTCAACCCCGAAATGTTAGTTATGTATCTTTATATGCTACACACTGTTTGACCAGCTGAATTTCTCCAGCATTGCATTTTTACTCCAACCATGGTGTCTGGAGACTTTCGTGTTTTACTTTTATCATGTGAATCGCTTGCTTCTCAGTGTTGAAGAGCTCGGAAATTGGATTCTTGACCCTGTCAAGGAGACCTCAAGCAGTCTGGATTGGTAGGAGCACTTCCAAGACCATCACACTGAGCATGGGGGCCTCCCAGGGAGGTATGCTTCGTCCACTGCTGACCCACAGCTGTGTGGCTAACTATACCTCAAACCACATCAATTTCACTGAAGATATGACCATGGTGGGCTTTATTAGTAAGAATGAGGAGTCAGCGTACAGAGATGAGGTTCAGTCGCTAACAATCTGGTGCAGAGCCAACAACCTGTATCTGAATGTTAATAAAATAAAAGAGATGGTTCTCAACTTCAGGAGGGCCTGGGGGGACCACGCCCCGCTGACCATTGATAGCTCAACTGTTGAAGTCATCAAGAGTATCCTTGGAGTGTACTGGCGGAGAATTTCACCTGGTCCCTTAACATGAGCTCCATAGCCAAGAAAGCCCAGCAGTGTCTCTACTTCCTGCAAAGGCTGAGGAAAGTTCATCTCCCACCCTTCATCCTCACTACTTTCTATAGAGGATGTATTGAGATCATCCTGTGCCACTGCATCATCGCCTTGTTTGGAAGCTGCACCACCTCGGATCGCTAGACCCTGCAGAAGATAGTGAAGTCAATGGCAAAGATCATTGGGGGCTCCCTTCCTACTACGAAGGACATTTACAACACTCGATACAGGCGAAAGGCAATAAACATTGTGAAAGACTCCACACACCCCTCACGTAAACTGTTCCCTTCTGCCATCTGGTAGGAGGTAACAAGGCACTCGGGCCCCTACATCCAGGTGGGGCAAGAGCTTTTAGCCCCCAAAACCATCAGACTACTGAATTCCTAGAACATTTAGGGGATAGTTTACCGTGGTCCATTACTGTATATTTCTTAAAATTTGAATATTTCAATGTGTTTAACTTCTAATCTAACTATATTTATGTAAATATGCTCTATGGTCCTGGAGAAACGCTACCTCATCTTTACTGTCCACGCATGGTATGAACGATAAATAAAGGTGACTTGACTTGACTTGAATTACCCCAGGCTATATTTTTTAAAACCCTTGTACTCTCTCAATGGGATTTAGTTCAGGTTTATTGCTCTCTTTATAGTTCCTGATAACATTCATTTCTCTTTTAACAAATAACTTTTTACTTGATATATATAATATATATATATATATATATATGTATATATAATGAAACTAGATGGGGTAAAATTGGAAAGAAAGTCAAATGGCAGAAGGGAACAGTTTACGTGAGGGGTGTGTGGAGTCTTTCACAATGCCACCATCTGAAGTGGTGCAGCTTCCAGGATTTAATGGGTCTTTGCAAACAACATGAAAGCTCAACACAGAGAGTACTAGAGGTCGGGATTGATCTGGTCTCCAGAGCTGTGAGGCAGCATCTGTACCAGTTGCACCACCCTAATGTTTCACTGCACTTAGTGTCGAGCTTGTGCAGATGAATTACAGTTGCATGGTGTTTGACACAAGATCTTAATGTACAAGTCAGCTGATAAGAGTGTCACTTATAAATATATTTAATGGATCCCCAATTCCATTTTGCTCTGGCCTGGTGCTCAGGTTGCAATGGAAGACAGTCTGCCATTTGTAAAAAAAAAATGCTTTAATGGTAACTCAAACAGCCCCCTCTGCCAACACCCTCTTCAATGAATAACAGGAACATCATAATTGGGACAAGAGATGCCACTCCTTATGACTGGCTATTAGCTTGATACCAATAGGATACAGCAAAAAATGCTCTGTATATAAAATGTTGTATATAAAACTGTAAAGCTGTTTAAGCTTCATTTTGTGATACCATCTCCTTGATGCCACTGAGACAATTGGAAAAAAAAAGATTTTTTTTCCTGCTGACTCGATAAGTGGTTTTCTTATGAACAATGAACATCGATGCGGAGGAGCAGCTTTATGGAGACTTGGAAAGAGGGAAGAAACGAATGAGATTCTCGTCATTGATTCCACTGGCACGAGAAACATTTGAAGCTGATGCTTCAGGTTACAGGACAGACTGAACAAATAAGCTGGATTAAAATTTGCGCAGTATTTTCATCCCAATGGATTGGACCAATTCTAATGCCATCCATCACGTTCTGATAATGTGTTGGAGAGGTAGAGAAATTCATTCATGGATTTCCGACAAAAAGCCTGCGTTTTGCTTCTGAAAAAAAATCAAATGTTGAATAAATTCTGCATGCATTTCTAGATGTCTTAGCACCTGATGTGAAACTTGTTGGATATTTTTTTAGCAAGAATTTCGTTCTCCATGGCACATTTTTTCCAGTGGCATGACCATTTGTGGAATATACAAAATTCATATGTAGTGAGACTTTCAACCTTGTGGGTCAGGAAAGACAGCAGTTCATATTTATTCATAGATGAGGTTTTACAAATTGTGCTCCAGAGACTATTTGAAATGACATTGTGGCTGTTTCTGTGGTTGCCTGAAACCTCAAAGACAATCATCCATGTCTTGACTGCTTTCATCCTTTCCTCCTCATTTCAGCTCAACTTCAATCTGTTCCAAATTAAAACTAAAATTAATCTATCTCCCCCTCTATCCCAAATTAAAATGCTTATCTCACCTCTCCTCAATGATAAAACTGCACGTGTTCTGGCATTAAGCCCCGTGACCCACTGCAAGGGCGAGAAATTCTTTTAATGATAACACGCGGAGGGTGCACTGTCAGATTTAGCATTAATCCACCTATATTTTGGTATCCTTTGTCAATATTCTCATTCGCTGTGCTGTATTGACTGGAAGTTTAAGAACTGACAGGATTGTCCCCATGGAATATTCTGCCTGAGAATACACATTGGTCAATGTCACTGGATAAGATGTTGGCTGTAGCAATTGAACAAGCACAAGCATTGACCTCAAAAGTAATAATTTGCCTTTATGTAGTGTCCATAATGTAGGAAATCATTTCAAGTGTCAGGGCGAACACAGAAGGTAACAATATGACTTAAATAGATTCCACTTGCTGGAGAGACTGGAAGACAGAATATTGGGTGACATTCAGTGAAACAGATTGGAGAGGGTTTCAACCGGATCTCCTTTCTTCATCTCTTAGGTGGATGTAAAAGATAAAAGATGATACTGCAAAACCTCAGATAGGATCCTTCCCGGAGCTATGAACAAATTAAACAGTTGGCTATTTGGTTATCATTTTTAAGGGCTCCCAGCGGAGGAAAACACTACTTGTGGGATTTTGTTCTGTGCACATACTCCATGGAGTTTTGCCCATTGCAATGGCATCCTTATTTCCAAAAGAAATATTTAATTGGCTGGTAAGCATTTGGGGATGTTACGGGATGAGGAAAGTTGCTACAAAAATGCAAAGCTTTTCCACTGAAATTTAACCAGGAAAACACCTGCCGTTGGAATAAGTTTGAGAAAGGGTGAGGTGGGAGGAATAAAATAATCCTGCTCATCTGGGGATTTTCATCCTTGAACTGGAGAAGTTGATTTTAGCAGTTTAACCAAAGCTTTGTTTGCATGAGAACGTCTTCAGCTGCATTCAGTTATCGCTTGGCTTACTCATTCAGCATGCAGATCTCAGGCTTCATTTCTCGGCCATCCATCAAGAGCTTGCGTGCAGACCAGGGAGAATTCCCTCAAAATACTGAGGGAGGTATGGGAGGAATTTCCAGGGAAATGGTGCTGTCAAACCATGCTGGCAGGATGACAATGAATCTTTCGAGCAGTCTCTTTTCCTCAGCCTACTTGATCTTCTCGCCTTATTAAAGTGAGAGTAGAGGGAGTGGCCATCTCCAAAAGGCCCAACAAGGTGAATACTGATAGGTTTTCTTTTCTTTCAGACGTACAGTCCTTCCAGCCGATGCTGCCCAAATACACCAATGAACCTATAAACCCTGTACATTTTTGGAAGGTGGGGGGGGGAAAGAGTTCTTGCAGGAAACCCACGCTGACATGGGGAGAACGTGCAAACTCCTTATAGGTTTGCATCCAGGTTGCTGGGCTATAAAAGGATTGAGATAACTGTTACGCTAACTGCACTACCCTTTTGGTCAGCTCAGTTGCACTGATTGAAGAGTTAACTTGGGATAGATATCCTGAACTCATATTTGTTTACATCGAGAAGGAAATCATTTAGCTCAGCTCCAAGAGGATGCCCATCAGTCCCATTCAAGATTCTACATTCAATTTATTGCCATGTAATTGCTTTTGCCTGCTGTAATGCAGACAGATTCTCCATCAGCAAAAATTGCCTGGGGAGCCTCTTACAGTCAGAGAAAGAGAAGCAAAAGAGAGCCCCCTCCCCACCTCAGAGCCGCCAAGTGTCTATGGATTCACCTCCAGCACTCCCGCAGCTACACAGATTCCAGTCCAAATTATCGGCGACCTGAGCTCCATCCAGATCCAACCCTCCGATTAGATTAGGAACATTTCAGTGTCCTTGGCACCATCTCACATTCCTGGTACCCCTTCAGCCAGTTTGAACCAGACTCCAGAAGTCCGCAGACTGGTACGAGGCTCTTGACTGCAAACTCCAGCAGCCCACAGCCTCTTGTCTCGAATCACGAACAGCTCTGTGTGAGTCCTTCAGCTGCAGAACCCTTCATTGATCCACCCCCGTGTTCACGATCCCATGGGCCATCCCCTTTACTTCTCCTTCTCAGATGTGGGGAGGGCGGGGGGGAGATGGTCTGTTCATTTTCTGGTGCCTTACGCCAGTCCTCCGCTTCCCTGGAATTGGCAACCCCTCGTGGCTGCTGCCGATCACAGGTGTTGTGATCTTGGGCGCAGACCCCGCAGTCGCGGGATTTTAAATAAAACTACTGTTGGCTCCTATAACGGGCTATTTAAAGCCTGAATGGAGGTGACGACAGTCGGACTGGGTGGGTGGACCCCAAGGGAGCACTGTGCCTCCACTCCCCGCTATCCTTAGGTCCATTCTAGAAGCAGCGCTGCTGTTTCAGTAGCTCCAGCAGAGCCGCCATTTTTTTCCTCCTACTTCTCTCCCTGAAAACGATTCTCTACCACAAAGTCATCAACGATTCCTGAATTCCTGTCTTACACGCACACTAGAGGTAACATATAGTGACCATGTAACCTCACAGGACATGGGGTGTGGGAAAAACTGGAGAGCACCTGGTGGAAACCCAAGTGATCAGAGAGAGACCTCGACATAGACGGTATCCCAAGTCAGGGTCAAACTCAGGTCACTACAGCTGGGTGGCAACAGTACAACCTCATCAATGGCTCCAGTGAGCCAGATAAGTTCACTGAGTGTAACTGGGAGATTGGTTCACAGTGACCAGTCAGGAAGCTTGGAATGAGAAAGACAATGCAACCACCGTGGCAGTTATTTCTAGAGTGCATGAGTGTCGAGCTCAGTCACCTTGGTTTAGTCATTTCTTGATTTCCCGGTGAATCAAAAAAGAATCAAGGAGATGCAGCGAGCCACTCAATGTGCTGAGCTTGTTCCAGCATTCATCAGGGACATGTCTTCATTCACCCACCTTGCTTAATACTTTGGAAGCTCAGCAGATTCATTAGCTCCAAAAAACAGTCTTTTCCGTTTTCTTTTGGGTAAACTATTGATTTAGTTTTTCGAAAGTAGCAACAGATCTCAATGTATCTCTTTTGGAAAGTGGGCTTGGCTTGTGTTGATGTGTTTGAATTCTTTGAAGTCAAACCGAGTTCATGAAATATGGTGGGGTTAAGTAATTATTGAGTCAAATCAAAAGGGGTGGAAAGAAAATGCAGTTAAGGTTAGGAGATGGTTATATCTCTCAAACTACCTCGTACTGTGAGAAGGGTCTGTGCGGAACAGACTAATAGGCTATCTCCAACATCTGTACAGCTGTGTGAAGAGCTGGGAATATGATTGCAGTGCAAGGAAAGATTAGCAAGAACCAAACAAGGGCAGTGTGATACCACCTTCCATACCTTAGCCTGCTGCTCTTAAACTCCCAGATGTCCTGTTACCAAGGTACTTTCAAATGAAAACTGGGTTTCCAGAATGATAATCAGTTAACTGCCCTTCTATTATAGTTCACGGGTAGCTAAAAACAGTGGAATCTTCTTTACTCCTGCTTGTAAAGGTCTAAATATGAAATTAACAGGGTACCTGTCCGTACCCTGTTGAAAGGCCCAGGCCCAAAGCGTTGGTCACTCTTTTCTTCCGATGGATGGTGTGTGACCCGCTGGGTTTCTCCAGCACATTTGTGTATTGCACTTGACCCCAGCAAATGCAGACTTTCTTGTTTAACCCCATTGTCGGTCTTAATCCATTTTCAGGTAGGCATCCATGGTCTCGGATTTACAGTAAATTTACAGTCCCATGAAGAATCATAAGGGACCATGACCCACGCAGTAGATCACAGGCCAATCAATAACATGGCTTTGGCACCAGAACATGACGCCATGAAATTTGCTTAATGGTCGCCATGGTGGAATTCTTATCAGGTCAGAGAAGGTAGAGGGAACCTTACTCTGCTTAAGAATGACACCACATTTGAACAAACACACACCTCAATAATTTTTTTAGACATTCATAATTTACCGACAGCTCCAAAATAATGATTAGTCCGACAAATGCAGTAAAACCCCTGATATCCGGCACCTACGAGGATTGATAGATGCTGGATAAGTGAGTTTTCCGGTTACTTGAGACTCACTCTTACAATGCCAAACTAATACACCAGTATAATTATCGATCCAACCAGGCTGACTGTGGATCTGAGAGAGGACAGCAAGGGAATAATAAGAAGTGAAGAGCCATTCAACCCATATACAGTGTACATGTACTTGTCCCTCGTCTTTCGGCAAGACCTCCAATACTTTTTCTTTTCTTAAGGTAGTTCCTTCCACTGAAGCTTCAGCTGGGAGCCCTTAAAAAAACTCCCTCTTGTTCTCTTTACTTTAAACCTGCACCCAACTTAAGTGCCAGGAATCTGATTCAAGTCAACAAAAGAACTGACAGGTGTATTTATGCAATACCTTCAGTATCTTACCGATGCCACGACCTTTGACAGGGGCAAAATAGATGTGGCCTGAACCCCAGAAGGTGACCAACAAAACATCTTCAACAATAACCTTAAAAGGACGAAAGAGTGTCAGGGAGATCCACGGAGAGATTTTTTTATTTGATAGAATATCTAATTGTACAGCTGAGTACTAGCTCTTCAGCCCAAAATATTGTGCCAATCTATATTAAAATCAATTCCAGCATCAATCTAACCCTTTCCAACCTCAACCTCAAACAGATGTCCTCTGGCATTAGCCTTTGCTTTTATTTTTAAAAAAATATGGGTGGCATGGTTAGTGCAGCGGTCAGCGCAATGCTGTTACAGCACCAGTGACTGGGGTTCGAATTCGGCACTGTCTGTTCATTCTCCCCATGTCCGCGTGGTTTTCTCTGGGTGCTTCGGTTTCCTCTCATCGTTCAAAAATGTAGGCCAATTGGATGCAATTGGGCGGCATTGGCTCGTGGGCCAAAATGGGCTGCTATCATGCTTTAAGTCTAAATTTAAAATTTAAGTAGTTTGGCTTCCAATTCGTAAATGAACAGGAACAGAATAGTTTTCCTAGCCATTTTAGACATTGAATCTCCAGAAATCGATCAAGGACGTCTTTCAGCACCCAGAACTTTTCAGTTTCCTCACCAGTATCTCCTGTGCAAATATAAAATTTAAAACCCTTTGTGATGCTCAAGCTTCTTCACTTGTTATTTATTTATACAACGGGCTGGAGATCATAGAAGGTAGACTGCACAAAAGCAGTGTGATAACAGGAATATGTTACTTGTTGCAGCCCACAGATATTTATAAAGCACACACATTTGCATTGGCAATATAATTGCAGCTTAAAAAGAATGGTGTAAGTTTTGCCATGTTTCAAAATCAAAAAAGGTAAGATTGTGGCGGCTCACCACAAGGCAGGCAAACCAGCCCCGTTTGTAAGCCACACGGCAGGGCAGCTGGCCAAAATGGCGCCGTTGGGGGGTTTCCCCTTCCTTCCAGCACGGGGCTCAGAAACCCACGCTGGGGGACCATGTGACGCCCAGGTGACGTCAACGCCCTCCAGCGCGGTTCTCAGCCAGGTCCGGGCTGGGAGTATAAATGCAGCCCAGCAGCCTGCAATAAACCAATCTGCTGCCATTCTTCAGCCGCCTGCTCTGCCCGCCAGAACGCAAGTATAGTGCCTTCGACTGCAAGTTACTGGGCATGTGTTTGGCAGTGCGGCATTTCCGCTATTTTTTGGAGGGGAGGACTTTTACCATTTTCACTGACCACAAACCCCTCACCCAGGCGCTGGCGATGAGAAAGGATCCCTGGTCGGACTGCCAACAGCGTCACCTCTCCTTCGTGTCGGAGTTTACCACTGACATTCGGCACAAAGTCGGTAAGGACAATGTGGTTGCTAATGCACTATTGCGACCGGCCATCTGCACGCTGACACCCGGCCTCGACTTAGACCAGATGATGAGTAGACGAGGCCCTTCAAGACCGCCATCACCGGCCTGCAGTTCGGACCTCCTGACTCCGAGCGGCGAAGGCACCATCCTGTGCGATATCTCCTTGGACACCCCGCGGCCAGTGGTTCCCCAGCAGTGGTGCAGGCAGGTCTTCCGTCACATCCACAATCTTTCACATCCGTCCATCAGGTCCATGGTCTGGATGGTGGCAGTACGGTTCGTATGGCATGGTCTGCGGAAGCAGATCACGGGCTGGGCCAGAACATGCACCCATTGCCAGACATCCAAGGTGCACAGGCACACCAGGGCACCCGTACAGGAGTTCGAGCACATCCGGGAACGGTTCAGCTACATTCATGTGGAAATCATCGGGCCCTTACCCATTTCCTGGGGCAACTGTTACCCGTTTATGGTGGTGGATCGCACCACTCGCTGGCCCACGGTGATCCTGATGCCAGACGCATCCACCAACTCCTGCTCACAAGCACTGTTGCATGGTTGGGTCGCCCGGTTCGGTGACCCAGCTCACCTCACCAGCGATCGGGGTGCTCAGTTCACATCTACACTCTGGGCACAATTCGCCAACAGGTTGGGGATCCAGCTACACCACACCACGGCCTACCTCCTGCAGGCCAATGGACTGGTCGAACGTCTGCACCGCCACCTTAAGTCGGCCCTCATGGCCCGCCTCACCGGTCCCGACTGGAGGTGCTCCTGGGCACCCGCTCCGCTCCCAAGGAAGATCTGCAGGCATCATCAGCTGAGCTGGTCTACGGTGTGCCGCTGGCACTACCTGGTGAGTTCATCAACGCACCTCACAATCCCCAGTGGTTGCCACACGATCTACTTCCTCATTTCAGAGCACACTTGGACTCGTTTGAACCCCCACCACCACCCAGACCTGGTATCCGCCCGTCTCACATTCCTGGCGAACTGCTTTCCGCGGAGTGCTTTTTCGTTCAGCGGGACCCAACTGCGGCACCTCTGCAGAGACCGTACGAGAGGCGTACAGTGTTCTGGCTCGACATTCACACTGGACATTGGCAGCAGGCGGGAACTGTTTACCATGGACAGGCTGAAGCCAGCGCACCTCGATCCCACCGAGCCCGTGGTCGTTGCCCAGCCCAAGAAGCGAGGCCGCCTGGCAAAAGAGGACATTGGCACCAGTTCTGGGGTGGGCTGTGTGGCGGCTCACCACAAGGCAGGCAAACCGGTCCCGCTTGTAAGCCACACGGCGGGGCAGCCGGCCAAAATAGCACTGTCGGGGGTTTCCCTTCCTTCAAGCACGGGGCTCAAAAATCCACCCTGTGGGTCCATGTGACACCCAGGTGATGTCAGCGCCCTTCAGCGCGTTTCTCAGCCAGGTCCTGCAATAAACCAGTCTGCTCACTGAGCTCAATCCGTCTGGTTGTGTGTGTTATTGCAGGAGCAGTGTAGCCGACGCTACAATATATCATTAATAAAAGTCAATCATTGACCTAAAGCAGTGGTTTTCAAACTTTTTCTTTCCACTCACATACCACCACAAGTAATCCCTATGCCACAGGTGCTCTGTGATTAGTAAGGGATTACTTGTGGTGGTATGTGAGTGGAAAGAAAAAGTTTGAAAGCCACTGTTTTAATCGTACCTCATTGACTCGTTATGTGCACGGTTTCAGAGCTCCTAAGGAAATGGGCCAATGACCATTTGTCTCAAGCAAAATATTTCAGTAACAATTGGGTCTAGAGCAGAGATTCTCAACCTTCCCTTCCCACTCACGTACCAACATAAGCAATCCCCTACTAATCACAGACCACCGATGGCAGAAGGATTACTTAAAGTGGAATGTGAGTGGAAAGAAAAAGGTTGAGAACCACTGACCTAAAGTCTTAATGCAATTTGGACTTCCACAGATGCTATCTAACCCATGGTGGTGCTGACAGAATTGATGTAATGGTAACACTGGACCCAGGAGAGAGGGGAGCAGAGGCATAGTGGTCCTCTGCAGTGTTCTACTGCCTGGTTGGATGCTGACGGCTCTGGACAGACTTCAAACAGCCTGTTAAAGTGGCCAACAGTTTATTAAAGATCTTACAAATTAGAGAGGTCTGTACCCAAGATTGCAGCGCTGATGCTTGGCAGAGGAACAGGAGGTTTTCAGACTTCAAGGGATCATCAGACTGGTGCCCAACACCCCCATCACTGAGATGGAGAAGCCTGGAAGACGACCCTACAGGGAAGGTGAACATGGAAGCAGACCAGCGAGGGGCTCAGTGGCTGAAGGACCTGATAGGCTCTATCAATAACTCCAAAGACATAGAGTGAGGAATGAGAGGCTTGCGATTCTATCACCAATGCACATATGTACAGATGGTAGTGTAGGATGACTGTGATTGGCTGAGAACGTAGCCACACCTACTAGCAGGTCTTAAAGGATTGCTCCTCGCCAGACCAGGTCATTCTGGACTGGTCGACCTACTTGTGATATGCTCCAGTCTTTTGGTTTGGATCAGCAAATCTTTGGTTCTTTCCACGTGCTCTACAAGGCTTTATTATACTTTAGACTTGTAGCTGGCCCGATTCCAAGTGCTCGACTGAGGACAGGGAAAGGGAGGTCGACCTTTATTCCAGGGTCACATGACAAGGAGTTACCAGGGAGTGAGTCATCAGTGGGGGACGGGCCAGCTAACCACCGGCAGTTACATATTCATATCACCACATTCACAACCTTTTTAAAACCAAATCCCCACTGGGTTAAAAGTCCTAGCGGCTCAGCTGGTCGGGTGGTCTCCTTTGCCTCTATGACTGGCGCAGTTCCGCTCCTGTAGGAGTCTCAGATGCTGACAGCTTCCTGACTGTATTGGAGACTTGGACCTCGGAGCTCGGGTTCACCGGTGGATCAGATAGGAGGCCGTGTGTCTGCAGAGGTTGTGTGAATGGCAGAGACAAATCGATGGACACTTGGTGTCTTGGATGGGACTCTCTCTTTTGCTTCTCTTTCTCTTACTGTGGGAGGTGCCAGGCAATGCTCACGGTGACTATGGATCTTTACTGCAGCAAAAGTTGATAAAGTTTGTGTATTATTGAATTTTGACAATAAAGGAATCTTGATAAGCAGAATATTTCCAGGATTTTATAATCTTATTTACATTGTTAATGAGAACTGTGAAGTTATCAGAACGAAGCATTGCAGATTCATGCCATTCATTGTTTGTTATGTGGTCATGTGAAGTGGAAACCTGGTTAATAAATAGTTCATATTGTTGAATTATATTCCATCAATGTCTTCTATCTTGGTCATACAGTGGCACACTTTTTTCCAGGCCTATCTAGTTAGTTCTGCAGGCATGTATTATGGAGCAATGTCACCTTTATGCTACAATCAGCGCAATTCCTCATTTATACTGAAGATTGTCAGTGCAGTCCATTTAAAGCCATTTGCAGGCTCATCTAGAATTTCATGAATCTGGTGGGGATACTATAGCTTGCCTGATACACTGCAGGCTCCTTCCACTGGAAATGCTTCACTGACATATGATGAGGCTACTGGAACCCTCATTGACCCATTTACATCTGGAATAGATTCAGAGCAGTGATTATAAAAATGTTATGCTTGCAACTTTCAGTCACTGGCCCATGAGCTACTCATGGAACCCCATTAATATTCAAGCACTGGCAGATCCTTGTTAATGTGATAGTGTTGGAGCCCTGTTTCAACACTGACTTCAGTATTGCTCACAGCTGCTTGTTACATTTCAGTGCTGGCAGGGAAGGTTAAATGCTTCAACAGGGTGTCATGTTGTGTCAGCCTTGATTAGATTGCTCCTCATCCTTTCTAACAGCAGAACTATTTCTTCCCTATCTTTCCACAGGACTGTTTTTTTTAAATTTCTGGCTTCACTTCATTTAAGAATCTGCCAGAAACCAGTAGTTGATGTTTAACAAAATGATAATAGTCCAGCAGTAAAATATGACCATGTGTTAAACAACACTCCAAAATCATTTCTATAAATCAGTAGCATATATTCAATCAAAGTGATCTTTTATTTGCTCTCATAACTATCAAGTAATAAATAATCAAAACTGTAAATACAGGGCTGCAACCTGTTCAGAGTTTTGAGGTTTATGGATAAAAGGAATCATTAGTCCATTACAGACATAGAGCATGGAATTTAAGCAAGTACATATGGCTGTCAAATCATAGAAGATACATTCATTTTAGTCCACTGGGGCAACCGACACATATCTTTTGCAAAAAGGAAGAGCAGGTTTATGCTTTACTGTGTTCCATTTTAAATGGGGTACACACACACACACACACACACACACACACACACACACACACACACACACACACACACACACACACACACACACACACACACACACACACACAGAATATGAGGCTGTTAACAATACTACTAAATATTTGCAGACACTTGATTCATTACTTCAGACACAATTTTAAATTAAATGTTGTCTAAATATTTATCACGATATTTAACAAGTGTCCATCTGGGATGTGAATGCTATGCAATATATATATATATAGTCCATCTGGTGGTTCTTGGATCTGGTCAACAAATGAGTAAAGTCAAGGGCTTATTCCTGACCCTTTTTTCCTCCATCCAAGCTCATGTACTGTCCTCACTTACTTACTGTAACCCTGTAGTATACTCCTATTTTCAGAATCACACATGGATCCCCATGGATCTGTGAGCATTCCTTGAACAAGACCCTATTTTTCAAGTACAGATTTGAAAATTGTAGCATGGTTAATTTGAGTTATGTTTGGTGTAATATATTGGTAGTGTTTGCACGTTCTGACCACAGAGTATCAGTGGCACTCAGGTGACTCCTGGGTCAGTACAAACTTCATGTGTTTAAAAGGCTTTTACAGTGGGCTTTTCCCCTCAGCATCTAGTCAGAAGGACCACAGACGGCAGTATTTTCACACCTATGCATTAGCTATACTAAGATTCAATGTGCCCCTCACATCATATTCCTGAAGCCTGGATCGTGGGAGGCAAATGCATTCCCTTATGGACATCTCATAATGAAAGACCAACATGTTTTGGAAAATCCAAAAAGCACCTTTAACAATCTTCCAGCAGTATTTGATGTCTGTGTCTGGGCATCCTTTACGACAGTCCATAGATCCAGAGAGTTCTCTGTTATGTAGCTGCTCGGCATGAACCATGACAAGGAACCTGCACCTCTCATAGTCCTCAAAGAGGTGGTTGATGGTCTCATCTTCATTGCAGTGCAAGTTGTTGGCAAGATGATGATAGTATAGGAAGGTTCTGATCGAGACAGCCCCTCTCGATGCCAACTAAGTAAGGTCTTGGTGTTTGTTGCTGAGTTCTGGCAATGAGGCCTCTACCAGATGTTTTGAACAGAGAGCCAACCCACAGGATCCATCATGCCTTCGTCTCTCAGTGTCTGGAGGACCTTCCATGCTGATCACTATTTGATGGACTGATGGTTAAAGGTGTTTTCCTGGAAGAACTTTTCCACAAAGGATAAATTGGGTGGCAATGTCTGACTGAATGGAATGTTGTTTGGCAACAAGGCCAGGCCACCCTTTGCAACTCCAGGGACAGACAGAATCTCAGAATGTAGTGATGCTTGATGCCCATGCATTTCAGTTTGAAACACAAGCTGGTGCAATGGCCCACAATGGTGGTCATCACAATCACAACAATGTTGGGTTTATGCATTGAGACCCTTTAGACAAGATGGACTGGAAGATGGCTCGGGTAACTGCCAGGGCAGAGGAGAGAGGAATGGGCAAGTACATCAGCGCCGAGGGCCTTTTCTGCTTGATAACCAGTTTCTCAACAACTATTGAGTGAGAGTACCAGTCCCAGGGTCAAAACTTTTGTTTATCCTTGTTTATCCACTCCATCTTATTTTTGATACATTCTTCAGCCCTTCCAATCCCAATCCCAAGCAACTTCAGGCCTAATGGTGAAGGGGATAGTTGATCAGTCAGGCCAGTTGCCAAGCAACATGGTCTTCTTGCAGTTGACTCTGGTTCCTGATGTCAACTAAAATCGGTCACAGATGATAATGATAATGAGCTTGTTGTCAACATGCACCAAAATTGCAGCTGAGCAGGTACTTTGTGAAAAAAAACTGCGAAAACAATGAAAAAGAAATCAACTACTGATCAATCTGTGAACTGACCCTCAAGCAGAAGATGGTGGTATTGCCTATGTACAGTAAGACTCTGATTTGATCAACCCCACTGCCTGGCATTGTTACCCCTCTTATGCCCACGTCCACCCTAATGGTATCAGCAAAGGTTTCTTTGCAGCACACAGACAGGGGAGAGAGGGCAACATTGCCTTACTCCAGATTTTCCCACCCATTGATTTGAACTGCACTATAAATGTCAGGAGAGAGCAGTTGCACTCAATTCCTGATTTCCTCTGTAAAGCCCATTTTGAAGTGCATGTGTTTGTGTGTAGTATCTTGTCGAAGGCCTTCTCCTGGCCCAAGCTGACAAGGCAAATATCCACCCTCTGTCCTGTATAAAGGCTATGTCAGGGCTGGCCAAACTTGCTTAATGTAAGAGGCACATATGATAAGCTTCAGGAGTTTGTGTGAGCCACCACAAACAGGTGATCGCGAACCACACGCACTAATTGACTTGTACAATTCCTGTCTCAGCCAACATATTTCTGCGAGGCGCACATTATATGTCAAAGAGCCACATGTGGCTCGTGAGCCATGGTTTGGCCACTTCCGGGCTATGCTATCCTGGGTGGCATGATTGGTGTAGCATGCCTTTACAGCACTGATGAATGGGACAGGTGTTCGAATCCTGTGCTGTCTGTAAGGAGTTTATACGTTCTCCGTGTGTCTGCGTGGGTTTTCCCCGGGTGGCTCCAGTTTCCTCCAAACATTCGAAAGGTACTGGGGATGTAGTTGGGTTTAATTGGATATCATCGACTCATGGGCCAGAATGGCCTGTTACCACCCTGTTACTGACACTGACGTCAGCATCAGTGTCAGTGCTGTGCAATTGCTCAGCAAAGGAGGTGTAAGGTGCTCCTTCCACCCGATAGCCTACAGGTCACCCTTGGGCAAGGTGTAGGACCTGTTTAGCTTCCCAATCAGGGTCACGTGAAGCCATGAATTGCAGATGGAAGATGGTATTTACAAGCAGATTCTTCAAATTGGAATTTATGGTTATAAAACTAAAAATACTGGGCACATGAATCTACTGATCAATGGCCAGGTTCACCACACTGCAAATGGAGAAAACAACAGGAAACCACTTCAGTAATTTTTCCTTGTCATGAACTTAACATTGACTACAGCCTCAGCTCAAAGATGGAGCCTTCACCGAAGGAGAACAGGGGAGGAAACAACTACAATTCGGAGGGCCAGAGATGGTGACGGATGGAGAGACTTGATCGTCCACGCGGAATGGCAAAGCCCTTGAATGAAAATGATGACGATGCCTAAATTTAAAAAGACCGCAAGGCTGTCAAAGATTTTTCACAGCACAGGTTTGGTCCAGGTGAATCAAGTTGACTGGGAACGATTGTGTTATGGAGGGTGGGATGAGGGGACAATAGACAAGTGGGGAGGGATTGCGCTTAATTTGGTTTTGGTAAAGGAAGGATATGATTTGTTATTACGCTCCAAAATGATGCTGAAGTTTGTGAACTTCATTGTGAGGTAGATCCTATCCAAATCTGGTGTTGACGATTGAGGCTGCATTGTGGTAGGTTTGGTCAAATCTATGGCCTTTAAACTATATGTTTGCAGAAGAGAAAATTCCACTAGGACAATGAAAGGAATGGAGCCTCTGAGCCAGAAGGATAAGACAAAATTATTGGGAGTGATGGTGAGGGAAGTTTTGAGTAGGTGTTACAGATGAGTCTGAAAACATGTTGAAAAGTGGTTAACTTTTTTATCAGGAGTTGCAAAGGGAAATGCTAGGGTTGGAGCTTGTCAAAGAAACATGTTTCCCTACATGAGGAAAGTGAGTATTCTGGGCTTTGCTAAGAATGTGATATGTGCAGCATACAGAAAGACTGATAATTGTTCATCCATTATTCAGAAATCCCATGTTTCAGCATTTGGTTCACTGGATTTCCATTTCCAGTTTTATATAATTACAAGTTATTTATTCTACAAATCAAGATGGTGTGAGAAGGCACTTTAGAGCAAACATTCTCAACCTTTTTGGCTGTGTCCTCCTTAGTACTCTGCTCAAGGTTTATGGCCCCCCCTTCACTGGGAAGAAGTCAAGTTTTTGTTGGTTTCTTCAATATGTCTATCGACTATATAAATTTCTTTTTATGATTTCAATCCGCAGCCCCCTTAAAGGTGGGGTGGGGGGCATCCTGCGAGATGAATGTTGATAGAGGATGACTAATTTATTGCACAGAGGCTGAAGGAAGGGGCTGGAGAATTTTAAATTTTTAAAAAAAGTTTTAGAGGCTGATTCCAGCCATTGAAGCCAGTGCTGTCCAGTGAACCTACAACCCCGATTGTTTTGGAGGGTGCGGCCGCCATCCAGGGAAAACCAATACAGGTCACGGGGACAACAAACTCCTTACAGACAGCGCTGGATTTGAACCTGGGGTCACTGGTCCTGTAATAGCATTGCGCTAACCGCTAACTGTGCGAGCTAACGGTGTGAACAATGAAATTGTTAATTATTTGTGATGTAGAGGGCAAGTGAGGCTGGAAAAGAAAAGAAAATTCATTAGAATTTGAGAGAAGGTATTGTAAAAGGATGCAGGAGTGGTGATGACACCTGCTGAAGATGAAATGCTCACATAAGGACAAGGCAACAGGGCAGTTAAGAGAGAGGGAAAATGAAGTAATCAACATCATATTCTCATTCTCATAGGTCTTAAATGCCACACATAACAATCAAATTAGATAATTTGATTAAGTAAATGAAGAATTAGACAGTGAACTTTATTATTTTACCTTTGGAGGAACTTCACTGGCAATGACAGCATTTATTGCCCACCTTCTATTGCCTTGCTGAGGTCATTACAAAAGGTAGCTAAGAGCCAATTGATTAATTCTGTATGTGGGGTCTCTTTTAGGTCCGATTCTATAAGAAGGAAATTGCTTCTTCTGAAGGGCGTGACTAATCATGTGCTTTTCTTATGACTCTGCAGGTTTCACAGTCATTTATTTTTGATACTCATTTTTATTTAATTCTAGATTCATTGAATTACTTTGCACGAAAATCCATAGGCGCCATAGTGGGAGTTCAATTACCTCAGCCCCCCAGGATATTAATCAATTGGCTTAATTTCTGTGATACCTCGTCCTGAATTAAGATTCTTTATTGCCGTGAGATAATGCACAAGATGTAATAATACACAAAATTTGTCAACTTTTACTTGCCGTAAAGGGCCACAAAGAGGATACACTAGCCAGGCACCCCCAACAGTAAGAGAAAGAAGAGTGAGTCTCATCAGAGACCCACTTGGTAAAAAGTGGGGAGGCCCTCACTGAAATCACAATTGAAAAGATAGATTTCAAGGGGCCTTTTGAGGATTTATGGAGGAACTGTTGATTGTTAGGGTGTGAATGATTGACCACAATTCACTCCCTGGGATGGAGAAGAGGTTGTAGAACTATATCAACAATGATCTCCTGGAGGGTCAGTTGATGCACAGAAGTCAGGGGACAAAATAGTGGAATGCCGGCTGAGGTCCTGGATCGGGTCTTGGCAGGGTGTTAGATTAGAGCCAAAACAGATACTATCCTTGGTGCTGTTCCAGCATTGCAATGATTTCCAACATGATTCTTGAAATACAGTCAGGAGTAGGAACGCCAGCTAATCTTCATGGATATACAATTTAGTCACACGCAATAGTAACAACTGGATCGGCAGATTTTTTGTTTTCTTATGATGGATGCAAGTGGAACACACATTCAAAGATTTGCTAATTGCTTATAAATTACTTACATTTACGATCTTTCCATCTGGCCACTTGATCTATTTAGTTTCCTTTATAAACCCTCAGTGCTTATATCTATAGTTATTATCTTAAGTACCCATCTGTCTACTCATGCTGATCAGAACATAAGAAATAGGAGCAGGAGTCGGCCATCCGGCCCATCGAGCCTGCTCCGCCATTCAATGAGATCATGGCTGATCTGATGATCAGCTCATCTCCAGCTACCTGCCTTTTCCCCATATCCCTTAATTCCCTTACTTTGTGAAAATCTATCCCACATTGTCTTCACTGAGGTCGCCTCCACTGCTTCCCTGGGCAGTAAATTCCATGGATTCACCACCCTCTGGTAAAAGAAGTTCCTCCTCATCTCCATCCTAAACCTATTACCCTGGATCTTGAGGCTATGTCCCCTAGTTCAAGTCTCCCCCACCAATGGGAACAACTTACCTACCTCTACCTTATCTGCACCCTTCATAATTTTATATGTTTCTGTAAGATCCCCTCTCGTTCTTCTTAATTCATGTGAGAACAGTCCCAGACGACTTAATCTCTCCTCGTAAGCTAACCTCCTCATCTCTGGAATCAACCTGGTGAACCTCCTCTGGATCACCTCCAAAGCCAGTAACAAGACCAGAACTGCATGCAGTACTCCAGCTAGATCTCTTTACCCATCTATTTATCTCAGTATTTTTATCTATCTTTATCTTTAATTGCACATCTTTATCTGTTCATTCCATATATTAATTGAACTGACCACCACTCACCTTACATTTTTCACAATAACAGTACAAAATAAAGAATGTATTGGAGAAATGAAACCTACTGCACTTTTAGGATCAATCTTCGGTCTTTCCATGGCAATGGTGATGCAGTTCAAGAAGATAATGACAAGAACAATGTGGTCGAACATCTTGTGTGAAATAATCCTGCTGCAAATATGCCGAAACCTACAAAAGGAAAATTTTCTGTCAACACAAAACAAATACTGACATTTCTAATTTGCTGCCTAAACTAGTGAGCAAATTCAGTGGGTATCACCTTTGTCTCAATTTAAATGTTTGGTTTTGATATCACAAGATGTTAATAGCTAACTAATTGATATTAGGGGAACCTAATTTTGATGGGAAGTAGTGGAGTCATGAGAAATACTGGATGTTCTTTGTGGCCTGGTGACGTAGCCCGTCAAAAGGCTGGGAATTAATTTCTCAGAGAGAAATCGAGCTCTCTTGGAACAACGAATTGTAGGTGAGACTGAGTTGGAGTTTATTGTCATACGCATCATGCAACGTACATTTGCACAAAAATTCTTACTTGGTATTGCCAAACAAAAACTTTGTTGAACAAAAAAAAACGAAAGAAGTACGACAATAGTATAGATCATTGAAATAAAAATAAGTAATAAATACCAATACAGATAGATAATAAATATTCACTTAGTGCAAAAGAAAAAGGTCATTTGTAACCTCTCCTAATGAAGACGAACAGAACTAAAACTGTGAGGTGCATTGGTCCACCAACTCACAACCACTCATTTAGTGCAGAGTGCTGATCTGGATATTGGATTTGAACTTCAAATCTCTCAATCCCTTCAACAGAGTGGGTCTAACTGAGCCGGCTGTGGCATTGTATAATGTACATATGCATCAAAATTTTTACTTGGAGCAGCTGAAAGTGGCTTCGTTATATATAAAAAAACTACAACAGTGTGCATGAATTAAAAAGAGACACAAAAGCTAGCTAATATTCAGGTATCCTAGTGCAAGAAAAAAAAGTGATTTTTCTACATGCAGGCTGCCCTTTTGTGGTTTTGCAGTAGTCTATGGTTAGTGTAAAAAGGGGAGGTTCAAGAGCCTCATAGCTGTTGGTAAGAAAGCTAGGTTTTCTAATACTTCATCTGCGCACATTAACTTGTTACTAGAACCAAAAAATATAGTATTATTATCAATATGGGTTCGTCATAACTTTTCCTTCAGAATTTTAAATATGAGGGAAGGTTGAAGGTGCAATTTGTTTTGTTCGTAGCTGAATGCAACCTGGATGAACTGACTTCACAACCAAAGATTCGGATATGTTCATTCCAATGAGAAAAAGGAAGGTTTAATCGATTCACAGCTTTTGCCTAACTTGGTGCTGCTTAGTCCAGGGTTCAACTGGAAGCTACCATTTCCAAAAAAGAAGACGGTTTAAAAGATGCACTGAATTTTATGCATGGATAAAATGCTGAAGCGGGAGATTGCAAAATTAACAACAGAATTTCCAGAATTCTAATTGGAATGAAACTGTTCTTTATAGTTATGGCCTGAAGAAAACATTGAAGACAGCTATATTTTGATGAATGATTGACATACATGGATTTTACAATTCAGGCAGGCCAGACAATGTAATTATCCACGCCTGCGATTGTTCTATAAGTTTCCTTCAAACATTCCTGATCTCCCTGTTCATTCTTTTGCACCTCCCAGTTTATCTGGTTTAATTTTAAATGCAATTTTTTTCTCTCAGCTGTCCACATTATCCGAGCACTCCAACTGCTGGAGGAAAACATCTCTGACCTTCACTAGTCAGAGTGTAACCATGCCTTCTGCATCTTTTGGTTTCAAGCCGCAGAATCTCCATTGCAATCCACCAAGCATCTCTAGCTCATTTTCTTACCTTAAGTTGCTCTTTAAAACTGATTTCTTTGACCACAAATTTTGCCTTGTACCAACAGGTGCCACATTTTATTTTACTTAGGCTTGTGTGATGCCCCTAGGAGTTGCTAGGTCATAGGAACTATATCTCACATGGAAGGTTTATAGTCCTGCAAAAATGCATTTGTGGAAATAAACATTTCTCATGGCCTTCTGGCAACTAACAGCAAAAGCTGACAGTTTTTAATTTCTTACTTGGACTGCGGTGGGAACAGGTAGAGTGACCAGCTCTCCCGCTCCTTGAAACAGGGTGGCAGTTTGCTTTGAATCCAGGCCAGCAATCGTGCTCCTTTGCTCTGCAGAAACAAGGTAACATGTGTCAGTTGTGGCGACCAAACTTCACGTTGGTTTCATTCCACTCACTGAATGCAGGAAGATTCCATTTAAGGATCAGATTTGGCAGTGGTTCTTTTTAGGAGCGACAGAGGGACTTCAACAATGATAAAATGCTCTTTCATTTGACAAAACCAAGAATTCTTTGTCATATTCCCATTGTTACTCAAGGTGCTCAGACTTTGTACTGCATCCCAGAGATTTGCTGGAAGGTTAATTGGTTACTATAAATTACTCCTTACTGCAGAGAAGTGGCATAAAAATCAAGAGGGTATTGACAGGTATGTGTGGGAGGGAATAAATTGCAGAGGTTCAGGGAACAGAAAGAAAAGGATTTGGGATTACTGGAAAAGTTTCACTGGGAGCTAGCATGGACTCAATGGGCTGAGTTATCACCTTTTGTGTTGTTATAAATCATACAGATAACACAGGTCAGACATAATACAGATTCCCAATTCCTGAATAAATAACATCACTAATGACAGAAAAACAATACCAGATTAAATCATACTGTTTCTGCTCTGGCCACACCTTCTTGAAGGACAGACAAATTTATTCATTGTTATTTACTCAGCAAATTTTGTTAATGAACTGGAGTTAGTAACTAATCCACTTAATTACCTGCTGCATTTCACGTGAGCTTATTTTTAAAGATTTGACCTATACACTGTAGTCCATGCTTGGTGACATCACTGACAGACCAGAATATCTGGATCCACAAATGAACCATTGTCCCTTTGTTTCCAAGGGTTTGTGTGCTTTTATGAGCCTGATATTCAGAATCAGTCAAAAAATATCAAATGGTTTAAAAATACTCTTTGATATATAATATTAAAATGATAAAACTATATTTAAAGTATATTTTCTTCATGACAAAGGAGGGTAGAAGGCCCTTCTGGCCCATGAAACCCATGCTGCCCAATTGCACCCAATTAACCTCCCGACCCGATACATTTTGGAGGGTGGGAAGAAACAGGAGCACCCAGAGAAAACCCCTGGAGTCATGGGGAGAATGTACAAACTCTTTATCGAGAGTGCTGGATTTGAACCACGATGCTGACCTTGTTGCACATTTAAACACAATCAGAAAAACCTAATGCCTTGTCCCTGTTTGCTGGGGTGAAGAGAAAGTTTCTACAGTTTCAATCTGATCTCTCTCTGTAACTATTTTCAATTATTGTACTATGTATTGATTGACTATTAGGACTGATTGCAAAAAATTTCTCACCACTCCTCAATACATGCCACAATAAACTTGAAAATGATTCCAATGCAATTTGAATATCGAACGTGGTTAAAGAGAAATCGACGAACCACAATGATTGTACAGATAATTGCAGAAGGACAAGGACAATTAGGCTCATGTTGCTGTGGACCATCATGAGAGTGACTGAGCGAGAGATATGCACTAAGAGAATGAGAACGAGGCTAAAAGGAGGGAACAAAGATATCAGGGGGGACCAGAGGCAGAAATAAAGAATTCCCGAAAGAAAGAGGAGATCCCTTGATTCTCAATATCTGAGCTATTTTATTTAAATGGAAATGTTCTACTTTGACTCAGCTGTTCTCTCAAATTATGTCATGTTTAAGTTAGGAGTTGAAAATTTGATACCTGTTAAATTTGAAGAGATGCAACCTTTTATAAATTATTTCCACATGGCTTCTGAACTATATTTAATTTTATTTCTTTTCTCTTTATTGGTGAAGATTCAGACAATTTATTTTTATTAATAAATTCTCAGGATAGGTGGGCCTTTATATAATAAAATTTTTCATTTTTTTGAAGATTTCAGTTTGAGGAGATGAGAACATATTCGTTAATTGTAATGCAATAGTGATTTTTTTCCCTCATGATTATGTTCTCCTATTCTCATCATGTATTGTTTACCTATAACATGAATAATAAAAAAAGATTGAAAAAGAAAGAATGATTCTCAGTATCCAGTGTGATTTCTGAAGAAAGTTGATGATGATATCTCTGGACAGATAAGTGTGATACAACTTACATTCCCTCTGTTTCTCATTAGAACATGAGAAATAGGAGCAGGGAGTAGGCTCTCTGGCCCATTGAGCCTGCTCTGTCATTCATTAAGATCATGGGTGATCTAGCTGTGGATTCAGATCCACTTATCTGCCTGTTCCCATAACCTTTAATCCTACTTTTCAAAAATCTACCTAGCTTTTTGAGGCAATCTCCAATGGGCAAAGAATTCCATGAAATCACTGCTCTTTTGGAGAAGCAGTCTTAAATCTACTTTCCTGAGTGTTCAAGCCCTGTTCCCTAGTTTGACTCCAACCTACTCCCCCCCAACCTTTCCCCACCCCCCAATCCTTTTATTCTTCTAAACTCCAAAGAATATAGCCCTAGGCAACTCAATATCTCCTCAAACCAACCCCCTCATCGCCGGAATCAACCTGGTGAACCTTCTCTGCAATACCTCCAAGGTCCATATATCCTTTCTCAAGTAAGGAGAAAAGAACTGTGTTCAAAACTCCAGGTGCAGTCTCATCAATACCCTGTACAGTTGCAGCAGAATCTCTCTGTTCTTAAATTAAACCCTCTAGTTTGCACCGTTCGGCTTGAACTTCAAATCTAAAATGCCATTGTATAGTTTAGTCGCTCACCAGGTCAATTTCATCTTCGGCATTCTCAAGCTCAGCTCTCTGCTCGTCCATGTGGAACTGGTGTGGCGAGGTTGGCGACATCTTACCATTACAGTCCTGGCAGTCCGCTGTTGGAGTCCTGTTGTAGTGGATGCTGGAGGATCTGCGAAGATTGGGCACTTGCAGTGTTTCAGGTATTTCGAAAGAACCCTTCATCTCTAGAGATTCCAGGTGTTGTGGGGCTGGCCCCCTCCCACTACCTGCTCGACTGGTTCGCTCGTCCTCTGACCCCTCGCCTTCATCCGAACTTTCTTTGCCATCACCTGAGAGGAGGGACTTTCGCTCACCAGACTGCTGCTTGCGCTTCAGGCTTTGAGCTCGGCCAAGGCTGTTCCAGCTCGAGCGGCGGCTGTTCCAGCTGCTGGTTGTGCTCCAGGGAGCATAGGGGGAGCAACGAGCACTGGTCTGAAAGGGAAGAAACACCATCAGGAAGCCATTGACCACTGTCCACATTCAAGAGCAAAAAAGGAAGATGTTAGAGTTCTAATTGTAAAATATAGCAGTCTGTGATTTATTTTTTTAAATTTTTAAAAATTTTTCACACTATATTAATCAAAATACACACAAACATTTCCCTCTTTAATATACACAGTGTCATTTTCTCCTCTTTTATCCCCCCTCCAAACCCATTAAACGTTCAACATATACAATACAACAAACCCATTAAACAATGTCATCACACAATGAAAATAAACAAGAAAATTGTGTCATCTACTTTTACACACTGGGTCAGTTCATTTTGTTTTCTCCTCATTCTATCATTTTAGGGGGTGGAGGTCCGAGGTAAGCCCTCTCTGTGGTGTTCCATGTACGGTTCCTGAATTTGTTCAAATAATGTGACTTTATTTTTAAAATTATGTTATTTTTTCCAATGGAATACATTTATTCATTTCTACGTACCATTGGTGTATTCTTAGGCTCTCTTCTGATTTCCAAGTTGACATTATACATTTTTTTGCTACAGCTAAGGCTATCATAATAAATCTTTTTTTTGCGGTTCATCCAGTTTGAGGTCTAATTCTTTACTTCTTATATTACTTAGAAGAAAGATCTCTGGATTTTTTGGTATGTTGCTTTTTGTGATTTTATTTAATACCTGATTTAGATCTTCCCAAAATTTTTCCACTTTCTCACATGCCCAAATTGCATATACTGTTGTTCCCGTTTCCTTCTTACAGCGAAAACATCTATCTGATACTGTTGGATCCCATTTATTTAACTTTTGGGGCGTGATATATAGCCTGTGTAACCAATTATATTGTATCATGCGTAACCTCGTATTTATTATATTTCTCATAGTTCTGGAGCATAACTTTCCCCATATTTCATTTTTTTATCTTTATGTTTAAATCTTTTTCCCACTTTTGTTTGGGTTTTTAGCTTATTTCATCATTTTCCTTCTCTTGCAGCTTGATGTACATGTTCGTTATAAATCTTTTAATTATCATTGTGCCTGTAATCACATATTCAAAGCTGCTTCCTTCTGGTAATCTCAGTCTGTTTCCCAATTTATCCTTCAAGTAGGTTTTCAGTTGGTGGTATGCAAACATTGTACCGTGAGTTATGCCATATTTCTACTTCATTTGTTCAAATGATAATAAATTATTTCCCAAAGAACAATTTTCTATTCTTTTAATTCCTTTTCTCTCCCATTCTCTAAAGGAAAGGTTATCTATTGTGAAAGGGATTAGCTGATTTTGCATCAATAATAATTTTGGTAGTTGGTAATTTGTTTTTTTCCTTTCAATGTGAATCTTTTTCCAAATGTTGAGTAAATGGTGCAGTACTGGTGAACTTCTATATTGCACCAGTTTTTCATCCCACTTATAACGTATATGTTCTGGTACCTTCTCCCTATAGCTCTATCTCGGTCCAATCTGTTTTTTCCTTTGTTTGATAAAAATCTGATAGATATCTTAATTGTGCTGCTCTATAATAATTTTTAAAGTTTGGTAGCTGCAAACCACCTTGTTTGTACCATTCTGTTAATTTATCTAGCGCTATCCTCGGTTTCCCCCCCCCCCCACCCCTCCATAAGAATTTCTTTATTATTCTCTTTAGTTCATTGAAGAATTTCTCTGTTAAGGGAAATGGTAACGATTGAAATAGGTATTGTATCCTTGGGAAGACATTCATTTTAATGCAATTTACCCTTCCTATTAATGTTAGTGGTAATTCTTTCCAATGTTCTAAGTCATCCTGTAATTTCTTCATTAATGGTTGACAATTTAATTTGTATAGGTGGCCTAAATTATTATCTAATCTAATACCCAGGTATCGGATTGCTTGTGTTTCCCATTTAAATGGTGATTCTTTTCTAAACTCTGTGTAATCCACATTATTCATTGGCATTGCTTCACTTTTATTTGCGTTGATCTTGTACCCCAATATTTCTCCATATTCCTTCAATTTCTTACGTAATTCTTTTATTGATAATTCTGGTTCTGTTAAGTATACTATGACATCATCTGCAAATAGACTGATTTTATATTCCTTCTCTTTTATTTTTTTCTCTTTTATTTTTATCCCTTTTATTTTATTTTTTGTTCTTATCAGTTCTGCCAATGGTTATATTGCTAAAGTGAACAGTGAGGGAGATAGTGGACATCCCTGCCTAGTTGACCTGCTTAATTTAAATTGGTTTGACATATATCCATTTACTGTCACCTTTGCCAATGGTCCCTTATATAATGCTTTAATCCAATTAATATATTTCTCTGGTAGGTTGATCCTCTGTAATACTTTGAATAAATAATTCCATTCTACCCTGTCAAAGGCTTTCTCTGCATCTAAAGCAACAGCCACTGTTGGTATCTTATTTCCTTGTACTGCATGGATTAAGTGAATGAACTTACAGACATTGTCCGTTGTTCGTCTTTTCTTAATAAATCCAGTTTGATCTAGTTTTACTATTTTTGGTACACAGTTGGCCAATCTGTTTGCCAATAGTTTTGCCTTATCTTATAATCTGAATTAAGTAGAGATATTGGTCTATATGATGCTGGTGTTAGTGGATCTTTTCCCATCTTTGGTATTACTGTAATTATTGCAGTTTTACATGAATGTGGCAACTTTTGTGTTTCTTCTATCTGGTTCGTTACTTCCAGGAGAGGAGGAATTAATAACTCTTTAAATGTTTTATAGAATTCTATTGGGAGTCCGTCCTCTCCAGGCGTTTTATTGTTCGGTAGCTTTTTTAATATATCCTGTATTTCCTCTATTTCAAATGGTTTTATCAATTTGTTTTGATCCTCTTGCAATTTTGGTAGTTCAATTTTAGCTAAAAACTCATCTATTTTGTCTTCTTTCCCTTCATTCTCAGTTCGGTATAATTGTTCGTAGAATTCCTTAAAGTTTTCATTGATCTCTGTTGGGTTATATGTAATTTGTTTGTCCTTTTTCCTTGATGCCAATACAGTTCTTTTAGGCAGTCTGTGATTGAAGTAAGAAAACAATGCTGGAGAAATACAGGAGGTCAAAAAGCATACTTTATAAAGCAAAAAAATATACATAACTAATGTTTCAGGTTTGAGCCCTTCATCAAGATTTCAGGATGCTAGATATCTTGCAGGTGTTGTATCCGGGCAAGGATATGCACCCAAAATGAAAGAAGAATTTCATAATTTTGATTAAACAAGGAGACATTTCTTCAGTCAATGCATCGTGTATTTTGGGGGTCTGTACTCTGAAGGGCTGTGGTGACTTGGTCATTGATTATGTTGAGATTGATTGGTTTCTATGTGTTAAGGAACAAAAAGGATATTGTGTTGGGAGAGGAAAATAGTCTTGAACTGAATCAACCATGATTTATTTTATGGGGAGCACAGTTAGTGTAGTGGTTGGGGCTGAGCCAGTGATCCAGCTTCCAATCCGTCGCTGTCTTTAAGGAGTTTGTATGTCCTCCACATGGGTTTATTCTAGGTGGTCTTGTTTGCTCTTGTCATGTTCCATAGATGTTCAAGGTCGGTAGGCTAATCGGTAACATGGGTGTAACTGGGTGGTGTGGACTCATGGGCTGTTATCATGCTGTATCTCTAAATCCTAAAAAATCAATTATGTTATCTGGTGAAAAGCAGAGCCTCTTTGAGGAGCTGAATGGCATCTATCTGCCCCTCATTCTTATGTTTGTAATGGGAAATTTCATTTATAAATTTTTATCCCAGTGTAGGGAAAAGGTGGGAGAAAAACCTGGAATGGAATTTGAGAATGAAGAAAGAAGTGAGAGAATCTTGCACTTATATCATATTTTTATAACTTCAGGAAATGCCAAAGCCATTTCTGTGTAATGAGGGACATGATTTTAAGTGCAGCGACCATAGTAACATTAGATAATAATTGTTGACTTCAGGAAAGGAAAGCCAGAGGTAAACGATCCATGATCATTGCGGGGATCAGAGGTGGAGAGGGCGAGCAAATTTAGGTTCTTTGGAGCCACTATCTCTGAGGATATTTCCTGGACCCAACAAACCAATGGCATGATGAAGAAAGCATGTCAGCATCTCTGCTTCCTCAGGGGTTTGTGGAGGTTTGGTATGACACAAGAAACTCTGGCAAATTTCTACAGAGATGTGGTGGAAAGTGTGCTGACCGGCTACATCACAGACTGGTAATGGGAACACCAATACCCCTAAGCATAAAGCCCCCCAAAAGGTAGTGGATGCAGTCCAGGACATCACAGGAAAAACCCTCCCCATTGTTGAATACATCTACAGGGAACACTGACATTGGAGGACAACATCAATCATCAAAGACGCACACCCCTCAGCACACGCTCTGTTCTCGCTGCTGCCATCCGAAAAGAGGTTTCGGTGCCACAAGACTCGCACCACCAGGTTGAGGAACAGCTGCTACCCCTCCACCATCAGACACCAATCAGGGACTCATTTTATGACTCTTACCTATGCACTTTATTGATTTTCTTTTGTTCTCTCTGAATTGCACATTGTTTACATTCATTATCTGTTTACAGTTCTTTTATTTGTTTACATGTTTACGCTGTATACAGTATTTTGTGCACTACCAATTAGTGGGTTGTATGTGATGTCATGTATATTCTCTGACAAAAAATCTGAAATCTGAAAATCTGAATACAGCAACCTGCTTGCCTGAAGCAATCTGTCTGTAATATGCTCTGGAGGTAAGTACTGGAAATGCTGGAGAGAGCCACCCTTGCTCTCCTGAATAGTACCAAGAAATCTTTGTAGTCCACTTGAGTGACAGATGTAGCACTGCTTAAACACTGGATCCAAAAGACGGTTCTTCCAACCTTCCAGCAGCTTAGAATATGTGGCTTCAGTATCTGGAGCTTTGAAATCTTGTCCTTACTCTGAGGTGAGAATGAGAGCCTTTGAGAAAAAGCAAACATTATCAGACTGCTCTGTAGGATAGGAGGAAGTGGCCTGAAGGAACAAATGGATTTTGGGTGTGTCTACAGAGTCACAAGTAGACTAATAAGGTGGTTAAAAAGGCACAAAAAAAAAACCACAAGAAGTTTAGCAGGAGTACTATTCAGCCCTTCAATCCTGTGCGGCCTTCCGACAAGATCATTGGTGAGGAAGTCAGGGGAACGCAACCCAGTCCTCATCGAGGGCTCAGTAGTGGAGAGGGTTGAGATCTTCAAATTCCTGGGTGTCAACATCTCCGAGGATCGGTCCTGGAGCCTCAATGTCAATGCAATCATGAAGAAGGCTTGCCGGCGGCTATACTTTGTGAGGTACTTGAGGAGATTCAGTACGTCACCGAACACTCTCAAAAACTTCTGCAGGTGTACTGTGGAGAGCATTCTGGCTGGTTGCATCACTGCCTGGTATGGAGGCACCAGCTCTCAGGACAAGAAAAAACTCCAGAGGGTTGTTAACTCGGCCTGCGATATCTCAGGCACTCCATCGAGGACATCTATAAGAGGCAGTGTCTTAATAAATCAGCCTCTATTGTCAAAGACTGCCCGCCACCCAGGCCTTCTTCACTCGGCTACCATCAGGAAAAAGCTTAAAGATGAGCACTAAATGGCACAGGGACAGTTTCTTCCCCACTGCCATCAGATTCCTAAATAATTAATGAACCAAAGACGCTGCCTTACTTTTCGTGCCCTATTCCTGTTTAATTTTATTGTTGTATCAGTGGTTTATATGAATATTTGCACAGGGCTCCCATATTGCCATTGTTTTGTAATAATTATTATTTTTCCTTATTTTAACTCTGCAATTGAACTCTTACCCTTCTACTTTGTACGGTCAATTCAGGTCACTTGTCTGAGTGCTGCTGGAACCATGTAACCCAGTACTATCTGTCGCATGGTAGGGTGGTCGGCGATGAAACCGGCTCCCCCACCAGGCTCACCTGGTGCGGAGGGTGGCTAGACACCCTTCAGGATGAAAAGCAAGGCCTATCAAGGGCAAACAAACTGTCTCGTAGGGTCGATGGCCATCTTGTAAGCATGAAGCGCAGAAAAGACATCCCTTACGTCGAAGCTTGGTCTGGACATTTACTACAACAGAATTTCCCCCAGCCATCTTGGACCTCACCATGCTGCTATATCTGGGAAGGGATGTTGAGAGGCTAGGTCTGGACCTGTGCAACCCTCCTACTCATCTAAAATCCATTCACACACATGCTCTACCTTTCTGAGGAGTGGGTTATCCTTCCCACAAACTGACTGAAAGGAACCATCATCATTTTATGGGATGGATAGCCAGAAGACTATATGGGTGGATGCATGTTGGAGCTAACCTGTTGAGACAGCTCTCAGAAGAACCTTTCTCATTGCACTAGGTTTAAAGTGAAAAATAAACTTAAAACTTATGCAATGTTCCTAATAATATTGACAAGGAAACCAAAAAAAAATGACCTATTTATTTTGAGGAAAATACTGGTGGTCTTACCGGTGACTTTTGGTCATAATAATTGGGATCGATTGATACATTGCTACCTCTGCGAGAATCACTGTACATATGTACGGAATCACCACAGAACATTCCCTTTGGTGTTGGCATTGGAGTTGCATTGGTGTGGATGATGAGTGGTGGGGTCAGACTGGTCTTGACATCCAAATGCCCATTTGCTGCCATCACTGTTGTAGAGAGAGCGAGAGAAAAAAATAATGTTAAAGGCTGCAGGGTTCGATTATATGTTACCGCTAATTTCACACACTCAGTCGCATTCATTTCAAACAGTTTTGTCACAAGCAAAGAAGTGACGTTATCATTTCATAAAGATTTAAAGGATGTGTAGCTGATACAAAGTAGGACTTATTTGCAGACACTTTGTCAAGTCACCAGAAGTGCTGGGATTAACTGTCATTCTAATCTCTAAAGTACTAAGGAGTTGGAAGACACCAGGTGAAAATCCAAAGCATTTAAGAAAATGGAGTTAAACAAGAAAATGTGTCAATGTTGGGGTCAAGAGGAATAGACCATGTGCTGGAGAAACTCTAAGGGAGCAAATGTCAATGCAATGTATGTACCTGAGATTCTTGGGAGCCAAATGGATGAAGAAACCACATAGTACTTCCTAGAGACGCTGTGTGACCTGCTGAGTTTCTCCAGCATATTTGTGTGTGGCATTCAAGAAATTTTTTCTGAGGTGCTATTAGAGATAAAACTATAACAAAAAAATTATTTGACTGAAAGTCAAGAACCATCCTCTTGGGCAATGAAATATCTAAGGGCATTCTAACAGGCTGCGGGAAGGTGATGCATGGGAAAGAGGAATGAATGGGCCAATCAATTGTAATAAGGTACTGTGAGGCAGCTGGTGACTGGCTGACACTCCTGTAATTCCAAGCCCACTTCATGTTCCCAGTGGGAAGGCCCTAAGTGCAATAGTGTCCAACTACTTTGCCCATCATTTTTCATCCACTGGCATAATGGGAAGGAAAATGCTACCAATGCACCCATGATTTTCTTCACTGCCTCCCTTCCAAAGCAGTACTCAATGCTCAGATCTAAGCAACTGGCCAGTTGTGGGTGCTAAAGTGTGGCAAAAGGGGGAAATGCTCTATCGCAGAATCCCTGAGATTGTCAATCTGGAATTGGATAATGGCTTGCACAATATGAGCAATGGACATGCAAACTATCTCAAGGTCATATTCCTTTGGTGGCATGAAGTTTCATAGAGTTCTTCCTTGGTGCTTTATTCTGGGCAAGGCATAGAATTTTGAACATGACAGTACAGTGCAGGCCTTTTGGCCATGATGTTGTGTTGATCTATATACACCTGCTCAATGAAGTAAACCTTCCCTCCCTATCACACATATCCCTCTATTTTTCTTGTATCTGAGTGCCTACCTAAGAGTCTTTAAAAAGCCCCTGCTGTACCCGCCTCCACCGCCACTCCTGGCCATGCATTCCAGGCACCCACTACTCTCTGAAACAAAAATTACCTGTGATGTCTCCTCTAAACTTTCCTCCCCGCACCTTGTACAGATTTCTTCTGGTATTTGCTACTTTCTTCCTGGCAAAATGTTGCTGGCTATCCACGTTATCTATGCCTCTCATAATCTTCTAGACCTTTATTAAGTTACCTCTCATACTTTGCAGCAAAGAGAAGAGTCCTAGCTCTATTAACCTTGCCTCATAAGATACAATCTCTAATATCCTAGTAAATCTCCCTTGTACCTCTCCAATAGCTTCCATATCCTTCCGGAGGACCCCAAAACCCAGCAGTAATAGATATTCACCAAGACAAATGGTTACTTAAACAAAAGTTGCTTTTAATTATCTCTAAACATGAAAACAGAATCTTAATATTACTATTAACTTAACTAACCTAACTTAACCCCCTTCTAATTCTAAGGGCACGTGTATGTAAGTTCAGAAAAGTTATTTGATTCACAGTCCAATCTCACTTCTCATTCCTCCATGTTTACTGGTTGCAGGCAATTTACTGTGCACAGAATTTAACATTTATGAAGTTCACCAGGCTTGAAAGGTAAATGGTTACTGCTCAGGAAGGTTCTTGTCGGTTTTCAGAGAGAGATTTGTTGTTCACTGGACACCCACATCTGATTCCTTGTAACCAGTCACTTCAGTGTCTTACCAAAGAAACTTGCCCCTTCAGGGTTTTCCAGTTGATAACCTCTTTCTTTCAGGTAACCACAGAGTTCCTTTTTGTTTCTCTTATTTCATGTGAAATATTAGGCAGCCAGTCCTCTCCTCATGTATGAACCACAGGGGCTTTGACTAGCCTGAACTAAACACGGACAACCTGACTTCAAGATGGAAGTTTTCCACAAGCTTGCCAGCTTGTCCTATTCCAGTCCCAGCTGTTGCTGCTGACTGTATAACTGCAGAACTGCATCCCCCCTCTCTCTCTATCTCAGAGAAAAAAGCCTGTTTTTCTCTCTCTGCTTGCAAAATCACATGACCCTCTTAAAACAGCAAGTTCCACTCCAGACAGACTGCGGCTCTGACGAGTTCTTTCATCTGTTGCCTTTTTGTAAACAACAATCCATTAGTAGTCTCTTGGGCACTCTCCAAAGCTTTTGCAAAGGCTCTTGGAGCCTGCCTGTCTAGCATGAGCAGAGCTCCAGTATTTTAAATAAGATCTGATTTAAAGTGTTTCTATGTGACCAACATGAAAAAACCTGCCCCAATTTATCTCCCAAAAACATATCTATAATCTGTCGCACCTGTAATAAGGTGACATGAACTCAACACAATATTTCAAGTGTGGTCTAATCAGAGCTTCATCATCATCTCATGATTCTTTAACTCAATCCCCTGACTAATGAAAGCCAGCATACCATAAGCCTTCTTAACTACCCTATCAACTTGCATGACAACCATAAGAGTTCTATGGATTTGGATCCAAAGGTCCTTCTTTTCTTCCACACTACCATCAACTATATTCTCTGCCTTCAAGATAGGTCAACACTTCATACTTTTCCAGTTGGAACTCCACCTGGCATTTTTCTGCCCAACTCTGCATCGTGTCTATATCCTGTTGTAACTTATGACAATCTTCTACACTATTCTCATCACCTCCACCCCTCATCCAGTGATACATTAGTATGGTAAAACACAGAGGGATTGCATAGGTCTGAGTGCATGAGATCTTGGAGTGGTGGTATTGGCCACGTCAGACGGACTGACTAGATCATGGCTTCTGCTGGGCAACATCTGGGGAAAATATTCAAGTGAGTTGGTGTGATTTGGTCTGGAGCACATCTATAAATCAAAGGATCAATATCTTAAGTTCATATAAAGTCCAATATTTCTGAGGTCAAGCATTCAAATTTTCTGGGACAGGAAATATGTGATCTCTGCAAGTAAAGTAAACGTAGGTAGATGTTTCAAGGATCTAAACCTCAAGTAGGATTACAAGTCCAATTTAAGACATCAGCTGAAGAGATCTGCAATGTTGTAATTTAAACCCCCCCCCCCACTTTGAAGCATTATCTTTTAAACTGATTCTGTTAATAATATGTCAATTTGTACAGCAAATGCTTGATATGCTCAAAGGGTATACACAATTTTTAATCTACATCTAAAATTTTTTTTGTAGTTGAACTCACATGCAGTGTTTGGAAGATCCTTTTTGCTTCCGCTGTCATCGTCCAGGCTCTGACAATAAAAGTCAGCTTCTGAGTCTGACTTGGAGACCTCTCCCTTGAGTGAAAGTGAATTAGAAACAGAAGTTATGCACACAAAATTGGTGCACACAATTTTCAGGCACAATCCCCTGACATTTCTATCACTGATCGAGAGCTATAAAAATCTTGAAGCAAATGGAAATAAAATATTGTGATCCTTACCTTAATTACAGAGAAATGTCTTTGAAAGATACCATAAGTCATAATTTGATTTGAAATTTATTTTAATTTTAGCCATGCAACAATTAATACAGCATGCTTCAAGTGAGTAGCCCATGCAGCAAGTAGTGCTCCTTGTTATCCTCAAGATAGGAACACTATTAAAAAGTGTTAAGGTTTTTCCTCATACTGGCCACATCCCTTCTGGCTGACAAAATGTCACAACCCTAATGGACCAGTGAGCTATGGTTTATGGCTCGGTTGTCACATCACCAGCGACCCGGGCCATAAAAAGCACATCTTGTGAGAGAATGAAATAAATCGTCTCTCACTGGTTTTTGCAATTGCCATCTTCATCCTAGTTGGTTCTTGCTGACTTTTGTAATCTGTCGTACTGTACGTTTTTGAACTCCATTATCTGTGCTTGAAACATTGTTTATCATGGGCTGCAGATTACCCTCTGAGAGCAAGACTGTGATTGACTAAAAGACTTCCATAATATTAATGGTAAAATATTCTTACTAATGTTAATGATGTTCCTATTTCCAATTCACTTAGAAGTTCTTGAGTCCATCTTGATCACCATCAGCGGTGGCCAACCTTTTTAATTTTAAATTTAGATCTACAGCAGGGCGCTGGGGGTGTAGACTAGTTGGGTGGTATGGACTCGTGGGTCAACATGGCCTGTGACCATACTGCAGGTCTAAATTCAAAATTCAAAGGTTGACCAACCCTGGACAGTATCCGCTTCTCATACCTTTCCTTCCATCTCAGCATCCAGTTGCTCAGTTGCAATACTTGTGCTGCTTCACTTTAACCTCCTCCCATGTCAAACTAAGCCTTCTGCAACTACAACTGCTACCAGGGTGGATTACAAAATAAAATAAATAGCAGCATCTCCAACCTGAGGAAATTCCCAGCCGGCAGCGTAGTTGAAAACCACCATCCAGGGCACCAGTGGCAGTGCCAAGAACTTCTGGAAACATTGCAGCATTTGTGATTTTTTAAAAAAATGTTTATGCAAAGCTCTCTTGCCTTAGAAATCAGGAACAGTATTTCTGTTATGTATCAAGTATTACAAGATAATATGGACAAGTCGGAATAGGAGAAATCTAAGCTTAAATAGGAAAATAGAAAAATTATTGGTAAACATACAGAATATACTTCACAACAAAATTTTTTATATATGATATAAAAAGAAAAAATTTTTTCCTGAAGACTACTGGATGGATATGTGTCATGACACAGTGTTACTAGATTGACGAATGTATGATATGGAATGGTTAATTATAACTTTTTGCATCAGTTATATTTAACTCCTGAGAAATTGAAAAAATATGGCTTTAGTAATTCAGATTCCTGTTTTAGATGTGGTATGGGTGTTGGAACTTTTTTACATGCTGTTTGGTCCTGTATGTATGCACAACCATTTTGGGAAGAAATTAAGTTAATTTTGGAAAAATTGTATTAGTTTAAGTTACCATTAGATCCATCTGTTTTTTTATTGGGTTATGTGATTCCTTTAAAGGGATTGGGGCTGGATAAATTCCAAATTGCATTTGTATACTTAACGTTGTCTGTAGCTCGAAAATGTATAGCAAATACATGGAAGGATAATACAGTGATTAATATAATGCGATGGCATAATGAAATGAAAGCTTGCATTGTTATGGAAAAAATTACATATGTTTTGCATGATAATTATTCTTTTTTTGTTAATAAGTCTTCATTATATTTGGAATATATGCATTTAGATGTACCTTGATTTATTTTTAGTTTTTCTTTATATATCTCTTTGGCTCTCCTTAAGAGAGTAGGCTGAAGGGGTGGGGAGGGGGTTTCTTTTCTTTTCAAAACTTTTTTTTCTTTTTATATAATATATAAAAAATTTTGTTGTGAAGTGTATTCTGTATGTTTAGCAATAATTTTTCAATAAATAAAGTTTTAAAAAAAATCAGGACAGAACTCAGTTCATTGTGGCAAGAGTTTCCCTGCTCACTGCTCAGTTAATAATAAGCAAGAAAGAAAAGAACGACTTGAATATATAAAGCAGTTTTCATAATCTTGTGCCATCCCAAACCACTTTATGGTAATTGAAGATCTATTGTCACATCAATAACAAAGCTGTCGAAATGTGCACACAGCATGTTTGTATTAAATATAATGATCTTGTCTGCTATAGAGACTTTGACTGAGAGATAACTATTGAGAGAGCTTATTCCATTTCATGAGTGCCATGAGACTCTTTACATTCAGAGTGGCAAAAGAGGCTTCAGGACAACATGGCATCTGAAGGGATGTGCTGCCATTTACTGTAACATTCTGCTGGTAATGTATATTTTTTGTGCTTGAAGGGTAGTGGCAAGATAGAAGCTGCAATTTTCCAACTCAGGAATGAATGCTATCAACTGAACCACGCAAACAAGGTATAATCTAGATGGCGCTGGACAGTTGTGACAGGGGAAAAGGATGTTGCTGTTAAATATGGTTGGATTCTGCCATGTATCCAAATATGTCATAAAGTTTACTAAATTAACTGAGTTCTATACATTGGAAAATAAAATATTGGCTTGTTCCTGTATTCATTAATAAAACAAAGGATGGATTTTTCATGTCTTCGGATTTGACAATGCGATGAGTGCATTTTGGAGGATAATGGGCGGTTTCAGGTTTATAGTCACCTTGCATCCAATTATATTGCATGGAGTCTTTTATATTAAATAAATAGACATCTTTAGCATTATATTATTTTCTTTCCATTGCAGTTTTTAAATTATCCATAAGAAAGTTTGTGGCAGAATAACTTATTTAAAAGCACACACAGCTTTCATACTATTGCATCTTCCAGATTCCCAATCTCTGTTCTTGGTAACTAACTCATCAACCCATTCACTAAATCATTAAGAATGATAGGCATAGAAAGTGCGTGCAATTAAATTTATTTAAAATCTAATTATCTACATATGATTTTAAAGGTGATCAGGTCCAAATCTTTAGTATAGCAGGATGCAGACAGCATGCACAATATAGGAGCTCTTCTGCATAAGCACCACTTTCCACAAGAGACTAGAACCATTGAAACCAAAATGTCGAAGATTCTGGGCCAAAAACAGCCAAATTCAACCATTTGGGGTTTTGGGCTACAGTATTGTGTAATATAACAAGCACTACAGCTCATTTATGATCGCCTGCTTTGGCAAGATTTATTTACATATCTGCAGAGCTACACTTTACTTTTGCTGCTCCCTCTTCCCAATACTCTTTTCATAAGGCATGATCCAAGCAAGAGCTATGAACTCTCGCTAGTGCTTCAGCTGTGAGCCCTGGCTTTTGGCTTAATTAAACTGGAACTCTTTCAGCAATCAATGAAACAACTGAGGCTGCTGACAGCTTGTTGCAATAATTGTTGCATCAATGCTTGTACTTCTTAGAAAACTGAGGATATTGCGATCTTTGCCCTTTCATGATCCAAATGTGACAACAAGTAAGGAAGTAAAAGGACTTTAGACTCTTACACACATTGGGAGAAGCGACCACAGAATAGAGCAGCAAAACAAACTATGATAGCCACCTTAACCCAACAGTGCAATGTCTCGCTATAACCAGTGTAGAAACATGCTAGCCCTTGAAATACTTAACAAACTACTACCTAAATGTAGTTGGTAAACAAGCAAGAAATTTACCAGGTCTACATGATTTACCTGAGGTTCTTGTCCCACCTTGACTTTCTGAGAAAAAAAGGGTTTAATGAAAGAACATTTTAGTTAATGCTAGGTAAACTATCTTCTATGTTTCGTTCCATGATATTCTGAAAGGTTTGGTGAATGCACGGGAAATATGAGAAGAGTGACAGAAGTGTGCTGTGGTTAAGTGGAAGTGGGACAAAGGCACAACAGATAGAAGCCACATTTGACCAGAAACAGGAAGAAGAGAATCAACATTCCCTATGGTCATGAGGACACTTGCATTTTAACCAAAACCCTCACTGGCCTAGAAGTTCTTTATTAGCTGCAGGGTCCACAAAATAACAGGCACTATTGATCATCTTTAGTAAGGACTCTCCTGTATACCTTACCAGTGCAGATTGTGAGAAGGAAAACAATCAAGACAATTGCTGTGTCCATCAGGGATCATAGGTGAGAGGGGCTGAGAGTAAAGGGGAGGGTGAAATTCTAAGGACTGGTGTCAGGGATTTGTAATTAATGCTCGGAGGTTCATGATGCTGACCTGACGCATTTAAACCAAGGTAGAACTTACTTGTTAAATTGTGGGGCCCTGGAGAGGGTATTAATTTAAGGCAGTGGTTTTCAAGCTTTTTCCTTTCCACTCACATACTGTACCACCTTAAGTAATCCCTATGCAATAGGTGCTCTGTGATTAGTAAGGGATATCTTAAGGTGGCAATGTGAGTGGGAAGGTTGAGACCCACTGCTCTAGATCTAATTGTTACTGAAATATTTTGCGAGAAAAATTGTTATTGGTCTATTTCCTTTGGAGTTATGAAACCATGTACATAACGAGTCAATTAGTTATGATTAAACCAGTTTTCAAACTATTTCTTTCCACTCACATACCTCCTTAAGTAATCCCTTACTAACAACAGAGCACCTAAGGCATAGAGATTGCTTAAAAAGGTATGTAAGTGGAAGAAAAAAGTTTGAAAATCATTGACTTAAGGTAAGAGGGGAGTGGTTTAAGCGGAGCTGAAGGAGAACTTGTTCATGCTGAGGATAATCCGTATCCCCAACAAGCTGGCAGAGAAAGCTTTAGAAATATGGACAATCACGATGTTCAAAAGATATTTGGATGGATCTATGGACAGAAAGGGTTTAGAAGGATATGGATAGAATGCAGGCAAGTTGGAATTGCCCAGAATCCCAACTAGGTCAGCATGGATGAGTTGGGCTAAAAGGCCTGTTGCATGCTGTTGCATCTTCTATGATTGGCATTCAGAGAGAAAGGATCTGCAATTAGTAGTTGGTAGAGTTGTGAGACTTGTTGAGGTAATTTGGGCTTGGAGTCAGAGCAATTGTTCTGTGGGTTGGAAGAGGTTTGGGAAGGGGGGGGCATCAGTAGTAAGAGGCGAAGAGGCCATGACGTTGGACCAAACAAATAGGGGAAAATAATTAGCTGGAAGAGATCAACCTGAGTGAGAACTTCAAAGCCAGGCTTAATCCCACTCAGGAAGACCTGCTTCGAATTATACTTCTGCCCCTCAATACAATTAAATCGGAGTTGGGTTGAGTTACTTTTTGGGTCCACATACACTAATTTCACTTGGAGCATCCCAAAAGAGCATTGCATGGGAAACACCATCGTTCCATATTCATCTGATGCTGAGAATGGATAATCAGTGCAAGTACAATTTCTCAATCAGAAAATAGTGCATTTGCATTCAACTCGAGTAAAAAACCTATTTCCATACGATTTGTGTGAAATAAAAATATTATACATCTGAACTTCATGCCAAGGTTTTTAACTTTGCCCTTAACTCTGACTGATTGAATCCTGCTGCACTAGAATATAGAAAAGAATACTTTTCAATTCTGACAACTGAGGTGAACACATTTCTGATTACATAGAGTGGAGTTCAATGTTTTGTATTTCTTTCTATTCTTTCTGCAATGCATGGGTGAAATGTAGGTGAGCCAACGTGGTCAAGAGACAAAACTACAATGAGAGTACCATCCATAAAGTTCTGGGTTCTCTGTGAAATGTAGACCTATTAATAGAAGATTAATTCCTATTTGTCACTGAGAATTTCCTCAATGGTGTGGAACTAAAAACTGGCAAGAATACCACAGCAAGTGGTGAGTAATGATGGGGCTGGATGAATGCATGGGACAAATCCAAAATCCTTCCTGATGCCTTTCCTTCCTAAACACTCTACTTTAGATTGGACACAACTGCAGCTTCTTCTAGTCTTGCCATATGCGCACCCATGATTTTAAAAATCATTTTTGTTTCATAGCTATTTGTGCAATTGCATGGACAGTTAATTTCAGCATATATATATAAATATAAATATAAACCATTCTCTCATCTCTTTTTATTTATCGGGTGAACCAGCAGGATTGGAGAGTGCAAGCACAGCTGAAATGTCTTATTAACACATGGAAATGAGTCAAGGATGTTTGTCAGACTGAATTTTGTTCATGACCATCTTCACAGTGCCATCTTGAGAGCAGTGCTGACTACTTGATATGGTGGCATGTTTGGTTAAATGATAAGTTTCAAAGATGATTTTTTTACCATAGATCCTACCTATTAGTGAAAAGAATAAAATCTCTCGAGACCAGTGGTTCTCAACCTTTTTCTTTCCACTCACACACCACTTTAAGTATTCCCTATGCCATCAGTGCTCTGTGATTAGTAAGGGATTGCTTAAGATGGAATGTGGGTGGAAAGAAAAAGGTTGAAAACCCATTTTAATCATCCCTAATTGACTCGTTATGTGCACGGTTTCATAACTCCAAAGGAAATGGGCTAATGACATTTTTTCTCAAGCAAAATATTTCAGTGACAATTGGGTCTAGAGCAATGGTTCTCAACCTTCCCTTCCCACCTTATGCAATCAGATGGCATAGGGATCACTTAAAGTGGTACGTGAGTGGGAAGAAGGTTGAGAACCACTGCTAAAGTGATTACATTGTTTCTTGCAGTAATTACTAAGAATTGAAAGGCTTATCTCTGACAGAATGCTGGCTGGAAAAAAATAGTTCAATGTATGCTCTGTGGACATTTAAAGAGTACAAGGCAGAGGTGGCCAACCTTTTAATTTTTAATTTAGACATACTGCATGGTAACAGGCCACCTCAGCCTATGAGTGCATTCGGAGGTGGGGGGGGGGGGTAGTGTAGGTTAATTGGGCAGCATGGACTTGTGGGCTGAAATGGCCTGTTACTGCGCTGTATGTTTAAATTAAAAATTAAAAGGTAGGCTCATAACCAGAACTGAATTTTGGACAAGCCGCCTGATAATATTGATGCTGTGACGGGGGCAAGAAATCTGGAGGGATCATGGAAGTGTGGCATCAGATTCAAAAGATTGGGAACAAAATAGCTAACTGATAGAGAAGACCACTGTTCTAATAGCTGTCTTAATCAGCTATTTCATAAGTTGCTTCTCAGGACTCATTTACTTCCTTTCAGCTCGTGTTTATTTTATCTCCCCGTGTCATACCAATATGAAATCCTCTGCAAATCTATGCTTACAAAGCCTTTCCTTGTGCAAAATTACATCAGGTCGCTTCTTAGCGGAACAATCCACACAAGTGGGCACTGAGCCAAAGAAGGAGATACCTGTACTAGGATGAAACTTAAATGTGGTCATCTTTTTGAGGTTTAAGAAGGATCTTAAAAAAGGTGAAAAGGCAGAAAGTACACAGCTCAATAGAGATTAAGGACTTGATAAAGTTGGAGGAGATAGAGAGAGGCAGTGACAAGACACTGAAGGGACTGAAGCACATTTTACTACTAAAGCATTAGGAAATGGAGAGGTTATGTGGTTCAGAAAGGTGGAAGATAAATTATTGCTGGATATCATGTGCAGGATTGAATATCTGAAGTGGTCAAAATTTTCTGCTTAAAGATAGAGTGCCCTTCACAATGTTTGAGACAAAAGCACATTCTTCCTTTATTTGCCTCTGTGCTCCACAATTTTACATTGGTAATCAAACAATTCACATGTGATTGAAGTGCACGTTCCAGATTTTATTCAATGTTACTTGTGTGAATTCTGGTTTGACCAAGTAGAAATCACAGCATTTTTTATACATAGTTCCTCCATTTCAGGGTACCATAATGTTTGGGACATGAGGCTTCACAGGTGTTCATGATTAGTCGGGTATGCTTAATTGCTTCATTGGTGCTGGTATAAGAGAGCTAGGTTTGCTTCTAAGCTTTTGATCACCTTTGGAGGCTGCAGTTGCCATTTTTCAACACGAGGACCAGAGTTGTGCCAGTGAAAGTAAAAGAAGCCGTTATGAGGCTGAAAAACAAGATTAAAACAGTAAGAGACATTGCCCAAACCTTAGGATGACCAAAATCAACAGTTTGGAACATCTTTAAGAAGAAAGAGCGTACTGGTGAGCTCAGTAATCGTAAAGGGACTGGTCGGCCATGGAATCCCTCCACTGCTGATAACAGAAGAATTCCCATCATGCAGAAGAAAAATCCCCAAACGCCTGGCTGACAGATCAGAAACACTCTTCAGGAGGCAGGTGCGGATGGGTCAATGACGACTGTCCACAGAAGACTTCATGAACAGAAATACGGAGGCTACACTGCAAGTTGCAAACCTTTAGTTCGCCACAGAAACAGGATGGTCAAATTATAATTTTCCAAGAAGCATTTAAAAGAGCATGCAGAATTCTGGAAAAAGGTCTCGTGGATAGATGAGATCAAGGTTAACCTGCATCAGAGTGATGGCAAGAGCTAAGTGTGGAGATGTAAAGGAACTGCCCAAGATCAAGAATATCACCTCATCTGTGAAACATGGTGGTGGGGGTGTTATGGCCTGGGCGTGTGTGACTGCCACAGGTACTGGTGCACTTATCTTCATTGATGATGTAACCGCTGATAGCATTTGTAAAATGAATTCTGAGGTGTATAGAAACATCTTATCTGCTTGTTTGAGCAAATGCCTCCAAACTCATTGGACAGAACCTCATCCTACAGCAAGACAATGATCCCAAACCTACTACTAAATCAACAAAAGAGTTTTTCAACACTAAAAACTGGAAAATTCTTGAATGGCCACATCAGCCACCTGATCTAAACCCATTTGAGCATGCCTTCCATGTGTTGAAGAGAAACCCTAAGGGGATAAGCCCCTGAAACAAGCAGGAGCTGAAGATGGCTGCAGTGAAGGCCTGGCAGAGCATCACCTGAGAAGATACTCAGCACCTGGTGATGTGTAGGAATCACAGACTTCAACCAGTCATTACATACAAGGGATATGCAACAACGTACTAAACATGACTACTTTAATATACATACCATTGCTGTTTCCTAAATACTATGGTGCCCTGAAACTTTTAAATGTAGATAGAACTGCACAGTAACAGGCCATTTAGGCTCATGTATCCATGCTGCCCTAATTACGCTCAATTAACATACAACTCCCAATATGTTTCGAATAGTGGGAGGAAACTGGGGCCCCCCCCAAGGAAAAAACCCACGCAGACAGGGGGAGAATGTACAAGCTCCTTACAGACAGCGTGGGATTCGAACCCCAGTCTTGATCGCTGGTGCTGTAACAGCGTAGAGCTAACCACGACACCAACCGTGCCACCCCATGAGGGGTCTATGTATAAAAGTGTTGTAATTCCTACATGGTCAAACTAAAATGTACACATATACCCTTGAATAAAATCTGGAATGGGCACTTTAATCACGTATGAATTGTTTGATTACAGATGTAAAACTGTGGGGCACAGGGGCAAAGAAAGGAAATAAAATGTCTTTGTCCCAAATATTATGGGCGCTACTGTGAGTATAAGGAAGGAGAATAATGGCAGACAGCCCAGAGAAGTCAATCTTAGAGATGACAAAAGGGTGGGTGAGGTGATTCAGTTCCTTGCAGAGTTGAGCCAGATCATCACTGGTGGAAATTTATGATGTAATAAGGTATTAACAGAAGGTGTTTTCAAACTGCCTTGTAAAATGGGGTTAACCGGGCAACTTTCAAAGCAGTTTGAAAGGGTCCGACCCGGTCAGCATTGTCCAAAGTGAACCAGGTCCCTGCCCTACCTCGGAGATAGTCAGGGAACCCGGCTAAACTGACTCAGGATGTTTTGACTGGTGGCCAGAACAAGTAAAATGTCCGATCCGGTTACTCCTGTGCTGACGTCACAGGGAAACCCCGGCTGAAGTGTCTTCAGTGATCGGGGGGGGGGGGGGGGAAGAGAAGGCCACTGCCAGGGCCTGAGGTGGAAAAATGGGGGGGGGGGGGTAAGAGGTTGCTGCCATGGGGGGAGAGATCGATGTCGCGGAGGGGGGGACAAGGTGTCAGCTGCTGTGGAGGCAGAGGGGTCAGGTGCTGTGGGTTGGGGGAGTGCGATTGATGGTGGGGGAGACTGACAGCTGGTGGGGGGATGGGGGAGACTAGTTTGGGTGACGCGTCACTTACCGCATCATCACGGGGTGGGACCCCCCTTAAATTTCTGGGTTGGCGATTTACTGGGGCTATTCCCCCCTCAGCTTAAAAGGTGCTGGAGCACCTTTGCCCCACTAATCGCACCTGGGTCCCAGGAGGGCTACCCAGGTGCTGCAGTTTAAAAGCACCTAGTGCATTGCACTTCAGTGAGACTGATTTACTAATTGAGTAATTAGTCTAATTGAGCAGGCTGATTGCTGGCAATTTCACAGGGAACCATCAGCCATTCAGACTTCGACAGGCCTCGGACTGCAGCACATGCTCTGTCAGAGACGTCGCCTGAGGAGAACTGGATCTCCGATGCCAGAAGAGTTAACCTTATCCACTGGCATTGGACCTGCCATTGAGCGCAGGAATGGAGCAAGGGTGTGGCATCTAATCTCTCAGCTTTATGTCAGGGAAGCCTGCTCACAGAGTTAGGGTTAAGAAGAACACTGAACAGGCCCTTCAGCCCAACTTGTTCACGTTGACCAAGGTGGCATTCTTTTCTCATCCCATGTGTCTGCATTTGCTCCATACCCTTTCCATCCATATATCTGCCGAAGTATATTTTGATGCATTATAATTGTACCATAGAAAATCATAGCACAGAAAGCAGTGCATTCGGCCCTTCCAGTCTGTGCCAAAACATCATTCCGCCAGTTGCACTGACCTGCACCAATTCCATAACCCTCCAGACCTCTCTCATCCATGTATCTATCCAATTTATTCTTAACACTTGAGAGTGAGCCTGCATTTAACCATGTCAGATGGCAGCTTGTTCCAAACTCCCATCAGTCTCTGAGTGAAGAGTTACCCCTAAACCTTTCACCCTAAAGTAATGTCCGCTCATATTTTCCTCTCCAAATCTAAGTGGAAAGAGCCTATTCGCATTTACTCTGTCTATACCCCTCATAATTTTGTAAACCTCTATCAACTTTCCCCTCATTTTCTGTGCTCCAAGGAATAAAGACCTAACCTTTTTAATCTTTCCCTATAATTCAATGCCTGAATTTTCTGCAGCTTCCCTTGACAGTTCTTTTTAGATATGGATGACCCTCAGATTGAAAGAGTGCATGAATAACGGCACCAGTCATGTGACTGCCATCAGCATCTCTGTGTACAAAGGTCATGTCCATAATACAAAGGTGCAGAAATAGGCCATTCAGCCCCTCGGATGCCCTGGCTAATCAAGAACCTATCAATCTCTGTCTTAGGCCAGTGTACAAGTAAGTGCTTGAGCTATTGGGCTCAATTAATTATTATTTAAAGTTGGTTTATAATCAGGTGAAATTAGTTTAATTTTCTTAAGCTAGTTACATCGATCTGAATAGATTTTAAATGCCTCTGACCATCAGACCTTGAGGTCTCCAAGACAGTCAGTGGATTCTGGGATGGGAATTCAGTCTCACGGTGCCAGAGGCCCACTTCTCACTCGGAACATGCTCTGCTTTGGCTTTACAATTTCTGTTCATGTGCTCCTTCAAATCATATCTCCAGGCAGGCTGGCGAATACTGTGGCCCACAAATAAGGGCTGAGTCCATGATTGAGCCAAATTGGTTAGAATAATTTCAAAGTAGCTGAAATTATGGTTATGATAAAGAAAATTGCTTTACTTTCCCATGTGTCACAAGATATTAGACACACTGTCCAATAACATAAAGGGGAGTTTGGTGTTATCAGCATAGAATGGGGAAGAATGATCACATCTCTTTTCCTCAGGGAACCAAAGATAAATCTTTGGAAACCTACAGAGACATTCCAAGCTTATTTATTGATACATTCCTGCCAAGTTGCATTGTCCCATTGGAAAAAGACTTTTGTTTTGCAAAAGAAGGAGTGGAAATCCAAATACTGATAAATTGCAGAAAGAAGTCTGAATTGCCTAATGTCACAACTTCCATGGAAACCATGCCAAGATTCAAAATGCTGCAATTTAAGTCCTGCATTTTCTTGAACCACGTTTCTAATTTTCCAAGAGTCTGAATCAAGTTTTGTAGGAGTTTTTAAGTTTAATGCCTTCTTGAAAAGGTTTAATATCTGTTATTTACAAGAAATTGTTATGTTTATATCAGACTTTGTTAGTTAAAATCAAAGATGCTTGGGAACAGAATTTAAATTTGACTATATCGGATGTGGATTGGGACATAATTCTTAAGTTGGTTAATAGCTCTTTGTTATGTGCTCGGCATTGTCTATTACAATTCAAAGTGGTACATAGAGCACATTTGTCTATGGCTAAATTGTCTCGCTTTTATTCCAATATGACTCCTTGGTGTGACAAGTGTATGAGTGGAGAAGGGTCATTAATTCATAAGTTCTGGATTGTCCTAGTCTAGAAAAATACTGGAGAGAGGTTTTCCATACACTATCAGAAATCTTCAATGTGGTTTTAACACTGAAATCTTTGGTGGTCCTTTTCAGTGCAACGGGAGGGAATGATTCTTCTTTATCCCTGGCTCAGAGTCACACCATTCCTTTTGCCTCTCTTTCGGTGAGGCGAGCGATTTTACTTAAATGGAAGGATGCTGCCCCACCTACTCATGGTCAGTGGTTGCGGGACATCATTGAATATAGAAAAGATTTGAAATTCAATTAATAATTCAGATACATGATTCCAGACGGGGGTCATTTATGACTCACTATTTTACTTTATAATTTTTCTTCAATGTAATTAAATTGTCTGACGTATCTTTCCAAAGCCCTTTACGTTCTTTTTTTTTTAACCTTCATTTTTCTTTTACTACCAGTCATTCATTAGCATCTGGCAATGCAGCTAGGCAGCGGTTTGAGTTTTTCTCCTTTACTATTTTCTTCTTTCTTTTTTTTTGCATTATTAGAGGCTTTTCTTTTCCAAAAATGTATATACTATTTAGAATATGAATTATGGTTATGATTTACAATTTATGTATGTTAACGTGAAATGAAATGTCTTATTTAGTTTGTGTGACTGTCCACATCAACTTATTGAATTGTACCTTTATTGTTTGTATGTTCTTTATTAAAAACAATAAAAATATTTTTAAAAATGCTTCCATCTTTCAATCACAACAAGCTGCTCCTAGACATATACCAGGATTGCAACAGTTGATATTTTAATCTGATCGAAGAGAATCCAAAGATTCCAAAGAAACAGTAGCCTTGAATGTTTATAGAACCGGTGATAAAATAAGATATAGTTCTGTCAGTGACTAAGCCTGACTTTTTGTGATGTGGCTAATGAACAGTTGATCACTTCCCAGTAGAAAACAAGCATGGCATGACCACATGTTCACAAAGGTATTCTGAATTCTACCTCACAAGTTGTACGGGCATCTGTATGGAATTTCATCTAGCCAAGTTGTGATTGCAATCATTGATATGATAGCTTCTATTAACATAGGATTACATCTGATAGAATTAGCCCAGTCAGAGTGGTTAGCACTTTGTTTCAAAACAAAGGCCAAAGAAACCTTTCCATGAAGAGAAGACAAAAAAAATGAAGAAACACAATTGTTGACAATCTTGAGAAAGGCAAATCACTGCATATCACATTGAAATGAACCAATGGTGCTTTATTTGAAATACTGTGGCTGTGGGGTCTGACCCCAAGTTGTTTGCCAACAGCATGAGGAGTTGTTGACTCTGAGAGAACAACAGACTGGTGCAGGGCACTAATAATGGGGATAACATCCCCCATTAGGAAAAAGAAGCAGAGGAGACAAACCTGAGGATGGTGACCAGGGAGGCGGACCAGTGAGGGGCTCTGTTGCTGAAGGACACACAGTTAGCGAGCTGTTGGCGAGCTACTGGCGACTTGAGGTCAAAGGACTCACACCAGGCTGTGGGGTGCTGGAAACTGGTTCATGAGAACCAAGTATTGGAATCGGGATTTGAGAGGGTGCTGATTGTAAGAAGGACTTCCAAAAGGCCCTGGGTGCTGAAGGGTTCCTCATTGTGTTGGAGGAGTGCATCTGGTGATTTGTCTGAACTTAAGTCTTGTGTAGCTTCAGAGTCAGCAGGAGAGGGGGGCGTGGCAAGATGGCGTAGAGTCTAGACATGCAATCTCGACCTCTCTGGCCAGACTTTTAAATACCTGTTTTTTTAACCCTTTGTTTCCAAGTTTAAATTTTTTAAATTTTAGTTTAAAGTATTAAGGAATTATTATGGCCACTAATGGTAAAAAGACTAAATCTCAAGTTCAAAAGAAAATACATTTCGAAGTGCTGAAGATTTGGGGCCTAGACGACTTGAAGCAGCCCCAGGCTCAATTTCTTCATTGCCTAAATCCTAAGGATCACCTGTGGAGGCTGAAAAGGAAATGCATCAGGCAGCATTACAATCTGAAGAAGTCATTTTTCTTCGCAAAAGGATGAGAAGACAACAAGATGCGGGGGGGTGGGTGGGGGGGGGAGACCAGCGGCGACTCCCTGAAGAAGTCAGGATGCCGTTGCTGGGAGTCCAGACCCACAATAAATCTTTTAAAATGCCTTTTGTTGAATTGCAGCAGGAGCTGCAGTTACCTTGTTCTGCCACTATGTCAGAGAGAGCAGAGCTGAGCTTTACTGAATCACAATTGAAGGCAGGTATTCAAGCTGTTATAAAACCTGGAATGGATTTGTTGACATCTCAAATGAATGAAATGGTTCAAATGAACGCTGGTATGAAGGCACGTGTGGATGTATCTTATGAAGAATTTTTAAAAATTCAGACTGCTTTTTTGGACTGTAAACAACAAGTGACTTCTAACACAGAAAAAGTATTGAAGGTGGAAAAATCAATCATAGAATTAGGAGAACGTGAGAAGGAACTAGAAAGAAAAATTGATTATATGGAAAATCAAAGCAGAAGGAATAATGTGAAAATTGTTGGTTTGCCAGAAGGTATAGAAGGACAAGATCCTCTTCATTTTTTTTAAAGACTGGATTCCGCAAATATTAGGGCAAGAATTTTTCTCTGGGGGTTTGGCACTGGAAAGAGCCCATAGTGCTTTAAGAAGAATACCCTCAGCTGGTCAACTCCCGAGACTAGTAATAATTCGATGTCTGAGTTATTTGGATAGAGAAGCAATACTTCGACTTGCAGTACAAAATGCGAGACAACGACAAACCCCATTATTGATTCAGAATAGCAGAGTCTTTTTTTATCCTGATCTGAGTCAAGAGGTCATTCAACATCAACGTAGATTCAATCCAGTTAAAGAAGTTTTGTGGCGTAAAGGTTATAAGTCTACAGCACCCTGCAGTGTTGAAGGTGTTTTATGGAGACTTATCAATTTCGGTTTTTTGAAACTGATTGTGAAGCAATGATTTTTGCTGATTCATTGCCAGATATAAGAGGACAAAGACATAGTCCACCATTATTTCCTAAAGAAAAATCTGGTTGCTCTGGAAATGGAAGAAATGGCAGAGATGGGAAAAACGGGAATGGAAAGAGTTTACCTCCTTCTGAAATGGGATCTTCGAGATTGGAATCTTCTGGATGAAAAGAAGAATTTTTTTTATTCTATTTTTTTCTTTTGTTATTATGAGATTTTGATGTTATTGACTGGCTGGGGAGGGAGAGATGTGCACTAAATTCTTTACTAGTCATCAGCCACTGGTGGGTGACCCACACCCAAATTTTGTTTAGGGGATTACTACCTTTTGGTAGGTTTTTTTCGGTGGGGGGGGGGGGGCGGATTTTCTTTTTTTTTCTTTATTATTTTTTATTTTTATTTTTAATTTTTTTTAGTTTTTAATTTGTGATTTTTTTATTGGAGGACCTATATACATTGATTTGAGTTTCTATATAAAGATATTATTGGTACTTAGTAATAATAGTACATATGTCAAAGTTGAGATTTGCTACTTTTAATGTTTGAGGATTAAATAGTCTGATTAAACGTAAGCGAGTCTTGGCGTATATTAAGATAATTAAAATTGATACTGCCTTTTTATAAGAAACACATTTGAATGTGAAGGAAAGCATGAAATTAAAAAGGGACTGGGTTGGGCATGTATATTCTTCTTCATTTAATTCTAGAGCTAAAGGTGTAGCAATTTTGATACATAAAAATTTATCTTTTGAATTACAATCAATGGAGGAAAAGGCAGGATGTATTCTTAAATTGAATTGTAAGATTTTTAGTGAATTTTGGACTTTACTTAATATTTATGCTCCAAATGCAGATAATGACATAATCAAAGTTTATTGCATTGGAGATTTAAAGGTGTGAAAAATTTGGGAGATTGTTTTAAAGAGGGTAAGTTTTTATCTTTTAATCAGATGTGGGAAGATTTTAGTATTGATAAGAATTCTTTATTTCTTTATTATCAAATTCAATCTTTGGTAAAATGTATGTTTGGTAGAGATATGATTTTACCTAAAATGACTAAATTTGAGACTTTTCTTATGAAGGTACCAGAAAAGGGTTATATTATATTTTACGTATCAAATATTACAGGATGGTATAGTTAAAAAGGGTTGGGATAGATCTAAAATTAAATGGGAAGCGGATATTGGTTTTATTTTTTCTGAAGAGGATTGGTTAGATATCTGTTATGATCGTGTAACTAGATTGATAAATGGAATGATTAATTACAACTTTTTACATCAATTATATTGACACCTGAAAAATTTAAAAAATATGCTTTTAATGAAGCAGATTTGTGTTTTAGATGTGGTGATAAGGTTGGAACTTTTCTTCATGCTGTTTGGTCATGTATACATATACAATCTTTTTGGAAGAAAATTCAATCATTTTTAGAATATCTGTATAAGATTAAAATAGTTTTAGATCCAACAGTATTTTTATTGGGTAGTTTGCAACCTTTGAAAGGTTTGGGATTAGATAAGTTCCAACTTGCTTTTGTATATTTAGCTTTATCTGTAGCAAAAAAATGTATTGCTAGTATGTGGAAAGATACAAATATGATTGATATTAATAGATGGCATAATGGATGAAATATTGTTTAATAATGGAAAAATTATGTATGTTTCACATGATAATTATAATTTTTTTATTAATAAGTGGCTGTTACACTCAGAATATTTACATTTCAATTTATATTGATTAGATTTTAATATGTATATTTATTTTTTTATATTCATTTTTTTTTCTTTTTTTATGGCTCTTCTTAGGAGAGTTGGCTGAAGGGAGGGGGTGCTTTTCTTTTTTTTCTAGATATATATAGAAAAAAAATCTTCACGTTCATGTTTAATTGCTGTATATGTCATATATTATTTGTGTTTTGAACGAATAGATAAAGTTTTTTTAAAAAGTCAGCAGGACAGCTGGAGGCGAATCCATGGACACTCAGTGACTCTTTCTCTGACTGTAAGGAGTGCCAGGTAGTGCCAATGGCAAATCTTTTGTTGCCTTATGGCAGACTAAAGGGACTTTCGCTTGATATTACATGACAATAAATAGGATCTGATTTGCCAAATTGGTCTTTGCAGTTTCAATGAAAAGTCATCAAGCTGGAAGTTATCTCAACTTCTCTCTCCACAGAAGCTGTCTGATTCACAGAGCATCTCCAGTACTCTGTGTATTTATTTGAGCGTTTGAAGGTGTTTATGCTGCAAATTAGTTTTGCCTCTCCCAACTTCAATAACCACATTATTATAACCTTCCCTTCCTGTGTGTATAGATCTTTCTTTTAATTGCATCTGCACTATTCATCTCAGCTACTCAATCAGGTCATGATTCTCACTTTTTCTCCAGTCTTATGATAAACACTTTTCTCCTGAATTGCTTTGCTATTGTATTAATGGCCTCTTGTTTTGGATTACCCCAACATAGAAACATATTCTACTCCTTTTCAAACTCCTTCATGATGTTCATGCAGTAATCATCATTCTTGCCTATTATGTCCCACCTACCCAAGTGATCAAGACCACAGATGATTGGATAAGAGTGAAAATGTAACTCATCACAAATCAGCTGCGAATTCGGCTCTTGTTATTTTATGGACTGCCTGGCATTCTGCAGGTGAAACAACATTGAATATAATCCAGCCACATACCCTATTCACTTGGAATAACTTGACCCATTTCAGATTCCATTCTTTCCACTGTCAAAACAATGGCTAGATGAGCACCACAGAAGATCCTGCTGCATTCAATTAGAGCATGGTTGATTTGTTACTTCCATTCTGTCTCTCTTCCTGTCTAAACCATCTTCATTACTCTGACTCAACACTTCTGCTCATCTAAATCTTGAATACATCCAATTGTCTCAGAAATCACAGAGTTTTGTGCAGGGAGAGAATTCTGAACATTTACTCTCTTGTCCTAAACATTTCTTTCCTTTTCCTCCCAGTCTAAATGGCCTGGCTGTGGAATTAAGGTTCGACACCCTTGATTCACCAACAAAAACAAATTCCTGCACCTCACGTGTCCAAATAACTTCATTCAAATTAACTTTTGACATCAAGTTAATGCAATATGACCTCAAATGTAATCAACCAAATCCTGTTTAATCCACTAAACCAGTTCTGATGGTCATTTATCCTTATGGTGGTCATCACAGTGAGTACTGAAATGCTACTTGCAAAAACATAACATCATGAATAATTATATTTTATAATAAAATTCATACCACAAGTTAAAATGAAAACTTATTTGGCTCTTCAGTCCATCCAAATGAAAACAAAGGTTTTTGTTCAATCCTGAAATTGAATTCTTGTCTGGCTCCAGAGTTGGATGAAATTATAATAGAAAATTTCTATCAGATCAGTTAAGGGATCATATGCAAGAAAAAAAAATCAGACAAACATGATACTTTTCTTTAAGAATAGTTCAAAAGCTGCCAATTCTTTTCTGACTCTCTGCTGTTACATTTTAGAAGTGTCTCAGCTGTGAATTCATGGTGAATAGTTACGTACCCCAGACGAGTCGACAGGCAGCTGAATACAGCTTAACTGCCCACTCGCATCCTCCCTCTTCGGGACTTCCTGAAGTGAAACAAACATGGTGTCGATATTGAGGTGACTGAAATACATTCAGCTTAAATATTTCAGACACGGGAAAGAAAAAGCACAGTTAACTGAAGAAAACTTTTTCCAAAAAAAATGTAATTTCTTTTCAAATATTGTCACAGGAGCAGTTCACATTTAATCACAACACAGGCAAAGCATTTTATAGTAACATCCAAGTAACCAATCTCTATATTACAGCTTATAGCAAACCTGAAAAACCCAGAGAGATTTATTGTTACCCGTTTGAATGAATCATTCTCAATATTCAATTCCTTCAAGAACAAACTCTCTACCTAACTGCAGACATCTTGTAACTGAAATGCAAAGTTATCTCAAGTCCAAGTCTATCCTCAACTCAAGTGAAGCACTTCATCTTGTATATTTGTCAAGAAATTTTAGCTTATTTGGTGAACATGCAAACAGCCAGCAACTTCATACAGTCACATAAAATGTTTTGCTAAAGCTGCAAAACTTTCATTATGCTAAAAATACTGAGATGCATGTCAGGCTTCTGCTTCCATCATGCAAAAGAATATCCCAAACATCATTGAGCAGCCAAGGTGTTTTTTATAAAATTGGGTCATTTTCAAATTATTGGTAGAATGTAGCAACCACCATTGTTAGCAAAGATGTGGACTGAAAATATGAGAATGTGTTTATGTGCTGTAAACCACCGCTAAGTCAGAGGAATAAGTTTAGAACAGCTTCAACTTGCTCAAGTAAAGAACACCCAATGGAGACCACAAATAGCTTGGATAAGGTGTGAGACCTAACACTTGCTGTGTAACAATCACTCAATCAATGACTTTTGACAAGCATTGGTCCTCTGCTATCCATCAAGAACCATTGACTGGAGATCAGAATACATATTTTGGATGAAACTTGGTTCTCTGATCAGTTCAGCAGCTGGCACAAGTTTAATAACCTTGATTAGTCAAGTACAACATAATTTTGCCAATGTAAGATCGTCAATCGGTGGCATTGGAAGAATGTTTAGCTGGTTGAAGCCCAAACTAAATGGTGGCATGAGTAGAATTTTCAAGACAAACTAAATCAGCTAAATCTTGTTTTATATCAACAATCTTCTGAAATATGACAAATTCATGTAGTTCAAAGTTGTTATTGACTGTAACAAGTCCAGTAGCAAGAATAATATACCATCGTTAGCTAAGAAATATCACGGTGCTTCCATCATTCGTAATATCATTCAGTTGAAGTTGGTAGCGAGGGAAAGGCTTAAGATGTATATCAAAATGGTTCTTGCCAAGAGAAGGCAAGATTATATTTGATAATTATACATTGGGAACATTAACAGGTCCTGATAACAATAAATGAAACTATGGCTTTGAGCTGAGAAACCACTGGTTCCACAGAAGAATGGTATTTCACCTCAGTGATCTGGAATACTATGCTATGTGCATGAATAATTGATAGCCATTATCAAATTAGTACATTGGAGATAAAATTATGTCAGTTCCAACAGATCTATACAATATAAATATCCTGAAATATTTGGAGTTTGGAATTATTCAGGAGGTGTTGCAATATAGGCGTAGTGAGCATTAACACAAGCAAAAACTTGTCTTAATAAAAAAAGTTCACAACTTAACTTTCACTGATACTTTAAGGCTATTGAAACCGATTATTAGGTGTGGGAAATTCTGATTCTGTAGCATTGTAACTATGTAGGGGAGGTTAATAAAGTATATTCATAGTTGTCCCACATTGAAATCCTCAAACTGAGGTTAGGGAAGGCATTAGAGTGGCTATCTTCTGTCACTTGATAAACAGTTCAGGAATGCCGGTTTTAAAATGTAAACTTTCGACAAGTAGCACGAATAACATGCACTTCTGGCCCACGAGCCTGTCCATCCAAATACACCAATCAAGCTTCAACCTAGAAGGGTGGAAGAAAACCCAGAGGAGCGCCCTGCAAAAACTCACACAGACACAGGGAGAACTCCTTATAGACAGCGCCAGATTCGAACTCGGGTCGCTGGCATTGTAATAGTGGCATTGTGCTAACTGCTATGCTAACCGTGTTACCCATAATGTCACTTAATATTATGGCTGTTTCTACATCCAGGGAGTCACCCTTCAACACTGGAAGTAAAGTGGTATATTTTGCTTTTCTGGTATTTGGATATTCAAGTAGGTTATGCCAGTTGGGATGTAATCCCACTGCAAATGCATAATTCTGCAAAAGTTATTTAAGTTAAAATGTTAAAGTAGGTAATTATAGTCTTGAAACTGCAGTTAACATTCATTGTGTGTTTAAGAAGTCATTATGCTGTAAAGTGTGAGAGAGTCTCCAGGTGCAGGAGGAACTCAGCAGGACACACACCCACACACCCTTCCATAGGAAGTAAAGGGTCAGCAACGTTTCTGGGCTGAGCCCTTCATCGCTTGTTTAGCTGATTTATTCTCTAGATGAAGCGGCACAGTTAGCGCCACGCTGTAACAGCGCCAGCGATCGAGACCGGGGTTCAAATTCTGCGCTGTCCATAAGGAATTTGGATGCTCTCTCCATGTCCACGTGGACTCTGGTTTCTTCCCATCCTTCAAAAACGTACTGGAGATTGTAGTTCAATTGTAGTGCAATTGGGCAATATGGGCTTATGGGCTGAAAGGGCCTGTTACCTTGCTGTATATCTAATTTTAAAAAATTACATTTATAACTGGTTTATAATGAATAAAGACCTTTAACATTTATGAGCTTTAAGCTCCTGAGTCGCATTCACAGTTACCACACTGGGGAGTGACTAGGACGCCATTTCTCAGCTCGGGGGAAGCTGTTTGAACTCAATTAATTTTACACATGTCCTGAAATGAACTAATTCAGAGATCCATGATCAATTAGTGCATCCACTTGAAATTGTTGCTCTGACTTTGCACAATCAATGCCATTTAGATCACATCAATTTCATCATTCAGAAAGCAAATCATACAGTAAGAGATGCTTATGTAGTTTGGCTCGTTCCTCAGGATGGAATTCGTAAGTATGTTCCATTAAGATATTAAAGTCCAATATTTTTCTTGACATTATTGAATGTCATTCTTCCCCTTTTCTATCTTGAGTTTCAGTGGTTTGCCCTGTTGCTAACGCTGTCTCGGACCAAAAGGTGGTATACTATTTGTCATACAGCAGAGAACTTTTTAAACTTTGTCACTCTCCTTTTGAAAGAGTACATTTGAAATGGTCCAGAGAACTGGCAACATGGGCTCCAGTTTGAAGGGCAACTGGGACTGAAGTAGATTGAGTGAAAAGGAGACAAGAGATATATTTGTCCATCTAAAGTGGGATCTTCCCTCAAGAGTGCAAGTCGAGGGTCAACAACACTGATGATTATTAATGTTCAGACACCTCTTGCCTCAGCACCTGGACTCAGTAGTGAAGCAAAGGGAAATTTGCTTGACTCATGTAGAACATATTGTCCTGTCTGCAAATGGGAAGGTTTTTACATTTACCTTTTGGGGAATGTGTCTAGTTCTCTCTTGCCCAGGCCTAAAACAGATAATTGATGCCCAAAGGCTCAGTAGTGTTAGTGGGATACTATTTTTCTCTTGTTGGAATCTACAAAGAAATGTTTTTTTTAAAATTTGGCAGCAGCTTTGAAATAACCCTGTACCTGGACAAAATTTGAGATAAAAAGGAATTCTTATTTATCTGTTATCATGTTCTAGTGGGGTATATTTATTGAAAGATGAGGCTTGGCTGTTTGGCTACAGAAGAACCGTGACTAACTTGATTTACATGACTGTGATTCATATTAAACCATTTAGAATCATAAAGCACATAAGGGGTGGGTGGGTGGGTGGGGGGGGGGGGGAGCTGTGTGAAAGAACATATTGTGCCTGATCTTGCAAACAGCCTCAGCTATGTGCTCTCCCCATAGCCACACATATTTTCTCATTTAACTTCATATGGAGTTGGAAGTTACTATTGAAGTTTGTTAAAATGTTCAGTGGAAAAAAAAATTTTTATTAATTTCTCCCTGTTTATTTTGCCAATTACTTTAATCAGTGTCCTCTAGAAACGAGTAGGCACTATTACCTAATTTTGTACAAATGGGGAGGATGAAACATTGTCATAAAATATCTCTATAGCCTTCTGGCCACAAGGGGGACCATGTCCTAAATAATAATTCTGAAACCATTAGTTTAAAATTTTTGTTTTTGTGCTCGAAACATTTTATAAAGCATACTCTTTGAGAAAAACCTTTATCAACTTGTCCCGTCAATTCCAAAGTCTTATGCCCTGGAAACCACAGGGATCTCGGTTCTTGCATCACTATAACATTGTGGCCTTGAGCTAAAATGCATTTCCTCTGATTTGTAGCATGGAGAGACCATGGAGAGATTAGGAAAATTTGAAAAGCAAATTAAATAGCACATTCAGTGTTATAACCGAGCTCCTGCTCTCTCTGCACCATTTCATATCTTCCTCCAAAGCTCTCCCATCTCCTTATGTGTTTCTCTTTGGAGTCAGAGTGAAAGAATATATGCAAAACCAAAACACAGCAGTCGCTAGAAATTTGAAATATTACAGAAACTACTGGGAATAGTCCAGGCAGCAGCTGTGGAGAGAGAAATCGAGTTATTGTTTCAGGCATGTGAAAGGCTTGAAACATTAACTCCTATTTCTCCTACAGATGCTGTGACCTCCTGTGTATTTTCAACATGTTGTAATCTACTGTAAAGAAAGAGATGATCCATTGAATGGCAACTAGACAAATTTGAAAACGATTCACATCCAATACCAACACTTCCAGCCTTAAATCTAAAGTTAAAATAAAACACTTAACAAGATAGACCAATCAAAATAAGAAGGCTGCCTGATAATGCAAAGTATTTGGAAATTGATGTGATCTGATATGGCAGAATGCAGTCATGCCCAAAGAGGCTGTCAGGCTAGTCTCCATTAAAGTGTCACCTTATCAGCAAGTTTTATGTCTGACTTGTCACAGCCAAAACAGATTGTAAAATCCACAGAAACACCAACATTGATCATTTTAACAGTTCATTTTAAAATTACAAAATTGTGACATAACTAACAGGATAATAGGTTGATTTGTAATTTTTATAATATTTGGATTTATTGGGAAGTAAGCTTAGCCTTTCATTCACAGTAAAATATCAGATTCAAAGTTACACCCCATCTAATTCACAGCATTGTTGAACCATTCTTACAGATTAATTCAATTACATATTTGACAGTAAATATTTGCCTCGAGCATGTTCTCTGCTCAGGTGGCTGAATTTGAATAAGTTTCTGTAGATTCCAAGATGACAGACAAGCACTATGAGGCCTGACATTTGTCTATATAGTCCTAAAGTTAAACATGCACTTGTCACTTTGGGCTTCACAAACAAGTTCCAGTTGAAATGGAAGGAAATAAGTTGATTCCGTTCTCAAACATGCCTAGTTGAGAATTAGTTATGCATATAACTTTTAAGATGGAGATATCTTCCATTTGACATGGAATAGTATAACAAAGAAACAGGCCCTTTGGCCCACAATTTCTGTGGGTCAAACTTGATCCCAATCTAAACTCAACCCATATGACTGCACATGGTCTTTTTCCCTTCTGTTCATTTGCCTGCCCAAGTACCATTGAAATGGTCCTATCATACCTGCTTCAACTGCTTGCCCTGACACCTTCCACTTTCTATGTAAAAAAAAAGTGCCTCATAAATCTCCCTTTCATTTTAGAGCTCTGCCTTCCAGTATTTGACATTTCCATACTAGATAAAAATGGTTCTGATTATCTACACTATCCATGCCACATAATTTAATATGCTTTTATCAGGTCATCCAGCTTCCTACACTCAATATGTTCTTCTGGATAAATGTTTTTTATATATAGTTATATATAGTTGGAAACTACATTTAAATAGGGTTGGTCATTTAATAGGATGTTGAAAAATGGAGGCTCCTTGCTCTGTGGTTACACTACCCCACCTCTAACTTATTAAGACACAATCCTCTCAACATCCATTCCAATTCTTAAGTAACATTCATATATGCATTTTCTAGCAGGGTGCATTGGACAGTGAAAAGAGATTAGATATTCTCATTGGTTCCCCTCATCCCAAGAAGAGCTGATAACTAAAACCCAAGTAAGGTAAACTATATCCTCAGATCAGACTAAATATTTCCCCCTTTTTAATGATTTGCTGATGTGGCACAATTAATATTTTCCAAATGAAGATGTTGCAGGATTATATCAACTGATCTGCTTATCATATTTATTTCTTTATGCAAAGGGTGGTAGGGATGTGGAATGAGCTTCCGGCAGACGTGGTTGAGGCGGGATCATTGGTTACATTTAAGGAAAGACTGGATAGTTACATGGAGAGGAGAGGACTAGAGGGGTATGGACCGGGTACTGGTCAGTGGGACTAGGAGGGTGGGAATTTGTTACGGCATGGACTAGTAGGGGCGAACTGGCCTGTTCTGTGCTGTAAGTGGTTATATGGTTATATGGTTATATCAACAGATATACTTAAAGGGAGAGTATATTCATCCAAATCGTCATATTGGAAAAGGAAGATTGGACTATGCGTCATCTGCTGTCAAATCCTTCCCTCACTAAAAAGCTTGAAAATTGTTGTACTTAACTTGAGATGTCATTGACAGGGACAACCCATGAAAACATCTGACTCCAGAGAATTCCCAAACAGAAGTTTGCTGGCTCAAATAACAATATTGAAAGGTACGACTAAATGTACAATGATCCTTTGATGCAGCAAAATCCAATACATAGAGACCTCCTTTAACAATTGCTGAAAATATTCAACTTCAAACTAACAAAGTCAATTCATCAGGATCACTTTGTCAAAACCTTAACTTGGTTGCCAGATTCACCTGAAGAACGGGCAGGCTTTGCTAATCACACTACTGACAGATAAAAAGCATTCTCATTGACAGATAACAAGGTGTCCAACAGTTCAAAGTGGGGGTTAATATCCCTGTTATCAGTGGGCCCATTTTCTGGATTTCACTGTGGGGTTTCCTCACATACCACTTAATTCATTGGACCAGACAGATTCTCCTCAGGGGGCCTTGCTCCCTGCACTTAGCACTGGGATTCTACAACTAGCCTACAATCAGCTGCATCAAATCCAAAAGGCTTGAGTTGCTGGATGAGGACATCTTTGGACATGCTGTGGATTCTTCATCGAGTTCACTTGTACCATTAGGCTCTGTTTTCTGGTTCAAACGTCTCATCAAGTCTGAGACTCGTGTGTTCAGATATTTGCGTCCCAAAGTCAGAGAGTCATGTGGCATGGGGACAGGACCTTTGGCACATGCTGGCCCAGTTCTGGCCTTCTTACTCGAGGAAGGATGTACTGGGTTTGAAAGTGGTCCAGAGGACGTTCACCAGGTTGATTCCAGAGATGGGGGGGGGGGCGGGGGTGGGTTAGCCTCTGAGAAGAGATTGAGTCGTCTGGCTTGAATTTAGATGAGTAAGAGGGGATCTTATAGAAATGTTTAAAAATATGAAAGACATAGATAAAATTGAGGAAGGAAAGTTTTTTTTCCCATTGGTGAGGGATTCTAGAACTAGGGGATGTAATGTCAAGATCCAAGGAATTAAGAGTTATGGGGAAAAGATAGGTAGGTGGAGATGAGCCTATCATCAGATCAGCCATGATCTTATTGAATGGCAGAGCAGGCACGATGGGCTAGATGGCCAACTCCTGCTCCTATTTCTATGTTCTTATCTACACTTATCTGATTTCATTCTCTCTATTCTTCAATCAAAACCCTCAAATTCTACTATTCGGTTACACACTAGAGCAGTTTGCTTTCAACACACATTATTGAGATGAGTGAGGAAAATGGAGTACCTGTATGAAACCCGTGCAACTACAGGGAGAACATGCAAGCTCGACACAGACTGCACTTGAAGACTGGACCAAACCAGGTCAGCGGACATGTGAAGTAGCATCTCCACAAGCCGCACTACTTTCCTCTCCAAGTCCTGTTACCTACACTTAGGCCGATTTTTGTCGGTAGTTTGTAGCATTTTTCCAGCAAGATAGGATATAGAGCATTCTAGCAAAGTACAGGCCCTTCAGCTAACCTATAGAAACCTAAATGATTTGAAGTTTAAATTTTAAACTTACATTTTAAATTTAGACATATGGCACAGTCTTTTTCGGCCCATGAGGAAGTGCCACCAATTACACCCATTTGGCTTACACCCCTGATACGTTTTGAAGGGTGGAAGGAAATCAAAACACCCGGAGAAAAACTACATACATGGGGAAAATGTACCCCACGCAAACTCCCTACAGACAGCATGGGATTTAAACCCCCATCCCCATCTTTGGCACTGTAACAGCATTGCTACATTAACCATGACGCCTGGTCCAATATATAAAGAAATGTCAATGTATCATGGAAATAACTTTATTGTTTATTTTTTCATAGTCCTGGAAGGAGTATTGAGTAAATTAATTCAGCAATAATTACCTTATAAATCTATTTTGAGCAGTGGAACATGTTGGAATGCAAAAAAGCATTTTAATGTATTTGTTAAAGTATTTTAAAAATTATTTTAAATTAATCCCACTCTGTCTATAAAGAGATTGTACGTTCTCCACCTGTTTGTGTGGGTTTTCCATGGGGGCTCTGGTTTCCCCCACCATTCAAAAATGTACCGGGGGTGTAGGTTAATTGGGTGTAAATTGGGTGGCACGGAATCGTGAGGCAAAATAGCCTATTTAAAAAATTTAAAGAGCCATACATTCAATTTTGGTTGAGAAGACTGCCCTATTTTAAAGGCATCTGAATGGAATCCTTGGATTCAATGGCTTCCTTTTACTCCTGTGTTATTGCTTGAGTTGACACACACACACACACACACCTTTATTATGTGCTGTGTGTGTATCAGGCGGCTGGGAATAGCAGTGAACATTAGGAAATGCTATCAGCAATCACATATAGCATTAAGCTACATAGCACAAACAAATACTGACGGTCATGCATCGCTCAGAGTTATCACATATTATTTTACCTCAGTCTGAAATCCTTCCACCAAAATAGCAACTAACAAGTTAAAGAGAACATAGTTCCCAAATGTCATGAGGGCAATGAAGTACAAAGCAGCCCATGGAGATGTGGAGGCCATCCCATTGTAGAGGACCTTGTTCCAATCCTCTTGAGTCAAAATCTGTGGAAGACATCAAAACATTCATCATGAATGAACACAGATCTAAATTTTCAATTGCATTGCACAAATGATCTTCATCCTGATGCAGCATATCAAAATTTCTACAAATCATTATTTCTGCATAATTTATGTGACATCAATCAGTATTTCCTGGAGTGAACTGAGGCAGCCAGGGAGAGGAGATGCCCATTTAGTTGTTTGAATTTGCTTTTTCATGAATAGAGAATGACATGTAGCTCTTAATTTAATTGTTTTCAGGAGGATTTTGTTTTAACATTGTCCTAAATTGTGTACTAATGACACATCCTTCTCCTCAGGCGACCAAATACTCAGAATACTTAACTTGCATTCAGTGTTAATCTTTACTTTCCTTGTCATAAACATATATTCAAGGGAGCTTTGGAATTGTCAACTGTTTAGAATTTGATAGCTTTCTACACCCAGAATTATGTGTCTCTGGTTTAACTATCTCAAGTTAATTACGTTGAAAAGGGTGAAATTCTAGACTGACTGGGGTAGATTTTGACATTATCTTGCATCTCCTCAACTGTTATTTCCATACAGGAGATCTAAAACAGCTAACCTTTCTTATTACTCATTCTACACTATTGGGCAAACGAGACATTATACTGACTCTGCACTGTGAGGTGACTAGAATTTTTTATAGTATTCATTATAGCCATTTTACCAAGGAAGCAATCTAATTGGAAGTATAAATAAATGACAGTAGTGTGCGCCTGCATTTAAAGGGGGAATACAACAGCGTGATTGAACCAATATCAAGTTAATTCTGCAAATGTCAAATGGAATATTAATTAAATCCTCAAAATTAGAGGATTGAATGGGAAAGCTCTTGAGAGCATAAATGCATGTAATGAATGACAGAGAGTTGGCAGCAGATGTTCAATCAGTTTGATTCTTTTCCACAGGTAATGCATCCCAAGCTCATGATGCTTGGCATGGGACTTTGATTTATATTTCTGATAAACAGATGGCAGAAGAAGTTTCTATGTTGAAACCCTCTGGAAACGTGCTTCCTGATAACCACAGGGCATTCCACTTTTGTCGCCAGTTCTGCCGCATGTCTCTCATTAAAACAACAGCAATGCGAAGCCAGTGGCTGATTGCTTAGGCTACATTTGGTGCCAAACATGATTCCCATCATCTGTACTCAGAGGACATTTCTGATAACTGGATAGTTGGGATGCCCTTGAATGTCGCAACTTGCCTGAAGACATAACCCCTCATAACAAGGACTTGGAATTCCTTTTGCCAAAACCATGTGTGAATCCAGAGTACGTGACATTCAGGTATGCCAATTCTTTGCTATAACTTTCAAGTAATTCTAAGAGTCAGTGTTAGATCCAAGTAGCTGTCATAGTTGGATAAGAGCCATTCTTGATGGAATAGGAAAGCATGAACATCTCTTGATTTGCTTCCTGTCAGTCTTTATGGCGTAGAGTCTTTGACATGGAGAATGGATTTCCAGACTATTATTGTAGGTTTAATTGTAACAGTGATATTTTCAAAATGAGTGAAAAAAAATAATCACGAACATATGGTTGATAGAAATCTGCTGCCAAAACAAAACATTATCTCCTTGAGAAATGATTTTAAAATGAAGATTCTAGATCTCACTTGTGGGGGATTGGCAGCCCCTTCAGAGTAATACTGTCACCATCTGTGCACCAGTTTTACCAAAACAAGTGATAGCTCCTGTGAAGAATCTTGGGGTACTTATTATGTTAAAGGAGCAATAAAAGTTTAAGTTAATGTTTTATACGCATAAGTTGATATAGGCTGGCCCAGAGGTACTATAATGTTTCTAACATCCAAGGCAAGTTTGGGATTCAAGTGTATCAACACAATGTACTTTGCCAACAATCGTTTCCAAATGGGTCTTAGGGTAAGCTCTTGATTGAATACAAAGGAGGTTATTTTCCACTGCTCAAGCATGCATGAAATTGAAATGTAGTTATGCAGAGCAGAGGTCTAACTGCATATTCCATACTCATCACCATTACTGTTGAAAGAGGGTTTCTCCTTAGCGGTGAGCATAAGGCTTCTCATTCACTGAAGCTTTATCTCAGGGTTTCAATGTCATATTTTGAAAAGGGGTAGGTTGCTGGTGGGGTGTGTTGTGGGCCTAAACTCGAAGGGTTCCAGAAATTACAGGAACTTCCCACTGGGTGGATTGCTGTTGGAGGTTAGAGGAGAGCCAACATTGCCACTCAGGGGTTATTCAGGTTAGGCCTGCATGAGAATTGTTTGGATAAAAGGAGGGAATCCTGTGCTGATATTGTCTGAATCAGACAACTTTCTATTCAAGTACTGGGCATTCCTCCAATACTGAGCTGCTTGCAATCCTATCTCCAGTCACTCACTTCCTCATCCTTTGTTCTCTTCCCACTTCCTTTCCTCTTTCTTCTTCCTCAACAATTTCCTTCCACTCCCTCACTCACTCTCTCATTCCTCCCTCACTCCCTCATGGCTGTATTCCTGCTGCCCTACATCTTCTCCCTCCCTCCCACTTCCACAGCATCCCTCCACTCTGCCTCCATCATTCTCTACTCCCTTGTTGCTTCAGCTGTGAAAGCAGTTAATTTGTCAGTTAAGCAAGAAAATCTGCTGGTGCTGGGGTTGAATGCAATGCACAAAAGTTCTAGAGAAAAACAGCAGGCACATGCCTGGTTGAATCACCAGACTAATAATCCAGAGGCCTGCGTTCAAATCCCACCATAACAACTGAAGTTAATCTGGAATTTGAGAAGAAAACAAAATAAAGACTAATTAGTCTAAACAAAATAAAGACTAATTAGTCTATTGATCCATTTTGTGAAAAGTGTAAACATTTTTGAAGCCTCACAGATTCATGTGTTTTAGGAGTGACCTAAATTCGGAAGATATTGCCAGAATAGTTTTCGTTCTCTGTCAACGATTTTTAAGGTTAAATTAGATCCATGCCCTTTAACTGCCCTGTTTGCTTTTTCACATGAACTGCATAAACTTTTATCAGCACCTCAAGAGAAAGTTTCAGCTTTGAGCTCGTTGATAGCCAGTTTTAATGAAATGGAAAGATGAACTCTCATCGACTCATGCATATGACGTAATGTCACATCTAAATTTATAGAAAATTAGGTATAGCATTAAAGATAAAAAGTTTCAATTTGAAAAAGTATGAGGGGCTCATTTATAGAATGCTATCATTAATTGGCAGTTTTAGGTGATTTGGGTGATCTAGGGCTGATCCGGCCATCTTCTGGAGGCCGCGACTTGATCCAACTTTCTATTTCTCCTGTAACCTTGATTAGAAGGAGAGGTTAGGTTAGTATTAGTTTTAGGGGATTTTTTTTCTTTTAGATAAGTGGATTTAAGGGGTTTAATTTTTATTATCCTGGATAATATCCCTTTTTTTCCCAGATTTTATGACGGTGTAATGAATTTGCTATAATAGTATTTAACTGATTTATATGTATAATCATTTTAATAGAGAATCACATTTAATAATAAGAGATGGAATGTAATATTTGTCGAATTGTGCATTTATACTTTTGTTATGTATATTTTATATATGGACTAGTATGTTAATAAAAATATTTTAAAAAGAAAAGAAAGATTCTGTATTGATGGCAATGATGAACTACTGAATAGTCTCAGAAGTGTATTTGCTTCACTAATGACTTTCCTAACTTGCCCAGTGACTGCGAATTCTAACCCTGTGGTAGATTATGGAGTAGCCAGCCACTGTTAGGTGTATCGACCGTTATGTTCAAACAGAGAAATAATAAAATTGGATGGGCCAGCCAGCAAAGTTGTTTCCAGCCCAGACATTTTGGCAAATTCATCCTTATGAACATGTGGGGACTAGCATCTTATATGGGAGAGCTGTCTCATCAACAAGTCAAACACATGAGCCAGACTTTGCCATCATAATACGTCCCAGAGCTGTCATCACAGGAGTGTAATGGCAGGAGGAAGAAGCTCATAGATTCCTCATTATTGATCCAGGCCCCACTGAGTCTCATGGCATCAGATCAAAGAGGGAGGAAAGAGATCTCCTCTTGATCACCACCTACTGCCCTTACTCTGTTCTTGTCCATATCTAACATATAAGGACGAAAGATGGAGAGGAGCAAGAGCAATCTGGATGAGGAATGCATTGTTCACCACTAAGAATGGCTTGGCAGCATTACCATAGGCTAAAATGGTTGAGTCTTGAAGGACACATTTGGGTCTGGAGTTGGGAGCGAGTGAACATGGGAGTGAAATAAGAAAGTCTGCAGATTCTGTGATTGTAGTTAATACACAAAAGTGCTGGAGAGACTCAGCAGGGCTTACAGCATCTATAGGAGGCAAAGATGTATAACCAACATTTCAGGCCTGAGTCCTTCATCAAGGTCTGGGCAAAAAGAAGGCATGTGTCTGAATAAAGAGGGGGGGGTGGGGAAGGAGGAGGGAAGAAAGGACAGGGATAGGAACACAGGCCAACAGGCAAAAGATGATAATTGGTCATGGATAGGAGGACAGGAGAGGAAAGGTGAGAATTGATTATGGGATTGGGGGTAGCTTAATGAATGCAGAGCTATAGGAATGGAAACAGAGGGTTAGGGAAAGAGAGAAATGGGTGTGGGGGGAAGATAACAGAAACTGGAGAAGTCAATGTTAATGCTATTTGGTGGGAGAGTCAACAGACGGAATATGAAGTGCTTTCCTCCAATTTTCGGGTGGTCTCAGTCTGGCAGTGCATGGGACCATGGACAGACATGTCCGCATGGGAATGGGCAGGGAATTGAAATGGGAGATCCCCACTTTTACAGCAGTCAGGGTGAAGGTGCTCAACGAAGTGATCTCCTAGTCTGTGTCTTGTCTCTCTAATTTAGAAGAGGTGACAACGGGAGCACCGGGTGCAGTAGATGATCCTACCTCACCAGACCTCATCACTCTCCCTGTGGTGACACATCTGTCCATGATATCACTGGCAGAAGTTCATGTGGTGAAAAAATCTTTGATTCACCTGAGGAAACTTTTCTTCATGGTCTGTGACACTAGATATACGTATATTCCAAATGGGTCTCAGAACCGACCTGGTAGCTCAAACCTCCATGAAACATTATGGTTCATAAACAGCCACAGAGATGTAGACCACCACAACCTACAATCTCATGACCTGGTATATCCCTTACTCTACTGTCAATATAAGACCGGGATCAACCCTAATTCAAAGAAGAGTGCAGAAGGGCTTACCAGGGGTAGCATTGCCCTACTTAAAAATGATGAGGTCCAGCCAAGAGGGGTTGTAACATAGGATTACCTGCAAAATAAACTTAGGTGAGACAACAACTAGAGGACATGGGCTAAAGGTTAAAGGTGAGATGTTTAAGCGGAGCATTAGGGGGAGAGTATGGAGTTGCTAGCCAAAGTGGTGAATATGGGTGTGATTTTGACATTTTAAAAAGAAAATTGAGTAGGTTCATGGATGGGTATGGAGGGCTATGGTCTAGGTGGAGGTCAATGGGACTAGGTAGAATAATAGTTCGGCACAGACTAGATGGACTAAAGGGACCTTTTCTGTGATGTAGTGTTCTATGGTTCTAAACTACAAAGATCACATGCAATAAACAGAGCTAAACTATCTAAAAAAAAATTAAGGATCAGATAAAAGTTATGTAGTCCTACCGCATCTAGTCATGGACAATTAAATATCCATCACTCACCACTAAACTACTCAGTTTGAGTGTTGCCAAGACTACTTAACTCCAGGCAGACTAAGGAGCTGAATACCAGAGTTAAGGTGTGAGTGACCATTCTTGACATCAAGCAATTGACTCTGCGGGGCATCAAGATGTCTGGCTCCAGCTGAAGTCAATGGGTATTAAAGGAAAAACATTCGAATGTCTGGAGTTAAACCTCAAATAAAGGAAGATGGTTGTGCTTGTCAGACCTCAATCAACCAGTGCCTGGGACATCAGTTAGAGGATGGGTAGCCAAACTATGGCATCTGGGTCCACTGCATCATTTTTAAGTGGCCGAGGGTGAATTTTAAAAAGGAATATGGCCCATTAGAACAGAGCCTCGAACAATATATTGCACTGAATGTGCATTGCACTTCTCAGTTTCAACACTAGATGTCACTGCCATTTTGAACAACTACTGGACATCTGTTGCAATGTAATGTGAAAACGTTTACCCCAGTTAAAAACAAAATGTTTATCTCAGTTGAATAAACATGGCGGAACCGAAAAGATGAAAAATAGCAGGGGAGTGCCGAACATTTCAGACACGGTGTAAAAATTAATACCTTTTCACAGAAGTCATGGAGAAGTGTGTTTGTTTGATTTGCAAGAAATCTGTTAATTTTAATAGCCCATCTTTAATAGCTATATACTTACATATTGCTTCATAATTATTAAAGTGGACACTTGGGCCATGACTGTATTCACTGAGAGTTGTGGAGGAATGTTGGAGATGGCCTTGTCCTTTTCTTGATCTTTTCTCCTGTTCTTATTTTATTTTGCACTGCTTTTTAAAGAGTTTCATTTTTTTTGGATGGTCGGCTCAGTTGGTGTGGCAGTTAGTGCAACGCATTTACAGCTCCAGCTATTGGGACCGGAGTTCGAATCCCACGTTGTCTGGAAGGCGTTTGTACATTCTCCCCATGTCTGTGCGGGTTTTCCCTGGGGGCTCCATTTTCCTCCCACTGTTCAAAACGAACCGGGGGTGTAGGTTAATTGGGTGTGAATTGGGTGGCATGGACTAATGGGCCAAAATGGCCTGTTACCATACTGTCTGTCTAAATATAAATATAAATCAAATTTAAGAGCAGGAGATACAGAAATGCCTACTGCAATATGTGAGCACATCAATAAACGACTATAATGCCAACAGTTAAACTGTTCAGTAGTGCTGTGGAATAGAAAATGAATTTTTGATAGCACGGGGGTTTTCAGGTCTAAAAACACTGTTTTGCTTGCAGCTGGTTTAAAACTGCCAGGCTCAATATTGTTTGCCCCATGACTCCTTATATTTTTCTGTTTGTGGCCCACAACCAAAAAATGTTTGGCCACCCCTGGGTGAGAAGATGTTACAGGATTTCAACACCCTGAGAGTTTTAAATTGAAGTGCATAACTTGAGGAATCAAAAACTACTTTATTGTGTGATTATTCTAATTAAATTCTAAGAGGAAAACAGACTTATCCAACACATAGAATTATGCACATAATTAACAGTTGTACTTGGAAAGTCTTATTCATCAATTAGCAAGGTGTCTTCCATCTCATTTCTCTAAATTCCAGCCAGTTCTTTGGGAGAAGTGTTAAGAAGCATGTTTGCCTTGAAATTTGCGTCTGTGCATAATTAACAGTTCCGCCAAATAAAGACTGGGAGCTGGAGTCAACAATATGGCCTCTTGATCTTAATCTGCAATTCAACAAGATTACAACTAACCTAAGCTTCATTTGCTGCTTATTTCCCATAACCCACCTCTGTGACAAACCAAAAACAATGTGTCAATTCAACCTTGAATCTATTAAATGATTAACCTCCACAGATCTTGAGACTGAAGAATTCACAGAATTGAGAAATTAATTGATAGAACGAAACAGAAATATTATGAATTAGGAGAAAGAGCACATAAGGTATTAGCTTGGCCATTGAAAATGGAACAAGCATCAAGAACTATTAACGCTGCTAAAAATTCAAAAGTGACTTATAATCTGCAAGATATAAGTGATTCTTTTAAGGAGTATTATACTAAGCTATATATATCTCAGTCAGTAGATGAAGAAGGAAAAATTAATGAATTTTTACAGAAGCTTCAACTTCCATCTTTAAATTGTCAAGCTTGTAAGGATTTAAATTCTCCATTTATGCTGAAGGAAGTTATTAAACCTTTAAATTCTATGCAAAATAATAAATCTCCAGGTGAAGATGGCTTTATGTGTGACTTTTGTAAAAAGTTCAAAGGTTTATTAATGCCTTAAATGTATTAAAATAATTAACTCAAACTTGTTCATTACCACAAATCTTTTTCAAATGCTATAAAAACAGTAATACTTAAGATGAAGATTTATTAAAACCAGAATCTTAGAGACCTATATCTTTATTAAATGTTAATTCTAAGATTGTAGTTAAAGTTTTTGTGAAGAAATTGAACCTGAATCCCAATTGATCAATTGGGATTTGTTGGAAAGAGATATTCTGCTGAAAATATGGCTAAATTAATTAGTTTAATTCATATTTCCAAGAAGTCAGATTTTAATGTTATCATTAGATGCTGAAAAGACTTTTGATAGATTAGATTGGAATTATTTATTTAAAACTTTGGTAAAATTTCAATTTGGGTCAATATTTATTAACTGGATTAAGACTTTATATAGAAATTCTTTGGCTAGAGTGGTTACTAATGGACAAATTTCCTCTTCTTTCTCATTAACTAGGTCAGATAGACAAGGTTGTCCTTTATATCTGGCATTATTTGTTTTGGCAATTGAACTGTTAGCATAATTAATCAGACAAGCTGTTATTATTAAAGGAATTAAAGTTGATAAAGAGGAATATAAGATTAGTAATTTTGCTGATGATGTATTAATCTATGTAACAGATCCTGAAAATTCATTATTTTTTTTATCTAAGAAATTACAATACTATGGGGAAATATCTGGTTATAAAATTAATTTGGATAAAAGTGAAGTTATGGTGTTAGTTGAGGGAGATTATGATCGATGTAAACAAATTGCTCAATTTAAATGGACACAAAATCCTATTAAATATTTAGGTATTAAAACTGATAGAAATCTATATATTTTGTGTAAGTTATTTACTGTTATTTAATAAAATTAAAGATGATTTAAATAAGTGGAATGATTTACCCATAACTTTAATAGGTAGAGTGAATTGTTTTAAAATGAATATTTGTCCAATATCTTTTTCAGTTTATTCCTTGCCAAATACTTCCAAAAAAATTTAAAGATCTTAATCAATCATTAGAAAAATTTTATGGAGAGTTCCCTTGGAGAAATTAACTTGGAAATTTGAATTAGGAGGTTTACAACTTCTATATTTTCAGAATTATTATAAAGCAGTGCAATTGAAATTTATTAGTGGAATGTCTGACTCAAATAAATCCTCTGTTTGGGCAAATAGAGAGTTTGCTAAAATTGATGAGAATTTGTTTATAAATGGAACTCAAAACTGTTAATCGGAAGAGATCCACCAATATTGAAGCATTTAATTGAACTATGGAATAAAATTGATTATGAGATAAGTCGAAAAGGTAAGATTTCTTTGAAAACACCTTTATACCAAAATAAGCTTTTTCCTTTTCCTGTCAATAATCAGTTTTTGAAGATACAGAATCAACAGAAATTAAAAAGTTGAAGATTGTTTTGAAGTGGGGAAAGTTATATCTTTTAATCAAATGAGGGAAACATTTGAGATTCCTACTAATACATTTTTTTGCTATTATCAAGTAAAAGTTTTTTTTAACTGAAAAGATTGGACATAGTTTAAAATTACTTAGAAAATATGCTATTACTTACTAAAGGAGAAATAAATAAATTTATTTCTGAAATATATGTTATTACAAAATATAATGTTTAAATCAAATATTAATAAATCAAGATTAAAATGGGAAACTGATTTGAATAGGAAGATAGAAGACAATGTTTGGAGGAATTATGTAACGATAATATGACTAAGGCTATAAATGTAAGATATAGATTAGAACAATATAATTTTTTTATATCAACTCCTCAAAAGTTAAAGAGATTGAATTCAATTTCTTCAGATTTATGTTTTAAATGTAGTGAAGAGATAGGTACTTCTTTTCATTCGACTTGTTCTAAGGTACAAGTTAAACTATTTTTGGAAAAAATATATGAAAAGTTGAACTTCTGTTTGATCCAATGTTGTGTTTATTAGGAGATATTAAGACAATTGTTTTAAGATTAAGATTGACTATGTATTAAATTGAATTTTTACATTTAGCTTTGGCTTTATCTAAAAAATATTTGGCTATTACTTGGAAACCTGATTTAGTTTTAGGAATGCAAAGATGGGATACTGAAATGAAATCTTGTATCCCTCTTGAAAGATAACATATCATTTGAGGGATAAATATATATTTTTTGGTAAAAGTATGGAGCCCATATTTTAAAATTCTTGGTTTGAAGATTTGAACTCTCAATCCATTCCAGTGGCATCTTGGGTTTCACAGCCAAATAATTGAATATTTGCATAATTGATTATCTCCTTTATTCTTTCTTTCTTCCTCTATATCTACCCACTAAGAAAGATGGGTATTAGTGGGGAGGGAAAGGGAAGTTGGGGGGGGGGGTTGTTATTATCTATATATTTTCTGTTGGAGTACTCAAGATGGCAGAGGCCGACAGCATCGAATCCACGCTGCTGAAGATCAAACTGCACTGGGTAGGTCACGTCTCCAGAATGGAGAACCATTGCCTTCCCAAGATCGTGTTATTTGGCGAGCTCTCCACTGGCCACCGAGACAGAGGTGCACCAAAGAAGAGGTACAAGGACTGCCTAAAGAAATCTCTTGGTGCCTGCCACATTGACCATCGCCAGTGGGCTGATATCGCCTCAAACCGTGCATCTTGGCGCCTCACAGTTCGGCGGGCAGCAACCTCCTTTGAAGAAGACCACAGAGCCCACCTCACTGACAAAAGACAAAGGAGGAAAAACCCAACACCCAACCCCAACCCACCAATTTTCCCTTGCAACCGCTGCAACCGTGTCTGCCTGTCCCGCATCGGACTTGTCAGCCACAAACGAGCCTGCAGCTATTGTGGACATTACCCCTCCATAGATCTTCATCCGCGAAGCCAAGCCAAAGAAAGATATATTTTCTGCATATGAATTTATTCTAATTGATGTTGCTATGATTTTAAATAAAATTAAAAAAAAAGAATTTCACAGAATTCTCAATGAATCTTTAAGAGAAGAAATCCCTCCTCATTTCCTTTGAAATTAGTGACTTTCCATTCTGTATCTATTCCCCATTCATTTGGATTTCACTGTGAGTATAGGCATCCATACAACATCTACCCTGCAGAGCACATTCAGAATTTTATATCTTTCAATTATATCTGTGTGCAGAGCATCACTGTTTCTCCTTACATAAGAAGATAAAAACTCGTATTTTAGATAGTCTCACTAATGTCCTGTACAATTTTAACCCTACTTTTACATTCCATCCCCTTAGCAATAAAAAAAAGGTAATATTCTTTTTGTTTAACTATTTGCTCAACCTGCATGCCGACTTTCTTCTTTTCAAGTGCAGATGTACTTTGCATTGGGGAAGGGCAACAGTCCCAGTTGTGAATTTCCATATCATCTGTGTTCACATGAAGAAAAGTGAGTGGAAAAATTACACATTTATTTAGTTATTTGGTTTTGTTTCACACAAATTGTGTGACTGCAAATATTCCATGGCTCAAACATTTGGGTAGTGGTTTGTGAATTCTGTAAAGGCAAATTGCTGCAACCCAAAAAGCTGTAAAATGGGAATCAACTGTCCACGGACACTCTCTGTATCACAGCATTCTATAGTCTCTCTTGACTGTAGCAGTATTCTGCCTCGCTCTTCTTCCTTCCATGAGAGAGTACAGTGGCATGTTTAGTGTAGCGTTTAGAGTAATACTCCTATAGTGCCATGACTAGATTTGAATCTGGCACTATCTGTAAGAGGTTTATACGTTCTCCCTGTGACCTGAGTGGGTTTTCTCTGGGCACTTCAGTTTCCTCCCACCCTCCGATACATACGGGGATTGCAAGTTAGTTAGGTGGCATAGTGTGTCATTAAATAAAAAAAAAATAAAGTGAATAGCTTCACAATTCCCCACATTGTACACAATCTGTCCAAGTTTGTATATTCATTTATCCTATTGATATATCTTTGCAGACACGTCTTCCACAATTGGTTTTTCCATCCATCTTTGTCCTGTCAGCAGCTTTGGCAACAATTCACCCAGTCATTATGTGAGTTATTAATATGGATAATAGATGGCTGAGGTTTTGGCTTTGATGCTGCGCCAGCTTGAAAATGTTCTGTTTATTCAGACCCTTCACTTTCTAGCAATAGGCTAATCCCCCATACATATTCATCCCTTCTACTATCCACGCCGTTCAGCGCATTCTCAAAGAACTCTGATAACTTTGCAAAATACAATTTCCCTATTACGAAATCTTTGCGATTAGTTTCGGTTGTAATATGATTTTCTAATTATTCAGCTACCAGTTACAGGTAGACCCTGCTTTACGAAAGTAAAGTGTTTCTATGAAACCTTTTGTAAGCTGAAATGGCATTAAGTGAAGAATCATTCACTACTATTGAAGGCTATTTTCGTAAAAGCGAAAACCCATTCAAATTTCTTTTGGATAACGAACACAGGTTTCTTCGCAAAAGTGAATTTGCGTAAAGCAAGTATTTGTAAAGTGGGGCATGGATAATGGATCATAGTATTTTCCTGGTGAGAGATGCCAGGGTGCTTTCTGTCATCCTCCTTCCTTTACATATGTAGCTTTCCAGTCTGCTGGGAAATTTACAGCACCCAAGAAATTTTGGAAGATCTCAACCAATGTTTCAAGTTATTGTAACTGTTGAAAATGACTCTCTCTCTTTTCAACTTGGATTTTCTATAGTTAGTGAGACGCTTTTAATACTTAATACCATGAAGGCACATGCAAGATTTGTTCAAATTCTCTGTCAATTTATTCCCTGGTCTCATTTTCCTGGAGATCAACATTTACTTTAGCAGCTCCATCCAAGTGCCTAACCTTTTATCCGGAATTCCAAAAACCGACAACCTCCAAAAACTGACACTTTTTACGGTAGATAACATTACACATAAGTAACGTTAATTTCCCATAATAAATTCTCTGTTTTGAGAGGGAGACCCCCCCCAAATCTATGTTGTCCCAGTTCCTGTAATCCCCACGCCCATAGTGGAAAAGTGACTCTCAGCCCCCAAGCACTGTTGGGAGAGAAGTAGGTGGCGGCTGTCTCAATATGGGAGCAATGGCTGTCTTCCTTACCCAGCACCAGGGCGGTTCCAGCGGTGTGGGGGAATTATAGGTAAGGAAGACGCCTATTGCTCTTCCATTGAGCCGTTGCCGCAATCTGGTGGGGCGCTCCATAAACTCCAGGCTCAGCAGCACTGCACCCCTGCTGCCACATCAGGAATTAGATGAGGGGTTGGGGCATGGACAGTGCTACGGTGCCAATGTGTGCCTGAGGGCTGGTGGAGGGCTTGAGAGCCACCAGCGTTCGGCAACACCCACCCCGATGGCCCGCTCCTCCTGCAGCTCTGCACCTCGTGTCCAGCCTTCTGCCTCGCTTGGCCGCCGGCTCAAAGCAACCGACGCTGGCCGCCTTTTTTGGCTGAGCTCCCAGGCCACCCCTTCGATTCTGACTTCCACTTGACTGACACACTGCTTGAGAGCCTCCTGCGCGGCACATGACGTACCACCACTCAGTCCTGTCAGCCCCCCTCAGCCAACATTACCCCCACCACCCCCCCACCCCCCCACCCTGCACAGCCCACGCTCAGCCTAGCCTAGGGAGCAAAATAGTCTGACAGGTTAATTGTGTGTTAATTGAGCAACATTGATTCATAAAGTAAAATAGCTTTTTACCCTGCTGTATGTCTACATTTTATCAATTAAATAATTTTCAATCTATTCCTAGTGCTATACCAGGAAAGTTTTTTAAGGAATGAACTAAAGTAATTTGTTTGTTTTTGTGGAAAGGTAAGCTATCTTGAGTATCTATGCAAAAACTGATGTGGAAGTATGATTTGGGAGGCCTGCAACTGCCACATTTTCAAAATTATTATCAAGTTGCGCAGTTGAAGTTTATTAATAGATTGTTTGATATTGATCATCCACCGATGTGGGCTAATGTGGAAATGGACAAGATACAGGAAAGATCAATACATAACTTTATATATAAATGGAATCCTTTGCTTTTACAAAGTACCTGTATTGAATCATTTGATGAAGGTATGGTATAAGTGGAATCAATGTACTGAATCGAAGGATGTGTTTTCAGTAAAAACACCGTTATATCAGAATTAATTCCATTTTCTATGCCTAATCCTCATTTGAAGGACTGGGACCCAAAGGGGGAAAAAAAAAATTAAATAAAAAAAAAATCCATGTTTAATCTGAAAATTAAAGCACCTGGTAGGACATAGGTGGAATGTGCAGAACATAATGTTCATTCTGGGTGCTCCATGGTCTAATGTGCTAAAGATAAGAATCTCCCAGAATATGCAACAGCGTTAATTGATATCTCACTCCTGTAATCTTGAGTGGTGTTGAGCAGCAGGGTGAAACAAATGCTCATAGCTGAAAATCAAGAACATTTGCGGATGCCGGGGTCCAGTGCAATACACAAATAAGCTGGAGAAATTCAGCGGGATGCTCAACATCTGTAGGGTAACCAACGATTCGAGCCTGGTCCCTACATCAGGATTGCTTGAGTGTTTCCTTACATTTCCCATATATCTGGAGTGCCTCATTACTGGTAAATCTCCTCTCCACCCTGTCCTGGAACTCAACATCTTTCCAAAAGTGCAGCCTAAAACTATACCTGTGTACGTGCTGAACCTTAGCCTATGCTTCATAAAGGTTGAACGTAGTTTTCCATACCTGGAAGACAGTTACAATAGCCCAGAGAAGTGAGTCAAAATTCTTTCTGTCAGGAAGAGTGTCTCCTTCCTTTTCTGATGCAAACTTGCAGCCAAAAAGATGCATTCCGAGAATACTGTAAAAGAACAGAATGTAGTGTAACTTCGTATATCTTTCCAAGATTTAATAACCTCATTTATGATACATTTTGCCATCAGTGTAAGTTTTAAAACACTCCGGTCATCTCATCTCAGAACCCACTAATCTTACATAAAAGAGATTTGGCTCATCAGGCATTTCTCCCTGTTCATTATCCCATGTATCCTGATTGTCCTCGAAGTTGTTGATCGAAGATTGTCATCTTGAAATTCATCTCCAGTTAATAATGTTAAATGAGCTATAAAGCTGCACCTTTGGTTTGCACTCTGCCTTCAGAATTGGCTCGATTGACTTCAATGGACTGATGCTATTGTGTTGCATGCTGGTACCAACTGGGCCACAAACAGTTCAGTGCAGGTAAGCTACATTAAATGCAACCTGTAACTAAGGAAAGTGACAGAGCCATACTGAGCATATGATTACCAAAAGCACAATGGCATATTTGTCAAATTACTGGACTAATTATCCAGAGACCCAGACTAATAATCCAAAGATTTGAGTTCAAATTCCACCACCTTGCAAAATTTAACTTCACTTTATAATTTTGAATTTAGAGAGAAGTAAGTGGTAAAGGGCGGCACGGTTGGAGTTGTGATTAACACAACGCCTTAAAAGCTCCAGCAATCAGGACCAAGGTTTGAATCCCACACTGTCTGTAAGGAATTTGTACCTTCTCCCAGTGTTTGCGTAGGTTTTCCTCAGGGACTCCAGTTTCCTCCCACCATTCAAAACATACTGGAGTTTAGGTTTATTAGGAGTAATTAGGTGGCATGGGCTCATGAGCCAAAAGGGCTTATTACCGTAATGTGTGTCTAAATTTAAATTTAAAATTTAAAGTTTATTTAAAAGAGACCATATTCATGAAATTACTGGGCTGTTGGGGAAAAAAAAAACTCATTTCACTAATATCCTTTAAGGGAGGTAACTGTTGTGTTCGGAAGAGTGTCAGGTTCGGTTAGTTCACAGAGAGATGAGTCTGGACACAAGTGTTATAAATACAGATAACTTTATTGAACACACAGGAGACAAACAGGGGAGAATGTCAAATGATACTTAATTACTCTACTACTAAACAACTATATAGACATTCACATTGGACCCAGGTTGGACTTGAATTCCAGTGGCCACCTATTTTCTACATGCTCATGCACGTATACACATTCTACAGTCAGGGACTTTCAAACCCACTCTGATTCCCTGAACCAACAGGGTGCAACTCTCTGCAAGCACTGAACTACTGCAGTACTACAATTCAGCTTAAGTGTAGTGCACACCTTACCCGTGTCTCTTCCAGCGACGTCCACAGAAGTGTCCTGGCGTGGAGCGATGTCCGGGGCTTGGACCACGAGGCAGAGAGAGAGAAATGTGCTAAGCATCGATGTTTTATACTGTATTGAACTGGGCGTCTGGCCAACAAGGACACTGACTAATTTAAATGAGCCAACAGTAAGGTGTGCACTAATGGGTGGCCGGAGTCCAACCTTGATTGGCAGTTGATACGACCTACGAATAAGTTTCAGAGAGGGAGGCCATATGACCTCCACAATCCACATATAACAGTAACCTACCTTCAGTAAGATCAAAATCAAAATTTCACATAATCCAACCAATTGTTTAAAAAAAAGGTAATAGGGAGAATCCTGGGAATTATAGACCAGTGAGTCTTACGCCAGTGGTGAGAAAACTATTGGAGAGGATTCTTAAGGATAGGATCTATGAGCATTTGGAGAAGTACAGTCTACTCAAGGATAGTCGGCATGGCTTTATGAAGCGAAGGTCGTGCCTCACGAGCCTGAGTTTTTTGAGGAGGTAACAAAAGAAATTGATGAAGGTAGAGTGGCAGACATGGCCTACATGGATTTGTGCAAGGTATTTCACAAGATCCCCCATGAGGGTCTCATCCAGAAAGTCATGAGGCATGGGATTGGTGGAACCTTGACTGTGGATAAAAAAAATGGGCTTGCGGGAAGAAAACAGATAGTAATAATGGAAGGAAAGTATTCTGCCTAGAGGTCAGTGACTAGTGGAGTGCCACAGGGATCTATCTGTTTTGGGACTCCTGCTCTTTGTGGTTTTTATAAATGACCTGGATGAAGAGGCAGAAGGATGGGTCAGTATGAAGGTTGAAGGAGTAGTCGATGGAGCTGAAGGTTGTCGAAGGTTATGAAAGGATTTAGACAGGATGCAGAGTTGGGCAGAAGAGTGGCAAATGGATTTCAATCTGGATAAGTGTGGTGATATAGTTTGGAAGGATAGACCAGAAGGCTGAGTATAGGGTTACTTAAGAGTGTGGATGAACAAAGGGACCTTGGGGGTTCAAATCCATACATCCCTCAAGGTCACAGCACAAGTTGATAGGATAGTTAAGAAGGCCTATGGGATGCTAGGCCTCATTAATAGGGAGATTGAGTTCAGGAGTAAAGAAGTCATGTTGCAATTCCACAAATCTCTGGTCAGACTGAGTATTGTGTTCAGTTCTGGTCACCTCATGTCAGGAAGGACGTGGAAGCTATGGAAAGGGTGCAGAGGAGATTTACCAGGATGTTGCCTGGATTGGAAAACAAATCTTACGATGCAAAGTTAGCAAAGTTGGGACTTTTCTCTTTGGAGTGTAGAGGGATGAGAGGAGACTTGATAGTGGTCTACAAGATTACGAGAAGCATAGATGTGGTGGACAGCCAGCACTCGTTTCCCAGGACAGGATCAGCAAACACCAGAAGACATCTGTACAAAGTGAAGGGAGGGAACTTTAAGGGAGTCATCAGGGGTAAGTATTTTACACATAGAGTTGTGAGTGTCTGGAATGCCTTGCCTGGGATGGTGGCTGAAATATTAGGATATTAAAAGGAATATATGGATCGGCACAACATCGAGGGCCAAATGGCCTGTACTGTGCTGTAGTGTTCTATGTCCTAATTACTTTCTGACAAATTTTACAATTTATTTTGGTACATGGACTGAAAGATGTTCTTAAGGATGGGTGCTCAGAATTAAGATACCAATCAGTCATAATCTAATTGAACGGTAGGGCATGAAAAGGTGCTTGGATATTATGCATAATGTCAGATGTAAATCATGCAAAATGACACGTTTTCATTCTCACCTTGCTATCTCAATTCAAGGGAATAGGCTTGCATTTAATCATCGACTTATTAACCTTTTCCTACCAATGAACATAAATATTAAAAGAGTAAATTATGAAAAACAAGTAAATCATAGCTGATTTGAGAAAAGATCCTGATAGCAATAAAGGGAAAATCCATTCTCAATGACTGGTCAGTTTTGCGTTTATTTGCCAATGAATTGGTCTTCAGTAGACAGAAGGAAATTCTGCCAACGAAAGGTTAGAGGCCAGTGCATTATTGAGGTGGAGTTCAGGGAAGCCTGGGACAGAGACCATACTCTGGAACAAATCCACTCAATTTTCTGATTCAGGCAGAAGGGACAGCGCACAGGAGAGGTGTTCCAATTGGAAGCATCGACAGCCTATTGCTTTCCATGGATACTGTGTGACCTGATGAATTCCTCCAGCATTGAACAGTGCACAGGATCTGTTACTGATGAATATTGCCTCCTGATCCATCCACACAGCCGGGAGATGCTTTAGGGTCTGCATGTTCATGAGCAGGAGAGGTACAGTTTGAAGAAAGGGACTCTGTGCCTCACTCACCTGAAGATGAAGATGAAAAGCATCAGCAGCATGCAGAAGGTGGCAACGTTGTCCATGGTTTTCATCAGGACCACCAGCTGGCGCTGCAGGGCTGGCATGAACCGCACCAACTTCAGCACTCGCATCAGCCGGAAGGTTCGCAGCACGGAGAGACCTCCACCTTGCTGGCCCACAATCTCCCACACACTGGAGGGCAGTGAAAGGTCGATCAATTAAAGGGAAAACACAACATTAGCATGAGAACTTATGAATAGATATCATATGCATGGGTCTCAAAACATTTTTAAAATTAAAAAAATATTAGACATAGGGGACAGTAACAGGCCATTCTGGCCCGAGAACTCGTGCTTGCAGAGGCTGCGGGAGTGCTGGAGACTAATTCATAAACCCTTTTTATAGTGAAAAAAATGAGCAAATGTAAAGGCGGATATTCTCGGCCCTACATCGCTTACCTTCATAAAACCTCCACGTGTGGATCCAGCATGCAAACTCCAATCCATCCTAAGGGTAGTCTCAGAGGTGGAGCAACCTGCTCCACCTCAGTCCAAAAAGGAAATGCGGCTGTTTAGGGGTGGACTGATGATGCCATCAGCCCACGACCCAAAAGCCACCACCAGGACTCCCACAGTAATTGGTGCTGAGGTTAGAGCTCCCTTCTGCCACCTGGAAATGTCCTCTTCCCAATCCCCCTCTGGCCCTCGCTCCCTCATCGAGCCGGGCCAGAAGAAGGCAGACAAGGGCATGGTGGAGCCCGGCAGGGCAAGCCTCTTTTTGTTTTAATGCGGGATCAATGGCTACCTTCATTACCCATAATCCCCCATGCAGCTGGAACGGCTCAGTGTTTCCCAGAGCCGTTCCAGCTGCATGGGGGATTATGAGAAACGAAGATGGGCATTGCTCGGCACACATTTGACCTCAAGGCAACGGGCAGCGCTACTACACTACTTGCCCCCGCCTCCCTCAGCTCAGGAGGCTGGCTCCCGACACTGCTCTCCATAAAAGCAACTCTGGATCGACCTTATAGGCCTTCTCCATAAAAGGTAAGACAACATTTTTTTTCCTTGTTGAGTTGGCTTCAATGTGGCTGTACTGACAATAACCACACCAGCAATGCGAGTATAAGACAGCTTTAATAAACTAATATGTTCACTAAGAGGTCTTGTCTCTCTGCAAGACGAACCTGGAAGGTGTTAGGTCTGCTTTGTTCATGAATGAGTGAGACAAACACCAGACTGAGTCGAAATCAGGGTTCTTTGTTCTTTATTACCGGATTGTAACACTTGCGACTAACAATGTTAGTCGGAGAATGCATTCTGCCGTTATCAGCAAAATGGTGATTTTTTATACCCTTGGATACGTGCTTAGAACATCATCATATCATTACTTGTCCAATGACTAAAACTGTTGCTATCCTTTCCCTGCTAGCTTCCTGCCTCTCAATCCATCAATGTCTCTCTTATCTTGTAAGTACAAGGATGCATTCACATCTTGTTACAGCCCCGCACAGGGTAACTCCTTACACATTCCCATCTCATGATGTTTTACCTAACAAAGGCTAGACTGTAGCTCTGGACTGCTTTATAGACAAGGTCACCGGGATGACCCCTGGTGACCTAGTGGCGTAATTACATATCACCACAGTGGCATCACTCCATAAAAAGGGCAAGTGACTCACAAAGGACTCTCTTTGTCCTACTGTTAGGGGTGCTGGGCAATGCTCATGGTGACCTTTGTTTACCTTCCGGTGGACAAAAGTTAAAGTATATCATCTATGGTACATTTTTAATTTATTATTATGTGACAATAAAAGGAATCTTGAACCTTGATTATATTACAATCAACTCCTCGCATTCATGACCGAAACTAAAAATGAACACTCATTAGAATGCCAATCTGTGAATGTTCATTTTACTTTATAGTTATGTAGACAGAATGGTGCTGCTATGTGAAAAGGATGAGTTGGATAGTTTTAAGAGTTTGTGTTGTTTGCCTTTCATGAGATATTGTTTTTTCCCATCTCTGAAGTATGATTTCCTGAGACTGTTGAATTTCACTGACTCACTACTTGCCACCCAATTAACCTACATCCCCGGTACTTTTTGAACGGTGGGAGGAAACTAGAGCCCCCAGGGAAAACCTACGCAGATACAGGAAGAACATACAAACTCCTTACAGGGATTTGGACCTCGGTCCCGATCGCTGGCGCTCTAAAGGTGTTGCGTTAACCGCTACACCAACCGTGCCGCCCAGTTGCGTTGTGGCACAGGACAAATCGATTGGCACTTCAGAGTCCTTCAAATGGTCAACCTTACTGATGTGTGGGAAAGGAAATCAAAAAATAGACCCCCTGGTCTTCAAGACTGCAGGTGCAACACATTTCTGTTTTCAGTAATATTTGTACCTAGAGTGACTGAGTCAAAAAAAAAATGAGTTGGCTCCAGTCAAACCACACACTTCAACAACTTTCAGTTCCCTGAACTTGATCACTTCATGTTTACCATGGATATTCAATCCCTATGGACCTCCATTCCCCATACTGAAGGCTTCAAAGCCCTTTGTTTCTTCCTGGTCAATAGAACCAACCAGCCCTCCTCCACCACCACCACCCTCCTCTGGCTGGTAGATTGTCCTCACCCTCAATAATTTCTCCTTTGACTCACCCCACTTTTTCAAGATTAAATGGTAGCCATGGGGACCCATTTGGGTTCCAGCTATCCCTGCCTTTTTTGTTGGCTATGTGGAGCAATCCATGCTACAAGCTGACACAGGCAAGGCCCCTCAACTCTTCCTCTGCTACATCGATGACTACTTTGGTGCAGCCTCATGTTCCCATGATGAGCTCGTTCACTTCATCTACCTTGCTACCAACTTCCACCCTTACCTCAAATTCACTTGGTCCATCTCAAGAAACACTCTCCCTTTCCTCGATCTCTCTGGATGAGGACTTCCATGCCAGATCATCAGAGATGTCTTCCTTCTTCAAACAACATGGCTTTCCCTCTACCACCATCAACTCGGCGCTCGCCCGCATATCCTCCATTACTTGCACACCTGCCCTAGCCCCCTCTGCGAAAAGGACAGGATTTCTCTTGCCTTCGCCTACCACCCCCCAGCCTCCGCATCCAACACATCTTCCTCTGCCATTTCCACCATGTACTACGTGATCCCACCACTAAACACATATTTCCCTCTCCTCCCCTCTCCACCTTCCGCAGGGACTGTTCCCTCTGTGACTCTCTTGTTAACTTCTCCCTCCCCACCAATCGTTCCCTTGGTAACTACCCCTGTGACCGCAGGAGATGTTCCACTTGTACCAACACCTCCTCCCCCAGCACCACTCGGGGCCTCAAAGAGTCCTTCAAGTGAAGCAACATTTCACTTGTGAATCGGCAGGGGTCATCTACTGCATCCGGTGCTCCTGTCATGGTCTCTTCTACATTGGAGAGACTGGTTGCAGACTGGGACATCGCTTTGTTGTGCACCTCTACTCTGTCCGCTGCAATTATGTGGATATCCCAGTGGCCACCCATTTCAATTCTCCATCCCATTCTCTAGCTGACATGTCTGTTCATGGTTTCATCCAATGCCAGATTGAGACCACCCGTAAATTGGAGGGAAAAAAAATCCTCATCTTCCGACTGACCACCCTCCAACTGGATGGCATTGATACAATTTCTCTGGCTTTCCTTATCCCACCCCCCCCTTTCTTCCCCTGTCATCTTTCCCTATCTGTTTCTCCATTCCATCTCCTTTCATACAAACATGCTAAATTCCTACCTAATCCCTTATCATATCCAACTAACATCTTTTGTTGGTCTGGATTCTGCCTCCAGCCAGCATTGTTTGAATTCTGAGACTTTCTGAGATTTCCTGCTTCTGGCTTATTCTGCATATTCCTTGAAGAAGGGCTCAGGGCCAAAATGTCGCCAATATATCCTTGTCTCCTATAGACGTTGAAAAGACCGGCCAAGTTCCTCCAGCATTTCGGTGAATTTTTACATGAATTTACTTGTCTTACTGGGGAAATGATCAATATCATCTTGGATACACAAAGAAATAGTAACTTTGGATACTTCTACATCTCTAGCGATGATTTTAAAGTCGAGAATGATCTTTGCTGCATCTAATTTTCCAGATGTACTGTGATGGAAAAAAGGAAGTGACTTCCTGTGTTTCTGAACCACTGAATTTCTAAGAGGAATGGAGCCAAGTCTACATATGCGGCTTGTATGGAGGCAGCACAGCTAGTGTCGCATTAGTGTAATGTTATTACAGTTCTAGTGACCTGGGTGCAAATCCCCCATTCTCTATAAGGAGTTTATATGTTTTCTCCATGTCTGCTTGGGTTTCCTCCAGGTGCTCCAGTTTTCCCCTACGCTCCATAGGTGTATGGGAGTTAGAAAGATAATCAGTCACATGGGTGGTTGGAAAGGCTTGTTACATCTCTAAATAAATAAAAATGAATGATTCCTCAATTGGGTTGGGACAAAAGGTTATTCAAACTGTGAAAGATAGAGGAGGTGGAATCAATACAAAAATTTCACTTTTCTTATCTCACTACTAGAATGGACCACATTTGGATGGAGGATTAATAACTGCAGAGTTACTGACAGATGGGTGCGTTACATGGATTTGGTGAAGCCAGAGTTTAATATCATTGTCTGTACCAAACAAGAGAAGCAAAAAAAAAGAAACAACTTGATACCAGAACCATGGAATTTATTTTCAAAGGAACAAAGAGACAAAGAGGAGATTTAACTGAGATGGGCCGAGCGGACGTGTAGAGCCATGGCCTGGGTCGCTGCTCTCTCACCTGGGCGAGGAACCAAACTGGACCATTGTGCCTCTTTCTAGAGAGTGCGGGGCTCCCATTGTGCCCCGCAGAATAGTGGCAGGCACATGGTGACATCACTCCCAGTCTTATGGGGCCAAGACCAGGAGGGATATAAAAGGAGGAAGCAAATTTGAATAAACAGTCTTTGCTGACTTACCCTATGTATTTAGTAGCTCTACCGGAGTAGTCGCTACAAAGGATTAATTATGCTGTTTGTTCAGGGTTAAAAGAACTGTAGCAGAGAGGTCAACAGCTGGAGAGATGTGGATTTATGTTGATGGTCGAGGATTAGAGTGTATTTCAGAAAGAAAGCAGGTGGTGAAAAGGTCTGGAATTCACTGCCTACAAAGGTAGTGAGGCAGAGATCCTCATGGTATTTAATGTATCTGGGTAAGTATTTGAGGAGCCAGGAGATATAGTCCTACAGACCACATCGTCATTACTTTCTGATTGGGTTGAATATCTCTTTCTAATATAAAACATAGAACATAGAACAATATAGCATAGTACAGGCACTTCAGCCCTCAATGTCGTGCCGACCCATATATTCCTCCCTAAAAAATGTACTAAACCCTCCCTACCCCATAACCCTTTATTTTTCTTTCATCCAGTGTTTCAACTTCCACCATCATCCCTGGCAAGGCATTCCATGCTCCCACTATACTTTCTGTGTGAAAAAGACTTACCCCTGATGTCTCCCCAAAACTTCTCTCCCTTCACTTTGCACAGATATCCCCTGGTGTTTCCTGACCCTGCCCTGTGAAACAGATGCTGGCTATCCACCCTCTCTATGCTTCTCATAATCTTACAGACCTCTATCAAGACTCCTCTCAACCTTCTACGCTCGAAAGTCAAAAGTCCCAGCTCTGCCAAACTTGCCTCATAAGACTGGTTTCCCAATCCAGGCAATATCCTGGTAAATCTCCTCTGCCCCCTCTCCATCGCTTCCACATCCTTCCTATAATGAGGTGACCAGAACTGAACACAATACTCAAAGTGTGGTCTCACCAAAGATTTGTAGAGTTGCAACATGACCTCTCTACTCCTGAAATCCCCTATTAATGAAGCCCAGCATCCCATAAGCCTTCTTAACTATTCTATCAACCTGTGTGGCAACCTTGAGGAATGTATGGATTTGAACCCCAAAGTCCCGTTGTTCATCCACATTCTTGAGCAACTGACCATTAACCCTGTACTCAGCCTTCTGGTTAGTCCTTCCAAAATGCATCACCTCATACTTATCCAGATTGAAATCCATCTGCCGCTTTTCTGCCAAATTCTGCATCCTGTCTATATCCTCACGATGACCTCTGGCCACCTTCAGCTCCATCCGCAACTCCTCCAACCTTTGTGATATCCGCAAAATTACTGACCCATCCATCCTTCCACCTCTTCATCCCAGGGGTCCCAGAACAGATAGATTCCTGTGGCACTCCACGAGTCACCAACCACGAAGCAGAATACTTTCCTTCCACTACTACTCTCTGCTTTCTTCCTACAAGCCAATTATTTATCTATACAGCCAATTTCCCACTGATCCCGTGACTCATGATTTGTCTGTGCCATAAAGTGCATCGAGTCCACGCTGCTGAAGATCCAGCTGCGCTGGGTGGGTCACGTCTCCAGAACGGAGGACCATCGCCTTCCCAAGATCGTGTTATATGGCGAGCTCTCCACTGGCCACCGTGACAGAGGTGCACCAAAGAAAAGGTACAAGGACTGCCTAAAGAAATCTCTTGGTGCCTGCCACATTGACCACCGCCAGTGGGCTGATCTCGCCTCAAACCGTGCATCTTGGCGCCTCACACTTCGGCGGGCAGCAACCTCCTTTGAAGAAGACCGCAGAGCCCACCTCACTGACAAAAGGCAAAGGAGGAAAAACCCAGCGCCCAACCAACCAATTTTCCGCTGCAACCGTGTCTGCCTGTCCCACATCGGACTTGTCAGCCACAAACGAGCCTGCAGCTGACGTGGACATTTTACCCCCTCCATAAATCTTCGTCCGCGAAGCCAAGCCAAAGAGAAAAGAAAGAGAAATGTCTACAATTGCTCAATACTATTAAATGGGTGACAACAAATGGACAGATATGAAATATTTGCTTTATATTTGTATCTTTCAAGGTTTCTAAAGTCAGTGATTTGGTATGACAATCTAAATTCAGGGACATTTAGTTTGGGATTGCAAGAAATAAATCCACGTTAACATATGACAATTTACCTAATGACGACAATGATGCCATCAAAGATGTTGTAAGGATTCTTGATGTAGCCAAAAGGTCCATACACCAGGATCTTTAGGACCATTTCCAGTGCAAACAGGCTGGTGAAGACCATGTTGCTGATTTCCAGTGCATTAGTCAGTTCCTCTGGCTGGGGGAATAAATGAAAAACACGTTAGAATGGTGAAACTTTGTGCTGAGTCCAGATTTCAGGGCAATAACTCCCTCCATTTTTAATATATAATTTCTATGCTTCTCAATTAAGGGATGTCAGTAGTGTGAGCTTTACTTGAACTGCTATCCCTCATTACTCAGTGCCATGGATTGATCAACAGCAAAGATTTTCTTGACCTACTTTAACTTTCCAAAAGTCACAATCCTTTAGAGAACAATGATGTTTATTGGAAATTCAATTAGCACTGACTGGAAAAATCATTTCGCTTAAGACCTTTACAAACCACAATGGCACAGGCATTTTTATCCCATCAGTTTGGCTGGGTTTTAAGGTCATCCACTGAGCCACCTCACCACAGTTGATATATATTTTAACGTAATAACTTCCTACATTTCCACAGAATCTAATCATGAAAGACAGATGAATGCTTAAGGTGGAAATCAGAGAACAAGAGAATATTATGCTGATGTTCTTCTTTGTCAGCTAATTTACTCACCTGTTGGAGATAATCTTGTCCACTTCAGTGTTGAAGGGAAGAGGCAGTTAACTAGTTTCCTGGACTTGGTTATTCCTCAAGTCAAGGATGTCTTCGTTCCTATGGGCTCTCAAATGGCTTATGAGTCCCATCTTGGAAGGTGGCCCACTGTGTGAAGATCCCTGTGTGTGTATTTGTTTAACGTGTACTTAACGTTGCACTCCAAGAAGCACACGATACTTCACCAATCAACCAACTAGTTCCAATGGCATGGAAACTGATGGATTTGTTGCAGCCCTCATCCGCTTTCACAGCTGTTGATTTTGAAGTAACTTCATCCACCTGTTCCATGGTCTTGGTTTTATTGTTCTCTGTCAGGGACCTCTCCCTCGACCTTACCAACATGGGTGGCCCTACCAGGAGCATAGTTCTAGACGGCATTGCTCTTGGGATCTCAGGACCACACAAGCTTATATTTAACATATGACAATTTACCTAATGACGACAATGATGCCATCAAAGATGTTGTAAGGATTCTTGATGTAGCCAAAAGGTCCATACACCACGATAGGGTGACAATCCTGGACTTTCCGTTAAAGCAGTCGGTGAATCCCACTCTAGTTCCCGTGATCAAGCAGACATTACACTGGAGATCAGTGATGGTCATCAAAGTACAATCAGGAGCTGACTTCTTTTTTCTGTTCATGAGGAACCAATTTAATTTTTTAACTTTAGTCTCAGATGAAGTATGGCTGAAGACCACTCGGATGAAATACCAGATTGCAAAGTGGATGCATCCATTAAAACACCAAGACAATTTACACCCCAAGAGATCATTGAATAAAATGTATGTTTAGGTTTCAGCAAGTATGGAGGTGAACCAGATCGAGAATGTAGTATAGAATTTTCTTACTTATCATTTGGCAGGCTAAGTGGAGTCGGGAGAACTGCAGAAATTCATTTCCAACCCATCTAACTTTGCTGCTGGAGACAAATTTCACCACGTCTAATTAATGTACAAAAGTGCAGGAGGCAGAGACATATAAAACCAATGTGTCAGACCTGAGTCTTTCATCAAAATATGAGCAAAAGGCAGAGAGGCTCCTGGGTAAAAAAGGAGGGAAGAAGGGGCATGAGGAGCAGCACAGGCCAATAGCCAAGAGGTTACAAGTCGATGTGGTGAGGAGGGCAGGGGAGAACAGCTGAGAATCTGGAAAAGGAAAGAGATAGGATGGGGGGAGTGTTAACAGAGTGCAGAGAAGTTGATGCTAATACCATCTGGTTAGAGAGTGCCCAGATGAAATGAGGTATTGTTCCTCCAAATTTCAGGTGTACTAAGTTTGACAGTGCACAAGATCGTGGACTAACATACTGGCTTTGGAATGGGGATTGAAATGTGTTGACACCAATGTAGAGGAGGTTACAATGGGAGTACAGGATGCAGGAGATGAGCCTTGCAAATTCACAAGACACTTGGAAGGACTATTTGGGGCCCTGAATGGTGGAGAGGGAGGAGGTGTGGGTGCAACTTTAGCATTTCCTGTGGTCATGGGGGTAGATACCAAGGGGGTGATTAGTGGGAAAGCATGAGTGGACAAGGAAGTTGTGGAAGTTGCAGAAGGAAGAGAGGAGAAGTTGTCTCTGGTGATGGGATTATGTTTTAGGTGGCAAAAATTGTGGAGGATGATATATTGGAAAAGAAGGCTGGTGGGCTGGTCAGTGAGGACAAAGGGAATGCTGTCCTTGTCGTCCCTGGGGGAAGAGGGGGCCAAGGTAGATGTGCGGGAAATGGAGGATATTCAGGTGAGCACCAAGTTGAAACAAGTAGAGGTGAAGTCATTACTTTTGAAGAAGGAGGATGATCTTGCATGTAAGACCTTGTCCTGGGAGCAGATGTATCAGCAACAGAGGAGTTTCAAGAAAGGTATTAGGGGTCCTCACAGGGGTCAGGGTGTGAAGAAGGGTAACTGAGGTGACTGTGGGATTAGGTGGGTTTGAACAAAATGTCTGTCAAGAATTTGTCTTCCGAGATAGAGACAGAGAGAATGAGAAAAGGGAGAATGTTGCTGGAAATGGACCAAGTGAATATGAGGTCAGGGTGGAAGTTGGCAACAAAGTGGATAAAGTTGTCATATCAAGGATGTAGCACCAATATAGATGCAGCAGAAGAAGAGTTTAGGGACCTTGCCTGTGTAGGTTTGCGGCATGGATTGCTCCACATAGACAACAAAAAGGCAGGCATAGCGGGTACCCATATCTACTCCTCTGACTTGGAGGAAGTGGGGATGAGTCAAAGGAAATATTATTGAGAGTGAGAACAAAATTACAGCCATCCAAAGGAAGGTGGTCACCTAGGGAAACTGGTTGGATCTGCTGTTGAGAAAAAAAAACGAAGGGCTTTGAGGCCTTTGGTATGGGAAATGGAGGTGTATACTGATTTGATGTCCATGGTGAAGATAAGATGGCTGAGTTCAGGGAATTGGAAGTTGTTGAAATGATGATACCATCCGGAAAATTATCCAACAGATTAGACAAGAGACTGCTCCAAACAAAGGAATTTCCATGTGCTTGTTCCTGAAGGGTCACCTGACCAGGCAGGTAGAAAGTCATTTCACTATTTCGATCAAGGCTAGCCCACCCACAGGTGAGGACTAATCTTATGATTAGCTCTCTTTGAACACCTTGCCTCACTTGGACATACCAGCTGCAGTATCAAGCCCATCATGTGAAGCAGCTCTTTCTCTGTGTTCCCTTGAGACATCCCTGAGCTCCACTCCAGCTTGTGGGCCACAGGCAACACTGGAAGTCCAACTATGACGGGACTGATCCAGATTGTGAGCCATGGGAAATGCTGAACAGGTTGTGAGGCGTGTGCTGGGAAAGGGTGGGGACTATTTAAGGCATGCACCTGGGAGAGACTGTGCAGTCTCACTCATTGTGGATTGTAACTAGATTTGTACTTTTTAGTTACTAGGTGTATTGTGCCTGCAAGTTAGCGGGTACTGTTTGTTTCATCCTCGTGTTTAACCGTGGGAATCAAGATTAGCGGTGATCTGTGTGTTTAGCTGTGGGAACCATGATAAGTAACGAGCTTCAGGAATAGCGGGTATTTGTGTGTAGTTGCTTTGCTTGTGCACGTGAGTGTGTTCTCTGTTGTGAATTGTTCCTTGTTTAAATAAAGACCTCTATTTGTAATAAATCATCCAGGACTTGTTACATCTTGTGCCCTCATTTCTTGTTCTGACCATCGTAATTGGCGCTACGAGCAGGATTTAAGGAGCCTCGACTGGACACACAGGGTTGCGATGCTTTTCATGATATTAACCCACATGTGTGTTGGTATCACGTTGTGTGTGTGTGTGTGTGTGTGTGTGTGTGTGTGTGTGTGTGTGTGTGTGTGTGTGTGTGTGTGTGTGTGTGTGTGTGTGTCTCCTGATATGCATCCATGCAAACAGGACTAATAAGAAGTGCCCCATGGGTAGAAGAGGCAAAATCCAGGGTGGTTAGATGATAGCATTGGATTTGGCAGCCTGGCCAGTCTGCTGGCAGATTATGTCAAGCCAGTGGACTGATTGGATAACTAGAGCTACGAGGGGAAGAAATGGGGCACTATATTATTTTCATCCTCACTTCTGTGGCATTAAGAGAGCCAGATGAATGACGTGACTACAGGCCATTGCCCTGAGGCACCAGCATAACACCCTGGGCAAGGAGAAACAGGAGACTACCCATCTGAAAGGTGAGGTGGAGATGTTGCAGCACCGTTCCTCCAGCATTGGGGAAATGGTCAGGGTCACGCAAACCTGGGCCTGAGAGCTAGAACATAAGGGCCACTGATCTGGCATGCAGGCTGGTGAAAATTCAGCAACAGGAAGCAGCTCCCAGTCAAGGTCAGAGCTATGATGCTGCGGGGTGTTGGCACTGAAATAGGGTCAGGTGATGGGGACGTGGATGGATAGTGAGGATGCAGAGCGTACCCACAACTGGGTCTCCCCTGCGACAGCCAGGGTTTCCCCTGCGCTGGTAGGACATCCTGACTTGAAGGTGGTAGTTCTGTCCCTGCAGTCAGAAAAACAGTGTGGGAGACAATTGGCTTGCAATAAGAGCTAGAGTACCGAGAAAGGGAGCATGTGCTCGGGAGAGCTGCAATGGGAGCAGGGATCGACCAGTAGGTGGCAACTCTCCACTCCCCTACTGAAGGATTGGGGCCAGGTCTCCCGGCGGATATGTTTGGCAGCCCTTTCCCAGCCAGGAAACCCGACGCACCATATCCCTGTGGCTGCACACTGGGAAAAGGGGAACACCCAGCGGTGGCTGGCATTTGTGGACACTGGCGCTAAGCACACACTGACTAACCTGGAGAGAGTCAACTTCCCTCATTCACAGGATGACACACCTGTAGGTACAAGCGGTGATGGTAGTGCAGATCGGCAATAGGAGTATCTGCCAAATGACACTCAGATATGCCAGCAGAGACAACTAACATGGTAGCTCCAAAAGACTGCCTGCTGACATAGATCCCTCCTGACATTCAATAAAAAAGACATGGTGGCGGGGGGGGGGGGAGGGGAAACACTGCCCAGCTCCGCAGGTTTTGGAGTCAAGTTTTGGGGGATACTGGGAGGTAATGATCATCAACCAAATTTTCCCCACACCAGCGATCCTTGGCAGGGGTGGGTGGTTCAATGGCTGGTCTTTCCCTTGGCACACTTTGGCTCATACAAAGTCTGACTCTGAGATGAGTCCCCATCTGATGTGCAAGGCTAAGGAATATTTATGAAGACAATACAACCAGCACTGGTCTGATTGATTGGTGGGAGTGTGACCAGGAAGGGTATCCGGGGATGACAGTGTCTACAGCCGACGGCCCAGTAAAGGTGGGTTCTCCCTGGGCACTAAATGGTTCATCCTGGTTATGTGGCTCCCAGGCTGACCCATAGCTATCCATGGGACGGTAAAACTACTGCTATTTGGGATGTGTGCTACCATACACATTGAAAATCGGAGGGAGCACCTGGACAGATGGAGAAACCTACTAATGAGACGGCTGTGACACTGCACAGGGAGGGATTGGATGGCCCTGGACTACCTGCTCACAGACAAAGGAGGAACCGGTAAACAGTACTGCACTACATTCCAGATCGATTAGGGAATATCACTTACTTGACACATGAGGATCAGTGAAAAAACTAAATGAGGCAGGGACTTTGAACACTAAGGTACAGAAATAACAGGGCAAAAAGACACAATGCTGGAGAAACTCAGCAGGTCAAACAATAATAGCAAAGGTAAAAAATATATAACTGATGTTTCGGGTTTGAGGCCCTCATCAAATTATGGAAAAATGTTGGCAGGTGTCTGAGCAAAAGAGTATGCAGGGTGGTGGGGGGTAGGTAGAGAAGAGAGGTGTGGTTGCAAAGGCTGGAGGTGTTATGTAAAATAACAGGGTTATTGTTATGGGAGAATTCAACTTCCCAAATATTGACTGGTGTTATAGGTTATATTTTGTTTTACATTATATATAAACATGTCTTTAAAAGAGATAGATTGTGGGGGTTTAGTGTAGGTCACCTCACAAACAGACATTATCATTTCACAAAAGACATCTCATTTGAAATGCAGGAGCTATGCATCAACAGTGACTTTATGGAAACTTTGAAGAATGTCTATGGAGTCTTCACAAGCAGGTGTATTGGACTGATTGTGTGGAATAAATGGACTATTGTCTTTAAAGCAACAGATGACCAGGCTCAGAAACTGATTCCAGTGCCAGCCATCTGTCTGGTTTCAGTTTGCTGTTCTAAGAGGGATCATGTGGTTTTGCAAACAGAGAGAGAAAAAACATGATTCTTTGGGGAGAGAGGGAGAGAGAGAGAGAGAGAGAGAGAGAGAGAGAGAGAGAGGTCAATTCTACAGTAGCTTTTGGAGGCTCTAACATGGCAAGTTGGCAGGTTTGTTGAAAACCCCATTTTGAAGATGGGTTGTAAGTTCTGAGTTCAGCCTGTTGAAAACCTTTCTAGTCCTTACAAGAGGAAATGGTTGGCTAGAATGTTTCTCCTGAAATAAGGGAAACAAGAGGAACTCTATGGTGACCTGGAAGAAGAGGTTATCATTTGGAAAACCCATGATGGGGCAAGTTTCTTGGGCAAGACAGTGAAGTGGCTTATCGGAGGAAATCAGTTTGTGTGTGTGTGTCCAACGAGCAACAAATATCTCTCTGAAACCGACAAGAACCTTCCAGAGCGGTAACCATTTACCTTTAAGCACCAGAGCCTGGTGAAAATTCATAAATGTTAAATTCTGTGCACAGTATAAGAATTGCCTGATATCGGTGAACTTGGAGAAGTGAGAAGTGAGATTGGACTGTGATTCAAAGAACTTTCCTGAACATATATACATTACATACACATGTACTTAGAATTAGAAAGGAGTTAAGTTAGGTGAAGTTAATAGTAATAGGTTAAAGTTTGATCCTGTTTTTATGTTTAAGAAAATTAAAAGCAACCTTTGTTTAAGTAACCATTTGACTTGGTGAATTTTTATTGTTGCTTGGTTTTGGGGTCCTCTGGACTCGTAACAACTGGCCTCTCCTTACTGCAAGAAGGAAAGATGGAACAGAATTCATCAGGTGCGTCCAAAAAGGATTCCTGACAAGTATATGGAAAAACCAACTAGAGGAGAAACCATACTGGATCTAGAACTCAGTAATGAACCTGGACATATGACAGACCTCTCGAGGGGGGAGCATTTCGGTAATAGTGACCACAACTCCCTGAACTTCAGGATAGCTATTGACAAGATTAGGAGTACACAAATTTATAAAGTGTTTAATTGGGGATGAGCTAATTATGATGAGATTAGGCAGGAATTTGGGAGTGTAAATTGGGAACAAATGTTCTTGGGGAAAAGCACACACTGAGAAAAGATGGTAGGATAAAGGAACCTAAAAAAGTTGATTAAAAAAAGGAAGAGACAACCAGTTAAGAGGGAGAAGGAAGCATACATATGACTTAGGATGAAAAAAACAGGAAGGGCTCATAAGATTTATACAGAGGCCAGAAACGAACTTAAGAAAGCTGGATAGGGCACAAGAAGGCCTTGGCAAGTAGGATTAATGAAAACCCAAAGGCATTCTATGTATATGTGAAGACCAGATGGATAATAAGAATGAAGGCGGGGCTGCTTAAGGATAAAGGAGGAAACATGTGCCTGGAGGCAGAGGAGGTAGGGCAGGTCCTAAATGAATACTTTGTTTCAGTATTCCCCAAGAGAGGGATCTTGGTCAATGTGAAGTCAGTATAGAACAAACTTATGTCCTGGATCATGTTGAGGTTAGGGAGGAAATGTTGATCTTCTGAAAAATATTAGGATTTACCAGGATGTTGCCGAGATCGGAGAATATGTCTTATGATGCAAGATTAACAGAGCTAGGGCTTTTTTCTTTGGAACGAAGAAAGATGAGAAGTGATTTAACAGAGAGCTACAGATTATGAAAAGAATAGATAGGGTGGAGAAGCCAGCACTTATTTGCCAGGCGAGAGTAGCAAACACCAGAGGACATCTGTACAAGGTGAGAGGAAGAAAGTTTGGGGAAGACATCAGGGTGTTTTTTTTTACATGGAGATTAGTGGTGGCCAGAGTGCATTGCCAGGGGCAATGGAGGAGGCTGGTATAGTAGGGTAATTTAAAAGACTCTTAGACAGGCACACGATGCAAGAAAAATAGAGGGTTATGGTGTGAGGTAGGAAAGGTTTAGTTTGTTGAATCGGCTTACATAGGTCAGCACAACTTTATGGGTCAAAAGTTATATACTGTGCTGCGATGTTCCATGTTCTCAGTTCTGTAAAGGCCAAATGTTTAACTGAATCTTTCTAAAACGTTTTCAAGATGAATCAAAAGATTCATTTTGAAATTTAAAGTTTATTTTAATGTTGTCAAAGTTGGCTTGATTAACCCCCCACCCCCACAAACTCTTGCAATGTGCTCCAACTTCCCTGCCAAATTATCTGGCAGTTGAAAAAGCATGTCTCAAAGTATAAAACAAGTACGTATCCCACAAATTCTTCGATAAGCACCATACTCCTCATTAAGTTTGTTCTGAATCACACTGCCAGCCAAATAATCCTGAAGAAAAGCTTAAATCAAAAGTAAATGTTCATGTGGTTGTGCTATTTCTATGAAGATCATGAAACGATAAGTCACACCACAACTAATTACTTACAGACTGATAATTCCCTCCGATGGGTTCGACATATTGCTCATTACAGAAATATAGAACAATAAACTTTCATAAATTAAGGGCTGAAGATGGCTGCAGGATAGGCATGGATGGGCACGTTCTGTCTGCATGGATGAGCCAGTGATGGAGTGCGACAATTGGAATTTGTTGAGCCTGCGGAGCAGACTAATTTAATGCTGTTGATTCTCCTGAATTACCTTGAGGAGGTGGAGATAATTTGGCGCATTATCATCCCACAGGATTTATCTGTCATGTTTTGATCCTCTTGGGAACAAAGCAAAGATGAAACATTATCTCTGTGATATCTTTTCTGTCTGCCCAGATGTTTACTGACACTTTGAATACCCCAAATTGCCTTTGTCTCCAACCTGACAGATTATTTCAAATATTTGAAAAACAAAGTTATTTTAAGTAATTGCATTACTGGCTTTTAAAATAATATTGTGGAATGACCAATATTAAAACCAAACATTAGATAATCAATGGTGGAGAAACTCAGCTGGTCAAATTGTGTGTTTTTTATAGCAAAGATAAAGATACATTACTAACATTTCGGGTTTGAACCTTTCATCAAGGTATGGAAAAATGTTGGCAGGTGTCCAAACAGAAAGGCAGGTTGGGTGGAGGGATGGGGGAGGAGCATGGTCCTAAAGGCAGGAGGTAATAGGTGGAGGAGGGAGCGGGAGTGCAGCAGCAAGCCAGGGCAGGAGGGATGGCTCGGCGAATAGAAAGGGAAGGGGGTGGAGAGCTAAGGGAAAGAAGACCAGGGGAAGGGAAGGGAGGGAGAGTAATCTGAGCAATTTGAGGGACGATGAGCAGCCTTGCCAGAAATTATGCGATTAGATCAAACAGCTGACACAGATAACCATTCCAATTGTGTATTGCTGCCCAGATTTCATCTGAAAATTAAGATCTTTCAACCACTGCAGAAAGGAAGGGTGACCCAGTCAGTCAGCAGAAGATGTTGCTAGGGGCACCAGTGAGATTAGGGCTGCAATCAGGAGGAACCATATCTGTCAATGGAAATTGTGCCTCACTGGATTGTCAACAGATCAATGCCCAAGAATATCTCAGAGTATACTGAAGGTTTGGCATGTCGCAAAGGTATAGAGAAAAAAGAGAACCCAGTGGTCAGTTATGAAGACCAGAACCTCAAAAATATATATATTTTTGCCATGTACTAATTTGCTTCATGACCTCCAAGAAACCAGCTGGCAGGAATTCAATGGTTGTAACTGCGTGGGGATTCCCAGTGCTACTTTCTACCCAATACCAGTCTGACCACAGCTTTTGGTGCTGCATGAAGTTCTGGTACATGCATACAGGACAGATAGATATCCTTTCATTGGTGAGGGTACAGAGAAGAATTATAAAGATGGAGGGCAGCATGGTTACCATAGTAGTTAGCGCAACGCTGTTATAGCACCAGCGACCAGGGCTCAAATCCTGAACTGCCTGTAAGGAGTTTATACATTCTCCCCATATCTGCATGGGTGCTCTCCCTCCGTTCAAAACATACGAGGGTTGAAGGTCAATTGGGTGGCATGTTGAAAGGGCCCGTAACCAGGCTGTAGGTCTAAATTTAAACATTCGAAAGGTTGCTGTTTAGATAGCTGAGGAAAGACAGGATGAGTTAAGGTTTTACTCATCCGAACAGCACCTGCTCTCTGCATTCATACACACTAAGAAGCTTCAGAAGATTTCCAGAGAGATGAATAGCTTAAGGAGGCGCAGGTTTAGTTTATGGTCTCAAAAGGATAGATATTATGCTTGCTCACTATAGGATTGCATAGTATATCACCAGCTCCAATTAAAGGAGAGGATAATCTTCATTGAGATAACTAAAATTATGAGGGGTCTCAATGGAATAAATAGGAAGGGTCTGTTTCCCTCAACAGAGAAGTCATAAAAGAGGAACTATAGATGATGGGGATGGAAAAATGTTTTGCCTGCCACAAAGGGTCAGGGGAGGTTTGCAAACAACAGCCTGAAAAGGTGGTGGAGGCAGAAACCCTCATCACGCTCTGTGTGTACCTGAGGGCTCTGGTCTGCAACTTAATAGGGGATTAGTTTGATAGCAAAATTTCAACTGGCATGGCTGTTATAGGCTGAAGCACTTCTACAAATTCTATGATTCCATTTCCTTACCATGCTGAGTTCTGTAACTGATCTATTGACGTGGTCAGAAATCATTTTCTGATGCTAAAAGAACTACATCTGTGGACAACATTATACCAACCCAGTAAAACAACCCAAAACACTTCGCAAAGGGGTAGTCATCAAAATTTGATAACAAGCCATATAAGTTGACATTAGGCAGGACACCAATGCAAGTTAATCAACCCCCCTCCACCCCCCAAAATCCAATTGCAGTTCATTGAAATTTGAATTGAATTTTATTTATTTTTTGTTAACCTGTTCGCTAAAAGATGAAGCATTTAATCATTCAAGGGCCCGCTTAGTTGACAGTCAGCAGCATTTTTATAATTATTTTTTATTCTGGTCCAGAAGAAACAGTAGGAAAAAAAAATGTATAAACTTGCTGCATAGCTGTTAATTTGGAAAGGTCCCTTCACTGGGTGCCAACTGTTAGGATATCATGACTAGGAATCACCATGGTAACCTCAGAATACATTCTGGCTGCTTTTATTTTCCAAAGGTCACTTCATTGCCCAACATAAATGAATGGTTCAAAGAAGCCAAATTGCCAGCTGCATCTGAAATGTTGCACATTTCAATAGCTACTATTCCATATTCAACCAATCTTTTCTAGCAACATTTTGCGGTTAAAGAAATGAAAGTTGTTACAGAGTTCTGCGTTGTGTATTGACCTATGTGTCGTGTGATTTTATGTTAAAAAGTGACAGTTTGAGCTAAGGTGAAGGTGGACTGCTGAGAGAGTGGGAGACGGACTGGGCATGTGCAGAAAATGATCTAAAAATTTCTGGTCTTGGATGATAAACCATCACTGGGTGGTGCTGTGGAGTGGAAGAAGGCCCAAACCATGAGTCATAGTCTGGAGAACAGTTTAGAATGTTGGGCATTTCAAAAAAGGGATGAACATTCCGAAGGCAGCCAGAAGGATCCAGACTAAGCCATTGTTCCTCTCTCTACAAGCAACACAAGAAGACAACTTCGAATTTTGTGCTCTCTCTCTCTCTCTCTCTCTCTCTCTCCCTCTCCCTCTCTCTCTCTCTCTTTCTCTCTCTCTCTCTCTCTCTCTCTCTCTCTCTCTCTCTCTCTCTCAAAGATCATTTGGCTTCAGTTTACCAAACAAACTGAATTTTGTTTATGATCTTTGCTTTGGTTGAGATCTAATTTTTGTGAGTCTTGTGTGTTTTATGTCTAAGTTTTTCTGTGGGCTGGTTGGAAATATAACAGACTTTAATTACATTTAGGCTTGGGTATTTATTAGTTTTACACTGTTATAGAAATTTGCATAGTAACCAGTGGGCATTGTTATAAAATGAGGGGATTTTGAATTAAAGTTTGAAGGTGAATTTTTGTTAATGAAGTAATTGTTCATCTTTACCCCTGTGTGATATGACTTCTTTGTGGTTGCAGGTTTGATCTTGTAACAAAGTAGCTAATTATTGCTGCTTCCTTTGGCCCATAACTACCGTAAAGAGAGGCCAAGGCTCCCAAACCATCAACTCTCATTCCAAGTTCAATGCAAAAAATAACTCTATGTGAGATAACTAACTCTCACCAGATATTTGATGGAGTTTGAAATTGCTTGCACCCACCACCCCCCCTCCCCCCACTTACTCCTTCACAGATAATCTACTCCCAGCTTCTAGAGGCCAGTAATTCCTTTTGCTTGATTTTGGTAAATTTATTCTTCCTCAGCTGGTTCCTGGGATGGCATCTATTCTCTGATGTGACTTTATTGAAACATACAAAATTCTCAAAGGAAGGGGTAGGAATAATGTTACCATCTGGGGGAGGAATCTTGAAATCGGGGATGCCGCCTCAAAGTAAGGGTCAGGCCATTTAGGGTCAAGATGAGGAGATAGTTCTATACTCAAGGAGCGGTGATTTTTTTTGTTATTCAATATTCCTTTATTGCCATTTAATAGTACAGAACATGTAATTGTACACAACATTGGCTTCTGCTTATTGCAAGGCAGACAAAGAGTCGCCACTAATGTCACTTGGTGCCCCTTAAAGTACAAGAGTAAAAGAAGCAAAAGAGAATCCTTTCAGAGTCACTGGGTGTTTATGGATTCATCTCCATTATTTCTACAGCCTCTGCAACCATTAAGACTCCTGTTCAATCCATAGGCAGCCAGAACTCCAGATCCAAACCTCCAACACGATCAGAAAGCCTTCAGCACCCAAGGCCCTTCTTGCCCTCAGCATTCTCTCGAATCCTGGTTCCAATACTAGGTTCCCATGAACCAGTCTCTAGCAGCCCATGTGCATCCCCCAGCTGCAAATTGCCTGCAGCCTGTGTGTGGGGAGGGGGCCCTCAGTCACTGAACCCCTCTCTGTTTTGCTGCCATGATGATTGTTCTTCATCCAAGAGGGTGAAACACGAAAGTCTGCAAACACAGTGATTGCAGTAAAAACACAAAAATGCTGGAGGAACTCACCAGGGCTTGCAGTGTTCATAGGAAGTAAAAAGTATATAACCAACATTTTGGGCCTGAGCCCTTCTTCAAGGTATGAGCTACCTTGAACAAGGGTTCAGGCCTGAAATGGTGGTTCTATATCTTTACCTCCTATGGACTGCGAGACATGCTGAGTTCCTCCAGCATTTTAGTGTTCTTCATATAAGAATAGGTTTCTTCTTGCTCATTCTTCCAAAAGATTAGTATCTATAAAGAGGTGTACTGCCCACTTATCTGATTGTGCCTGCTTGTTCATCTTTGACAAATTTGAACCAAGAAAAGGACATTCAACCTTCCCACATCTGTTTTACAAAATCTTTTATTTGCCATATTAAATCTCTTGGGGAAAAGTGTTACAATATTTCTCCTAACTGTTTTGGGTAATGGAGTGAAACTCAAGAATATCTGTCATATGCGATTGCCTTCAAAATGTAATTATGTTTAATTACTTTGTACAAATGACATTGCAATTATCCCAGCCCAAGATATCCACAGAATTCTGTGGAGTATTTTATTGTCTGTTTATATTTCTCCTTAATATTGTCAAACCTTTTCAGGAAAACAAGGTCTATGGAGAATTTATTTCAAACTATACCAGGTGAAAGAGAATATTAAACTGTACACTGATCTTCAGAATTTATTGTGGTAATGAACAGGAGATTTTCCACAGAGCTAAAGAGGGCCAAAGAAGCTTAAAATAACTGCTGGGAATATAAAAGGCATATACCTAAACAATATTGGTCCTATTTATCATTAATTTGTGCATTCTAAGTGCCTATTTATTAAACTACAAAACTATAGACTTCACTCCATTGAGGACATCTACACAAGGCGGTGTCTTTAAAAAGTAGCCTCTATCCTCAAAGACCCCCATCACCCAGGCCAGGCCCTCTGCTACCATTAGATAAAAGATACAGGAGCCTAAAAATGAGCACAAGGATGGCTTCTTCCCCACTCCCATCAGATTCCTGATTAATTAATTAACCAAAGACACTGCCTTACTTTTCCTGCACCATTATTTTAATTTTTTTGAATAGTAATGTAAGATGAATAGTTGTATTATGATGTAGCCGCAAAACCTTGAATTTCAATACCAATATGATAAAAGCCAACAAGATGGGGGATGTGGGGAATGGAGGGGCTGGGTTATCAGAGGTGATGGCGAATGGAGGGACTGGGGATTAGAGTGAGCTGGAATTGCTTTGGTATCCTTATTTATGCACTCTTGAGTTTAGTCACCTGAAGATAATCCATCTCATTGATTTTATGGCTTTGGAAGGATGTGGAAAGATGCTGACAATCCACTTTCAGAATTAGCACGACACCTGAAACTTAATTATAAGATGTGGCTTCTGTTATGTTCAAATAAAAGTAATTTGGAATGAGTTAAGCAGTTTTAAAAAGTGCAAAAAACAATCAAATTGCATCTATGAACACATTAACATTTTTACATTGAGAAAGGACTTTTTCAAGAAATATAGTCACTGTTGCTCAGCCAAATGTGCTGGCCTCCTTCATAGAATCATTCAATCTTTAACTCAGAAAAGGAGCCCATTTAGCCCATTGTGTCTGCAATGGATGTACCAGAGTTCCACCTCCAAGCCCCTTTGTTAGCATACACATTTTCCCTTGCTTCATATTTATCCAATTTTCTCTTAGATAACAATGTGACTGAAGTAAAAAAAACATAATGCTGGAAAAACTCAGCAGGTCAAACAGTGTAGTTTACGTAGCAAAGATAAACCAACATATTGGGCTTGAGCCCTTCATCGAGGTATGAACAAAATGTAGGCAGGTGTCCAAACAAAATGGTGGGGGAAGGTAGGGGCAGGGGAGGTGCACAGCCCCACAGGCAGAAAGTAATAGGTGAATAAGGGAGGGAGAGCATAACAGCAAACAGTGGGAGGGGGAATAGCTCTGTGATTGGAGGGGGGGGGAGAAGAAATGGAGGAAAGGAGACAAAGGGAAGGGGAAGAGAGGGAGAAAAGGGAGTGGACTAGCAAAAACCAAAGATCTTCACCAAGGCCAGCAATTTTATCCCTTGGCTCTTTCAATAAGCTGGGTTACAGTCCATCAGGCCCTGGGAACATCCTTAATGCTTCTCAAAAAAACAGCACCTCCTCTTTCTTCATCTCAAAATACCCTATCAATTCTCAAAATCCTTCTCCCTGTCAACCCCCTCCCCCCACTTACTTTTTCATCCATTTTACAGTATATATAAAACTGGGGTTCCCAACACCAATCCCTGCAGAGCACCACAAGCATAGGCCTCCAGCCAGAATAATACTCTTCCAACACTATTGTCTGACTTTTATAGGCTAGATGATTCTGAATCCACTGATCTAAAATTCTCACTTAGAACCTCACCCACTTTCTTTGACTTCTTGGATAAATGTGTTCCTTTGTCCTTGAGTGGTTCTATCCTTTCTGTATTGTTTTTAATACATAAAATACCTCAGGATTCTCTTTAAGCCTGAGGATATTTCATGGCCATCCTTATATGCCTCCAGGGCCCTTTCAGTTTTCGCTTCTCAATATATTTCTTTTTGACTAAGTTCATGACCTCTCTCATCATTCACCATTATATTACCTTGAGTGGTACATGCCAGTATGCCAGTCCTGGACTCTTATTAGCTGGTCCTTAACCACATGTCAGTTTAGATTTGACTGATAACAGCTGCTCCCAATTAATTCCCCCCTAATTCCTGACAAATAATGCCATAATACGTCTTCTCCAAATTGAGTATTGTCCCACAAGTTCAGGCTCATAACTATCTTGAAACTTCAGGGAACCATTGTTCCCAAAATGCTCTCCCACTGAAATGCCAATCACCTGGCCAGTTTCTCATTTTCTAGTACAAGGAAATACTATTGGCCTCCCATTAACTACCAAGAGATAGGGCAACAAATCGGTAGACAGATTTTGGGAAGATGTCAAGGAAACAGGGCTCTCATAGTGAGAGACCTTAATATCCTTAGTGACTGCGACATCCTTAGTGTGGCCTCTTCTCTGCTTGGACGATTGTCGTGTTGTTTCACGAAACTCTCCTCGATTCACTCAGAAAATTCTACCCTATCTACATCTGGAACCAAGGACATTCCAGTCAATATTGGGGAAATTAAAGTTTCCCACTCTGACAACCCTATTGCTTTTACATCTTTCAATAATTTGTCTACATTTCTCTACTACCTCAGTGGATGAGCCTTTCATTGTGACCTCTCTGAGTGCAGTTGTGACACATGTCCTGATGAGTAATGCAATCCCACCACATCTTTTGCCTCCTACTCTATCCCATCCAAATCATTTAAACCTGAAAACACTGAGCTGCCAGTCCTGTCCCTCTTGCAGCCGAGTCTCTGTAAAGGCCACAAAGTTATAATTCCAAGTTTTGCTCCGCTGTCTCTTTTGAATTAGAATAAAAACTAAATTAGTATGTATGGAGTACATCATCTCCAAGCAAACACGACTCCACTGTAAATCTAATCTGCCATATACATGTTCTGGCAAGAACTACAATTATGTGGAATTGACCCAGTCCAATTTTAGTCCAAGTGCGGATGAGATATGATGAGGTCTTGGATTGCAATCCAGCTCTGGGGATTGTAACCAGAATCATATTTATTTTAAAACACAAGATAACAGGTTTAAATTATATTCCAACAAGAATAGTTCAGCTATGAGCCAACATTAAAGAAGTTCAAACAGAAAAAGCCAAGTAAACAGCAAGCGCTGATAATAATAAATGCTGTGATAGGTGTACTAGCTCAAGCCTTGAGGATGCAGTTCATCCTTATTTGGTGCACTAAACCACCCAGAGTTGGGTTTAGGGTTGATACCCATCCAAGAGACTTCCTGACAATTGCAAAGTGTGAGAATTTAACTTTAAGCAGTTACAGGCCATTTTTCTCCCTGATTGCTCTGTGGAATACAACCTGCACGGTTCCCGATCACAGCTGCTCTGTCTTCGCCACTCGGATTTCTGGGAAGCCCATCACATCCTTAAATAACTCTCCTCATCACAGCTACAGGCGAAGATTCTCATAGAGGGGGATGGAAAACGTGAGGGAAGAGGTGCAACTCTTTGTGTGTAGTAAATCACGAAAATCTGTAGATGCCGTAATGGAAGTAAAAACACAAAATGCTGGAGAAACTCAGCAGGTCAAACCGTGCCTTTTATGTAGCTTCGGGCTTGAGCCCTTCAACAAAGTATGGAAGAATGTGGGCAGGCATCCGAACAAAAGGATAGGTGGGGGGAAAAGGCAGGCCTCCCTTCTCTACCTTTTACCTTCTGCCTTTGCTCTCCCTCTCCCCTACCCTTTTGTTCGGACGCCTGCCCACATTCTTCCATACCTTGATGAAGGGCTCAAGCGCAAAACACCAGTTATGTATCTTTACCTTTTGCTACCTAAAGGCCGTGGTTTGACCTGCAGAGTTTCTCCAGCATTTTGTGTTTTAACTCTTGGTGGGTTTACTTGGCTGTACCCAGAATGCTCATTCTCCCAGACTGGGTTGCTTGCCTTGGGACACAGTCACATTGCTCAGGCAGAGATGACATCTTCTGTGCTGGGCACGATTCTGAAAGTCCAATAAGCACCATGAGACTCAGCAATGATGTACAAAACATGCAGAGGATTGAAAGCTCAGATAGTCGCATACAGTCTTCAACAAACCAGTGTCCTTTTGGGGTCCTTTAATCCATGTCATCCAACTGACTTGCTCTAGGGCTTAATCCTTGGTTTACTGGGATTTAGAAATCAAGGTTGTACATTATCACTCATCTTATTTTTTTCTGTCACTGATGTTCATGTTGACTGCATTACATGTGCAAACAGCACTGGAAAATTATCAACTCTGTGAAGGCGGATGCTCCATGGAACTACCTGATGCAGCTGGGAAGGATTTCAAACAGCAAAGAATGCAAACCATGTTAAAATATGCACAACACAACTTCTGTAAACAATTTGTATACACAAAATTACAGGTGCTATTAGCTCCAGATTTTGGTTTCCTCTTCAGTTAACAAGTGTCCTGTTGATGCAGAATTGTGTCACACAGATCAGGAATTTAATTTAATTCTATCGAGTACTGGCATTCCATTCCATACAGTCGTGCTTGTGCACGGCTACCAATCAGACCCAACACAAGTGCCTTTTCTTGTTCCCTAGGAAATCAGTGACTGGCATCTCCTTCCCAACATGGCTAACATCTCCGGGACCGGTGCTCCTCCGCAAGCACGTGCGGACCCACAGGTCAAAACCCCTGGTTGAGCAGGTACTCCTTCTCCATTCAAATATGAATTATGCCTATGTCAGGTACACCAATGGACGTGAGAACATCGTCTCAACCAGGGATCTGGCACCAGTAGGGGCCCTTCCCTGCACCCCCAACCACAAGAACCCTGACCAACCTCTCCACCACAGGTATCCTTGGCCCACCAGGATTCACCAGGAGCCAACCTCCTTCCCCTGCCCTCCCCGACCATTGACCAGGAGCCAACCCTGTGATGGTCACAGAGGCACAGACAGATGCCATACCACCTGAACTTGTAAATACTATCTGTCACTGAGACACCTCCCCTCCTGGACTCATTTTAAGAAGGGGGTGAATGTTGTGATACAACCACAGCACTGGGCTGCGTACCTACCAGCCTACTGCAGGAGGCGACCTCTGTACCTGCAGCAAGACCACCTGGGAGGCTGTCTCCACCTGGTCGGCTGTCAATCACCAGCCTGTATATAGACTTAAGCTGGTCTCTCCCAGGCCAGTCACCTGTGGAGCTATCGAGACTACTACTGGAGTGCAACAGTTTAAGTGAATTAAAACCTGTAGAACCGTCTTTTCTGTGTTTTATGTCTGCTTGCTGCACCACAGCGCACCACAGGCATTGAGCTATTGCTTTACTCACCTGTAGGATTGCTCGTCTAATACAGATATGAATACCTGGGTTTTTGTGGGAAATTTGCAAGATTGATTACGATCAGTGTAACTTTTTGTTAGAATTCAAGGTCTTTGTTGAGTAATCTCTCCGGTTTTAATTTAACCAGTTGTGGAACAACAATTGCGGCACTACTAAATATCTTGAATCTTCCTTTCAGCGTGAACCACGTTGCAGCAGGTTTGGAGTCACAAATGGGTCACAATGGGTCAGGATAGCAATTCTCTTCCCTGATGGACATCAGTGGGGCTTGTTTCTGGCTGTAATGTTCTATGGTTCAATAGTTCTAACTGGATAGCTTTTTCTCATTATTTGGTAATTTTTTGGTCTCCATTATTGAGACTTTTTAATATTTTGTTTAAAAATGCCATCTTATTTAATAAATTATATTTAAATTCCATAACTTCTGTGGAGAGATTTGAATTCATGCCTCTGGAAAATTTGATCCGAATCTCTGGATTATTAGTTCAGTCATGTCACAATTAACACATTTACATTGCTGAATTTATGCATCATATTTTTAAAATAATTAAAATGTATATTTTCATTAACTTTGCTACAGTCCCTTTACATTTTTGTTTCCCAAAAAATATATTTATTTATTTTTTACAACACTTTGATTCTCAGCCCCAAAAGCTGAACATTTCAAAACCAAGATAGACAGATAGTGGTCAGGTGGAGAAATGAACATAGATTAGAAATGGGTTAATAGAACTGAGGGATGAATTGGTTTACCAGAACAATCCTGAGAGATCAGATGCAAGCTCCTTGTCCTTAGTTCTGGTGAGAGAGCACTCAACCACACTTGCACCTTCCAAATATCCACAGAAAGTAGAATATCTTGCCATATATTTCATAGGCAATAGGAGACCCTGCTTGTCTGTTGCAGGCCTTCACTCACCATTTCTGATTGTTGGGGCCTTTGATAAGAGCCTAAATCAATACTTTCCTTGGTAAACAAGAAAGTTTGCAGATGCTAAGGTCAAGCACAAGAGAAACCCAGCAGGTCTTGCATGTCCTTGTCCACATAGAAAATTTCTGATTTATTTCCAGATGGTTCACCACCCCTTTCAGCTTCCACAAGTGGTGCTTGGTAGGTAATCTTGAATCTGCATTCTCTTTATCTTGGAATCTCACCGCTGGACTTATGATGTAAAAGCCTCTGTGCTTTGATCCCTGAATCATCATGATCCTGAGCCTGTTTTTACACTTCTCTACATACCATTCTTACCAACATTTATCCTCTGATCTGGCAGCTTTCTCCTTGTTGCTTGAGTTGATCATGTAATCTACAGCTCTTCTCCAGAATGGGAACAGCTTTCACAAGTGGTAAAAGTCAGTTTGCATCCTTGAGAGAAGAAAGAGACTGGGACCATTGCTGTTTGTCATTTATATCAATGATCTAGATGATAATGTGGTAAATTGGATTAGCAAGTTTGCAGATAGTACTAAGATTGGAGGTGTTGTGAACAGCAAAGAAGGTTTTCAAAGCTTGCAGAGGGATCTGGACCAGCTGGAAAAAAATGGGATGAAGAAAGGCAGATGGAATTTATTGCAGGCAAGTGTGAGGTGTGGCATTTTGGAAGCACAAACCTAAAATGAACATACACGGTGAATGGTAGGGCTTTGAGGAGAGTGGTAGAACAGAGAGATTGGAGAATACAGATACATAATTCCCTGAAAGTGGCGTCACAGGTGGATAGGGTTGTAAAGAGAGCTTTTGGCATAAATCAAAGTATTGAGTGTAGGAGTTGGGATGTTATGGCAAAGTTGTCTAATACATTGGTGAGGCCAAATTTGGAGTATTGTGTGCAGTTTTTGGTCACCTAACTACAAGAAAGATATTAATAAGATGGAAAAAGTGCAGAGAAGATTTACCAGGATATTGCTCAGTCTTCAAGAACTGATTACAGGGAATGGTTAAACAGGTTAGGACTTTATTTCCTAGAGATTTGATAGAGGTATTTAAAATTATGAGGGGAATAGACAGAGTAAATGTAGATAGGCTTTTTTCACTGATCGTAGGTGAGAAACAAACCAGAGGACATGGGTTAAGAGTCAAAGGGGAAAAGTTTGGAGTGAACATGAGGGGGAACTTCTTCACATAGAGAGTGTGTTACAAGCTGCCAGCTGAGGTGGTGAAAGTGGGTTCAATATTAAAAGTTAAGAACAATTTGGACAGGTGCATGGATGGGAGAATTATGGAGGGCTATGGCTGGGTGCAAGTCAGTGGGAGCAGGCAAGAAAAAGGTTCAGCACAGACTAGAAGGGCCAAAGGGGCCAATTTCTGTGCTGCAGTGTACCTTGGTTCTATGGTTGTAAAATAAGCTGATGTATCATTCAACAGGTAAGTAACTTGCCAATAATCACGAGGTGGAACAGTCACACTGGGATAGTTTATAAGCAAATGCTTGTTCATTAAAACCTTAAGGAAAGGACAAGAGGAAATGGAGGAAAAGGAAAAAGATGCCCATGGAAGTTTTACATGATCATATTCCTGTTGTCAGCATAATGGGGATCTACACAGTTCAGTATCATCATAATCCATCAACAGGTTTAGGAAGGGCTAATTGGAAACAAAATTGTGGATGTTACAAGCTGTGATACATAATGTACAAGGCAGATTTGAAATGTATAATTGTAACCAAATTATGAACAGAAATGGATAAGGTGATCCAGGCTTCGTGGTTGAGCTGATAAACAAAATATGGTCAGTGAAATGTGGAATGAGCTGGATTACACCAATGCCAATGGAATGCTTCATCAGCACGCTTTTGTTTTCTTCCTTTCCACCCCTCAGTGTGGAATTTCAGAAAGCACTGGAAATCAAATAGGGGAACACTTGATCTTTCACTCTGCTCCAGACTCACTGATTCTTAGTGAGGGTCTGAGGATATCTTAATGGACCTCCAATTATCTGAATGAAACATCTGAAAGCAACTGTCTTTAACAGTTGGAGCTCTCAAAAGCCATCTCAGTGATGCTGCGTGTAACTTAAGAATACAACATCCAGAGGCCGCTTCAGACATCAGTCTGTCTTTGCAGATTCCTGATAAAGGCCTCAGGCCTGAAACAATGGTCACCTTTCAATTCATCTGGATGCTGCGTGACCTGTTGAGTTTCTCCAGCACTTTTGCCTATTGCATTCAGAGACCTAGTTGCTAGTCCTGGAAGGCTCCCACCACCAGTACCTGAAGAATGCAAACTCCTTGAGCACATGACAGCAACCTGATAAGGCACCTTAGTAGTCACAAATATTCTTGCCGATAATCAGCATGCATTTACGAAGCATAGATCATGCAAGTCCCAGCTTATCCTGACAACAAATGTCCTATCTAAAAACTTAGATAACAATGGTGACACTAATTTAGCGGTGCTCGACTTCTCCGAAGTATTCAATGTCATTCCCCACCAAAGATTACTTTAGAAGCTCGACTACTTCACTATTCACTTCAACACTAAAAGATGGATTTCCAGTTTCTTGATGATATGTCTCCAGCAGGTGAATGGAAAAAAAGCTCTGAATGGTGTTCAGTGGTACACCCCCAGGGCACAGTGTTAGGCCCACATTTGTTTTTACTCTACATCAACATTCACGGAAAAGTCACAAGCACCAGTAGACTGTTCGTGGGCGACTGTTTGGTATACCATCCAATTAAGTCAGCTGATAACGAGGATGCTCTCCAAAAAGATCTTGATAGCAGGTAGAATGGTCACAAAAATGAGGCATATAGTTCAATCCTTCCAAATGTGAAACCATGTGTGTCACCAGGAAAAGAAAAGCAGGCAAAACTTTATACAAAATCCTGGGTGTCACCCTTGATGAAACCAAACAGACCAAATATCTTGGCATCAAAATCCAGAGCAACCTGCGTTGGAATGATCAGACGATTCATATAATGGTGAAGGTAACAGGATTCCTAAATTTTCTAAGACACAACTTCTATCATTGTTCAACTTCTGTCAAGGAAAAGTTGTACCTCACCTTCGTCAGACCACATTTGGAATAGCTGCACGGACCCATACACAAACAAAAACACTACCACCATCGAACGAGTCCAAAGCCGGGTAGCCTGATTTGTCACAAATAAATATGGAAGAGAAGCAAGTGTTACAAAGCTTTTGGATTCATTAAAGTGAAGCTCTCTCCAAGACAGATGTGAGGCAAAGCACCTGGCCTGTTTTTACCAAATACTAAACTGCCAGCTCGATATAGACGACCAATTCTCCACCAAACCCAAGCCTGCTCGGAGCAGACGAGGGCACGCAATCCAATTTGTAGCGCCATCTTCCAAGACAGATATGTACAGCAATTCATTCTTCCCCTGTACAATTAAAGTATGGAATAATCTTCACCCAACCATACTCACACAACTAGACCCAATTAAATTTAAGATAGGTCTTCTTCAAAAATCTCCTCCTTAAACACACCCTCCCCCACTTCCAGTTTAAATACGGAATATTTTGGAGGATCAAGAACCAAGAATGCTACTAAACCCAGGTCTCAAAAACATTGGGAGCCAAGTGACCAAAATGATCTGGCATGATTCAGCCCATAAAGTAGTCATAAAGAAGAATTAGGTTTTTTTTAGTTCATGTATGGGATGTGATCATTATTGGTAGTGCCAGTGTTTATTACCTGTTGCCAATTGTTCTGAGAAAGTTGCTGTGTTACCTTCTTGTATTGGTGGTACTACCACATTGCAAATAAGTTGGGAGTTCCAGTACTTAGATTCAGCAAACAAATTGGACTGAAGGGCCTATTTCCATGCTGTACCATTCAATCAACCTGTGACATTTTGTGCAGTGTTTTCACTTTGGTATCTATTGACTTTAATTTTAAAAAAGTATTTTAAAAAAATTAAATTTAGACATAGAGCACGGTAACAGCCCATGAGTCCAATTTACATCCAATTAACCTACACCCCCGGTACGTTTCAGACAGTGGGTGGAAACTGGAGCCCCCAGGAAAAACCCACAGAGACACAGGGAGAACGTTCAAACTCCTTACAGACAGCGCGGGATTTGAACCCAGAGTCCAAATGCTGTCGCTGTAAAGGCTTTGCACTAACTGTTACACCAACCATGCTGCCCAAGGGTTCTTTGTAATAAAGGTAGTCACTTTCACCTCGCCTCTGAAATTTTTCATCTATTTCATCTGTTTTTATTGAGTCACAGCTTGATAGTATTGTCAATGGCAGATTACATCACCTTGCTGATGACTGGGAGTAGACTGACTGGGCGGTAATTTACTGGATAGGATTCGTCCCTGGCCAATTTTCCACATTGTTGGTGAGATGCCAGGGCTGTAATTGGACTGGCTATTTCCAGTGTGAAGGCCTTCTGCACAGCAGCTGCGATGTATGGTAGGCAGCTTTTATGGCATCCAGTGCTCCAAGGCATATTGACATTATGTATGGGGAATCATTCATTTGGTGCATCTGGCTGAATCTGAATATGACTGCAAATGCCACAGCCTTGTCTTTGGCACTCACCTGCTTGGTCTTGCCATCAATTAGGATTCCCTTCTTGAGTCCTCACTGTTCCAGTGTTAATTATCTGGCTGATAGTAATAGTTGCTATTGCAGGCTATGAAGTTACAGGCTTCTGAGGAATATAACACTATAATTGCTGATGTCTCAGTGTCTCATGCATGTCCAGTTTTGAGCTGCCAGATATGTTCTGATTGAAAATATTTGACATGATTACAGTACCAACTAAGGTTGAAAAAAGTCCACAGTTTGCATGACCACACAAGAGCAATCATGGCTTGGCTTCACGAATGAAAATTTAGGAAGGGGGCTGTCCACATCTGCTGAAGGTTTGCTGGGGGCTGATGAGGCCAATGTGGGACAGAGGTACCCGGCTGCAAGGGAATTTCTATTCTGGGCTTGGTGTTGCTGTGTCACTGTTCTTGCTCTGTCCCCTTTTGTTCTCAAGACCCGCCCCTGCACGTGTTCTCAAAGGAGGAGACAGACTGGTGAATGGTGTGTGGTGTGCCACACGATCGGAAGCTCGAGCAGACTGGTCAATGTAACAGGAACCAAGAGATTTCTTCAGAGAGTCCTTGCACCTCTTTTTTGGAGCCCCTCTGTCATGGTGGCCAGCGGAGAGTTCCATGAGTTCTCTGTCTGCTGCTGGGAACAAGGCAAACTACCACAGGACCTCCATGATACAAGAGCAATGGAGTGGTCACAATGACCAAATATCATTATGGACTGATGTAATTACAATAAGTAGACTAATGAAGATGAAGTCAAATGGGTATATCCCTCACTGCCTGCTGTAGATCCAGTATGGCCATTCTGGTGTCACAATTAGTGTAGAATTATTGCAATGCCATTACAGCGCCAGTGGCCCAGGTACAAATCTGTCTGTAAGGAGTTTATATGCTCTCTTCAAGACTTGCATTGGATTTCTCTGGGTGCTGCAGTTTCCTCCCATCCTCCAAAAACATGAGATTGATAGGTTAATTGGGAGTAATTGGATGACGTGAATTTCACGGGCTGAAGGGTCTTATACCATGCTACATCATTAAAAATAAAATTAGGTCCTTCAAGAATCATGCAGTTTTCTCAGTGCTATTGCATCTGTGCTGTCTTGGTGATGGACATGACATCCCCTACATAAGGTATATATTTTTTCCTTGTCACTTTCAAAGCTTGTTCCCTGCTCAGGTAGTACCTTGGGATAAGGACTTACTTCCACTCCAGTTTAGGAGATTCTGAGATAACCATTGAGACAAATGTGGGAGCCATAAACTTTTCCAAATGAAGCAAGGGAGACAGGAGGGTAGTTTGTGGTAGTTTGCTCCTTCCACTAGTTATATGCTGCTTCACCACTCCCCCAGCGCCACAGGACTATTTATATAGGGCTTCTATGTATTCCTAGTATATGGAGTTGAGGATCTCAATGCCATCCTGAATGCTCCTTCCCTCTTTGAATGGCCATGCACATTTCCAGGAGTCAGAGGATGCTTTTGTTTTCAGGAAGGTTTTAAAGGCACAATTCATCTTGTTCTTCTGTATGCCTGGTATCCTCTTCCCATGACAGTGCTTGGGACAGTATGTCTGTTTTGGGGAGTTTGGTATCAGGTATTCAAACAAAGTGCCCTGACCAACAGGGCTGGCTTAGTGTGACTGAGGCTTTGATGCTGCATCCACATCAGCTAAGGTAGGGTGGCCGATGAGGATCAACAGAGTTCTGTTTGACCTGACGCCACACGACTTCAACATGGCTGGTGGGACAGGGCATACATTGGGTTACATCGATGGTATTCTGAGCTAGACCCTGGTTTTGATCAATTTCCTTTCCATCCATAATGAATGTTGAAATCATATCTGCTTCTGTAGCTTCCGCTGCAAACATATTACAGAAACGGACCACCATCTGATTGAAGAAGTTAATCCTCAGGTACCTCTTAAATATCTCCCCTCTCATCTTAAACTATGTCTTCTAGTTCTTGAATCATCCATCCTGGGAAAAAGACCGCGAGCATTTACTTTATCCAAGCCCTCATAATTTTATGATCCTTCGCTGCAGGGAATAAACCTAACCTCTCTCTATAAGTCAAGTTCTTGGGTCCAATAATATCCTGATGAAACTTTTCTGCATCCTTTCCATCTGAATGATATCTTATCCATTGTTGGGCGAGCAGAATTGCACCATGTGAGGTCTCACCAACATCTTGTAGAACTTTTGTGTTCAATACTCTATAGGTAAAATACCTTCCTGTCCAGCTGAGTTGCCAAGTAGATTTTATGGAGGAACATGGAGTATTGTAAAATATGATCCTGTGAGTCCAATATATCAGGCTGCCTGACTAGTCAGTGGGACGTGTCTCGCAAAGAAACTGGGCTTGAGCCATATTCAGAGTTGATGCCTCAGACGATATCAGCTGGCTCATCCAATTCAAACGAGTGGTTTTGCTGCCATTGACTTGCTTTATAGGCCAGTTTAGAAGGGTGGCAGATTGTTTCGCCCAAGGGACTTTAGTTAAACAAATAATGATTTTATAGCTATCCTGCTATTCTACTGTTATCATCTCTAGGATCACCTTTCGTTCAGCACTCTATAGTTTAACTGAATTAAATAATGAAAATGTCGGCTGCCATGGTAATATTTGAACCCATGTCCCCAGATTGTTAGTTAATGGCTCTGGGTTACTACAGCCATTGTTAAAGGTGTATGTGGCAACATGAAATGGTGACTGGATCCTGGTGATGAAGAAGTGATTTTCCTGCTGTACCCCACAATCATTTGAGGTCACCCACACTGTTATTTGGTTACAACAGTTAATCTCAGCAGACAGATGGTAAAGCGTGACTCTTCTTAAGCCATTCTGCTATCCCACTTTCAACCACTCTAAATTGTAGAATTGTGGTTTTTAAATATTTAAGATTTGGATTTAATTGTCTGATTTTGATAATTTAATGCACATTTATTTTCTGGAGGTATCTACGAATACATCCCAGATCACATCTCAAAGCTGAAAAGAAAGTGAAGGTGCATTCTTAAAGTCCCTCTCATGATCTCAGGATGTTTTCAAAATTCTTTGTAGCTAGTTGAAGACTTTTTTATGTCTGGGGACTTTGTTCACAAATTCCCAAAGATGAGATAAATATCAGATATCCTATTTGTTAAGTGCTGGTTGATCTTTTCGGAGGATACAGCCTTGGGTTTTGCTCACTGGGTGCCGATGATCAGAAGTGAACACAGCACTTTGTGTCCATTGTGACCAGACCATCACATAGTTTGAGTTCCTCGCTATTCAAGGTACAAGAAGCAGATACAGACAAAGCTGAAGAGTAATTGATTTCTAGTGTGATATTTTATTGAAATCGGAATGCCAGTGGGCAGATTGGACCACACATCAAAGCAGAGAAACATTGGTCAGTTGTTGGGAAATGCTAAACAATATAGATCAGCACCTATCTTGGTTCAGCTGCATTTTGAGAGGTTCAAGATGACATTGATCTTGGCCCTCAAGTAGTCCAGGCATGGACTATAGGCTCTGACTATGTTACATTTTGATGAGATGGAGCATCTGAACACTCCTTCAGTATAAGATCTGTGGCTGGGAACCCCTTCCTCCTGAAGAGTTCCCATGCTCATCTGCCCTGCCTCAGACTCTTTAAATTTAGAAATCCAGCATGCAACAGGCCCATTCAGCCCACATGCACTCAATCAACCTTCTAACTCCTTTGGAACATGGGAGGAAACCAGAGGACCCAGAGGAAACTCACGCAGACATGGGGAGAATTTACAAACACATTATAGACAGCGCTGGTTTCGAACCTGGGCCACTGGGCTGCAATAGCACTGCACTTACCAAACTCCTGCTCTACAATTGTTATTCTTGTAGCATTACCAACCAGGAGGGCAGGTGATTAGAAAGTCATCTTGATTACTGGCAACCGTATTTAATTGTGGCTCTGGCAGATTGCAGAAGTGAGTCAATTATTCCTTTAAATCTCCTAGGTGTCAACCATGGAGCACCAAGAGATTATACTTCTCTGCGAGTGGTCAACAGGATGACTAAAGTAGAACCAGGTGCAGTTTCTCAATGCAACTTAACATACAAACGTTGCATGGCAAATGATGTCAGGCCAAGCACACACAATCTGACCAATGTTTAATGTGCACTGTCAGGTGCTGTGATAGGGTCGGCTATGTACCACTTTCATAACCCTGGCATAATAGCCCTATCTTCACAAAGAAAGACACTGATTTTCGATTGTGCAGTAATGAAGAAGACAACGACTCTTCATCCATTTTCTAGGCTTTGCATTTTTCCACAAAGACTGTCAGAATATGAATGGGCATCTGTATTGAAATGAACCGGCTCCTCTGAAGGAAGGACAAGAGTGCAGTGAAAGGTCCGTTTCAAAGTTTATATCCAAACTGAAAGCTAAATTATTTTGTATTTCACCATGCTTTTTACCATTTTGTTCTTTGTTTAGGGCAGGGGTGTCAAACTCAAATTCACGGAGGACTGTCGAGGGCCGAACTAAATATTTATTGAAAATTTTCAACAACATCTGCATGTTTTCTCTTCTTTCAACATATGTAATGTTAAACTTTAGGATATAACTTTAGGAGGATAATGTTACAGGTCAGGAGTAGGTAGCTCAAATTCACCCTTTGCTTGACCTGAGGGAAACATATTTGGTCCCTGTGAAGAGGTAGTCAGCATTCACAGGCTGTGTCCATTTTGGCCTGCATCAGGACTCAGCATTTCCTGCTCACTCCTCAGGCTCTAGGCCTCTATTCACCCTCGACCCACCATCCCTCTACCTGACCAGTCCTTTACCCAACCTCTACTCACCCCTCACTCCACTTGCTCTGCCTCTACCCACCCCATCCTATACACGCCCCTCTACTGCCTCTCCCCTCAACCTGTTCCTCCCTCTACCCGTCTCTCACCCTCTAATCACCCCTCCCCTACTCGCCCTGCCCCTTCCTTTTTACCTCTTCCCTATCCACCCCTCCTTCTACTCATCCCTCCCTCTAACTGTCCTTCGCACCACCATAACTTCCCCTGCCCATTACTCCTCACCTACACCCTCTGCCCACCCCTGCTTACCCACCCACTCAGGCCCAGAGCGCTGCCGATCAGCCTTTGCGGAACAACGGGGGCCGTGCGCAGCCTGCCATGTCCGTCGCACCGACAGGAAATCACGGGCGCTCGCCAATCCACCGCACCGCTCGACAGGTGGGAGAAGTGACTGGTTGTGCGGGGAGCCTTCCAACTGGCTTGCCGGCTGATGACATCGACAGACTTCTTGTGTTACAATTTTGTTTTCCCCGTTCTCAAAGTTTGCACGGTCAACCTGCAACACTCTTGCTCCCTCCGCGTCCCGTGGATCTGATGCCCGGGTGTTGTTAGGATTCCCAGCAGAAGGTTTGTGGAACTTTACCATTCTGGATTCTTTTTTGAGAATATTCTGGCCATCTTTTAAGGGGGGTGGTTTTAGGGGGGAGGGGATAGTTAGGGGGTGGGGAAGGATGTGCAATGAAGGGGGAGGATGGTGGGGGTGACATTACCAAAAAACAGCATCGGCTCTCGCTGCAGGGCGGGCCACCTCTAATACATTTTTGAAATGATCTTGAGGGCCAAATATAATTATATTTGGCCCGCGGGCCAGAGTTTGACATGTGTGGTTTAGGGAGTCAAGCAGGAATCCATGATTCTGTCAGTTATTTTCCCTTTCCAATTGCAATATATTGATACATTAACTATCGAACAACGCATTTAGAGAAGATTTTTAACATTGTAACAAATGCTTCGAGACACTTTCTTCCTGGATACTCCATCAGGGCTGAGGATGATTTGCTCCGATTTCAGTTTGAGATGGGTAAGATGGCAAATACGGGAGATGTAAATTCCACAGTAATTGGAGGTAGGTGGTGGTTTTTCAGGAAGGGGGGCAGCTCGGGAGGTGGTACATGATTTTTCTGTTGGTTTTGCTCCTGATGAAGAGGAGAGGTTCTTTCTCCACTTGAAGCACTCACGAGCCACGGATTTCCACAAATCTGTGAGGTTGCTACACTTTTTCTGAAACACTAAAATCTGTGGATGCTGTGATTGTGGTAAAAGCACAAAAATGCTGCAAGAACTCAGGGGAGGATGTAGCTCTGTGAATGCAGAGCTGGAGGTAAGAAGAAAGAGGGAAATGGAGTGAGAGGAAAGGAAACATGGGGATAGGGGAAGGAAGAGACAGGGGAGGTGAGGGGGGAGGGGGTTTGGGTTAACGGAAACCAGAGAGGTCAATATTAATGGAAAATGATGGAAAATGAACTGTTGTTCCCCAATTTGTAGGTGGTTTCAGTCTCGCAGTGCATGAGACCATGGTCAGATATATCAGCATGGAAATGGGGCAGGGAATTGAAATGAGTTTCCACTGGGAGATATCTGCTATTGCAGCAGTCAGAGCTGAGGTGCTCAATAAAGCCAACTTTCAGTCTGCGTCCAGTCTCTGTGATGTAGAGGAGATCATAATGGAAGCCTCGAATACAGTAGATGACCCCTGCTATCATACCATATCTCTAAATTAATGAAAAAAATTAAAAGATCATTTGCTTAAGTGAAAAGATTATTTTCCATTTCTGGGATCTGGGTATTACTGGCCATCATTTATTCCCCTTTCCCTGACAAAATGGTGGTAAGCCATTACAATCCTTTGGGTGAAGGAATTCCCATCATTTAGACCCAATGGTGATGCAGACACACAATGCAATTCCTTGTTGTGCAAACTGAAATGGTAACTGCAGGTGTAACACACAAAGTGCTGGAGAACACAGAGGGTTAGGCATAATCCTCGGAAGCAAAAGACGGTCAATGCATTGGGCTGAAACCCCTCATCAGTAAAGGTTGTGGCCTGAAACATCAACTCTCCATTGCTTTCCATGAATGCTACCTGACTCCAGCATTTTGTTTGTGCTCCAGTTTTCCAGCATCTACTGTCTCTCTTGTTTGCTTCTGGGTAACTGCAGGTGATGGTGCTCACTGGAGTAGATGAGATGAGTAACTGCAGTGCACTTAATAGATAGCAGACACGAGACATGATGGAGAAAAGCTGTGACATTTAGAATAGTAGATATGGTCCCAACTTTTTCTGCAAGGTCAAGTTTCTTGAATGCTTTTGACATCATCTGGACAACCAAAGATTATTCTATTATAGAACATAGAAATCTACAGCACAGAACAAGCCTTTTGTCCCATAGTTTTGTGCCAACCTAATTACCTACTCTAACAATTGTCTAGAATTTCCCAGTGGCATAACACTTCAATTTTCTCTGTTCCATGTTCCTATCTCTTAAAATATCCCATTGTACCTGCCTCACCACCATTGCCAACAACATATTCAATGCACCCACCACTCTCTGTGATATAAATCTGCCATTCACATCTCCCTATACTCACTACCAAGCACCTTAAAACTATGCTCCCTCATTGTGGGCATTTCAGTCCAGGGAAAAAGCCTCTTGACATCTACATGATCAATGCCTCTCATAATCTTATACACCTTTATCAGGTCACCCCGCGTCCTCCTTTACTCCAAGGTGAAAAGTCCAAGTTCATTCAACATATCCTTATATTCATGCTCTCTAATCCAGGCAACATCCTTGTAAATCTCTCCTTCCTGTTGTGGTCACCAGAGCAGAACACAATGTTCCAAGTGCAATCTAAGATCTTATATTGCTCCAACAATCTCACAGCTCTTGAAATTGATCCCATAGTTAATGAAGGCCAGGACACCATATGTCTTCTTAATCACACTATCAACCCATGTAGCAGTTTTGAGTGTCCTATGGATGTAGACTCCAAGATCTCTCAGTATGTCCACCCTTCATAAAGTCCTTGCATTACCATTGTTTTCTACCTTAAAATTTGGCTCCCCTGATGAAGCTAATCAGATTATGCCTCTAAATGCTTGTAAATCCTGACTCTCAGGATTTGTCCACCACTGAAGTAAGACTCACTGGTCTATAATTTTCTGGGTTATCTCTACTCCCTTTCTTGAACAGGATAACATTTGAAGTCTTCCAATCCTTCTGTCCCCAGTGATGATGTGAAGGGAGCTCAGCAATCTCCCCCCTCACTTCCCACAGTAGCCTTGGGTAAATCTATTCTGATACTTGCGACTTATCTAACTTCATTCTTTTCAAAAGCTCCAACGCACCATAATGACGTCTTAATGTCAACATGCTCAAGTCATCCAAATTGCCAAATTATTTTTCTCTGGTGAAGCAAAACATTCATTAAGTATCTTCGCTACCTCCGCCAACTCCATGGACACGTTTCCACTACCATTCCTGAGGCGCCCTCTCCTCCTGCAAGTCATCTTTCTGATTTGTGCTTTGTAGATTGTGGGAAGAATCTGGGGTGTCAGGAAGCAAGACTCATACCATAGGATCCACAGCCTGGCCTGCTCTTGTAGTCACAGCACTTATGTGGCTGGTTCAGCTGCATGTCTGGCAAATGATGATCCTTAGAATGCTTATGCGGATGGCAGAAGGGGGGTGGGAGGTGGTATAGTCACTGAATGTTAAGTTTAGGTGGCATTGAGACTCCTGCAGTGCATAATGGATCTGATTGGGAGGACCCTTCTTACCAATAACCAAGCAAAGGACTTGTCGGCATTCAATGCAAACATACTTCAGTACCTAATAAAGTCATCGAGCCTGCTGGGTCTAAACACCTCCCTCTGAAATTGAATTCTTAACTACCTATCGGGGAGACCTCAAGCAGTCCAGATCAGTGACAGTACTTTCAAGACAATCACACTGAGCACGAGATGGGATGGGGGCAGGGCTGCATGCTTCGTCCACTGCTATTCACTCTGCGGACCCATGACTATGTGGCTAAACACATCTTGAACCACATCATCAAGTTTGCTGATGACCCAACCATGGTGGGACTTAATAGTAAGAATGAGGAGTCAGCGTACAGAGATGAGGTGCAGTCGCTAACAATCTGGTGCAGAGCCGACAACCTGCATTTGAATGTTAATAAAACAAGAGAAATAGTTATCGACTTTAGGAGGGCCATGGGACCATGGTCCATTGACCACTGACGGCTCAACCATTGAGATCGTCAAGAATATCAAGTTCCTTGGAGTGCACTTGGCAGAGAATCTCACCTGGACCTTTAGCACCAGCTCCATAGCCAAGAGAGCCCAGCAGCACCTCTACTTCCTGCAAAGGCTGAGCAAAATTCACTTCCCACCCTCCATCCTCACTACATTCTATAGAGGATGCATTGAGAGTGTCCTGTGCAACTGCATCACCACCTAGCTTGAAAGCTGTATCTCCTCGGACTGCAAGACCCTGCAGAGGATAGTAAAGTCAGCGGAAAAGTTCACTGGGGGATCTCTTCCTACCATGAAGGACATCTACAACATTCAATGCAGAGAAAAGGCAATAAACATTGTGAAAGACTCCACACACCCCTCATGTATACTATTCTCCCTTCTACCATCTGGTAGGAGGTACATAGCACTCAGGTCCTTATGTTCAGATTGGGCAATAGTTTTTTTCTCCCAAGCCATCAGGCTACTGAATTCCCAGAACATATGTGGATAGTGTACCATGGACCTTTACTGTTAGCACCTTAATATTTTAATATTTAAATGTGTTTAACTTCCATTCTCTCTTATATTTACGTAAATATGCTCATATCTCAACTTTACCGTGCAAGCATGGCATGAATGATAAATAAAGGTACTTGACTTATTTGAGAGATTTGGTAATGAAGTATTCTGCCAAATGACTTTGACAGACTGTTTAGAAAATTATCTGATAGCTTCTTGTACTTTTGTGCCTCAAGGACACTCTGTGTGGAGTAATGTTTGATTATCTCATGGTCAAAGGTATTGGTTTGGATAAAACTTTTCGACAAGGAATGTAGCAGTGGCTAATTGAAAGAAATTTTCCTTAGCAACTTGGCAATGCCTTCCTGTGAGACACCTTACCAGGTGGCGATCTTTTGTGCTTGCATACCCAAGTTCCAAGCATACCTTCATGGGTCTCCAAAGAGATCTTCACTATCTCATGACTGATTAGAAATGTGACTGTAGGAAGCAGAACGACTGTACATTGTTACCCATTTCATTCCACACAACTAACGGCTGACTGGAGAAAAAAATGATTGATAATGTTGTAAATCTGGAAGTCGTACAGATTTGCAGCTCTGGCACAAGCATCTTGTACCTCCAGTGTGCGACTCATAAACCAGCTAATTACCACTCTTTTGTTGGGGCTTTCTGGCTGCAGTTTCAAATACCTATGACAAAATACATTAGTACCGCGCACAAATTCTCAGACTTGAACACAAGGCTATAAAATGCTCCTTTGCCACTTATATTTCATTGAAGCCTGACTCCCTTTGGAGTGCTTTGTCCCCATTCCAAAATTCTTGGCTGCCAGTTATAAACATCCATTAACGTATACAAGTGATATAATCGGATATTTGTGGGCCCTTTACACTCTGTTTTTCACTTAAGATGCCTTTTCCTCCATGTGTGATTTGACGAAATGAAGCCAGAAAATGTATTTCAAGCATTTGTTTTCAAATCCATTTTCAGGCATCAGGGCACACAAGAGAGGTTGCAGATGTGGGTCCTAGAAATACAAAAGAAACTGCTGGAGGAACTCAAGCAACTTTTGCAGAAAAGCATAGTTGGGGTTTTGGGACATCAGGACCGAAAGCATGGAGGGGGTGATAAACGGTATAAAAAGGCAAACGTGGTTGGGGGAGAGTGTGAGGCAGGAGCTGGCAAGCTGTGGGTGGGACTAGGTGAGGAGGAGGAGGATGGACAGTTGGAACTGGGAAGGGGAGACTGGCTGCTGGGTGGTAGGTAGAGAGAGAGCGAGATAAGAAAGGGAAAAAAAGAGGTAGAGGAGCCAGATGAGGGGAAGGGAGGCTGGAAAATGATGTGGAAACAAGCCCTACCCAACAACTGATGAAGGTAATAATGGAAGATTACGGATCTATTTTCCAAGAAGATCCAAATCACATGGAGACCAGGAATGGAAGGTAGCTGCAGCTGAAGACAGGAGTAAAAGTGAAGGTTTGTTTAATATATCCACAATGTGAGGCCCAGACCCTGGGCTACGGTGATGCCGGGCCTGTTTGTTAAAGCTCCTCTACTTTCCTCCTCCTTTTGCCGTTGATCCCAGTACTCAGGGTACTATCTCCACTATACAATTGTGAACAAAAATTGAAAGCCATTCTCAGAAGATTGGCCTTCAAAAATAATTTTTCACCAGACAATGAGGTAAATCCATCATATTTTCAGTAACTACAATTGTGCTCTTTCTTATACTGCATAGAATAATAGTATTACAATGAGCATATAGTAGTACATTAACAAGCCTATTCATGCAATAATAATCTTTTAAAATATAGGAATGAGAATACACTAAAGCTTACTTCTTGGTGAGGTTTGTTACCTAATTCCTTTAATTAACAAAAGTTGATCAATCTTAGATTATAATTTACAATTATTCGACCAAATGCCATAGTTCATGGTGATTCCAAATTCATCATTTACACATTTTCTTACGAGAATGAAGGAGGTCATTTGGCCATTTGAGTCTCTCAGAGCAATCTTCCTCACTGTTTTCCCTGTAACGTACTCTCGCGTATGAGCCAATTGATGACCACCTTGATTTGCTCACTACCCATTACTCACTACAGTCGCATATTAACCGAACAACCTGGGATGTGGGCAGAAACCAGAGGATCTAGGAAAACCTACAGGGCCACAGGGAGAACATGCAGACTGTATGCCACCTGCGGTGAAGAAACTTCACACGAAAAACCTTCGCTTCAAAAGCTTCTCAGCATAAAATAATCAAGAGTTGTTCAGTGCTGTAGAAAGTACCAATAAATATTCATGGAAAATACAATAGTGGGCAATGTTGTGGGAAAAGCTGGGGGTGTTGCGTATCCTCAATTTTTGCTAGTGGCCGTCCTAGTTTACAGGACTGGAAAGGAATCCATTTTAACTCTCTGTGGTGCATGGAATGATCAAATGGTCATCCAATGTTCCTTGTTGGCCCATACATCAGCTGCAATCTCACAGTGTAGAGAAATGGGACTGAGAAATTAAATGGGCTATTTCTGTTCTTTTGTTCCTAAAGAGGACAATTTGTAGGTTGGCTTTGCTCGGCAGCAAATGCAAATCATCACTGGGTCTTGGGGAAGACAGAAGTGAAGTTTTTGGCCTTCTATTAAACGCAGAGAACCATAAACTCCCAGCATTGGTGAGACTCATGATAGGCCTGCTGAAGTTGGCAAAGTAAGATGGGGCCTACAGGATACCTGCAGCGAGATGGTTGGGTTGTTGTGAGCAGCAGACTCCAATTTTAAAGAGGACCACAATGTTCAGATACACGCAATGAACTAAGAAACCCATCTCACCTTCAGTTAAGGCTAAAAGTGGCCTCCATCAGCAACTACAAAGGCCCTTGCTGTTTTCAGGGCACGCATGTGCAAATTGATTTTAGTTGAATAATATCCAAACATGAATTTGACAGAATTGCACATCCACGCACATGTCTGGCCACTTAGTTGTATAAGCATGTCATAAACACAAGGAACCTGGAAGCAATTAACTGCTTGAATAAGAACTACAGTTGGAATTCAATTGCACTTGGCAACAGGCATATTAATGAAATTCTATTGCAAGATGGATGTACATGTTATGAGCCCAAGTGTTACCTTGAGGTTAATGTTGCTGTGGAAGGTGAACTGATGCTATACCAAAGGCTTTGGTGTTGCGCCATGTGGAGAAAAGGACAAAAGTATGGAGGAATGAGTGGTTCTTAGTGGTTCTGAGCGAAGCTGGAGGGTGGATTGAGGGTGCATGGGGTGCAATGAAGGAGAGTATCACAGTCCAAGATGTACATTGCTAATAAAATTATCAGGAGTATATCAACTCATTTTCTGAATTACAATAAATTCAAGCTAAATTTTATGGAGCAATTATTATCAAAAAGAAATAATTCAATGTACAATAAGTGTTGATACATGTCTGATATATTAGCTTCCACCTTTAGTCTTTATGGTGTATCCACTATTTATTTATTTTTCTGCAAAGTGTATAAGGTTGGATAGAAATTGTGAGATTGCTTTGATGGACTGTTGTCTATGAAGAGCTTTGAAGCCAGCTGCTCAGCTGCTGAACATCAGGGAGTTCTCTTCAATTGGTCGGAGGGCCATTGAGCTTGGGGAAGGAAAGACTTCACTGGATCTTTGTGAGCCTGTGAGAAATTCACTCGATTTTCTGCCAATGCAAAGTCAAGTTAGCTTACATAAAATAGAAAATGAATACTGTTATCATATATTTATATTTAAGGGGGCTACTCACTTAATCCTGGATCTGCAATGCAAAATGTCATGCCAAATTTCACTGAAATACATGTTGAATTTAAAAGAATCCAATAACTTATTGACAAAGCCATTTTGGTCAGATTCAAAATACCTGGTGAACAATTACATGTTTCTATCATGGCACAGGTATAGCGGCAGGGACCTAAGTCTAAGCTCTCACATTCATAATTAAAAGTTCCGTGGGCGCACTAGATTCTTATGTTTCCTTGGAGAGCAAGTGAAACATAAAGCAATAACAACTTAATATAGAGAGTCCATTCAGTGTCGTACAACATCCCTAAATACTTCATGTGAGCATAATCAGAGAATATTTGATCAGAGCTAAAAGAGACAGGTGACAAACTGCTTGGTGAGCAAGGCAGGTTTTACACAGCTTCTTAAAGCAGCACAGTGAGCTGGAGCCACAGATTTTAAGTACAGTAGTACCGTAATTCCTCATCACAAGAGCTTGACATCATGCAGTTGAAAGCTTTCCTGTTTGATTCCTGACTCAGACAAAATACTCAAAGACGGTCCTGGGATACAGTTTCTGTGTACAAAGAGGAAAGCAGAGAGTTGATCTCAAAAGGAGATCAAATTAACTCAATCTTTTCTTTCAGACATAATTCTTTTATTCCTTTATATCAACTACACCAGGAACCACAGCATTGATGAGGAAAGATTGTTGCAAGGCCAAAATATTCAGATGAAATTCGACATGCTTCACCAGCTATCTACTGTTTCGATATTAGTTGAATATAGGAAACCAAAGAGGCTGGAATTCGGATGGATGCAACTTTATGGTGGGAACCTATTAAATATCTGCTAAAGAGTTGTTTTTTTCCAAAAATTATTATTAATAGTTTGTTGAGAGTTGGACTTATTTCTGTCTCCTGCTTCATTTATAACTACTCTGAGCCTTTTCTCCAGAGAGGCTTTCTTGACACAATACATAATAACCTTGAGCTCAACCTGTCGTTGAAATGGAACTGCAAAATGACTCAATGCTTGAAGTGCATTGAAAAGATAAAAGCTCTGCAAGGTGAAAGGAGTAACTTATTTCTCCCTTACCTGCTCATGGTATTCAATCCCCATACTCAATGTGTTGATGAGAATAGCAATCATAATTCCACGGCCAAAATATTTGCTGTCAACAATTTTGCGGCAGGTATTGCAGACCATGTTCCAAAATGTCCAGCACTTTGTTGCTCCTCGTTGGTTGCGTTGAGGATCTCGCTGGTCACTGTAGTGAGTATCCTGGGTGAATTCATACACGCCCTCACTCTCTGAATCCAGTGTCTCATTATCCACCACCTCGGTTTCATTACTCCGGATGCAGATGGGACAGCTTTGTGGATCACAGTTCAGAATGTCGGCTGTTCGATTGGGAGAGCTATAGGGTAAGCAGTGACCAGACAACTTGCAGGAACCTTTACAAGGACCTGTAGGTTGGGAAGTAAAGAAAGTCACATTTGGCATTTTTATTTTCAAAAAGAAACATAGAAAACAAAAAACAAAATACCACAAATAAAATCCTAAAACACTAGATATATGCAGAACAATTTTTCTGTATTTTAAAATATTTAGACGTTCAGGCCATTTTGGCCCACGAGTCCATGCCACCCAATTTACACTCCATTAACCTACACACCCGGTACGTATTTTTAGAAGGGTTGGAAGAAACCGGGGCCCCCAGAGAAAACCCACGCACACACGGGGAGAATGTACAAATTCCTTATAGACAGCACTGGATTTGAACCCCCGGTCCTGATCACTGGTGCTGTAAAGGCGTCGCACTAACCACTACACCAACGAGGCCACCTTTATTTGATGATATTTTGTAGAATTAAAAGGTAAAGGTAAAAGTAAAGGTTCCATTATCATCATGTTAGAATGTAATGAGAGTCACCACTTTGTCCAGCACCCCTCACTCCTACAGCACCTGATGTTCCTAGGCGGTCTCCCCTCCAAGTACTGACCAGGCCTGAGCCTGTTTAGCTTCCTAAATCAGACAATTCCACGTGTATTCAAGCTATTAACATTCTGAATCAACAAGATATAATTCTCATTTCTTCCCACATGCACATTTGTTTCATTTTTCCATCTCATTTGTTTTTACAAGGAATATCAATGAACACAGTTGAGGAAAATTCCTTTTTATTTGATTACACAGACAGTACTTCAAATCAAAGCATAATATACAAAGGGCCAATGGAAAGCATACAATTGATTTGTAATGGGCAAATCTTTCTCCTTTCACACTGAATAATCTGTTGTCAAAATATACCGAATAAAGCAGCACAAAATCATATGGGAAGGTACACTCTTCCAATTTGCTCAGTGGTAGAATTATCTGGATCTGACACAGATCATAACGTGTATAACTTGCTGTCAATTTCAACTCAGTCACCATGCCTTGATCGAATGAGTTCAAATCAATTGTTTCAAAACAAGCCGTTATTCATATTGAAATCATAAATGTTCCTTCATTTCTTTGCAAGTTAAAAAGGTACCATGATTATCAGTTCTTACATCAGTGACTCAGATGATGGGATAAAGTGAATGAAACAGACTAAATATAGAGGTGTTAGCAAAAAAAATTAAATCCCATCAAAGTACCTGTCCAAAGGCCTTTTAAATCCTGAAAGAGAACCTGCCTCCATCATCTCCCCAGGCTGCTTAACTTCCAGGCACCAACTTTTCTTAGAAGAATATTTCAATATTAATATCATTATGTCTGAAATTTAAATTATCCCAGTGTTTTAATCATAGAAATGTTAAATATATTCTTGTAGTTATGTGGAAAATGAAAAATTAGAATAGATGAAATAAGAGTCCCAGGAGACTCATAGGGGCACTAACTGCAATGTCAAATGGCTTGTCTCTGCTATATCTAGAGGAATTTGAGTTTGTTATCCAAGATCTCAGGACAAGGGTTTGGTGGGTGAAATTTTGGCAAAGTGCTTTGCTGTGAAAAATCCAGCTGCTCTGATGTCTCTGATATAATTTGGTTCCTCACTTAACAATTGCATCCAGAGAACCGATAAGGTCTCTTGACAAATTAATTGAAGATTTGGATCCAAATCCTTACGGATTTCTGCCCCTTGTTTTTGGCTCCATCAATAGTCTTACAATTTAGATGTATGGCACAGTAATAGGGCCTTCCGGCCCATTGAGTCTGTGCCCCCAAATTACACCGATCAACCTATAACTCCCGTACATTTTGAAAGGAGGGAGGAAATCTGAGCATTCGGAGAAAAGCCATGCAGACACAGGAAGAATGTGCAAACTCTTTACAGACAATGCCAGACTGAAACTGCATTGTTGGTGCTGTAATAGCGTTGCGCTAACTGCTTCATTAACCTTTCTAAGAAGAGGAACGAAAGCATTATGTACAACATGAATGCATCAGTTTCAAAACCATCGTAAAATTTTCCCTCCTTCACTCATCTTCTTGTAAAACATCTACTGTCTTTACTCATTTTGATATATAACACACTTACCATTATTTTCACACCATCAGGAATAGATGGATAAGGCCATTGGTGAGCGCCTCTACTATAACATAAGCATTTTTCCAAAACATTGATTAAGTTGAACTTGGAGAATTGTGTTTAGTTCTGATGGCCATACAAAAAGTATGTGATTGCACAGAAGGATGTGCAGTGGAGACTTGTATGACCATAAGATATAAGAGCAGAAGTAGGCCATTCAGCACAAGTCGACTCCACCATGAGCTGATCCATTCTCCCACTCAGCCCCACTCCCCTACCTTCTCCCCATAACCTTTGTTACACTGACTATTCAGATACCTACCAATCTCTGCCTTAAATACATCCAATAACTTTGGCCTCCTCAGCCAAGTTATTGGAAGCAAACCCCAGAGGTTCACCATTCTCTGGCTAAAGAAATACCTCCATTTCAAATATGCTCCATTTAATCCTGTTGTGCCCTATCATGGAAAACCACCATGCCATATTTACTCTGTACAGGCCTTTCAATATTCAAAATGCTTCTATGTGGTCCTACCTCATTCTCCTGAATCCCAAGGAATACAGTCCAAGAGCCATCAAATGTTCCTCAAATGCTAATCTCTTCAGTCCAGGAATCATTCTTGTGAATCTTCACTGAACCCTATCCAATGCCACCACCTCCTTTCTCAAATAAAGAGCCCCAAATTGTACTCCAAGAGAGGTCTCAACAGCCCTTAAAGCTTCAACAGCACATCCCTGCTTTTGCACCCTATTCCTCTAGATATGAATATCAACATTGGATTTACCTTCTCTGATTTAACCTGGAGGTTAACCTCAAGAGTATCCTTGCACGAGGACCTGCAAGTCCTTTAGCACCTCTGTTTTGAATTTTCTCTTCATCTAAATAATATCCCTTTTATTCCGTCTATCAAAGTGCATAAGCACATGCTTTGCAACATTGCCTTTTATTTACCACTTCTTTGCCCATTCTCCTAATCTCTCTGCAGCCTCTCCACTTCATCATCACTGTCTGACCCTCCACCTATCCTTGCATCATCTGCAAACTTAGCCAGAAAGTCATTTATTCAGCAATCAAAATAATTAACATCTCACATAAAAATAAATGACCCCAAAACTGACCCCTGCGGAACACCACTGGTAACCAGCAGCCAATATAATCCTTTGATTTCCACTCTCTGCTTCCTGCCAAACAGCTAATGCTCTACCCATGTAAGTATTGTTCATGTAATTCTATGGGCTCTCATCTTGTGAAAATCCAAACATGCCCCATCAACTGCATCTCGTTTGATGAGCCTGCTTATGGTTTCCTCAAAAATTTGCTGTAGGGTTTTCAGGCAAGATCTTCCCTTAATCCTTTGGACTGTGGCTATTTTTAACCTGTCATAATATACATTTTGAACTGGATCCATGGGTAACTTACAGTACAAAAACCAGTACGAACCAGCTGGTGGTTGCCCGAGAAAATGGGGTCATGGAGTGTTGATATTCTCTGAAAGCAGGGACACAGAGTCTAAGGGGTGAAGGAAACTATACTGACTTTGATCTTTCATGCTATACACCTCTAGGAATGTCATAACCTCACCCTTGACAATCGACTCCAACAACTTCCCACCCACCAATGTTGGACTAACAGGTCTCTAATTTCCTTTCTGCAGCCTCTGTCCCTTTTTTAAATAGGAGAGTGACCTTTGCAATTTTACAGACCTCCAGAACCATGCCAGAATCCTTAGAAGATGATTATTAGTGCCTCCATAATTTCTATAGCTCCTTCTTTCACATCCCATCTGCTCAAGGAGACTTATCTATCCTTAGACCATTTTCAATGGATATTGTCTGGATTAGAGGACTTTGGTTAAGGGGAGGAATCTGGACATATTTTCCCTGGACTGATGATGATGAGTTTATTGTCACACACTTTGTACAATATGTATTGGTGCTGAAATTTGTAAAGAAATATAATAGTAAACTGATTGAATTAAGAGACAATAAATATATAAGATAGATGTAAATCTTCACTGTAATCCTGGAGTAAAATGAATGATTTGCAATAGTGTAGACAGTCCATGATTAGTGTACCAAGGGGATATTCAAGAATCTGATGGCTGTTGGAAAGAAACTGTTCTTGAACCTAGAGGTGCTCGTCTTCAGGCTTCTGTACCCTTTGCCTGAAGGAAGCAGTGAGAAGAGGTTGCGAACAGGGTAATCGGGGTCCTTTTTTGAAGTTGGCTGCCTTCTTAAGGCAGAGTCTCACATAGACGTCTGCAATGGATGGGAGCATGTGATGGACCCAGCTCTGTTCACTATCTTCTGCAGCTTTCTGCTCTCCTGGGTAGATGAATTCCCAAACCAGGCTCTAATACAACGAGTCAGCATTCTTTTGACCATGCATCTGTAGAAATTTGATACAGAATCCAACGGCATAAAGATCTGCTCAGACTGAGGAAGAGGAGGTGCTCATGGTTGCCTCTATGTGCCGGCTCAAGGAAAGGCCTTCTGAAATATATACTCCCAGGAACTTGAAGGTTCTGACTTTCTCGACCTTCATCCCATCATTACAAACAGGTGTGTGGATCCTTGGCCTCTCCTTCCTCACATCAACAATACACTCCCAGGTCTTGATGACATTGAGAACAAAATTGTGGTCCTGGAACTGCCCAACCAGATTCTCAATACCCATCCTGTATTCAGACGAATCATTTTAGAATCAGAATTAATTGTCATGAACGTATTGTGAAATGTATTATTTTGTGACAGCATCACAATGCAAACATTTATATGAACCACACCAAAATGAACAAAAATAGTGCAAGAGAAAGAAAAAGGCATGGTGAAGTAGTGTCTTCAGTTCATTCAGAAATCTGATGGCAGAGTGGAAGAAGCTGTCCTTGTGCTGCCGAGTACTCATCTTCAGGTTCCTGTACCTTTTTCCCGATGGTAGCAGAGTGAAGAGGGCATGGCCTGGCTAGTGGGGGTCTTTCAGAATACAGGCTGTTTCCTTAAGACACCGCCTCTTGGAGATGTCCTCGATGGAGTGAAGACTGGTGCCTGTGATGTCGCGGGCCGAGTCAACAACCCTTTAGAGATTTTTCCTGTCCTGAGCATTGGGACGACCATACAGACAGGGTTGCAACCAGACATAATGCTCTCCATGGCACACCTGTACAAGTTTTTGAGAGTCTTTGGTGACAAATCTCCTCAAGTACCTCACAAATATAGCTACTTGCTCCAGGGAAGATCTTCTGAGATGTTTACAGCCAGGAATTTGTTCTTCACCCTCTCCATTGCTAACACTTCAATGAGGACTGGTTCGTGTTCTCCTGATTTCCTCCTGAAGTCCATAATCATCTCCTTGGTTTTGCTAATGTTGAGTGCAAGGTTGTCATGACACCACTCAACTAACTGATCTATCTCTCTCCTGTAAGCTTCCTCATTGCTGTCTGTGATCCTGCCAACAACCGTGCTGTCATTGGCAAATTTGTAGGTGACACTTAAATTGTACATAGCCACACAGTCATAGGTGTAGAGTGAGTAAAGCAGTGGCCTAAGCACGCATCCTTGAGGACCATCTGTGTTGATCGTCAGTGAGGAGGAGACATTGTTTCCAATCCAAATTGATTGTGGTGTTCCAGTGAGGAAGTCAAGGATCCAGTTGCAGAGGGGAGTGCTGAGGCCCAAGATTTGGAGCTGTTGACTAGCATTGAGGGAATAATAGTATTGAAATGCTGAACTGTCATCAATGAAAAATAGCCAGATGTACAAGTTTCAGTTATTTAGCCAACAACGGTGGTAGATTGTAGGTTGAGTTGGAGGTGAACTTGGCTGCACAGTCATGGGATAGAGCAGGGGACTAAGCAGGCAGCCTTGGGGTATCCCTGATTTGATGGCCAGAGAGGAGAAGGTGATGCTGCCGATCCACACTGATTATCGTATGCTGATGAGGAAATCGAGAATCCAGTTGTAGAGGGACTGAGTCTCAGATACTTTAGCTTGATTAAGAGTCTTGCTGGTATGATGGTGTTGAACGCCGAGCTGCAGGCAATGAGCAACGTACATGTTCTTGTGTTTTGGATGATCTAACTCAGAGTGGAGAGCCACGATAGGTGAACTGAAGTGGGTTCCGATCTTTCTTGGGATAGGAGATGTCTTGCTCCATAAGCAGCCTATTGAACTTAAAGGGAGTTGAAAGCTGAGTTGATGGAGGTATATAAGATTAGACAGGGTAGACAGGTAAGTTTTATTTCCTATGGTAGGGAAAACAAAGCAAGAGAGCCCAAGTTTATAGTTTGAGGTCAGAGATTTAAATGGGTTCTGAGGAATGTTTTTTTTTACACAGGAAGTAATTGATATCTGGAATCCCTGGCAGGAAGATGGTGGAATAGGATACATTTACCTTGTTGACACTTAAACAGGCAAGGCATTGAAGGTTATGGTCCTAATGCAGACAAATGGGACGAGTGTATACAGGCAAAACGATTAACCCCAGAAGGGACCCCAAAACCATACAGGGTTGTAGGTTAATTGGATTGGACAGGTTTCAATGGGTGGAATTGGCTGCTACTATGATGGAAATAACATTTACTAAAAATTAAAATGTTTGTGCAGTAACAATAAACTCTTCCTGTCCATGTAGTAACAATAAACTCTCCATCTATACAGTGAGCTCCTTCAATCTGATGCAAAAGCCTGGAATTTTCATTCTATCTCGTGTAAAAGTCAACCTTAGTCTCTCATCTCGGCCTTGGCCACCCATAGGCTGGAACTCCCGACACCTCGGTCGCGAACTCGCAGCCACCCGCCCTTCGGAGCTCTCGACGTGACTAATGCAAACTCTCATCTTGGCCCCAGCTGACCACTCACCAGAACTCCCGGTGCATCTAACTCGGACTCATGACTCAGCCCCGGATGACCATCTATCGGATCTCCCAACGCCACGAGCGCAGACCCGCCCCTCGGCCCCTGGCCTCCCGCTGATCGGGACTCCTGCCGCCTGTGGCGATGCAGATATTTACTGCAGTCCTGAACCTCCTCTGTGGTAGGACGTGTGTTTTGATGTGCAGACTGTGTATTATTGCTTTGATTCATTATGTTTTCGTTCTTTATTCAGCTAGAGATCATTTGGACTTCTGCTACTGATATGGTATTTTGGATTCTAGAGTGAATCTCAGGTCCTAAAAAGTACTATCCATGTTAATAGTTGACCTATAAACAATTTAACAATTTTAAAAGTTCCTTAAGTTCCAAGCAGAAGCAGCTTAATTAAACAAGCACTGAAACACCTTTCCTATAACCTGTAACAATTGAATAAACTCATTACAAACTGTCCATTTTAACAATCGAAACATAAATTGTAATAACCCTCCTTCCACAGTTTCAATGATCTCCCAATGAGGATATGAGGGGCTGACTGGCATGCTCTGCTCCCTCCATTATCACCCACAGTGTGCCAATCGAGTTTACCACCTGACAGGTGCAATGCCTGCAGGATGCAACACCAGGTTCCCTAATGTACCTGGAAATTCACTGAACAAACAGCAAATCAAGAGGAAACAGGCCGACAGCCTTTAAAATCCATCCCAATTTGCTCTTTGAAAAGACACTGAAATAAAACCTTTCCAGTCAGTTTTCCATAAAAAGTGACGTTGCAAGGCTGGCTATACTTCCAGCTGACTTATGTTCTCCCCTGGCCAGAATTGTCCATCCAGGAACATTTAGCAGATGGACAGATTGGAGGACGAGAAGAAGCTACTCCACAGTTTCCATCTTCTACGTTTTAATTCCAACAACCAGTCAATTGGTGGTTTGGCTTTAAGTTGCTTTCTTTCACAATATTATTTCTGGATAGAAACTGGTTAAACTTGAGCAATCACCTCAGCTGATGATTATCCAGGCCCAACATTACACTCTATTGAAATCAATGGAACTGAATATCAGGCAGGCTTTTTTTCAGATATTCAACATGATAACAGGCCATTTTGATCACAGATCCATGCCGCCCAATTTACACTCCATTAACTTCATCCCCATTATGTTTTGAACGGTGGGAAGAAACCAGAACCCCCATGCAGACATGAAGAGAATGAATATACTCTTTACAGACAGCACAGGATTTCAACCCCAGTCCCGATTGATGGCGCTGTAAAGGCATTGCGCTAACCTCTACGCCAAACGTGCCACCTTTTAATGGACAGTTGCTCCATTACAATTCATCTTCTGCTCACAGCCTAAGAACCTACAAGTCTGGCCTTTTCTAATTGATATGTCAATTAATTTTATCTTAAATGTAAGAGAGATAATGCAGCTCAAAGTAATTGATGGCCCTTTAAAAAATGTCTAGTTTCAAGACAGATGCTTTTGAACAGTTTCTATTATATGCATGTGGCACTGTGGTAATGGTAACAGAAACTCTCCTTTGCATTGGTCACTTACCAGCACTCTGTGTCTCCAGGAGTCGGTGCATCTTTCGGTACGGTCCGGCTGGGATGTTGAGATTTGCCTTTGTGCAGTCAGGGTTTGTCGTTGCATCTTTCAGTATCTTTGTGCCTTTGGTGTTCAGGTTGATAACCTGGTGGGCAGAGTTGGGGTGCACAATTGGGTAGCTTTTAATTTCCAAATTCTTCTGGAGTCCATCAGGAGGTATCAGGCCTGCGCCTTGCCTGAGGGAAGATTTACATTGGATCGGCTCAATGTGGCAGTTGGCATGGTAGATGCTGTGGACAGATTCGGTATTGCTAGGAGAGGTAGGGGTGGGAGATGGAGCAGGAGGGGAAGAATGCAGACTGGACAGGGGTGATGGCAGCACGATTAGTCTGTTGCCACTGTTGGTTTCCACATCGCTGATTTCTGGGCTGGGCTGTGACGCCCGTAGGGTTCCGTTGCTCATGTGGTAATGGTGATGGTGGTGGTGGTGGTGAATGAGATGATGGACGGAGGCTGCCCGCTTCTGCTTGTGCCGTTTGCGGGGTTGCTCGTGGGGGCCACTTTGGTTGGTGAACTGCACCCCTCTCCGGGCCACCACCACGCAGCACAGCCGCACAGCCTCGCGTTTGGCCTTCCGCAACATGTGGCCGATGTACTTCAAGAGCTCATCGTAGCAACTGCCTGGTTCGGAAAAACTCGCTAGCGTGCTTGCATTGGACATGAAGCGAACTCGCTGCTCCTTCATCAGTTGGCTTTCACGCTGCTTGGTCTCAGAAAATTGGGTTGCTATAACAACCAGGCATAAATTGATCATAAAAAATGACCCAACCTAAGAAGAAAACATATTGGAAAGCAATGATTAAAAGTGTGTTGCAGATTGCCAAAATTGAAGAAAAATTCCTGAACATGTTGAGTTGAGTTGTAATCAAGTGAAGGCTTTGGCTTGAGAGAGGATAAGATAAATGCTTAAAGCTGTCCAGGATGAGAAAGTGGAAGAAAAAATAAATAATGACAATCTATTGCTTCATTCTCGTTAAGAACGCTTCTTAAAACTGGTACCCACCATCAAAGTTTAACCTTGAAAATGGAGATTTCTTCGACATTAATTCAAACAAAATAAGATATTTCAGATGTGCAAACTGAATAAAACAGAGGACGCTGGCAATATTCAGCGTTATAATTTTCAGTTCGCGGTAAAACAAGTTTTAACTTAGAGAGCAGGGAAAGCGAAGGAGAGGCAAAAGAGAAGCTCTGAGATATGATGGGGAAGAAGTAATTCAACAATTAAGGAGGAGTCAGAGTCTCGACTCCCAATGTCGACTGTTCATCTTCTCCGCAGATGCCCCTTGACCCACAGATTTTCTCTGGCATTTGCTTTCTCTAATATGTAAAAGGGAGAAGCGGAATAATTATCTCAGCTATTCTCAATACTGAGCTGCGACCCAAAATGTCGGTTATCTCTGTCTGTCCAGCTTCTCTTTATTCACTCAAGGTTTCAGCATCTGCATTTTTTTTTTGTGTGTGGTTCTCAAGTTATCTGAGCTTATCAGATGAAAAGAAGGTGAATACTGGAAATGTGAAATACAGTATGCAGGCAGAGAAGGATGCCGTCCTAATGTGAGTAGGCGAGATTAGCTGAGATAGGTACACTGTTGAGTTTAGATCTGGTCTATCTGTATGATCCAATAACAACTACTGGAGAAACTGGTTGTCTGAAATTATTGAGATCAATATTGAGGCCATAAGGCTGTAATGCACTGAATTGAATGATGGTATGCTCCTATATGACCTTTGCCGAAGATTGGGGTCAGAGTGAGAGTGCAGTCTCACTTCGGGTTGAATGTTCCACCACCTGTTCAGTCAATCTGCTGTTAAACATTATTCCTGATGAAGACCTCAGGCCTAAAACGCTGGTTTCCCTTTACTTCCTATGATACTGCATGACCTGCTCAGTTTCTCCAGCACATTGCAGTCAATCTGCATTTTATTTCCCCAACAAAGGGGCAATTACATCATGAGCAGTGAAAGAAATGGAAGTAGGACGAGTAAATTGCTACTTAACCCGGAGAGGTGGTCCTGCAAGTTTTGATGGAATGTCAAGAACCTGAAACGGTAACTCTGTTTCTTTCTGCAGATATTTTTTTTTTCTGTTTTTATGGCTTTTGAAATGAGCTAGAGAATCTTTTATCATTAAAAATAGGTTCTGTTTTTAATTACATTTTTCCGGGATCTATAATGGACCACTCTCAATCTCTTTCCAGCAACATTAGAATAAATTAGTTAGTAAGTATTATAATGTAGAAGGTTAACAATCTGTAGTCTTCGATATGTATTGCAGTAATTAAAAGTCCACTGACAATTTTACATTTGGTTGAATAACACATGGTAATGAAAAGCCAGTATTGTTAAAGTGACCATGAAACAATCTCACTAACTTTAAGGGAAGGAAACATGTTGCTTTTGATTAATCTAAGCCTATATACAAGTCTAATCCAGAACCAATACTTAACTCTGCTCTCTGAACTAGTCCATCAAGCTGGTTGTTAGCCATGGTGAAGTACGGGAAGACTGGAGAATGGCTTATGTTGTCTATTTACCAGGGAACTACAGGCCACTGAGCCTTACTTCAGTGGAGGGAAAGTTACTGGAAGGGATTCTAAGGGAATTGGATTTGAATTTGGAATGGCAAGGAGTGACTGGGGTAGTCACCATGGCTTGGTTCATGGGAGAAAATGCCTCACCAATCTGATTGAGTCTTTTGAGAAGGTGACCAAGAGGACTGATGAGGACAGTGGAGAATATTGTCCACCTGGACTTTAGTTAGGCTTTTGACAATGTCCCACACAGAAGATTGGTCCTGTAGGTTTGCTCTCTCACTCGGGATCCTAGATGGATATAAAATTACTTTGGAGGTCGGAGGCAGAGGATGGAGGTGGAGGTTTATTTTTCAGAGTGGAGTCATAGAACTAGTGGCATGCTCCAGGGATCAGCGCTGGGTCCTATGTTGTCTATTATATATATTAATGATCTGGAAGAGAACATTGGTGGCACAATTAGTAAGTTTGCAGATGGCACTTTAATTGGTGGTACAGTGGACAGTGCTGAATGTTGTCTCAGATTACAACACTATCTTGATCAACTGGGAAAGTTGACTGAGGAAAGATTGATGAAATTTCATTTGAACAAATGTAAAGTGATGCTTTTTGGAAGTTAAATCAGGCCAATACATATACAATAAATGGAAGGACCTAGGGAGTGCTAGTGAAAGGAAAGACCATGGACTGCAAGTACATAGTTCCCTGGTATACTGAGTGGTGAAGAAAGCACATGATATGTTTGTCTTCATTGGCTGAGGAATTGGGATGTCATATCACAGTTGGACAAGTAGTTGTTTAGGCTGCACTGGCAGTAATGTGCGCAGTTTGAGTCGTGATGCTCGAGGAGGAATGCGATTAAACTGAGAGAGTTCAGTAAAGAATCACAAAAATGTTGCCTGGACTGGATAGCTTGAGTTATGAGAGAGGTTGAACAGACAGTAACTGTTTTCCCTGGGAAAAAGGAGGTTGAGGGGATGACCGTGCAAAACTTTATACTATTTTGAGGGGCAGATAGTCATATTCTTTTTCCCAGAGGAGGCGAGTCTAAAACAAGAGGGATAAGATTAAGATAAAGGAATCATTCAAAGGCATAGACAGGAGTGGGTATGTGGAATAAGTTGCAAAAGGAGATGGTAGAAGTAGGGATAGTTACAATACTTTAAAGTTATTTAAACAGAGGAGTAGATAGGAAGGGTTTAGAGGGACACAGACCAAATTGAAAGCAAGTAGGTATCTTGGCTACCATGAATGAGCTGGGCAGAAGAGCTTGATTCTGCGCTGTATAACTCTATGAATCTGTGAACTTCTTTGAAGTAGAGGCAGTAAATGTCAGCCACTAATAAGATTTAAATACCAAAGAGGATTTAAATATAAATTTGAATACTTACTATGATCAACAGGATGAAATAGATGAAATTATAAAAGGAGTGTGCATCCATAACGAAATACATGATGTCAACCCATCCCTCAAGGGTTATAACCTGAGAAACAAAATTAAACATCACTCAATCAAATAATTTGAAAGATAACCAGATTGATTATCATGTTATTCTGCCCTTTAATGGTCATTACATTTTAGATAATCAATGTGGTTTCAAAAAAGCTTATATCCAAAATGTTCATGACATGCAAATCCTTTCATTTCATCACATCTTCAGGGATATCAATTATATTACATTGACGATAATGCTCCAATCACAGGGGTATCTTTTTTATATTTGTAAATGTAAACATTTGTGTCAACACTGCTGTATTATAAAGTAATTTTGAAACATATAGTTCCTTCCCATACCAAATCCTCTCCCAACATTGGAGCCATTATTTTGGACACAGGATGATCAATGGAGTCGATTTGGGAAACCTCCACCAGCAGGTAGTAAATCACAAAATTCTGTAGGGCACGTGGTTCAAGTAAAAACACGGAATGCTGCCTTCCCCAGCATTTTGTGTTTTTCCCGGCAGTCACGGCCACTCGAGTGAGGCACATTTGTTCTAATTTGCCATCTACCTTGAACGCTGATGCCTCGGTAGCTCATGCAATTTCTGATCCAAGAAAACACTGCTCATTCTTTCAAACTCCAGAGAAACTATCCTCATCTTATTGAATCTCAATTGAAGTGGAATTAAAAAGAAAAAAAAACTTTTGATCAATTGAATTAATCAAAAGCAACTGAGGTGTTCTTTAAGCTTCACCTAAGCAATACAGGCCACCTCTGTTTGCACTTTCAAGATCAGCTATAATGTACATAAATGTCAGGATCTCCTTTCTCAAGATTGGACAGACAGTTTCCAATCAGGATGTTCTTGAGTCAGGAATCTAGGAATTCCTGCATGCTGACGTGAAAGGGCTAATAAAGAAATAGTACAGAGAAAAGGAACAGGAAGATAATCCACCAAGATCTGAGAGGCCGGACTGAAGATCTGAGCAAGGAGAGGTGCGCGAGGGTGCAAAGCCAGCTGGATAACCACGGGCAGGTCAACAGGAAAACGGTGTGCAGGTGGTGGCTTTGTTACCTGCTGCTTTATGCTTGTATCCCTCATGATTGGAGGGATAAAGTAAACCAGGAAGAAAAAGAAGGGTAGCTTAACGATGCAACTAGTAAAGCTGGTTCATTCCTGTGCTATCTGTGTGGAGTTGGCATGTTCCCTCTGTGTCAGTGTGAGCTTATTCTTGCTGCTTGGGTTTAAAAGCATAGAACATGGAACAGTACAGTACAGGCCCATTGGCCCACAATAAATCTACTCTCCACCCACCAATTTTTCTTACATTCATGAGCACTTTTGGCCAAAGCAACTTGCCCCCATGCTTCTCCTCCTCAATGAAATTTCCCTCCCACATCCCACAAATGCGCAGGCTAATCCATTTGCCACCTTATATTGCTCCAAATGTGAGTGGTAGAAGGAGGAGTTAATGAGAATGTGGGGAGAGCAAATTAAGGGGAAATTAGAGGCTGTGGGATAGCTTTGAGAGCTGGCAAATCTCACTGGGCCAAGCAGCCTTCTTTTATGCATGAGGAAATATGTTTTGAAGATTGAAATTCAGTTAAAAGGAGATACAAGTAAAATTAGTTCAGACACAAAGCAAAGATCATAAAGACCTGAAATAGAACGAAGACAGGTGGCTGGAGCAGGATCCTCCCCACACAAGACAAAATAATGTTATTTACTCTATCCTTTTCACAAAACAGTAATAATATAGACTAGTGCATCTGCATCAGTTCTGAGGGAAGACTGCATACCAAATGGCAAGCCAGTACCAAATGGCAGATACATGTCATTAGTTCCTGCACCCAATCACAGGAATCCCAGACTTGTGAGTCAGTCTTACCCAATTTATAAATTTATATGTATCTTTTTAATTTAGAGGTACAGAATGGTAACAGGCCCAATTACATCCAATGAACCTACAATCCCTGGTATGTTTGAATGGTGGGAGGAAACTGGAGCCCCTAGGAAAACTCATGTAGGCATGGGGAGAATGCACAAACTCCTTATAGACAGAATGGTATTTGAACCCCTGTCCCGATTGCTGGCACTGTAACAGTGTTTCACTAACCGCTACGCCAACTGTGCCACCCTTCTCCAATCTTTTAGCAAAAGTGATTTCAGGTTGAATTCCTTGGCAGACTGTGAATCTTCTAATCTTAACTTACTTGGGAAACTGCTGAATTTGCACCTGTCTCACCTGATCATTTGAAAGCAGAGAGGTGTGATGGTAATGGATGCAGGTATTTGGCGATTTTATAACTGTGAGTGAATTGATTTCTAATAGTTCTTGTCTGTCATTCCAATGTACCTGCCTCAACTACCTCATCCAACAGCCCATTCCATACACCCACCACCCTCTGTATAAAAAAAGTCACCCCTCACCTTAAATCTCTCCCCCTCACCTTAAATATATGTCCTTTGTTTACCAATTACTCTGAGCAAAAGACTCTGTGCCATTACCCAATCTATTCCTCTCCTTCTAAATCTACCATATATCTTCTCCTATATAACCATATAAGCATAATCGGAGATTGCAGAACATCATTTGTTTCAACCAAACCAACAAGCCTTCTTTTCAATTCTATCTGTGGAATAAATGTCAGTGCTCAGTTTATACTGGCTAGCAATTAATGTTCCCTATTATTTTTGATTATCATATATTTCGGCATATAAATTGAGTAGTGAAACCCAAAAAAACTCAAAAAAATGGGGGTCAACTTATACGCCAGATATACTTTTGAGACCTGAAGTTCAGCTGAAAATCCAAACTGTGCTGATTTGGCGTATAAGTCGACGCTGAAAACCCAAAAAAAACCCTGACTGCAACAGATTTTCATTGAGATTTTTATTGAAAACAACACAATTAGTACCCTTCAAAATCATCTTGCTATTATTGTCTGAAGCAAAGATGGCGGAAAACGGGTCCCAGTCTGCATCTGGTTTCAGTTTCGTTGTCAGTGTCCCACAATAAATGATCTCTGTGCCATCAACTGCACAAGAGATACCGCTCTTTTTAAATGATTTTAATCACAGTCTCTACTTTAACTTTGTTCCATGCCTTGAGCATGAAATTAAACAGCATATCAAGCATGGTCCTGCTTTTTGTAAACGACTTTTCTGCACTCGATATCCAGGTATTCCATTCCTCGTGCACATGGTCTTTGAATGGCTTGTTCAAGCAGACATCGAGTGGTTGCAATATAGAAATCAAACCACCCAGGATAACCACCATGTAAATATTATGTAGGGCTAATTTACTTTTAATGTTCTCCGTTAAGTGGCTACGAAACATAACCCAGACCACCAAACTCCACTTTTTGCATAAACTGCCCAGCTGCCTATTCCACACATTGTCTATCCATAGTTTTACACCATTTTCATCCATCCATCCTTTTTCATGAAAATGTTCAAAAATACCTGCAGGGAATTTCATTTTAAGTTTAATTTTTCATTTGAAGATTACCATGGGTTTTAACTTTGTCCCGTTGGCCATGCACGATAACACCACCGTAAACCTAGTCCTTTCGTGGCCTGTACTCCTGGTTTGCACAGTTTTATCACCTTTCCATTCCACTGTTCTATTGCCTATCATGTCGAAATTCATGGGGGTTTCATCCGTGTTTCCGATATTTGCCAATGCAAATTGGTGCTCCTGCCTTTTATTAGATATAATAAACTGGTGAAAACTTACTACTTTATGATCATGTTCTTTTGGTAGTTTCTGTGCAATTTTTGTTTCTTGGCATAATCCCAGATTTTTCCTGTTCATGAAACAATTACACCAGCCTACTGTAGCCTCAAAATCATCACTGAGGTCTGGGTGCGACTTGGCCCTCTGCAGTGCAAATGTTCTTATTCTATTTCAGGTGACTATGTAGCAATTTTGCCTCTGTTCATGTACCCATTCTGCGACGTGATTTTCCAACTCCGGCCAATGAGTCATTCCTTTTCTCAAAGAACATTGCCTTTTTGATATGTTTCTTAAAGTCTCTTCTGTCTTTCCTCAATCTCTTGCCAATTACTCATGCACGTCAAATTTTCCTGCAGCAGTGCAGTTGTTGGTTTTCTTGCCTACTTCTATCACTTGCATCTCGTACTGCATTGTGTTGATGGACCCTCCATGATAGCAATCACCTCCAGCCAATGTCCAGCAGATCAATCTGCATGATCTATGGGGGTCGACTTGTACGCCGATCATTGGGGCACCTCTGGCAGCCAGAGAATGGGGGTTGACTTATAACAAAGCAGCCTTATAGAAGGTACTTCTAGCCCTTGAAATCCATGCCATCTGATTACACCCAATTAAACTACCAAGCCCTGTACATTCTGGAGAGTGGGAGAATACTGGAGCATCCAGAGAAATTCCATCCACATCACAGGTAGAACGTACAAACGTCTTGCAGACAGCCCCTGATTCGAACCAGGGTCGCTGGTGCTGTAATAACAGTGCTACACTAAAGGTGCCGCATTCTGGTTCTGGTTTGCAAGCACCTATTCCCAAATCTATATTCTAAGAACTAGCAGTCTTTAATGTTACGTATTTTAATAAATCAATCTGCATCGGATAACAGTTAAACTGAGCATTGACTTTCTATCTCGTTTCTACAGAATAAATTCAATGCAAAAACTAATACTCACTCATTCTATTCACTGACTGTTCTCAACTAAATGCTGTTTCACACTCTGCCATCATTATTAATAGCTCAAGATCTGCTGATATTACTTTATTGAAAAGCCTTGTCCTGATTTACTAAAGACCATTTTCGTGTGATGCCATCTGTTCTTCACAGTGTCCTGGTATATCTTTTACTCAAGACTTCTGGTCTTAAGTGTCAATGCAATTGGAGAAATCTTCGCTTATAAATGCAAGCTCTAAATTTTCAACAAGGACACTGGTAATTTTACAATTAATTTCCTCATTCAGAAATATTATTTCAAATTTGAGAATAAAAATAGTTTGGATGATATAGTGGGACATCAATAAAGCAAACCTATTAAATGTTTTCATCACTTATGACTTAATGATAGCTCTCGTCTCCAAGACAAGAAGAAGTGGGTTCAAGTCACCCTCCATTGCTTTGAGGATGGAAATACTTGGAACTTTTGTAACTGACTGAGGTAGGGTGGCATTTAATGAAAATATTATGCATGGCATTTGGGTGGATTAAAGAGTCCCATCACACTTGTTCAAAGAAGACTATAGACTAATATTTATCTTAAAACACCACAATCTTGCAGCTATTGTTCATTCTTGCCACTTCCAAACTGTGTATACCATGTTTCAACAGCAAATATGCCTTTAAAATGAGTTAATTAGTTATAATACATATTGAAATGTTTTCGGATCAAGAAAAGCCATATATACTGAGCCTCTACTTTCATTTTTAACCTGTGGATTCCAGCCATTTTTATCCTTTTCCGATATGTACTCCAGACAGGAGTAAACCTTCAGAGTATGATCACCAGTATGAACCAGCTGGTGGTTAGGTATAAAACCAGTTCCAGAAACACTGGACATGGAGTATATACAGTTGTTGATAGTCCCACAAAACCAGGATACAGATTACATGAGGTCATGGGTGGTTCCAGAGTATATAGGGTTAAACGATTATTATTTGATGGCACGGTTAGTGTAGCAGTTAGTGCAATGCCACTACAGCACCAGCAATTGGGGTTCAAATCCACCACTATCTGTAAGTAGTTTGTACTTTCTCCCCGTGTCTGTGTAGGTTCATCCCAGATGCTCCGTTTTCCTCCTATGTTCCAAAGATGTACAGGGTTACTACGTTCATTGGTAACATGGGTGCGCGTGGGCAAGAAGGACCCGTTACTGTGCTGCATTCTGAAATTATTGGTGAATTTAAGGATAGATTTTATAAGAAATGAAGAACTAGTGTCTCTTAATCTTCATTACAAAAATATGAGCCCCAGGGAAGAAGAAATACTCATGATACCTGGAATATAGCTATCCATGCATATCCGATGTTATCAAAGTTGATAGCTCCTTTGAATGGGTTGTGATCAGCAGGCTGGCATTGGGTGTAATATTGATTCCAGTTTACACAGCTGACATTGTTTGTTGTGTTACTCTGTAGCAGGTAGTAACTTGTATCGTCCAAGGTGCAATCGATGTTGTTCACACGTCTTTGGGGCACACTGCGGCAGTAACGCATTCCATTATCCTTCAGCAGGGAGCAAATGAAGGGATTTTCATCATCATTTTCTGTGTGATAATATCGATCCAACTGTTGAGAACCAGGTCTGTGGAAAATAAAAGGAACAGAATTTAAGCACCAATTAAGAAATTAGCCACATAAGGCTCCACACTGTGTGCAGAAAGAATGAGATACAAGGGCAGATGATTGCTCTTGCATTATCTTACGGCTTGTGATGAAGATATTCAACTGAGGAAGATAGCAGACTCATCAATATTCTGAAACTTACCTTTAAATTATGCGGATGGCATCAAAAATAAGTAGCCATATTTATAAAAGGGAAAGGCAATTTTAGTAAATTTCTTACCCATGGAAGCATTGTAGTAAAAGCTTTATCTCTCATCTCAGCAAGATCAGGATCTCCATTCTGCCCCGCCATAACTTCGCTGCGGGACAATGACAAGTCCTTACTCTTGGGTTTACCACCAGAACTCTGGTCCAAACCATCTGCACTGGCAGCTTTTTAGACATAGCTACACAGGCTGAATATATATCTGAATCTGTCTTTGTCAGGCAACCTCATCGCATCAACAACTTTACCCTCTGCAAGGTCATTTCCAATTTTGTTTTCTACATTACATGGAAATTCCACATTATCCCTCAGGAGGGTTTCACTTGGCACAAATTTAACCCTCTAGAAGGCTCCACTTGGCATAAACTTAATCCTGTGAGTTAAAGCATACTCATCTGCTAATTCAGTAGATTCCTACCAGTTTCCATTTCTCCCTCAAACTGTCTTTGCCTCTTACCTTTCTCCTCCTAATTTTTTTCTGTTCAGCTCAGAATGCTTTTATTTCTCCTCAAATCTCATTTGCCTCTCTGCATCTCTAAGTTTTTTATCAAAGTTTTTCTAACTCAACCTGCCTTTGTCTCTCAGCTTTCTCCCTTTGCTTTTTGGCTTCCTCCACTCAAAATGCCTCTCTGCAAACCTAAGTTTTTCAAATTCTAGCTCAACCTGCTTTTACTTCTCAGCTCCTCTAAGTTTTTCCAACTCATTTTTGTTCTCTCTCTCTCTCTCTCTCTCTCTCTCTCTCTCTCTCTCCTCTCTGCATCCACTGATATGTTTTTTTCTCGCGCAAACTCCAATCTAAGATTTTCTCATTCAGTTTGTTCCCCTGGTGACCACTGCTCATGGGATCCACTCTGGAGAAATTGTTTTACCTCCTCCTCTCCAAACTTCTGTTCTCTTACATAATAGTACCATAATTTTTCAGAATCTCTGCCATATTCATTGGTTGTTTTACCACCTCAAATTCCAATTTTTGTGCAATTGTCAACAATTCACTCTTTTTTTCCCCCCCTGTAAATCCGCAAAGGTGAGTGCTCCCAAAAACTTATCAATGTCCATTGCTGCTATCGTTCCACACACAAGCCTTTAATTTGGCTAAAACAAATTCTAATTAATCAAGTTGACAATTAATTGATCACTCAATTGCCAATTTGGTATGATCCTAGACGAGCCCTCAATTTTGTTATATACCAGACAGCAGCAGAGGTAATTAGCTCGGACAGTGTTAAATTTAAAATAATATTTTTAATTATTAATTAACAATAATATAACACCTCATCTAATTTATCTAACTTATCTAAATTTATCTATACTTAACCCCCAACTATGCATGAATGAGTGTGTGTGTGGAAATGCCTTTGCCACTACATTTCAGACCTAATTATGGAATAGCAGTTCAAAGTTTAGTCTCAGAAAATCCAATGTTGGCATGTAGGTTTTAGATGGATGCGACATCCAGATTTTAGAGGGATGCAAAGAAGTTCAGGAAGTATGTGGGAGAGACCAGGGTGACAAGACTGTTTATTAAGTCATGAAATCCTTGTCAAGGTGCTTGCAGAAAAATGTTCTTTCCAGATGAGTGATAACCACATCTCCCCTTTTTCTTGGCATAGGGGGACACAAAGCAAGTGATTTTCACTGAGCTTCCACAAACCCTTTTGTGGGTCAGCTGTTCCAAGGGACCTTAACAATGGTCACAATCCAAGTGCAGTGTTTTCCTGCATCCAGAACCCTTTCCATGGGTCAGCCATTCAGTGACCTTCATCTCTTTGGTCACAGAGTGGTATTCTCATTCTGCTCTCACATGAAGAAATCAGACAGATTGTCTATAGCCACATGAGGCCACATTCAGCACAGTATCCCTTCAAAGGATGCTTCTCCAAGCGCTGGCTCCTTAAAATGACCACTACTCATTCCCTTATAACATGGAGAAATGTGGTCTAAAACCACATACGAGGCCAATTCAGTACTGTATTACTTCCAAGAGCTCTGCTCCACAGTACTGCTTCCTTAAAATGGTCCCTGTGCAAACTGTGTATTGTCTTGAATCTGTTGGTCACATCGTCTCTGCATCTGGGTGTTCCAGGGCCACTTCCTCTCTCTTCAGATGTATCCAATTTAGGAAGACGCTGTCTGCCTGTCAGCTCACAGTCAAACTCCAAAGCCTGCAGGGTTTTGTTGAATTTGTTCTTTTAAAGTGACCAAACCACACAAATGGAAAATGAACTAAAATGGGAGCATATAATAGTTAGCTTCTGTACCACAAGCTAGTGTCACAAGAGGAACTGTTGCATTCTATCATTGAGAGATTCAGATGTCATTTTCAAATCCCTGCCCCATTCCCAGGCCGACATATCTATCCATTGTCTCAAGCACTGCCAAACTGAGACCATCTGCAAATTGGAGGAGCAACACCTTATATTCTGTCTGGACACCCTCTAACCAGACAAACATTGACTTCTCTGTTTCTTTTACCAACCACCATCCTGTCTCTCTCCTTTTCGCTTTACCTCTGTTTCCTTCCCTCTTACTCTGTCCGTCTCTCTATCCCTCTCTCTGTCTGCCTGTCTCTGTCTCTTTCCTTATCCCTCTGTCATCTTTTCTCCAGCTCTGCATTCACATACTGATCAATTTTCAGCTTTTCTCCCCTGCCGATCTGTCCATGTCCATGTTCGGCTACTGGCCTGTGTCCCCTGCCCCTTCTTCCCTGATCCCCCAGCCTTTTTATTCAGGCACCTGACTGCTTTTTTGCTCATACTGTAATGAAGGGCTCAGGCCTTTATATATCTTTGCCTCCTATCGAGGCTGTGGTACCTGCTGAGTTTCTCCAGCACCTTTGTGTATTAGCTGGCATTGTCGGGGACATTCATTCCTTGCTCTGAGAGACGACAAAATAACAGTTCCTCCCACTAATGCCAGGACTTCACTGATTCAGTTATATTGCAATTGTGCTAAATCATACCTTTTGCTTTAAAACAATGTATTAACCTTTGTAAAAATGTTTTAAACTTGAAATTAATTTCAAAATCCAAGTTTACTTCAACAAAACATTTCTATTGTTTCATACAAATTCTCTATTTGCCTTCATGTAAACTCACCCCAATGCCTTAAATCACTTTCCATTTCCCTTATAAATATGATCCAATGAGGGCTGTTTACCTCACAAAATATATTAATGGAATTGATGGGATCTCATGCATTAGCAGTTGAATATAAATATTGAGGAAGCACAAAGGTTTGTATGCCAACACCAGGATCTTTAGCCAGAGGGTAGTGGGTTTATGGAATTTGTTGCCACATGCAGCTGTGGAGGCAGGATCTTTGGGGGAATTTAAAGAGAAAATTGATAGGTATCTAATTAGTTAGTGTATCAAGGGATATGGAGATTTGGAACTAGATGTGAGAACATTTTAGTTCAGGGCGGTTTCACAGAGAAGACTCGATGGGCCAAATGGCCCACTTCTGTTCCTTTTCCTTGTGATCTTGATCTCATATCAGCTCTGTCAACCCCAAAGATCTTCCAGCTTGTAATACAAGATGGTTCTGTAATCACGATGTCTGCTTTGTGCCATGAGATTGAACAAAAACTCTGAAGGGGTGAGTAGGATTGGGAGGCTGGAACTGAGAGGGGTGAGGTGGGTTATTCATCAGGTTGCAGAAATGGAACATACTGTAAATGCAGCCAGAATTTGAAGCTGATTATTTGTGATTTAAAATTGACAAGGATGCCACTACAGATAGCCAGGTGAAGATGGTGACTGCATTGGATGTGAGAAAGTCCACCAGTGGTACTCAGCTTCACTCTTTCCTCAGGTTACTTCACTGCTTTTACAACTTGGTCCAGCTTGTTAAGTTCCTGTCACAAATTATTGCAGAAAGGGAACTCCTGGTTCTGGCATAATAGAAGACGTTGAAACTATGTAAAACCAAACTTCATGGTAAATTTTCCGTGATCTATTACAACTTAGGGAAATCATTCTGGCTGCCACACAACATCTCAACATGTGGAATGTGATCAAGAATGAAGTCAAGACAGGAGCCACCTTTCCAATCATTGAGGAAAAAAAAAGCTCTGGACATCATTCTTTTGGAATAACTCATTTTTAGTTGTTCCCTGTTAACAATCAAAGTATCCTGGTCATGGACTAGAAACTGCAGGATGTCACATTGATTATAATGCTTCAGAGCATTGGAGCAAGAGCTTGTTGTGGCCCTAGAGGCTCCATGGTATTTTTACTTGCTGGAACACATGCCTATGGAGATTGATGGCAAGATTAGCTCAGAATATGATCTCCTACCCTCACTAGGTTCATAGACCAGGCTCACACTCCACACTCTGAGAACTGATACCACAGCATGAGCCAATGTGTTGAGAGGAAACATATCGGGATAACACACATCAATGTCATCGGTACAAAGTGGCCGAAATTGAATTGGAGGTGACTTATATTTGCATAGTGCGGTTTGGTCAGTAGTTCTTTCAGTTCTGAGAAGGTTGAGAGCTACAATGTGACAGGGTCTGTCTTTCAGGCGAGTTGGCTTGTTGGCTAGAGTTGCCCTTCTAGTGCGTGCCGAACCAATTTTTTTGCCTAGTCCCACTGACCTGCACCTAGTCCATAGCCCTCCATACTTCACCCATCCATGTACCTGTCCAAATTCTGCTTAAATTAAGCCTGCATTCACCACTTCAGCTGGCAGCTTGTACCACACTCCCAGCACTCTCTGTGTGAAGAAGTTTCCCCTCATGTTCACTCTTAACCCATGTCCTCTGACTTCTACCACTCACCTACCATCAGTGGAAAAAGCCTATCTAAATTTACTCTGTCTATCCCACACATAATTTAAAATTCCTCTATCAAATCTCCCCTCATTCTTCTACAATCCAGGGAATAAAGGCCTAATCTATTTAACCTTTCCCTGTAACTCACTTCTTGAAGTCCAGGGAAAATCCTAGTAAATCTTCTCTGAACACTTGCTATCTTATTGATATCTTTCCTGTAGTTAGGTGACCAAAACGGCAGAGAATACTCCAAATTTGCCCTCACTAATGTCTTATACAACTTTACCATAACATCCCAACTCCTATACTCAATACTTTGATTTATGATATGCCAAAAGCTCACTTTATAACCTTATCCACTTGTGATGCCACTTTCAAGGAATTATGTATCTGTATTCCCTAATCCTTCTATTCCACTGCACTCCTCAGAGCCCTACTATTCACCATATATGTCCTTTCTTGGTTTGTCCTTCCAAAATGCCACACCTCACACTTGTCTCCATTAAATTCCATCTGCCATTTTTCAGCCTATTTTTCCAGCTGGTCCAGATCCCTCTGTAAGCTCTGAAAATCTTTATTTTCTACCACACCTCCAATCTTAGTGTCATCTGCAAACTTGCTTATCCAATGCACCGCATTATCATCTGGATATAGATGACAAACAAGAATTGTTCCACCTAGCACTTAACTCCCTAAATTCTTCTTGCAGGACTTCCTACCCATGTTATTGGTCCCTATATGGACCATGACATCTGGCTGCTCACTGACCCTCCTGAGAATGGTGAGAACTCAATATGATATTGTATATGCTAATTGGCTCAGGCTGGCCCACCCCCTGATGACACTTACCTAGACTCCTCCCCCAGGACCCAGGCTATAAAGGTCAGGCCACCTTTCCCTTCCCTGCACTTCCCTAGTTTGAATCCAGGCCAGCTCAAGTCCTCTGTGCAGTAAGGCCTATCATTCCCCTCATGTCTTTGTCATTGCAATTATTGGGGCAAGTGATAGTGCCCAATTCCAGGCAATGACTTCCATTTTCAGGAGGAGAAGGTGCCTTTTAAATGTGTGATGGATTAGGCACACTAATTCTCAAACAGTTTTGACATATAGGGTCAAGGCAATTGGATGCCAACCAGGGTCCACTATGCAAACTTAATGCACATATGCAAATGCCAAATTCTGACCACATGCTGTTGAACACAATGATGGATTCAAACATGCTGAGACTTATTATTTGGGGCTAGCCTGGGATAACCTTACCCTGCCCCATCCATATAAACCCCAGTGGATGATTCCTGGACAGAGTGATCTCGTGACACACATTTTCTCTCTAGATAAAGTCTGCTCTGGTTAGGGAATAATTTTTTTTTAAAAAAGCTGGAAGATTCCCAGTCCTCTGACATTAATGCTGTCCACCACTCCTGTCTGAATATGTCCAGCATTCTGTCTTTATGTCAGGTTTCCAGCATCTGCAGTTTTATTGATTTTTCTATACTGTTGCCTTTGTCAATACATGTAGACTTTAAAAAAAAGCTTCATATTGTCAGAGGAGCAGAAGAAATCTGACATCTTGGTCAATATTTATTTACATAGATCATTGGAACTTTTCTATTTTTGGAATTTTGTTAAGTGGAAAATGACTCCTTTACTACTTGACAATAACATCAACACTGGAATGGCCTTTGGGAAGGAGCAGGAAATAAAAGGCAGCATATAGATGCACATTTGTTTCTTTAAAGGCACTAAAATGTTGTATTTCTCCTGGGATCATTGATATTGTTGTGCTTTGAATTGATCAATTTTCAAATGAGGATTAACGTGGCACTGTAAGATCTGCAGGAATCATGGCTTGGATTGTGGCTATCTTCATCAGGGAGAATACATGACAATATTAGTTCTGCAGAATTTTGGCCAAGATAGCTAAGGCCAACTCCCTTCTTCCCACCGACTTCCATGCTGAACTAATGCAGATTTTAAAAAAAATGTGAACATTTTTCTTCATTCTACAATGGAGGAAAAATTGAAGAGAGAAAGGATATTTGCTGCATTTAGTCAGACGACATGGCCTTTGTCTTCCAAACCAATAACAGCAACAACATCTGCTCTGTCTGCTGTCTTCAAAACAATAAGATTCCAGAAAAAAGAAGGACTTTAACTTCAAGGGGCACCACAGTTGGCGTAGCGGTTAGCACAAAGCCTTTACCAGCGATCATGACTGGGCCGAGTTCAAATCCTGCCCTATCTGTAAGGAGTTTGTACGTTCTCTCCATGTCTGTATGGGCTTTCTCTGGGGACTCTGGTTTCCTCCCACTGTTCAAAATGTACCAGGGAGTAAGTTAATGGGGTGTAAATTGGTCGCCATGGACTCATGGGCCAAAATGGCCTGTTATCATGCTGTATGTCTAAATTGAAAAAAAAATTTCATGGCTTTCACTTGCCTCATCACTGCTTTCCTAGCTTAAAGAAGATTGTTTGTATGCTCATTTCTCTTTTTGTGATTTAAATGATTAGCAGGTGGAGCTGGCTTGGAATCATAGAACTATATCACACTACACTACAGCACAGAGACAGGCCCTTCAGCCCATCTCATCTTAACCAAACAATTTATTCTGCCGAGTTCCATCGACCTACACCCTATACCCGTCCATAACCTTCCCATCCAATCTTCTTTCATTATCGAGATGGACCAGAGACCGTCATGCTGTAACAAGCTCATCATCTTGGCTGTCCTAGGAGTTCAGCATCTGTAAAGTGAAGCGTAATAATCTCCAAAAAGATGAATATCATTAATACTCACAATATTAACAGAAACAGGTGGGGAAAAAATACCTCTGATCTAAACGAGGTGTTTACAAAATTTAAGGAATGTCATTGACCAAATAAGGAAAATGCATTTCCTTTCATGGTGGTGGGGGGGGGGGGGGGGTGGAGGGCGCAACCTTCATATTAGAGTCAGATGATTTAGGAGGGATACATTTCTTCACACAAATGGTGGAATCTGCAAATATTCTCCCCAAAAAACTAGGGTTGCTGAGTGAATCGAACAAAAGAGATAGACAGAAATGTGTTTTTTGAAGACAAATGTTGAATTATGATTCAGCCATAATTAAGAATGACAGGAAAGGAACAAGGGGTTGAATGATCTTCATATTATTGCAACAAATCCACATTTGGTTTTATAAAGCTAGTGTAAAGAACTAGCTATCAAATGTACGTCTGTAATGAACAAACTCAGATGGTAAGGAATTCAGTACTGAAACTGAATTGCATTACCTCTTATACATATAATCCCATCCCATATAATACACTCAAATATGTACCAAAATCAGATTCATGGTTATAAATACCACATTCACATTTGTATTTGCAGGGAATTCATATTTTCTATTGTGTAACTAATCGGGCCAACCATATTCGGACATACTTACATTGTAAAGTTTTCTTCAAGAAAACATCTGTTTCGTAGTAGTCCTGCCCATAGTTGGACCCCGACAATGCCGAAAATAAAGAAGACAAAGAAGCAGAGGAGAAGTACGTTGCCTAACATAGGCAAAGTGTCCAGCAGCAGGGTCACCAATATCCGCATACCTAGAAGATAAAAATGGAGACATAACAACCTCTTTGTTGTTCTTCCTCTGGATCCAGAGACCTAACAGCTTTGACCAAATCTTCATCATTTTATTGATGGTCAGCAAAACAAATCGTTCAGTTTATTAACGAATCAGCATCTGGTGGTTCATCCATCAATATCAAAATGGATTAAATATATCTCTCTGTTGCTGTAAAGGTAAGATACGCTCTGCAAACCATGCATCATTTATTCATTAACATCTATCATGGTCATCTCTCTCTTCACAATTAAGAATTATTCTACTATTTTTAATAGCATAAATCCCATTACATTTAGTGAATAATACTTCAATCATGATAAATCAATACCTAATAGACCATGATTTAATACATTTTAATCAGTAATTCCATCTCTGTTTCATCCACACCATGTTCTATTATTCTGGGTATTATAGAGCATGTTAAGGGTTTTGTTTCTGAAATAGAGGCAGGTTTGAAGTTTCAATATATTTATAATATCAAAGATTAAGAGTGGGATTGTGAATGTGGTCAGACAAAAGGGAAATCTTAAGTCAAAAAAAGAAAGGTCAGGACAATGGAGGGAAGCAGAACACATTCAATGTATTCAGAATGGACTGAGTCAGATGCAGCTTGCTCCTTGTTAACTATGTTATGTATGTCAAAATGATTACTTCAGGTTTGTGCTTGGTTTAAAACCCAGTATTGCTCCATGGATCCAAACACTGTGGGATGCAAGTTTCAAATTAGTCAGCTATGCACCAGAATACTTCACACAATTGAGTCATTGGATGGTTTTGATCCACATTTTTCTCCCCCTCTCTCTGTTTCAGACTTTTATGTTGGGTCAGAGCAGATTTACCAGAATATTTAGGAAAAGTGACAGTGAAAGAAATGGGTTTGTTATTTTCACCAAGAGTCAAGGTTATGAGATTTAGTAGAGGTGCTATTAATTCTGATGGTTTGGATAAATGAGAAGAACCTAAATCCACAGAGAGGGAAGCCTCAGAAGAGGATGCAATTTCAAGATAATTGGCAAAAGAAAACAAAAGAGAAATAGGATTTTTTTTTGTGTGTGTGTAATTAGACCTGAGGGGCCCTTTTTCACACAGAGGGTGGTGGGTACAAGGAATGAGCTGCCTGAGGAAGTAGTGGAGACGGTTACAATAATAAAGTTTAAGACACATTTGGACAGGTACAGGGAAAAGAAGGGTTGGGAGGAATATGAGCTGAACGCAAGAATATTGGGTGATCAAAATGGACAATTTAGGGCTTCAATAATCGAGGGATTGAGTTCATGAGTCATGAGGTAATGTGGCAGCTCTACAAATCTCTGGTAAGATCACACTTAGAATATTGTGTTCGGTTCTGGTCACCTCATTGCAGCAATGATGTGGAAGCCATGGAGAGGGTGCAGAGGAGATTTACCAGGATGTTGCCTGGATTAGAAAATATGTCTTACGAGGCAAGGTTAGCAGAGCTGGGATTTTTCTCTTTGACGTGAAGAATGATGAGAAGAGACTTAATAGAGGTTTTAAAGATTATAAGATGCATAGATAAGGTAGACAGTCAGCACCTTTATCCCCAGGATAGGAGTAGCAATCACCAGAAGACATCTATACAAAGTGAAGAGAGGAAAAATTAGGGGAACATTAGAGGTATGTTTTACACAGAATTGTGGGTGCCAGGAATGCATTGCTGGGGTAATATTGGAGGCAGGAATAACAGGGGCATTTAAGAAACTCTTAGACAGCCACATGGATGACAGAAGAATAGAGCATTATGAGGTTGGGAGGGATTTTTTTTTAGAAAGTATTAAATATTACTTTGTGCTGTAATGTTCTATGGAACCTGAAGTTGACCATTTGATATGGAATTCACCCTGACAGAAGTTAGTGCCTTTAACAAAGGAGCACAAAGAGGTTAAGGGAGAGAAATGGAGAGAGTCCAGTGTACTGAGCAATGTTGGAGAAACTAAGCAGTTCACACAGCATTCATAGGAAGTAAAGGGTAAACAACACTAGGCCTGGGCCAGGAATGATTCCTGGAGTGGAGTTAAGTGATCCTTGATCATAAGATTGCACCTGAGAAGAAGATTCTGCAGCAGAGCCTGCAAGACTTGGAAATACTGATGCATTTCTGAAGGTCTTGAAACATAACTTTGGTCATGGAGCAGCAAAGTCCTCCAGTTGGACTTCACACTTTCATCCACCGTCATCCTCAATCAAAACTTGATTTCCATTTCTGAAAGTACAACAAATCCCGTTAACCCAGGCACATGCACCCTGGAGGAACACAGCAGATCACGCAGCATCCATGGGAAGTAAAGGGTAACCAATGTTTCAAGCTTGGGTCCTGCATCAGGAAGCCACATGACCTGCTGAGTTTCTCCAACATGTTTGTGTACTGCACTTGACCCCAGCATTGGAGGACTTTTTGTTCAAATCCAGTTTGCTGTGATTGATTTTACAAAACTGAGCTCCTTGAGTTCTCAAAAATTTTATTCAGAATCCGAACTCCAAGAGTCTGAATCCAAATCTTTATTCAATGTCCATCAATGTGCTTTTGACACTAGTGGATAATGCAATATCACATTGAAAATAAAAACAGATTGGAAAATGTCACAGAGAGAAAGATCTGCATGAAATTATTGCTGATAGAAAATCTCCATATCACAAAGACTGGAAATAACACTGAATGCCCAAAGGGTTTACTAGAAGATACAGCACAAAAAATGACATACAGAGTGACGGGCCATTTTACATTGTAATTCTAGAGGCTTGGCTTTGGTACCAGAAACTCCATCAATGGTGAGGATTCCTGGGTAGGTCAGTGGGCCAAACCATCTGAGAAAAATAACAGATGTACAATTTGACCAGCTGATGAAAAATGTTCTGGTGAGTTGTGAATCCCTGAAATGCTGAGGCAGATGATATCAATTAAGCATGCCATGATTGGTATTGATATTTATAAGCTAAGGAGATTAAAATCCAGCCAGGCTTACTGAGTTTCATCTGGTAACTCCTCTAAGGATGCCTAAGAGAGTGGAACATGAAACTGAAACAGCGTTGTCTGCAGAATCCCTGGTTTAGACCTCACGAGGCTTGGTTTGGTGCTGGAGAGAGGAAAAGTAGCAAGGAGAAGGGAATAGGATGGAGTGGAACAGCGTGGTGGTGACGGTGGGGGTGGTGGTGAGCATGCGACAGGATAGAGAGGAACTGGGACTGTGCCTTGAGACTCTAGGCAAGAGGATGGGATGGTGGGGGGGAAACAAATCAGGCTTTGTTCCTTGATTCCAGAGAGCAGTGAGTCAGATTGAGCCCAGTGCTTTAAGTTGTGATGTAAGAGAGGGGTCATGGCTGAGGATTCGGGAGGGGCTTTTGGATTGGGGAGGGGGGATAGGATTGGACTGATATTCAACCAATATTGTGATGTGCTGTGTTGTGCAGACTGGGGCTCGTAAGGAGATTTTGAGTATCTGTATGCTTGGAGATCGGAAGGGTGGGATAGAGTTGTTTGGATGTTGTTTAGGAGCAGAATACAGAATAGGGGTCCCAATCCAGTGCTGAGCTAGAAGGACCTGGTTGTCCTGAAAAAAAATGATCATTCAACAACATTGTCCAAAATAACCTACAATTCTGTACAGGGTGTCAAATAATCCTACACACAACTTAAATAAAAGTCACATTGGGGAATGAAGGCAAACAGAAATGTTTCAGGTCAAAGAGAAAAAAGAACTTTGTTCAGATAAAGGGACTTCAACCAGAAATGCTAACTCTATTTCTGCCTGACATGTTTTCAGGATTGTGTGTTTTTATTTTACATTTCTAGACTGCACTTAAATAAAAACTTTCTGTTGCCTTCGATAATTTCCACTTTCTTCTGTCTGTGTTAAACATCCATTTTACGACAGAAAAGGGAATAGGCATATTTAACTCCAGGATGTAGGAAATAAAAACCCTGACTAAAAATGACATGCTCATGGTTGTACAGGGGAAAGAAATGATTCATCTTATTATTTCAGTGTAAGTTAATGTTTCAAATAAAATTCCAAGTCATTTTCAAGTAGTTTGAAAAGCCAGGATCAATTACCCACTTTTCTACATGGATAACATAGCTATATGTGGAAGAATTTCTGGGATGGCACTTTAAATGTCTCATTTACTATCTATCCACTTTCGATCAGGGTTAACATGCGACAATAGCTACCTCTCCCCAGATTTATTGTACTTTAGAATTATATAACTCTTCACATCTGATCTCCCGAGTGATACACAGAAGTCTGCAGGCATTGTGATTAATAGTGAAAGCACAGAAATGGTGGAGGAACTCAGCAGGGCTTGAAGTGTCTGTAGAAGGCAAAGATCTGTAATTGACACTTGGGCCTGAGCTCTTCCTCGAAGTATGTGTAAAAAGTAGGCACACACCTGAATTAAAGGGTGCAAGAGAAGGACAGAAAGAGCAAGGTGAGGAGCACAGACCAAAGGTGATAATTTGACATGGAGAGGAAAGGTGAGAATTGATCAGGGGAGAGGGTGGCTCCTTGAATGCAGAACTGGAGGAAAGGAGACAGAGGGTATAGGAAAGAGAGGGGAGGAGGGGGAAGGAAGGAGAAATAAAGATAGAAGGAATGGGGCAAATGGAAACCAGAGAAGTCAATATTAATGCCATCTGCTTGAGGGTCCCCAGATGGAATAGTATACCTAATTGTTCCTCCAATTTGTGCATGGTCTCAGTCTGGCAATGCACAAAACCATGGACAGACTCCAAATGGATGGCATTAACATCGACCTCAGTTTTCCATTTCCCCCCCCCCCCATCTCTCTTTCTTCCTCTGTTTCCTATCCTCCAGATCTGAATTCAAGGAGCCACCCTCTCTCCTGATCAATCCTCACCTCTCCTCCTCGACCCATTGTCTGTTGGTCTGTGCTCCTCTCTCTCTGCTTGTTCTTTCCTTCTCCCCAGCCTTTTAATTTAGGCACCTCGGGCCTTCAAGAAGGGCCCCATATCCCAAAATATCAGTTATGACACTGTTGAATCCCTCCAGCGTTTCCATTTTTTACATCTCATTTCCCCACAATTCCCCTCCTGCTGAAACAACATTGCTTTTACATTCAAATAAAAAGTACCAGAATGACAGGACTAATAAATTCTGATAAAAATGAAGAAAGTCCTCTATGTGCACAAGCTAAACTTCACTGAAAAGACCTTGACACTCCTGCTTTCAAAATTGCCTTATTTAATCCATTTCGGAAATACTGCATCAAGAGATTGGCATTAACAGGCAGTGACAACATCACATCTGATAAGTCTTAATATTGATGAAAATGATGGATGCAAGCTTTATTTGTTCTTTCCCATCCATATGTTTCATTTTCATTGAAATTATATTTTTTGAGATATGAGCAATAGCTGGCCGATTTTAAAATTAATTTGCTTAATTGTAGCATCAATTAAACAGCATAGGGTTGGTTCTAATCATACATCAAATTGTTAATAAAGTAGAAAAGATGATCATCTTTGGTGTTAGAAAAGCTGGCAGTAGACCAATTTCATTGATAATATAATCATTATTAATGACAGCGGTCAAATGACAGGCTTTTAATCTGACAGTTTAACACATGGCTATTACTGAGTCATTTATCTTCAGGAGATGCCTGGTTGGTAATGAAGTTGTAGAATTGATACTATTTACTTAAAGTAATTGAAGAAAACAATCACTGAACACGCAGAAAAACGAGCAGATGTGTTGGGCCAAATGTGAGGGCCATTCTACATGAAGAGCAAGGATAGAATGAAATAAACATCGTCATAAATATTGTATAACGAACTAAAGTGGCAGGACTGTTATCAGATAAGACCTCTCACTGAGCCGTGTTAGCTGATCAATAGTGCACGAGGCCAAAAGTTTGGCCAAGGCATCATGTTTACTGTATTTCAAGAGGTCCTGCCCTTAAGGCCCCAAGATTGTGGGTTTGGAGGGGAATTTGTGGTTCAGAATAGGGCTGTGGTGGTGCTCTTGTGATAGGGGTTCAAGGAGAAGAAGAGTGGGGGAACAGGAATTAGCATTACCACTTGAAAAAGGATGCAGTTATGGTAGGGGACAGTAGATTTGGGGGATTAGACATCGTGCTCTGTATTGTACATAGGTTGTGGTGCCTGTCAAGTACCAGGAGCAATGATTGAGAGGAACCAGCAGCGGGATGGGTAAGATCATTGTCAAAGTCCCTGTAAGAATAGATGGATTCTGCTGAGGAAGAACATGTAGCTACAGTTTAAATGATAACATTTATAATGAGCATATTGTTATACATATTGTTCTATCTACATATACACCAGAACTTTTGTTTACTGCAGCTGAACGGGAACTTTGTTCAAGGAAAACCACAAAGTGACAACAATAGTATACCTGATTGAATTAAAAAGAGACAACAAATTAAAAAAAAAAGATTGATAATAAATACTTAAAAGCTGAACCACAAAAGCAATAATCTCTGGATTATTGCTTGAACCTCTTGGAAACTGGCATCTATTAAATAAGACCAGAAAATTAACTGTGTGGTTTACATTGTTGTGGAAGAAATGGGTTGCAATTCATGGGGTACTTATACCAATACTATTCTCTTCAAAGAAGCTTCCTGTCAATCTAAACGGCTGATTAAATATTCAATGCCTATAGATCAGTCTTTAAACTAAACAGTGGTGGGGCATGAGGGAGGGCTGAGGAAAATTAAAGAGGAAGGACAAGGCCATGGTGTGGATTAGCAAAATGAGGAACCGTCACCAGACTGTGACAATTGCATTGGACATTGCATTCAATCCTGTGGAACTGCGAGGAATTGCAACAGAGAAATGCAGATAATTAAAGGCTTTTTTATCTTTTTCATTCTCAATAGGTTAGATGAGCCATTCTCAACCTTTATTTGGCTATGCCCCCCCCCCCCCGAGGATGCTGCTCAATGTTTATGCGCTCCCTTCCCTGTGAAGCAGTACTTCTCTCCTTCCAACTACATTAAAAAAATATTTATATTATGTGAGGTGAATAGAAAACAATGGTTTTACTTAAATTACTGTTGCCCCCATTGAGAATGGCTGGGTTAGATGAACTGATAGTGCAAAAATAAATAAAAGGTAACAGTCAATACAGGTTGCAAGATGATAAAGGCGAGAACTAAGTATTCTGGGGTGCTTGTCATTTCAGAAGGACAGACAAATAAAGGGATGGGAAATTCCAATAGTATAGAATGTGGTTAGGGAACAGGTAACCAACATCACCCGGATAGCTTTGAGCAACTGCAACATTGTGAGTTGCAGGTAGATCACGTAGCTAAGGTTGCAAAGAAGCAAGAAAAACCTAGGGACTTTAATGTGTGCAAAAAAGGACATAAACTATTTCCACTGTTGTGTTAACAGCAAGAGGACAGAGTACACTGCATGTGTCTCACCTCACCATTTTACCCCTTGTTTGGTTAATTTCGAGTGATAAAAGAGTAAATTTATAAAGTAAACATATCCAGATTAGATGAATTTTGATCTGGTAGTTCAATATGGACCAAAGAGAACACAGAAATGGAAGCACATCTGATAATTAAAATGTAGAATGCTATAATTACATTCTGTTGTTTGAAACTATTTATTAGCTTTTTTTTATTATTTAAGAGTTTGGCTGTTAACTATTGCATTCAAAAATGGAACTCAAGTGGGAATGGAGAACTAAAGTATCATGGAATTTTATATAAATTTTAAACTATATGTGTTCTTGGCTAAGTCAAATGTTCTTGATTGGATAGCTCCTATTTTTTTTAAAAAAAGCTCTGGGGATTGGAAGTCATAGGGAGACTTGTTTTTTTGAAATTAGAAATTTGGTTAGGAGAAAGAGGGAGGTGTACCAGAGGTATAAACAGCAGGGTGCTGAGAAATTGAAAGAGGACTACAAGGAGTGTAGGAAAAATCTTAAGAAAGAAATTAGAAAGGCCAAAAAGAGGCACGAAGAGGCTTTGGCAGGCAGAGTAAGAATAAATCCAAAGGGTTTCTATAAGTACATTAAAAGTAAAAGATTAGTGAGGGATAGAATTGGACCCCTTGTAGATAGCGAGGGTAGGCTGAGTGAGAAGTCAGAGGAGATGGGGGAAATTTTAAATGATTTCTTTTCCTCGGTATTCACTAGGGAAAAAAACATTGTACCAGTTGAAGTAAAGCAAAATAGTGGGGAGGTCATGAATCATATAAGGATAACCGAGAAGGTAGTGATAGCAGTGTTAAAAAAGTTAAAGGTGGACAAATCTCCAGGTCCGGACAAAGTATTCCCAAGGACACTCAGGGACAGTAGTGTACAGATAGTGGGGCCATTAACAGAGATATTTAGGATATCACTGGTCACGGGGGTAGTGCCAGAGGATTGGAGGGTGGCTCATGTTGTTCCGCTGTTTAAGGGTCCAAATGTAAGCCTGGAAATTATAGACCTGTGAGTCTGACGTCTGTGGTGGGTAAGTTGATGGAAAGTGTTCTGAGGGATGGCATTTACAAATATTTGGAAGAACAGGGATTGATAGGTAGAAGTCAGCATGGTTTTGTCAGGGGTAGATCATGCTTAACAAACCTTAAAGAGTTTTTCGAGGGAGTTACAAAAAAGATTGATGAAGAGAAGGCTGTAGTAGACTTTAGTAAAGCTTTCGACTAAGTTCCCCACAGGAGGTTAGGAAAAAAGGTGGAGGCATTAGGTATAAATAAGGAGGTAGTGAAATGGATTCAGCAATGGTTGGATGGGAGGTGTCAGAGAGTAGTGGGAGAAAATTGTTTGTCAAATTGGAGGCCGGTGACTAGTGGAGTTCCTCAGGGATCAGTCCTGGGTCCACTATTGTTTGTTATATATATTAACGATCTGGAAGAAGGGGTGGTGAATTTGATAAGCAAGTTTGCAGATGATACAAAGATTGCTGGTATTGTGGACAGTGAGGAAGATTACCGTAGCTTAAAAAGAGATATAGGAAAGCTAGAGGAGTGGGCAGAGAAATGGCTGATGGAATTTAATATGGATAAGTGTGAAGTGTTGCATTTTGGAAAGGCAAATCTAAATAGGTCATATACATTGAATGGTAGACAATTGAGGAGTGCAGAGCAACAAAGGGATTTAGGAGTTATGGTAAATTGTACCCTCAAAGTTGATACTCAGGTAGATAGAGTGGTGAAGAAGGCATTTGGAATGTTGGCCAAACAGAATATTGAATTCAAGAGTTGGGATGTTATGATGAAATTGTACAAAGCATTGCTGAGGCCAAATTTGGAATACTGTGTGCAGTTTTGGTCACCGAATTATAGAAAAGATATAAACAAAATAGAGAGAGTGCAGAAAAGGTTCACGAGAATGTTGACAGAAAGTCAGGGTTTGAGTTACAGAGAAAGGTTGAGCAGCCTGGGGGTTTTTTCTCTGGAGCGTAGAAGATTGAGGGGGGATTTGATGGAAGTGCTCAAGGCTTTTTCAATTAAAAGTGGGGGATATTCAAACCAGAGGCCATGGTTTGAGATTGAAGGGTGAAAATTATAAGGGGAACATGAGGGGAAATTTCTTCACACAAAGGGTGGTTGGGATGTGGAATAAGCTTCTGGTGGAGATGGTTGAAGCAGGGACGTTATTTACATTTAAGGAAAGACTGGATAATTACATGGAGGGGAGAGGATTGGAGGGGTATGGACCAGGTGCTGCTCAGTGGGACTAGGAGGGTGGAGATTTGTTCCGGCATGGACTAGTAGGGCCAAACTGGCCTGTTCTGTGCTGTATATGGTTATATGATTGTTTTTGCTGCGACTTTTGTTCTTCTTTGCTAATCTATACAGTCAGCAAACCAGGTCATGTTCTGTCCAAATTAGATAAATTATTAGAGCAGTCAAATTATTTCCAGTAAACGCGCAAAATTACTGGAGGAACTCAGCAGATCCCACAACAGCCATAAGAGGCAAAGATATGCAACTGACGTTTTGGGCTTGACCCAACAACAATATGGGTCTCCAATTCCTGATGGCCTCTTTCTCCCCCTACTGCTTGTAGATGATGGTGATGCTGCACTTCCTCGTGGAGTCTGACATGCTGCCCGCCAGGAGCATAGCGTTGTATTCTTCCAGCAGGTCTGGATCCACCTAGTTCCACAAAATCATGTACAACTCAGCCAGTAAGCTATCACTTCCATGAATTTGAGATTGGACTCAAATAAGTGGATGAAGTCAGCTAGGTCCTCCAGGGTCAGTGGCTGGTCCCCTTGCTGTCACCTGATAAAGGATAGGGCTTTCTAGGAGGCCATGTGTCTCTCATGCCTTACTGTCATATATACCAGAATAAAAGGATCTTCTGATCCTTGTATGTGTTACTGAACTGTACACTTCTTAAAGGTGTGGATTACAGAGCTTTCCTTGTGAACATTTTGGAAGAAAAAGAAGAAGCATGAGCATGTCTCATTCTGCTCCACTGTGCGGACTCTGGATTGGAAGATGGCCTTGGAGGACTCTGAGATGAATTCCTTCCTCAGACCCACCCTCCTCGAATGCAGAAAAAGGAGTTGCTGCAGATCTGTCTCGAGTTGGTACAATTCCCTCTCACTCTGTCATGCTCTCCAAACACCTCTGAGGATGAAGAACCTCTTGATGCTTCTCACCAGTTCATCAGAAGTCAGAGAGGGGCTTTATGGTTCTCCAATTAGTATAATCCCCCTTTAGTTCTTAAAAATTCAAATGTTATATCCCCCTGCCCACCTTCTGATCCTCCTGTTAGGTCACTGGAGGCACAGAAGAGGCACTGATCAGAGAAGAACGTCAATGACTGTGATAGCCTTTGACAAGGGAAAGTCTATCTGAGTCCGGGTTGAGCTGCCCTATCTTGAACAGGTGAGTTGTGGTTGGGTCTCTACCTGCAGGGTTGCTGAAGACATCACCCAGCTTTATTAACCATCTCATTCAGCAGTCTGCTGTCGGCACCACTGGAACCTCCTACCACATCGATGATGCAGTTGAAGTGGTTGAATCGAACCACTGTACACGGAAGTGAGCAGATCGCATGGGAGTCTGGTTTGAGACCAGAACACCTCCTCCGTGGGACGATCCCTTGGAGGCTGCATAGTTTCAAGGCTCAAAAGGGAGAGCTGTAATTAAAAACACTTGAGGGTAAAAAGGGGTGACCAGAACACGGAACCCATTATCGTCACAGCAGAGAAAATGGAGCCAATTACATTTGGGGTAAACACAAGATAAGAATTGGAAATGAGAAAGGCTACTCAAGGATGGATGTTAAAAATTAGATTAACAGGGTATTAGATCTTGCAGAGAGCTGAAATAACAAATGATCTCATTCTACAAAATAATTATTAACTCATTTTATAGAATGTGAATGTAAGTTTAGATCATTAGAATGGGATTCATTCATTTTGGAAATATAAACACATAGATATATTTAAACAGCTGTCCGGACTGCACAGATTCTAGGTAATGGAGTCAAGGTTGTTAACTGTGTATCTAAGGCACTGATCCAATGAAATATAAACAGGATTAAAGCTGGTATTTGTGCAAATCTGTCATCACAGAAAGCAGCCAACAGACTGCCATTTCTCCACATTATTATCATCTTTTCTGCTCCATTTCTCTCTTTCTCTCTCTCCCTTTCTCTCCCATCTCAGCCTGCTACATGCAGGAGGTGCAAGAGTTTCCTTTTTGGCACTGAAGATTCATAGGCTTGTAAATGCTGTCACTTTTTCGCTGACTACATTACTAAATTTCTCAGAAAAAAATGTTTTGCAAAGAAAATTAGTGAACTTGTGGATTGCAAAGTCAGCAGGCTTCCTGCTGGGTCCTGTTCCTTCTCAGCTGTGTGGATGCACACGTTTTGCAACCAGTGCACGAAGGAAATTAATGAGCACACAAAAGGTTTGTCACCTAAAATAATGTAGTAATTAATAGTTACACTTATTGAAAATAATCTCTTAGCTATCAGTTTCTTAGTGAAATCTTAACTTTGTAGAATCCAATCGTACTTGTATGATATTAAAACCTGCCAATACAGTTTTATTGGCCACGAGCAATAGGCTGTGACAAAATGATCTTAAACAATTTCAAGTTTACGTTTGCACAAGCATCCAATGCGCACCTACTTTTGTCACAGGAAAACAATTTGCACAACCTAGATTGGTGCGCACCATGACTACTAAAAATGAGAGGGAGCATTGCTGCTGGGGTCCTCATGAGACACCAATGTATCATTGAATAACATATTCCAAAATTTCAAACAAACACATGCAGCCAGAATGGAGTGAAGACGACAATGCAGATCTTTGCTGGGTACCAATAGCTTTTATTAATTAGCTTCAAGCCATTCAATCGCATACTGAGAAATGGCCCCAAACAATCATTCCCAAGTTAAAAATGTGCTCCTCATTTTAGCTGTTCGTCAAGCCCACAACAGTTCTCAACCTGCTTTGTGAACCCTACCTGATCAACCCATCCACCTTTCTCTCCCATCTGAGCAGAGAGTCATGATCCATGCACTGCTATCCCGAGCGACTGTAACAAATGGCAGTAAACTTGGAACAAATGGGTTTCAGCACCTTAAAGTTATGTGTAATACTACAATGGAATGGAGAATTTTGCATTAGTAAGTCTGTAGAGGCAAATGTATTTGTTGCATGGGAAATCTGACCCTTACCCAACCTCTCCTACTTTCTGGCACTGAACAATTTTTACCATTGCCTCGAGCAGAATGGTTACAGCGCCAGCGACCTGGGTTCAAATCCGACACTGTCTGTGAGGAGTTTGTACGTTTTCCCCTTGGCTGCAAGGGTTTTCCCCGGGTACTCCAGTTTCCTCCCACCCTTGAAAACATACAGGGTTGTCTGTTAATTTGGGTGTATTTGGGCAGCACGGATTTAATGGTCAGAATCGGCTTTTAACGTGCTGTAAAATAAAAACAAAATCAGAGAAAGCTGTGAAAGGCCACTTCTCATCCTTAATCTGTAATCTGTAAATGTTTACTTATCAGAGTGTGGTGCGCTGTTAGCCAGAATCAGGCATACACAAAGATAAAGACTGTACAACAGGCTTTAACCCACAAAGACTTCCACAGAGCCAGGCTGGCTGTGGCTGCAGCAACTCTGAGTGAGGCCTCGGGAGGCCGGCGCAGGCTTATATCCCGGAGGGTGATTGACCCCCGACCGGGTGGGGCTTGATCCATTCAAGCCAACTGATTGGCAGCCGGCCAGGTGTTGTCCTGTCCCCTTCCACTCCTGCAGGTACAGAGGTTTCCCCCTGCAGTAGGCTGGTGGTGTACCACCACACAGAGGTAAACCCATCAACCATGGAAATATTTATTAACTCACCATAACCTTTGCAATGACCTATTTCTTTTTATGCAAGAAACATTTACAGCTTCCATCGAAGGACATTTGTTATAGGTCAAAGTTAGAGGAAAAGAGGTTGTTCGGTTAGCAGTTTCACCGTCATTGTAAAAGGAATGGAAATGTTTGCCTCAAATCAAAAAGCCTCAATCTCAGTTACCAGGAGACAAATCACTACAACATCCCACTTTGCACCAACATTTGTTTTGACTAATTGAGACAATTTTCCCCATTCTCCAATCTCTTGTTTCTGTTAACAGAGCTGAAAATCTGACAAAGAAAAATAATCTTGGGCTCTCTAATTCACAATCATAAAGTGAATAATGGAATTAAGCTTGTGTCTGATTGATCACAGCCCAGTTACAATTGAAAGCACTGTCCATTTTGCTTTGACAGACAGTCCTATCTTTGTGGGAAGGATTCAGCATCTTGGTCAAGTACAGTGCTCAGTCCCACTGAGACTTCAGTAATAGCATGTTATCCCTTAACTTCCATTGGAAGCAAGCAGAGGTCAGAAACTAACTGAGATTGCAAATATCAGACTTCCGAGAAATAGTTTGTAATCTCCATACCAATGTGCATAAATTCCTTCAAAGACTGCCACTTAATAAATGACATGAATAAATAAGAACAACCGTATCCCTTCCAGCCCTTCATACCTGCTCAGCCAGGAGATATATCCTCCATACATCTAGCCCGTGTGCTCTCTAAGAATTTTGAACCTCTCTCATTTGTGGAAATAGAGAATACAGAATCCATTTACTCATTCTCCCTTTCCTAAAATCAATGCAACATCTTATCTGCATTCCCTCAATACAAAGTACATTCTCTCTTGGGAAAGAAAATTAAGACAGTATACAAAGCTCCAGGTACAATCACATCAAGAACTTAGATTCAAATCCTTCTATAATGTTCTTTCCGAATTACCAACTATATCTGCATATTAGCCACAAGTGACCTATGTACATACATATTAGTTTTACTGAACATCGGCATTACCCAATCTCGCATCATCTAACAAATCATTTGCTTTTCTGTAGTGTTCACTAAAGTAGATAATCTCACCTTTTCCAGTTTATATTCCATTGCCCTGTCCTCACCCACTCATCATGCTTGTTCATCTTCCCTCGAAGTATCTGTGCATTCTCTTCTATACCCATGCTCCCACTTAACTTGGAAATAGAATACTTGACTTTTTTTCTCTCGAGTAACTCATTTTCATTCCACATCAGTAGGACATCAATTAGGTTCTACAGACATTATAGAATTATTTGTGTAGATTGGAGTGTAGAAAATGTGACCTCCTATTGATATATTGTTAACAAATCTTTTGAGTTAAAAGCCTTTCAAAAAATGCAGAGATTTTCCATGCATGGGTTTGGCCTTATTAATTCTAGAGACATACAAAGAACTGCTCCAAACACGATTTTCCTTTCATAAATCCACATTGACCCTGCTCAGTTTTATTTGCTTTTCAAGTTCGCTTATTTATCATTGGATTGTAAAAGTACACACAACAAAATAGCATTCTCCCATCCTCATGGCAAAACACTGCAAACACACATACAGACATGACATACATAGAGACAAACAATACATATGAGCAGTACATCTATACAAATATTAAAATAAATAAATATTATTGTTAAATAAATACCAGAGTTATGGAGGGCTTGAATGAGTATTTCATTACATGTTCATTTATACAATCAACCATTTATTTCCATCACTGACATGTGAATTAATAATTCCCTGTCATTTTTAAATGACAGTCACATTCCCTACACTCCAATCTACAGAAATAATTATGTCAAATCTATAGAACATTGGAAGATGATGGTCAGAGCATCCACTATCTCTTAAAGTCTCTTCTTTCAAAACTATTGAAGTCAATTATTGGCCCCTTATCAGCTTTCAAGTTTACCTCCTTTTCTGGTATTTTGTTTTAAAATGAACTTTGGTTCCTTCTTGCTTGATGTTTGATTCTTTAATGTGTATTTGGTCATTCTTGTTTGTGTTCTAAGATAACCACAACACAACTGTTCGGTTTCTTTTCCATCACTCTATACACCTTTATACCTTCTCCTGTCTCTATCTTGAAAGGAGCACATTGCATCGATTGGGAAGTAAAACAAATGTCTGCTGATACTGGTCAAAGTAAAAACACCATGCTGGAGAAACTCAGCAGGTCAAACAGTGGCCTTTATATAGCAAAGTATAAAGATGCGTAACCAACGTTTCAGGCTTGAGCTCTTGATGAAGGTGGATCCATACCTTGATGAAGGGCTCAAGCCTGAAATATTGGCTATAAAAAGTACACTGTTTGACCTGCTGGGTTTCTCCAGCAATTATGTTTTTAGACTATATCCCTTGTTTGTCTTTTCCCTTTTATGGACCTATTAAAGGTTATACAGTTAATTTTAGTTCCTTTTCAGTCTCGTGTTCTGGCTACTAAACTCTAAAATGCTTCAAATCCTCAGGCCGGCTGCTATTTCTGGAAGCATTGTGTGCCTCTTTCTTTAATTTAGGTCTATCATTAATTTCTCTTGTCAGTCACTGATGAATCACTTTACTTTTGGGTTTTTGGGGTTTGAAGGAATATGTATTTTTTTTTACAATTTATGCATTTTCTTTAAATGCCAACCATTGCTTGCCTACAGTTATATCATTCAGCTACTGTTAATTCTCCTCCCAAACATCACATTTGCATTGATTAGATCATAAAGCAAGTTTTGCATTGAATTAGATCATCTTTAAATGCAATTTAAAATTCTATCATAATATGACCGCTATTCCATAAATGCCCTTTGACACCAGCATTATAAATGATCTCTTATTACACAAATCATGATACAAAATAGCCTTCCCCTCATTTATTCCTTAATCTGCTGATCTGCTATAACATCCCGTGTGCATTTCATGAACGGCTACAGCAAATTTGAATTGTGCAATCTAAATGTAATTAAAGTATCAAGGTTCAAGATTGATACACTATCAGTAACACCAAAAGACTGGAGTTACTTTACGACAGGCTTTTATTACTGTACCATAAGACTGGACACATGCTCCTGTTGCTGGCCCAATTCCAGGATTCGTACTGAGGGAGGGGCTCAGAGATAATCGCCTTTATTGGGAAATTCCAGGGGGAGGAGTTACAGAGAGGAGGCGGGCCAGCCATACACAGAGATACAGTACCAATCGCACAACAGCATCACAGAGGTATCACCACAAAGGTTATTTTCATTGTCACGTAATAAAGAGGTACAAGGACTGCCTAAAGAAATCTCTTGGTGCCTGCCACATTGACCACCACCAGTGGGCTGATATCGCCTCAAACCGTGTATCTTGGCGCCTCACAGTTCGGCGGGCAGCAACCTCCTTTGAAGAAGGCCGCAGAGCCCACCTCACTGACAAAAGTCAAAGGAGGAAAAATCCAACACCCAACCCCAACCCACCAATTTTCCCTTGCAACCGCTGCAACTGTGTCTGCCTGTCCCGCATTGGACTTGTCAGTCACCAACGAGCCTGCACCTGACGTGGACATTACCCCTCCATAAATCTTCGTCCGCAAAGCCAAGCCAAAGAAAGAAGAAAATAATGCAAAAAACCGTAAATGATATACTTCAACGCTTTTCTGCTGTAAGGCAAACAAAGAGTCGATATGAACATCGTCCGGTGCCCCTAACAATAAGAGAAAGAGAAGCAAAGAGAGCCCCCTCAGAGTCACTGGGTGTCCATGGATTCTTCTCTGGTGCTCCTGCAACCTCTGCAGGTCACAGACTCCTGTTCAAAACCATCAGGAACCTGAGCTCCAGGTCCAAACCTCCAATACTATCCGAAAGCGTTTAGCGTCCAAGGCCTCTCGGCAGCCTTTTTTGTCCTCAGCACCTCCTGAATTCTGGTTCTCATGAGCCTGTCTACGGCCTGGCGTGAGTCCTCGATCGCAAATCACCAGCAGTCCGCGGTCTTTGTGGGTCCTTCCACCACTGAGCCCCTCGCTGGTCCGCTGCCGGGGTCACCTTCCCTATAGGGTTGTCTCCCATGCTTCTCCTTGTCAACAGGAGGGGCCTGCCCATATTTGTTATCCTGTGCCAATTTTCTGCTCCCCCATTGTCCACAGCCCCTTGTGGTATGCTGCCCGTCACAGGCGCCACTATCTTTGGCACAGACTTCTATGGTTGCAGAATTTTTAAAAAACCATCAGCTCTTTTAAAAGACCTTTTAAAGTTTGTATGGAGGCTTCAGCATCAGGTTCAGTCAGTAGGACCCCGTGTCTCTGCTCTGGTCTGCACCAGCGGCTAGAGCAGCATCACCAAGTTTTTCCCCTAATTATCCTGAGATTACAGTTTTACCCTTCATATGCAGCCTTCTAATTTCACATACTGATATTTCAACAACTAATTTGTGGCCTCATAGTTACTCCTTCCACTGTTTGTTCTTAGCGTCCCAAATTGATAATAGTTCTGTATAATGATCTGAAAGCCAATGACTTTACACCACTGCACTGATTGCGTTAATAATGCTACTCTATCCCCCTTTCCCTGTCCAGCCTGAGTTTCAAGTATCTTGGAATATTTAGTTCCCAACTTCGGTCACCCTCCAAACCTGCTTCTGACGTGGCATTAGATCGTAATCACTCACTCTTTGTGTAATTAGTTCATCCGGAGTCAGCTTTTTTAACTTTATAGTTTTAACACCTCTCTGTACTGTGACCTCCTTTGCATTTGGAATTTGTTTCTGACGTCCCCTTATTTCTTCTCCTTCCAGCCTTGTTTCTGTCCACCCTTGAGATTTCCACTCCTTTAGCAAACTGGCTTAAACCCTTTGCAGAAGGTCCAGAATATCTTCCCCAAGCCTCTTGCAAGGATTTTTGTACTACGCTGGCTGAAATGCATCTTGTTTGATTTGTCTGGTATGGCCTGGCCCAGATAAAGTCTACTGCATCAGAAATCTAAAGCACCCCCCCCCCACCCCCCGCCCCACATCATCTTTTGAGCTATGCATTCATCTACTCTCTCTCTTTCTCTATACTTATAATTACACAGCATTGGGAGCAATACTGCCTTTAAAGCTCTGCTTTTTAATCTTCATCCTAACTTCCTAAACTCAGCATAGAGAACTTCATTCCTCTTTACTACCTATACTGCAGTCACAACTTCAGCTGTCCCCCCTCCCCTTTTTGAGGTTGACCTCGTGTTAAACAATAAAGTGGGTATCATTAGTGCAGTACACAGCATCCATAAGAAGTGAATGGGAGTTGACATTTTGGGCCTGGGCCCTTCTTCAGGAGTGCCATATATCAGGTTGGCATCCTCTTCTTGGGATTAGTGACCTATTTTCACCTTATTCTGTTTTCATTCCCTTTAAATTTGACCAGTAGACACATTGAATAGAATGTTGACTATCTCTTCTGAACTATCGTACAGTCAAGTACAACAGCAATTAGCCCTCATTGCTTTTTCTTATCCAAATGTCTTGACAACCAACAAAGTTTTACAATGCAAACCTACCCACTGTTTTGTAGAAAAGAGAGGCTCTTTGCTTTTTTTCCCTTGCAGTTTATCATATATTCTTTCATTTAAAATAATTACGTTCAGTTTTCTCTTGAAAGCAACTGAAGTAAATAAAATATAGAGCAAAACACAATTTAAGTATTTCCAAGAAACAAACATACTTACTAGGAACTCGGTTAATGGCTCGAAGTGGCCTCAGGACCCTCACAGTACGGACTGCTGATAGACTGACATTCTGTAGGTCCAGTGAATACTCTAACATACTGAAAAACAAATAATGAAATGTTTATTCATAAGGCTTAGGAGCAGAACTGCTCCTCTTCATATATCCTTCTCTTACAGGTAAGAAATACGAGTCAATATGTGTGTTTTTTTTTCTTTTACGAAAATTTTTATTAATTTTAATAAAGAACTTATACAAACAATAAAAGGTACAATTCAATATGATGTTGACAGTCTTACAAACTAAATAAGACATTTTGTTTAACACTAACACATAAATTGTAAATCATATCCATAATTCATATTCTAAATAGTATATACCCTTTTTAGAAAAACTCTAATATTGCAAAAAAAGGAAAGGAAAGAAAATAGTAAAGGAGAAAAACTCAAACCCCTTGCCTAGCCGCATTGCCAGATGCTAATATATGACTGGTATTAAAAGAAAAAAGGTTAAAAAAAAAGAACTTGGAAAAGATATGTCAGACAATTTAAGTATATTGAAGTGAAAGTATATAGTAAGATAGTGAGTCATTAATGACCCCCTAACTTCTGGAATCTCACATCTGAATTATTCATTGAATAACGAATCTTTTCCCTTTTCAAACAGGACAAGAGGTCAGGCATCATGACCATGAGTAGGCGGGGCAGCATCCTTCCATTTAAGTCAAATTGTACGCCTCACCGAAAGAGAGGCAAAAGAAATAGCGTGACCCTGAACCAGGGACAAAGAAGAATCATTCCCTCCCATTGTACCAAAGAGGGCCACCAAAGGTTAAATCTAAATTGAAAATTTTTGCTAGAGTATGGAAAACCTCTCTCCAGTATTTTTGTGTGTTTTCAACCACAGAATATATTTTCTTTGGTAATGGTTGACACTTAGCACTCATTTGATTCCATTGAAAATACCTCAATTGCTCCCACTATAAATGCGGATTGGTTAATTTCTTCCTTATCTACTGCAGCTTTACTTGACAAGTGTCACCATAAAAAGTTCATGAAATTCTCAGATGTGACATGATTGGACTTCAGGTACGGCTCTGGCAGGTGTATTCTTGCTCCAGATGAAAAAAATTATAGGTTCACTATCTACACCAGGGTTTAAAGTACAAGCTCCCTGTCCAAGCAGAGACTGAGATGCTGAGGGAGTGCCAGAGGAGTCAGTATTGTTGATTCTCAGTTAAGATGTTAAGCATGCACTTTCCGAGTCCTCTGGTGAACTTAAAATAATTTACTAGATTTGTTTTAAACAAAATGTTTATTTTATACCCAAGTTAACACCACTTGGGAGTGATTAATTGGTCTTAAATCTGGTTATTATTTCTTGTGTAGATTACTACAAGTGAAAGTGCCAAAGAATTATATTTCACCAACTGCCTTCTTGGACCAGTTATAATTTTCTCACTTGTGTGTAGTAAACTTGAAACAAGTTTGGAAGCATTAAGGATTGGTGTATATTCTTAGATAAATTTAAAAAAAACAGTTGTATGGAAGCCAGAATCCACAAGCATTTAAAACTACTCGTCCACACCAGGAGAGTATCACTACTTTAAACCATATTTCTCATTCATGAAAAAAAAATCTTTCAAGAGGAAACGTGAGGGTGTAAAGTGATAAAGGTGAGAGGGAGAGGCCAGGGAACAAGGTGTGGGGAAGCAGAGGAAGAAAGGTGAGAAGGGCACAATGGTGAGACAAAGAGGGACGGTTCAGCAGAGAACAATCAGGGAGAGAGGGTACAGAAAAAGTAAGGGGCCAGAAGAGAAAAAGGTGAAGAGCAGTGGGGGAAGGAAGAGAGAGGAGGGAATTTGGGGCTGGCAAGAGAGTGGGAGTCCATCACTACTTTTGAACACATCTATACTGTGCCAAAGCTCACAAAAGCATGGAGGGAGGCTGAAGAGACATGTCATTGCATATTGGGACTAAAGCAGTCCAAGTGTCGTGTAGGTTCAGGCAGCTACTGTGGATTGGATGGTTGAGGTCGGGATATCTACACAGAAAAGGAGAGGTAATGGGGAAGCTGAGAAGGGACAGGAAAGAGTCGCAGGAAAGAGGTAGAAGAGAGGAATATAGAGTGGAAATTGTGGAGGGGAGGGTTGTATGGAAGGAGTTGGAAAAAAAGTAAGAGAGACTAAAGGTGTAGAGAAAAACTGAAAAGGAGGGAGGGCGAGTAGAAGGGAAAGGAACAGAAAATGAGAGGGGGTTAATAAGGAGACAGTTGGATATAAGGAGACAGGATTGAAGGAGCAACAACCACCTACACTTTATCTTTGAAATGCATTGTTGGCAAGCAAAGTAACAACTCGAAAACATGACAGATTTCTTGATAGAAACAGCAAGAATATTTTAAGAAAAACAGAAACAGATTTTGAAAGGCAGTTGAAGAGCATAGAATCATAGATGCTGGAAAGCTGAAATAAAAACAAAATTCTGGGGACTCAGAAGGGCATGCTGGATCTGTGGAGAAAGAAACAGTTACTTTTCACATTAAAGGCTTTACCAGAAATGGATTTGAAAAGCCAGAGACTATTGGGATATGTGAATACAAGAATTAGGAACAGGAGGAAGGCATCCAACCCCTCAACCCTCTGCCTTTTATTAAGATAATAATGGCTGATCTGTTTGCAACTGGTCATTTTTTTTAGAACAGGTCATTTTTTTTTAGAACAGGAATTGAGCTTCAGCAGAATGATTGACAGCACCATGTCACACCCAATTGAATTCCTGAAATGGAAAGAAATTGTCTTTTGGTCCAAAGATCTATGTCAGAGATGCTTTTTTTTTTCCACACAGAGAGCGGTGGGTGCCTGGAATGCATTACTGGGGGGCGGCTGGTGGTGGACTGATGGTGGAGGCTGGTACAATAGGGACATTTAAAACATGCTATAGGAAAAATAGAGGGTTATGGGTGTGATATAGGGAAGGTTGTGTAGATTTACATAGGTTGTCACAACATTATGAGCTGAGGGGGCCTATACTATTCTATATTGTTCATAGTTCAATCTATATAATGGCTCAACTGGTATGTGGAATTGCCCATAGAACCAAAATGCACAGTTGATTCGTGAATTCAGGGAGACAGAGGACTCATCTTGTATATTTCACTTGGTGATGGGTGAGAGAAATGGTTGCTAATAGACTGAAATTCCATTATACATCTTTACATTTAAAAAAATGTGTTGATTACATTGCAAAAATGCAGCTTTGGACTGCCGCATCCCCTAGGGTTAGTCTATCTATTCCAAGTCATCTTGACAAATGACACTAACTCTGCCTCTCAGACAGATCAATGAATTTGAAGCCAAAGGTGGAACATAGTGTATTTCCAGAAAAGAGAGAGTGGAGAGGCATTGGGAGGTCTCACATAGATTTTTGGATTGATGGTCAGATATGTCAGCCCCTTTCTGCAGTCGTCTCGATAAAGGGTCCTGACACAAAACATTGACTGACCATTTCCCTCCAAAAATGCTGCCTGACCTATTGAGCTCCTCCAGCAGCTCATTCTTTGCATAAGACTCCAGCATTCACAGTTTTTTGTGTTTCTCAAATATGATCATTCTTCTTTTCTAACCATTTAATAATTTCTCCTTCTCACCGAACAAAGGAATCTCAGTGTTTCCCCAGGCAGATTAACCACGGATTCCTTCCGACCAATATCATCACCGTGTAGCCCGTGTTCTCAGGGAGCTGCTTTTGAATGAAGTCACAGGCTGACTCCCAGCCATATTCGTTTAGGACGTGGCATCACTCTCTGAAATGGTTTTTGTTTAAAAAGGCGAAGTGCAGATTGAGGCAATTAAGCACAAAAGTGCCAAATCAAGATTTTGAACTTTGATTTTATAGTACTCTTCAAGATTCAATTTATTGTCATTGTAATAAAACAGTGTTATATGATATGAAATTGCTTTTGTCTGCTGTAAGGCAGACAGATACGCCATCAGCAGAAATTGCCTGAAGCGCCTCCTACAGTTAGAGAAAGAGAAGCAAAGAGAGTCTCCCCAGAGCCATCAAGTGTCCATTGGTTCGCCTCCAGCATTTCCACAGCCTCTACAGCCAAACCGGTGGCAACCTGAGTTCCAGATCTGAATCTCTGAAATAGTTAGGAACCCTTCAGTGCCTTCAGCGCATCTCACATCTTGGTTCTGATACCTGGTACCCCTACAGCCAGTTTCAAGCCAGTGTCCAGCAGTCTGCAGCCTGGTGCGTGCCTCCCAACAGTAGTCTCCAGCAGCCCACAGCATCCGTGGGTTCCTCGCCTTGAGTCGCCAGGAGCCTGGTGCATGCAATAGTTTTTCAGCCGCAGAGCCCCCTCCCCACTGCTGTGTGTCCATGGTCACCATTCTGTGGGTCGTCTCCTTTGCTTCTCCTTCTAAGATGAGGGATGGTCTCCCCATTTTCTGGCACCCTGCTCCAGTCCCTGCTCCCCTGGAGTCTGCAACCCTTTGTGGCTGCTGCCGATCAGAGGTGCCGCCATGTTGGGCGCAGACCCCGTGGTCATGGGGATTTTAAATAAAACTGGCTCTTTTAACGTGCTGTTCAAAGCCTGTGTGGAGCTGACGACAGTTGACTGGGTGGTTGGACTCCACGGAATGCTGTATCTCCACCTCCCATGGGTCCACACCAGCCATTACAACAGCATCACCATTTTCACCATTTTCTTGTTTTAAACTTTATTTATAAAGTTTAAAACCACAAAAAAATCACAATTATTAAGTAATATTACAAATCCATTACAAATATATGTAATGTCTATATATAAAAAGAAAAAAGAACCCTTCTATTATCCCCATGCCCCCTCAACCCCCCTACCAAAAAGAAAAAGAATATGATATAAATATATGTAATATATATATTTTTTAAAAAATATATATAAATAATGACAAGAGACCCTCAGCAGAAGTACTTCATATGACAAACCTCTTATATTATGTGGAAACTTATTCAGAGAAAAGGAATGTCAGAGTTTTATTTAAATATTTATACTAATACTTTGTAAATACGGGCTCCATATTTTACAAAATATATTACATATTAATTTTTTTCAAGTGATACATAACTTCAAACTTCTGCATCCCATCCTTCCAGTCCCAAAGTTATTTTGCAATACATTTTCTAACTATTGCTAAAACAATTTTAACAAATTTTACTTGGAACATGTTCAATTTTCATTTAGGTACCACCCAATGAAAACAACATTCAGTCCTATGGGAAATTTAAATCCAATTAATTCTTTCTAATAAATAACCAATTTCCAACCAAAAAGATTTAATCTTAAGCCAAGTAGAATGCAAAAAAAATACCAACTTCCTGTCCACATCTAAGACATAAATCTGAAAAAGCATGATTCAATCTATTTAACTTCTGTGGTTCTATAGCTGATGAATAAAATTATATTGTACTAAAATACAATTTATTGTACTTTTCAAAAATACAATACATTTCACCATTTTCTCTTGACGAGAGTTAAGGTAGAATTGAAGTACACTTTCCTGCACACTAAAATAATGAATTCAATCCGAAACCCAAACTGAGTATGCCATCAGGAACTTGATATGTGTCTGGTGGACTTTTGGAAATTCATTCTAGGGCCTTTTGGCATGTGGCTCGGATATGTACAGAGTTGACCAGACCCATTTCCCAGTCCTGGTGCACCTCAGGGCTGTATGGTCACTACTCCTGCGCACTCTACTGACCCACGATCGCATCGCCAGACTCAGCTCCACCAGGGTTGTCAAGTTTGCGGATGGCACGACAGTCGTTGGCCTCCTCAGCAACAACGATGAATCGCTCGACAGAGAAGAGGTGGGAAATCCCTGAGAAACGGTGCGAGAATAACAACCTGAGTGAACCAGATGAAGGAGATGTTCATGGACTTCAGGAGGTCCAGGAATGACTACCCTCCATCTCACATCAGCAACTCTGTAGTAGGGAGAGGGGAGAGCACCAGGTTCCTTGGAGTTCACTGAACTACTGACCTATCGCGGACGTGCAACAGCGACTGCACTTTTTGAAAAGTCTGGTGGGCAAGGCTACTGGCCACCACTAAGACAAGTTTCTATCAAGAGCGTCCTGGCTGGCTGCATCCCTGTGCGGTACAGTTGGTGCAGAGAAATGGGTTGGAGGTCAATCCACAGGACCATAAGAGGGGCAGGGAGGATCACTGGAGTCTCCCTCCCCCCTCCATTGATGTGAACTAGCGGGATGGTTGTTTGAAGAGGGTGCACAAAGTCATGGAGGACCCCTTCCACCCATCTTTCAGCTGCTCCCTTTGGGAAAGAGATACAGGAGGATCAGAGGCTGCTCAGCCAGGCTGGGGAAGTGAGAATGATGAATGACCAAAGAAACTGCCCACACTAACCACCAGAAACTCATATTCATGAAACAAAATCTATTTATTTATTTGTAGAGATGGAACATTTGCCCTGCATATGTTTTGTTTGTCTGTATGTATGTTGTGTCTTTATGTTTTGCACCGAGGACCGGAGCACGCTGTTTTGTCGGTGGTACATATGCAATCAGATGACAATAAACATTATTTTATGCTTTGCAGACCTGAAAAGATCCTGAGCCATTCAGTCCACTGTAGACCTGAACTGGAGATTTGAGGCCTGCTTTGGAAACTGTTAAAGGGAGTCAAGCCTAGCTAGTCAGCTGCAACAAAGTTTGTGATCCGGATCTTCTTTCCAGCTTTGGTGTTTGCTCCCCCTGCCCAGCTGCCCCTCGCACCTTATACCATAGCCATTTTCCCAGGGATATTCCAATCTCCAACAGAGTGCTTTGCTTTCCAATTTTTTTCCCACTGGACCCAATCACATTTCCAATAGCATTATTCCCTCAAAATTATCTGCCCAATTGCCTTCTGGTCCCAGAGTGATACATTCAAACATTGCTCTTACTCTATTCACTGATACCCTGAACCCCATCTCAATCCACCTTGTGTCACCCGTCCTTTAAAAAAATTACTGAAAAATGGTGCTTTTTAGAATGATCCCTGGAAAATGACTTCATCTGGTAATTATTATTTTACTTTCATCCAGTTATATTCTGAAATCTCTCAGATAGAAACTCATTCAGCTGTTTAGGTGCACATGTTTGAAACTGGTTCATCAGAGAAATCCTTTCTCATCATATATTTGTTAGAAATTTGATTCAAAGCTACTCCACGGGCTGGAGTCTGCATTCTGAAGCTTTCTTTCAAATGCATTTCTAACAAGATACTGCAATGTTGGAGAACATGTTTCTTCATTCGAGATAATGAACTGAGGATCCATCTGGCCCTTTAGACTGATGTAAGCAATCCTGTGTAATTTCAAATAAAATATTCTCTCAGGGGCCCGCCCAATATTAATCACCTGACCAATAAACACAGATCTGGTCATTATCACACGATAGTCGGTAAGAATCTGCTGTACATAAATGTTTTCTACATTCCAGTAATGACTACACTACAAATCTGGAGTTTGCCGAGGTGTCATTGATTTGACGTTTATATGTCCGGCCACAAAGTCTGATCTCCAGTCATTTTGGTGCCTCTTGCACTGGATCAGGACTTTATTGCCAAAGTTGTTTGGCAGCTGGATTGCAGTGGTGATTCCATGTTAAATATATCTTGCACAGGCAACTTCCATTCCACAACCTGGATGAGAAGCAAGCCATCCTCGATCTCAATTGGTTGACTAAGGAAGAAGATTTATTTGAAAGTTATTTTGCTGTCCTTGTAGTATCTAATAACAGGTTGAATGTATCTGGTGGTGTTACTGTTGCCAATTAACAAGAAACCTGTGCAATTGCCAGGAATATAAGGTTTAGATCAAATAGCTCTTCAATAAAGATGGAGCACTGAAAAAAAGAATCAAATTTTATACAACAGTCTTACCATGTCAAATGGTACAAGCAGGCTCCTTGGCCCAACTCACCCATGCCAACCACATTGGGATTTTTGGCTAGTCCCATTTGCCAGTATTTGGTCCATATCCTTCTGAGCTCCTCCTAAACCTATATCTGTCCGAATGTCTATTGAATGTCAAAATTGTGCCTGCACCTGCAGTTTTCTCTGGCAGCTCATTCCAGCTATGCACCTCCTTGAAAAGGTTGCATCTCAGTTACCTCTCAAATCTCTTCCCTTTCACATAAAACCTGGGATGGCCAACCTTTAGATTTTTAATTTAGACATCTAGCATGGTAATAGGCCATTTCAGCCCACGAGAATGTACCGGGTGAGGGGGGGTGTTGGTGGGGGGGGGGGGGGGGGTGTAGGTTAATTGAGCGGCACAGACTCATGGGCCAAAATGGCCTGTTATGGTGATAAATGCCTAAACTAAATTAAAAGTTTAGCCACCCCTGGCATAAACCTTAGCCCACTAGTTCTAGAATTCCCTACTCTGGGGGAAAAAAGACTATGAGCATTCACTTTATCCATGCCCGCCACAATTTTACAAATTTCTATATAGTCATCCCTCAGCCTCCTAAACACCAGGCAATAAAGATCAAATAGTCTAATTAGTTAATAGCCCAAGAGCTTATTTATGCGGAGAGTAATGAGAAACTGCCAGAGAGTTTGAAGGCTATGTGAAAAAATACTAAAGGCCACAGAATCTGAATACTGCCGTAAACTCATTGCTGAACCTGTTATTCCCAATTCTTCATCCGCCACAACTTATTGGAAATTTGCAGTTGGACACTTACCTTGATAATAGGTTTTGCATCCTTATAGCAACTTTCTCAGCATCTTCAAGCTCAAGAGAATTAATGAAAAACAATTTTGAGCCATAATCAACAATAATGTTTAATTTATATTGCATTATTCAAGTAGCAACCTTCCAAAATATCTCTTAATTTTTCACAATAATTGACAAAACCAGTATTTACTGCCCATTTCCTATCCCTCTGCCTCCTTTCCTCTAACACCCTACCTCCTTTCCGCTCCATTCAGAGAGCTACTCTCTCCCAGCTTTTTTCTCTTCCGCCCTCCCATCCCTATCCATCTATAACTCTTTCCTGTTGGCATGTGCTCCACCCCCTGCCCCTTCTTCCCCTCCTCCCCAACCTTTTTATTCAGACACCTGCCCACTCATAGCTTGACGAAGAGCTCAGGCCTGAAACGGTTATATCCCCTTGCTTTCTACGGACGCTGCATAACCTGCTGAGTTTCTCCAGAACGTGTGTGTTTGCTTTTACTGCCCATCCCCAAATTTTACTTGAAGTAAGTCCATTTCAGAAGCTATTTAAGGTTCAGCCACATCTATTGGGAGTTACATGTATGTTGACAGACTGTTAAAACTAATTGAAGCTCAAGAGCTGCAGAAGATGGAATATATGGTGTGTGTGTGTGTGTGTGTGTGTGTGTGTGTGTGTGTGTGTGTGTGTGTGTGTGTGTGTGTGTGTGTGTGTGTGTGTGTGTGTGTGTATAGAGTGTATACTGTTATTTTTAAATTCCACGTTATTTGTAAAATTTTAATCCCAAAATTGTTTTGAACTCAGGCAACAGATTGATAATCCAAATCGTCTGGATTAGTATAATAAAACACAAAACTGATGGAGGAACTCAACAGTGTCCATAGGCAGTACAGAGCTCTTCAGAAAGTTCTTGAAGAAGGGCTCAGGCCCAAAATGTTGTTTATATATATTTACTCCCTATGGATGCTGAGTGACCTGCTGAGTTCCTCCAGCATTTTTGTGTTTTTACTTCAATCACAGCATTGGTAGACTTTCATTTTCACTCCTCTGGATTGACTTAACCACTGCAGCGCAACCACAATTCATGAAGTCATTGTAATGTAGAAACCAAAGTAAACTCCTGTAGTGTGGCCAAGTGTTCTGCTTTAGACATGTAAGATGAGTTAGACTTCTAGGGAAATCTCTCCACTATTCTTCAAAGAAATACAATGAAATTTCATGCCCACAAGTGAGAGCGAAAGGGTTCAGGATTTTCAACCTCCCTCAGAGGAGTACTCCCTCAATATTGCATGAGTCTCTGTCTCAGAAATGCAAGTGGTTCCATTGTGTGAAAGCAATGGGTGTTGGTGAACACCAAACCTAGCTGTAGTAATCCTACCACCATCCAACCAGCAAACATCTAATTTAACAATGAATCAGAAGGGGTGCTTTTACGATATATCTGCAGGATCAAACCAGAGTCCTTTCTGAAATTTTTTGGTTCAATGCCACATCGAACAGCCCATTCTCCAATAAGCTATCCTGACAGGATGTACAGGATGTCAGGAAAAAGTTTCAAAGGGGTTAACCACACCTTCGTGACTGCTATGGGTAGCATTCCTCATGCTATTTTACAATTTATTTTCAACACTTGTATGTTCTGTTGAAATCAATGTTTCTGATTAAGTCCAGATGCAGCTAGCAAAATCTCCGATGCAAAACAGTAGTGAGACCAAGGAAAATGTGAGCAGGCAAAACCTGGCAAAAGTCAAGGGAAAGCAGTCAAGTTTCTGAACACAAGATCCTGTCAGGCAGATGTGCGTGCTCAGTGGCACGGCACCTTTGAGAAGGGCTTGTGATTGACTTTCACTGGATGCTACATGGTAACCTTGATCTTGATAGAGAAGCTCAAACCAGCTCCAAACAGGCTTTTCAAGTGAAGCAACACTTCACTTGTATATCCCCAGGATTGATTTACAGCATCTGGTGCTCTCTTTGTGGCCTTCTCTACATTGGAGAGACTGGGTACAGATTGGGAGATCACTTCACTAAGCACCTTCACTCTGTCCGCACCAGCGACAGAAACTTGCCAGTAGCCAACCACTTCAGTTCTGTGTCACACTCCCATACTCACAAGTCTGTCTATGGCCTTATGTACGATCCCACCAAGACCACCTGCAGATTGGAGGAGCAACACCTGATTTTCCATCTGGACACTCTCCAGCCAGATGGTATTAACTGCTAACTTGCTCTCCTCTCCCACCCCCCACCCCACTACCCACTCTCCTCCCCCCTCTCTATTTACCCAACTATTCCTCTGCTTGCTGCTGTTCCCTCTCTTCCTTCTCCATCTATTACCTTCTGCCTTTGCGACCACATCTCACCCATCCCCCCCACCCTTTTATTCAGACACCTGCTGACATTTTCCTGCAATTAGGATTCCCTTCTATTGAAAAGGATCATAAAGGCAATCAATGTCCATCCAACTGATGGAGTCTGTACACCAATTAGATCATGCCTGATTCACAATTACACCAGTTAGGTCATGCCTGATTCACAAGTGAAGATCCCAGCATCCTTGTCCAGTAAAAACCTAGCTGACACTGATTTCACATTTTAAATAGTTCACACGCTTGGACAACACTTAGTTTGAATAAGATATTTTTTTGAAGTCACCTTAGAATGTGTTGGTCCTCAGTTTATCCCCATTGTTCTGATCTTACTCACAAGGTTGAAGCATTTTCTCTCTATAACATCCTTTAAATCATCCTAACGCCTAAATGATATCACTCACCCATTTAATGTATTTTGTTCTCATAAATTAAAATGAAATAAACTTCAATATACCTCACCAGCATATTAATAGCTGACACCCAATGGCATTGCTCTCACACCATCAAAGAGTGGGAAACAAATAGATTCCCCATGAAGTTTGGAATAAGACAGGGTGGCCCATCCTGTGGTGTGCTGCATCGAACCCTTTGCTGAATCTGTCAGGAATGAGGTGGGCATGAAAGAAATGACAATGTCATGGCAGTGGGGAAACGCAGATAAAAAGCTCCCTGGACGCAGATGACATAGTTATGGACCGATCAGATCCACCATCGGTCTGTGGATTGATCAGCATCTGCAACTAGTTTGACTTGACCTCAGGGTTCAGAGACAACTGCAGGTAGAGCAAGGCTATATCCTTTGGCAACTGGCTCAACCGGTCCACCCCATCACCTCTGACAACCCAAAGATCTGGGTGGGAAGGGACAAGGCCATATAACAAAAAATTGGCTGGAGCAGATAACCAAGGTTAACTAAAAACAGGGACTGTGGGTGCGATGCTTCCTGGCAGTAACCTGGTCATCATGTACTCTCTGTGTACCTAGTGCAGGTGTGACCCATCCCTGCCTTTTCTGCTATGGCAAACACCTAAGCCATCTTCCCTTTCATTTTGGGATTCAGATAGCGTGGGTCTAGTGGCCTATGATACACGTTCCCAGATAAAGGGGGTAGAAGCATAACCAACATTGGCCTCACCTTGGTGGTTAGAGTTACATCAAGCTGAGCATAGAGCCAGTGCGCCAACATCAAATTTCACAATTTCCTGTCCCTAATGCTGTGAAGGATGGGCTTGTTCTTGTTGCTGTGCAGAGCTTAGCAACTCAGACCATGAGGGTTGCTGGTTCTGAGGGAGGAGCAGACTGGGGCAAGGCACCAGAGCAGGAGTACAGGAGTGTGGCACTGTTGGCGTAGCGGTTACCACAACACCTTTACAACACCAGCAATCGGGACTGGTGTTCTAATCCTGTAAGGAATTCAAATGTTTGTAAGGAATTTGTACGATCTCCCCTTGAATAAGATGGTTTCCCTTGGTGGTCGAGTCCAGAACTGTCTTAGAATTAGAGGGTACCCATTTAAAATAGAGATGAGGAGAAATTTCTTTAGCCAGAGGGTCGTGTATTTGTGAAATTTGTTGCCACATACAGCTGTAGAGACCTGATCATTGGGGGAGTTTAAGGAGGAGATTGATCGGTATCAAGGGATATGGGAAAAAGGCCAGAATTGGAACTGGAGGTAAGAATGGTTTAGTTCATGTTAGAGTGGCAGAGCAGACTTAATGGGCCGAATGGCTAACTTCTGTTCCTTGATCTTGTGATCCCCATGTTTGCTTAGATTTTACCCAGGGACTCTGGTTTTGTCCTAGCGTTCAAAACGTACTGGGATGTAGATTAATTGGGTGTAAATTTGGTGAAAGGACCGAAATAGCCTGTCATCGTGCTTTATGTCTATAAATAAATAAATCTAAATCAATCAATTGATAAATAAATAGAACTCCTTGCCACAAGGAAATGCCTGGGAGAAGATGCGACAATGTCAGAGACCAAAACAGAGGAGTAGTGAGGGGCTCGGTGGCTGAAGGACTCACAACTGGCTGCTGGCTCTCTGTGGGCTGCTAGAGACCGACTCATGAGAACCAGGTATTGGGACCAGGAATTGTCAGGATGTTGACCAGCTTCAGTCCGGAATCAAATGCTGAGGAGGGCGACTTGAGCATCTGGAGCTCAGGTTCACACCTAGAACAGATAGGGGACCGTGTGTCTATGAAGATTATGGGAGTGGTGGGATCCATGGATATTTGGCATCTCTGAAGGGAATCTGTTTTGCTTCCCTTTCTCTTCTTGGCGCCAGTGGCACCTCTTCGTGTGCCTTTATGGCCATACAAAAGTAAACACGTTTTAATTTAGAATTTAAATGTAAACATACAGCACGGTAACAGGCCATTTCAGCTCACAAGCCCGTGCCGCCCAATTTGCACCCAATTAATCTACATTTTAAATGTTGGGAGGAAACCACCGCCCCTGGGGAATACCCACTCAGACATGGGGAGAACGTAGAAACTCCTTACAGACAGCACGGGATTCGAACCCTCGTCGCTGTAAACGCGAACTGCTATGCCAACTGTGCCGCCCTTTTGTAATGTACGATAAAGGAACCTGAAAAACTGCTCCAATCAGTTTCCTTTGTGTGGACAATCTTTCAGGAAAACGTCTTTTATCACAAGTCCATCAGGCTGTGGTCAGCATGAAACATCCTGCAGGCTTCCAGGAGAAGCACCCAATGGATACTGTGGGAATGTTTTTGAACAGAATGTTAGAACCATTTGGCAGAATGCCTCAATGCCAGAGCTCACCATTATGTACCAAGACAAAGCAGTGAGAGGGCGTCTCCCAGTTAGACCCTTCCTACACTATCAGCATCTCCCCAGTGACATGCAGACTGCCCTCTAGACCGTTGCAATGAGGATGAGACGATCGCCCGCTTCTTGCAGACTGAATTTGCAAAGAAAGTCGGGAAGAGGATGCAGGAGTCCTTGCCAAGGTTCATTCTGAGCAGCTGCATCACACAGGACTACAGGCGATTTCCGGGGTTTCATACCAAGAGACACATTAAGTGAAGATCATCAATCCGGTGAAAGATGCCCGGAACTTGTTGGCCTTCCAGTACCACAAGATGCTGCCACCTAGCACATTCCAGGCTGCAGAAGTAAATGCCAAAGGATGTACTGAAGTATGGTGCAGCAGTGCCAGGGACTGTAGTCACTTGGCATTGAGGGGCTAAGACTTGTGTAAAAGCCTTTCAAACACTTTAATAATTTCAAAGATGTCAGATGATTGGCAATGGTGCCTTCTACATAGAACGAGCTGACACTAAGAATGTATAGACCTGATAGCACTGGGATGTATAAACTGAATGTCTGTAAATGGATGTAAGGAAAGCCATCTTGTAGCTATGCTTTATGAATAAGGTTTAATTTCAAACTGGACAGAAAATAATAGTAGAAGTCATATGCATTTATCAGGGAGTTTGAGGAACATGTAGCAAGGTAAAAATTTATCACAGAGAATTTAATTCTGCTTATAGACTGGGTAAACCAAATTTACAGTAATAACATGGAGGCAAACACATGAAGTGTACAATAGATGGTTTTACAGAGAAAGAGATTGAAGAACCCAATGATGAACAGGTTATTTTAGATCTGGTAATTGTACAATAAAATAGTCAATAATCTTGGAATTTTCAGGAAAGAGGGATCACAATGTGATTGAATTTTACATAAGGATTGAAAGTAATTTAATTTGATCTGAAACCAAGGACTTATGGATAAACAAAGCAAACTACAAAGGTTTGAAAATGGGAACAACATTACAGAGTATTACAGGAGGCAAGGAGTGGAGCTATGTATCATTCGCTGTGCCACAGCGAAGAGGGATGCATAACGACTTTGATGTTCAGTAGGACCTGGGTGAAGCAGGACCTGAACCACTGAATGTTAATCACCAATTAGGCAAATAGGAAGTTGGCCTTGATTCACACTGAGGTTTTGAATCTGGCATTGATTTATATAAACTTTCCCTTCCCAAGAGTTTTTTTTCCAGACTGCACAAACTATGTCTGTGTGTATATCAATTCCTGATTCCTTTCTTAAAGTGAATTTTAGACAACACGTCCATCATGTATGTGTGAATTATCCTATAAAAGGCCTTCTCCTGATCCAAGCAGACCAGACAAGTACCCACTCTCCTATCCCACATAAGGCAATAGTATCCCCATACAGTACAAGATTGTCAGCGACTTTCTTAATGGGTACAGCATGGGTGATCACCTCTCTCAGATCATTTCTCAGCTTCATCCAAACCGAGTTTACAATTTGATTTTTCCAGTGAAGCTGCCTTCTCTCCATTGCCTTTAACACACCTTTATTATTAGGGCTACCTCTCCCTTTATCTGCCAGCCTCATCTAAAAGAGAATCTTACTCACCTCACAATTCTAATGTAATAATGTCAAATCAATTGTGTTAATGAAAATGTAAGTAAATGTAGGGTTGTTCGTGACCAGGATTTTACTACAGATTTTCAACAGTTGCAGTGTGAATCTTTGCTGACTGCTTTATCAGTGCTGTTGAGAGGGTCAAATTGGTTCAGACACCAAAAATATCTTACCAGTTGTTTCTCTCATGTCCTACCATAGAATTTTATAAATCCACTGGAGAATTCTTTATCTCAGAAAAGCAGCAGAGTGTTAGCTCAGATTGTGTACTGAAGCCCATGGAGTTTGAGAAGAACCAAGTTGTTTCTAGCCCAGAAGCAGGAGTGTCATTAATTGAGCCAAGGAAGATAACATTGCTGACAAGAAACAAATGTACAGGTAGTCCCCGACTTAAGACCGTAAGTTGGATGTAAGTTGGAATTTTGCCTGCATTTGTGGAGTACCAAAGTCTTAAAGCAAACTTTTGAATCAAATCATTTTTCATTATAGACTTTTGTCGTATTTGACGAACTATAACAGGGATACAGGGCATGTAATAGTCAAAATGTGCGTACTTTTAGTCAGTGTTCTAGAGTTCGTAGGTTGGGTGTGGCCATCTTGATTCTTGTGAACATGAGTGAGTCTTCGGTTGGCACATGTGTGGTGGGTTTGCATATTGGAGTTTGATTGGTGCATGCACGAGAGTTAAAGCCGCAAATTCAATATCGTCAGGGTGCTTAACTCTTGCACATGCACCAACGGAACTCCAATGTGTGAACTCACCACGTGTGCGCCAACTGAACTCCGATATGCGAACCCACCACGTATGCACCAACCGAAGATTCACACATGCACACTGGAATCAAGGTGGCTGGACACAGCCTATGGACCATTGGACACTGACTAACAAGTATGCACATTTTGACTATTGCATGCACTGTATTCCTGTTATAGTTTGTCAAACACAATATAAACCGTGTAAATCTTATATATTTAAAAAAAATCAGTCATATGTGCGGATGGACGTAAATTGAGTAGGTTGTAAGTTGGGGAGTACCTGAGTCTGAGATGGTTAGAGTCAGAAATTGCCATGTGTAATCCAATTTCTAGCAATGGGTGGTGAGGGGAGGGAAATTGTGCCTTGAGCGATTTTGGCATATGTAGGAAAATTATTTTGGAGTTAAAAGTTCAAGTTGATCAGTTGTGTAAATTCCCCTTCCATCCCTGGATCCCCAACCACATTATTTTTCCCCTCAATACATGCACGCCCCATTCAAAGCTTCACAAAGCATCAAGATCCCTTTTTCAGGAAGCATAATGTGGAATAGCATCCAGCATATGGAAGCTTGCTGTTTTATGGTTAAAACCATGTTTCAGATTAAGGGAGAAAGCAACACATAACCACAAAAATTAGAGTCAATAAGAGCTGATAAAGTTCACGATGTGCTGTGGATTTGAACTCATTTTTCAATCATTCAGGGATAGTAAAATGTCATTCTTTAACCCATTATCCAATATCCTATTATGCTTCATAGTGGCATCGTTAAATAAAATTCTAAAAATATCATCAAGATTGAAAATTGACAACTTGATCCAAGAATCAGGTTTTAAGATACATCTTGAGAGGAGGAGAGAGAGATAGAGATGGAAAAAGTTTTTTCCAGAGCTAATGGCTTGGGAATTGGAAAGTATAACCATCAACAGTGGGGCCATTAAAAGACCCATTAAAAGATGCAGAGTTCTTGGGGGAAAAAAGTCAGAATCGAGGTTACTGAGCTCATAAGCTCGGGGAGGAGGGGGGATTTAGAAAACAGAATTAAGTATTTTAAGACTGAAGTGTTTCAGAACTATGTCAAAGAGAGATCAGCAAGCGGATGATTTATAAGTAGACCGGTCTTGATTGAATTTGGACCATTAGAGAAGAACCCAAAGTTTGCTAAGAAATGCAATGCAATAGACACAAGATTACAAAGTTATGGATGAGACTCTAAGAGGGAGAGGTGGAGTTTGGATTTCAACCATTATCAACCCCCTTATCAACCTATGCACCCCCTTCCACCCCCTGGGGGGCAGAACACATTTAAGTAAAAGCCTTCTTTACTTTTCACCTCATGGAACATAAATATTTTTATGTAGTTGGTAGGAGAGAATTAGGGCACAAACCAAATGCGAGTCCTAGAAGGGCCATAGCCGGAAAAAAAGGTTAAGAATGGCTGGATTTTTTCTTTTGTGTAGGTAGAAATAGCTGAGTTCAGTAATGGTCTTATATTTGAGGTTCAATGCTTAATATAAGTCAATGTTGCAAACAATCTGGTTGAGCCCACATTTACTGTGTGCAGAGCGCGTCAAAAGAATCAAAGGCTTGTGGATCCAAACCAAGGCTTTTATTAACTAGAAGAATGAAGCATATCACATGTAGGTCGACCAGTCCAGAATGACCTGGTCTGGCTAGGAGCAACCCTTTAAGACCTGCCAGTAGGTGTGGCTACGCTCTCAGCCAATCACAGTCATCCTACACTACCATCTGTACATATACACATTGGTGATAGACTCTGTACTATCACACTGTGGAGATGGAACCAGTGACATGGGAACAAAATGTGTGGCGGGGACTAAAGACAATGTGCTGAAATATTTTGATTGAGTTGAAAGAAATGTCTCTCATCCAGAACTGGATGTCAGGGAAACTGTGGAGTGGATTGTGAGGATGAAAGAGTTGGGTTACCTGCATACAGATAGATATGAGCTAGGTTTTCAGATGGTGTGGCCAAGAGGCAACATTCATTGAGAATTAGGCAGGGCACAACGAGAGGAGCATTCACCATACTAGAGGTAATCGGGTGGAAGGATTATAGGTGACCCTTGATTATAAATAGAATGGTAAGAATGAACATTGAGGTTAAAGTATTTTGTATTTTTAAATATGTCAATGTGGAAATAAATGAAAATTAGTCAAATACTAGTTATCTCCTATACATTATCAATGATTAGCAAGGAGTTTCTTTTGACATCCAATGAAAGATCACTTACTAACTGAACTATTTATTCATCCAGAACCTTGAATTAACCATATTCTTTTTAGAAAGAGCCTAATAAAAAGTGCTGCCAAAACAATTGATCTTAGGTGAATATCTGGACATAAGAAACAGGATCTGGAAGAGTGGGGTAAAACCTTCGAGCCTTCTCAACTGTTCATGAGATTGTGGCAAGTTCAATTTTGGTCTCAAAGCCATTTCTCCTTGTACCCTTTAATTCCTTTTTGTTTCAAATATCCAATCATCTCTATTCTGAGTAAGATTAATAATGTCACCATAGTTGTCTGGGGGTAGAAAAATCCAGATTCGGAACCTCTGAGGTAAGAATTTCTCTAAGATGAGACCCATTATTTTGAAACTGTATCTTTAAATTCTGATCTCCCACTAAAGGAAACATCTCTACATTCACCTTATCAATCCCCTTCAGAATGTTATGTTTCAATACAATCACCTCTCGGTGATACAGGTCCAACCTGTTCAATCTCTAATCATAAATTATGATCTTTATCTTTGGAACTAAACTAATGAACCTCCTCTATACCCTCCAACTACATCTTTCCTTTATTATTCAAGGACAGACTCATATCAGATTCCTTTGATCTGAATCCCTCCCAATTACACCCTAAATCAGCCATTATAGAGGGAGTGACATTGTTACATATTTATTTGATATGGAAAACACAAATGAGTCAGGTTTCTGAATGGACAATGTAATCATGATTGCCTCTGAGAATTCATATTTTTCCATCCATTATGCTGGAGAAGACAGCTTTACAAAACCAAATTTTTTGGCAGAATCTGGAGTTTAATCCAGAAAAGTGTGAAGTGGTTCATTTTGGTCTAATCTGAAGGCAGATTACTATGTTCATGTGAGGACTTGAGCAGTGGACAAAGTGAGAGATCTTGGGGTCCTTGACCATAGGACATTTAAAGCTGCTTAACAACAGATGGATCATGTTGTTAAGAAGGCATATAGTGTGTTGGCCTTCATTGTTGTGGAATGGAGTTCAAGAGCCATGAGGCCAGTTGGAATATTGTGTTCTGTTCTGGTCACCTCACTATAGGAAGCATGTGGACGCTACAGGTGTAGAGAAGATTTACAAAGATCTACAAGGAAGATTTGCCTGGATTATGGAGCATGTAGATAGATTGAGTGAACTTGGTCTTTTCTCCTAGGAGTGACAGAGGATGAGGGGTGATGTGATAGAGGTGTACAAGATGATGGGAGGTATTGATCGTGTGGATGGCCAGAGGCTTTTACTGAGGGCTGAAATGGCTAACATAACAATTTTAGGGAATTGGGAGTATGTACAGGGTTAAGTTTTTCACACAGAGAGTGGTGGGTGCATGGAATGTGTTGTCGGCAACAGTGGTGGAAGCAGGTACAATAGGATCTTTTAAGAGAGTATTTGATAGGTTCATGGAATTGAGTAAAATGGAGGGTTATGCAGTAGGAAAATTCCAGGCAGTTGTTAGAGTAGGTTATTAGGTCGGCATAAAATAGTGTGGGCCAAAGAGCTTATACTGAGCTGAAGATTTCTATGTGCTAGTTATTCGTAGACACATAAAATAAAGCAGCACAGTTAGCGTAGAGAGTGGGACGATTAACACAGTCTTATTATTGCACCATTGACCCGGGTTCGAATCCGGTGCTGTCTATTAGGAATTTATACATTCTTCCTGTGACTGTGTCCATTTCCTCCATGTGCTCTGGTTTTCTCCCATCCTCCAAAAACATACGGGGTTAGTAGGTTAATTGGTATTTTGGCAGCACAGGCTCGTGGGGCCGAAGGGTTTGTTATCTTCCTGTATCTCTAAACTGTAAAAAGTAAATGATGATACTCTTTATTGTCATTGTGCTGGTAGACCAGCCAACGAAACACAACCAGCATAGACCGGAATGCAAAAAAGAGTTACATAGATTAAGATAAAAAAACATACAATAAACCATATTCAATTCAAACCACACTATCCAAAATAAGGATTTTGAGAGCAGGTTGCTGCTTGTAACTTGATGGCAGTTCCTTATGCCCATTATTCTAACTATTAGAGGGCAGGAGGAGGCTCTTTAGCCTTTTGGGCCCTGTTGGCTCTTTTCTTTTGACATATAGCATGGTAACAGGCCCTTTTGGCCCACAAGCCCATGCCACCTAATTACAGAGGCAAAACTAGGGTTGGTGTCACCCCCAGTGCAGTAGCTCATGGTGTCACCACACCATCCTGCCCCATGGACCTCCTCCCATACCAGACCATACAGAATCCTTAGTAAAGTTATTCATAAATCATAATTCCTGCATATCACTGAATGTAATGGCAATAGCAGTGAGATAAACAACTAGTAGAATTAAAATTACACCTTTAACTTACCATATCATACTACTTCATTCTCAAAAAATATTGTTGTAGGTTCATAAATACTAATGACCATAATATTGTAGCTAATGTGCCAGAAAATTTGACAAAAGCAGCAACTATAAAAACATCAGCAGCAACAAAAACAACAGCGCATGCTGACAAAACCACGTGATCCGAAGACCCACTGTAATTGGGTCATAATGACGGCTCTGGCGGGAGCGCATTAGAAGTTCAAAAAGTAAATTAGCCTTGTAGGAATATAGGTACTTGTAAGCTGGGCTTACGAAAAATGTTTTTGTTGTTACAACTAACTACAGGGATATTTTGATAAAAATATAATAAATTTCTGCTAAAACATCGCACAAAAATGGTATTTTGGTGTTCCCCCCCCCCCCCCACCTGATGGTGTCACCCAGTGCGATAGTAGTAATTAGAAAAGAAGGAGAAAAATCAAAAGTGGCTTCTGCTCCATTACTAATAATGTTGTAATTCAATGTAGAAAGATTTTACAAAACAATTTTGTTGTTAGTATTCATATAATCTAAGAAATATTACATTTACAACTATATTTATCACAAATTCTATATTTTTGCCACTATATATTATATATATATGTACATTTAGGCTGTGCATATGATATTGTAATCTAATGGTATAATTTTAATTTTACTAGTTGTTTATCTCACTACTATTTCCATTACATTCAGTGATATACGGGAATTACAATGTACGAGTAACATTATTACAAAAAAACACTACTAAGGATTCTGTATGATCTGGTACGGGAGGGGATTCATGGGGGAGAGGGGTGACACCATGAGTTACCTCACTGGGTGACACCCACCCTAGTGATCCCACTGGGATAAAGCAAAGAAATGAGGAGTGTGATAGAGCAGAGGGATTTGGGAATACAGATACATAATTCCCTGAAGATGGCATCACAGGTAGATAGGGTGTAAACAGGAGTAGGTCATTCGACCCTTCGAGCCTGCTCCGCCATTCAACGAGATCATGGCTGATCTTAAAGTTCAGTACCCCGTCCCCGCCTTCTCTCCGTAACCTTTAATACCCTTATATTGAAAAAGAGAGTTTTTGGCACATTGGAGTGAACTACAATAAAGTTGAAAGAGTGCAGAGAAAATTTACAAGGATGTTGCAGGGACCTGAGGAACTGAATTACAAGGAAAGGTTAAACAGGCTGGAGGGTAGAAGAATGAGGGGAGATTTGATAGAGGTATTATGAGTGGTATAGATAGAATGAATGGAAGTAAGTTTTTCCCACTGAGATTAGGTAAGATACAACCAGAGGGCATAGGTTACGGGTGAGAGGGAGAAGTTTAGGGGAACATTGAAGAGAATTTCTTCACACAGAGAGTGGAGGGAGTGTGGAATGAGCTGCCAGTTGAAGTGGTGAATACAGGCTCAATTTTAACATTTAAGAAAAATTCAGACAAGACATGGGTGGGATGGGTATGGATGAATATGCAATGGATGCAGGTCAGCGGGACTAGGCAGCGTAATAGTTCGACACAGACTAGAAGGGCCAAAGGGCCTGTTTTCTGTGGTGTAATGTTCTATGGTGCCAGGATGAGTTTATCTTCATAACTCTAGTGCATGAAACTGACTGTATAGGTTTCATGGACGAGTTCATCACTAAACTCAGTTGCACCTTGAGGTTTCAAGATTTCTGCAAATTATACTTGTTCTGTTGCATATTGTTACATAAAACAATTTATATCATTACACTGGATTAGTCTGATGATTGAATCTTACAGGGTTCACTGCAATGCTGAGACATTGAGAAGTATAAATGAAAATTCTTGCCTCTGCCAAGAAAACACAAAAGAATTTGATTAAGTTAGAAGAACCTTCCCTTGTCAAATTCCAAGAGCAAAGCAGAACACTCTGAGCCATAGGAATTGCATCTAATGTAAAGCAGGTGACTTGGATTCTTTGAAAATGGGAAACTCTCACGAAATACAAGCATTCAGTTTCCCATTAAGATGATGTCAGTACTGGATAATGCCAGAACACATGGTAATTTGTCGGACCAGGTGGGCATTCAGGACATGAAGGTGCTGAACAATTACTTCTTGAGAAAAACAAGAGGATGACTTTTCCCATATTCCCACAGAGATATTTTGCAACCATTAAAACCAAAGTTAGAGCAATTACTTTTAGCACACAGATATGGGCACATTTGTTCATCTTGATATCTTGAGATGTTACGTGGTTAGTGGTAATCAGGGAGGTGAAACAGGCAATTTGTTTTCTGGATATTAACTGAAATCAGAGATCCAGCAAAATGCAATTCCAATTTTTAAAGGATTTTAATGTTTTTCAGCTCATTATAGCAATTTTTAAAATTGGCATATGGCAGTTCCAGTTCCCTGCCTTGTCAGTCTCATAATGATAACCTGAGCTCTGAATCCATCCCACTATCATCCTTCTCTTTCTGTTCCCTAAACATTCAACCCACCTTGGAGATTTACAAATGACTTTTGCACAAGGGAGTTCTAATGAAAGCTTATTCTTCCACACATAAAGGTACAGACGCTGAATATTTGCCCAGAGGTTACTGAGCATCTGGGGTTCGATTGCCCCATTTGCACTTTATCAAGAGTAACCTGGGACATTTTATGGCACAGAGATCGCATAACTCAATGATGCCATGTCATTGCAAAGACACTTGTGATTTCCTCCACTGGTTTTGGTTGCCTGAGGGGATGAAGGGCCTCATTTAATGAGGGTTGAGAGGAAATAGAATCTCTGAGAGGAAAGGATGAGAAGCTAGAGGGCCCCAGCATGTCAGGTCCTGTCCATGGGTGGAAATGGCCAGTTAAGTGTTTCGTGTCGGGACCATTTATCGAGCATCTCATTGTTTGCTCAAGATTCCAGCATCTGCAGTTTTCGTATCACTCTAATACCTTAGCAGAGTTTGATGAAGTTTGATCTGGGGTGGGGGCATTGTGAGGTGGGGGAGGGAGAGCTTGCATGGAACACAAATACATGCACTCTATTTGCAATGATGCATGGGAACAGAAAGCAATGAGAAAATAGGTTCCTCAACTTCTATGTAACAAGCTGCCACTGTGGAAATTAGGAGGGCATAAAGGAAGCTGTGTTGTAGATTGTAGGAAAGCCTAACTGAAATGAATATATTTTCTCAGTGCGAAAACACAATTAGGCAATAACATCTGTTCCTTTTAAAAAAAATAGAGAGGCTGGGACATGTTCCAAGATTTCAGCAAACTAACTGGTATTAGCAGGTGGATTTATAGAATCACTCTATAATATCAGAGGAAAGGTGTGTTTCTAGAAATATGGAGTTGCAAGTTAAATGCTGTCCAAAAGGGTTCTCGAAGAGATGGATACAGAAATGTTCCTAATATCAACATGGTTATACCAGGACAGGTTGTTGGTGATTTATACTCTTCAGAACCTGAAGCTCTCAACAGAGCAGCAAGTACAGGCAGGCAGTCCCATTACAGGAGTACCCCATGGTCATTCCTCTCTCAGAGAGGTACATCAGTGGAGAAACAACCTCTCAGAGGAAAGCAGCAGGCATCAGCCAACTTTGAGACATCACGTTCGGGTCTGATAAGGGAAAAGTCCAGGGAAACAATAGTTGTAGGAGAATGGACGTGTTTCTGCGGCCACAGATGAGGCTACAGAATGGGTAAAATGTCTCCCTAATGCCAGCGTCAGGGATGTCTTAAATGGGGTACATTCTGAAGGGTCCAGGAGAACAGAGAACATGTTGGCACTGATAATATCAGTGGAGATAGGCATGAGGTCCTGTAAAGTTAAGGCTATTAGGGAGAAGGTTAAAAAGCAGGACCTCTCAAGATTACCTGTTATGCCATGTGAAGGTAGAAACAGGAAAGGACAGATGTATATATGGTTAAAGAGCTGATGCAAGAGTAGTTGGATATTGGGATTGCTTTTGAGGTTAGTAAAACCTGTACAAGAAGAATGCAATGCCCCTCAACCAGAAGGGGACTAATCTTCTTGCAGGGAGGTTTACTCGTGCTACTCAGGAGGGTTTAAAGAAATTTGACAGAGGTGTGGGAAGCATGGAGACAGTATAGCTGGTGGGGAGAAAATGTAGAGAATAAATCATGTCCAGTGGGAAGAGCAGACAGGTGCAGGTTAAGGGGTATGGGAGAACTGACAGACTCCACAGAGCCTCACAGGTAAGTCTGAAGAGCTGAAAGCATGGATCAGCACTTGGAATTATGATTTTATTGCAATGATTGAGGGCTGGCAGGACTTGTATGACGTAGGGGATAAAAATTTCTGATGTGACAAATTGAATGCAAGAGGAGTGGGGGGAGAGTCACACTATTGTTTTTAGAGAACATACAGCACAATTGATTATGGAGAACATAACAGCAGTACTTAGTGAGAATATCTTGAAAGGATCATTCAATGAGGCCATATAAGTAGAATAAGAGAGGGGAAATCACCTTTCTGGGGTTGTATTATAGGTCTCCCAATTGTCGACAGGAATTAGATGAACAGATATGAAAGAATTTTGTTTTAAACAATGCAGCATAATAGAAGCCCTTCCAGCCCATGAAACTCGAGCAGCCCAATTAACCTACTAACCCTGTACATTTTGGAGGGTCCAGAAATTTCAGAAAGGTGTAAGAGTTGTTGGGGATTCCAAGTTTCTGGGATTACCTAAGTGCAAAGGGCTTAGTTGTCAAGTGCATCCAATAAACCTTTTCGAGAGAATACCCGACCTTATCTTAGTAGCAAAGCTGGGCAGGTGCTGGAGGTGTAGTTGGGGCAGCAAAACAGGAACCATGCCCATAATTCTGTATACGTTTCATGGTAGTTATAGAAAGGAATAATGTTGGTCCACAGATTAGGGTCTTGAATTCAGAGAATCCAGAGAAAGACTGGGGGCAGTGGCTTCCGGCTGAAATCAGAGTTGGAAAGTGCATGTCTTTTAAAAAGGAGTTCAGGGCCAGCATGTTCTGGGCAGGATGAGAGGCAAAGGTGGCAAGATTAGAATCGAGGGAGACTCTTGAAGAATATACTATAGATATATTAGGAGGGCAAAAGGGGACATGAATTATCCTTGATGGGTAAGATTCACGAGAATCTCATGCGATTTGGATGCATATATCAGGAGCAAGGAGGGCAGCCAGAAAACGAGTAGGTTGACTTAGGAACCAAAAGGACTAATCTATGTGTGGATCAAATCAACGTGGGTGTGGTCCTAGATGAATACTTCTCATCTGTATTCATCAAGGAGAAGGAGGTGGAAGATAATGAGATCAGGAGAGATACATGTATATCTGGACCTAGTCAATATGAAGAAGAAGGAGGTGTTAGACACTATGGAATGCATAAGGGTTGCTAGTTCCCTATGTCCAGATGAGATCAGTCCCAAGGGAGCAAGGAAGGAGAAAACTGGGTCTCTGATGATGGTGAAGATCTTTTGCACCTTACAGCTGAGGGGCAGTAAGACTGGAGGACTGCTAATATTCATAATAATCAATCTTTAAGAATGTCAACAGGTATTAACCAAGTAATGGCAGGCTGGTGAGCCTTACATCAATGGCAGCAATATAATCAGAGAAAATCCAAGGGGTAGTAGTTATATACATCTGGAAAGGCAGCAATGGTCATCGTAGCTCTGTGTGCGGGACATCGAGTCTCATTAACTTGATTGAGTTCTTTGAGGAGGTAACTAACAAGATTGATGAAGGCAGCGAGGTAGATATTGTCTGTATGAACTTTAAGAGGCATTTGGCAAGATCCTGCAAAGTAGCCTCATCCAGAAGATTAACGCAGATGAGATCAAAGGTGAGCATGCTAATTGGATACAAAATTGGCTTTGCAACAGGAGGCAGAGGGAAGTGGTGGAAAAATTCTTCACTGATTAAAAGTCTGTATACAGTGGTATTCTGTGGAGGTTGGTGCTGGGACCTTTCTTGCCTGTGATATATATTGACTTGAATGTGAATATAGGAGGCAATGATTAGTAAGTTGTAAATGACACAAAAGTTGGCGGAGTTGTGGATAGAAAGGAAGGTTGTTTAAGGCTACATCAGGATGTAGATCAGATAGAAAGTTAGACGGAGGTTAGGCAGATGGAATTTACTCCCAACAAGTGTGAGGTGATGCATTTTGAGAAGTCAAATAGGAGTAGGGCAGATACAGTAGATGGGAAGGCGACGAGGAACGACCGCAGTCTGTCCGGGTTGGTAGCAGAAGGCCGAACACCATCACACTAAGCCCTGGCACACCTCAGGGCTGTGCACTCAGCCCATTCTGGTTCATGCAACCGGCCCACGTCTGCAATACCAAATCCATCCCCAGCAGATGATACAACAGTCGTTGGCCTCATCAGCAACAACAATGAGTTGCACAACAGAGAAGAGGTGGAAAATCTCATGATACTGTGTGAAAATAATAACCCAAGCCTAAACGTTGTCAAGACATAGGAATTGATTGTGGACTTCAGGAGGACCAGGAACCACCAGTCTCCTTGTGATGGTCGGCTGCATCACAATGCAGTATGGTGGCCGTAGAAAGTTGGCTCAGAGCTCAATCCAGAACCATGTGTGGCAGAGAGGATCACTGGAGTGTCCCTTCCCCCCATCGACGTGATCTCCCTTCCTCCCGTCGCTGTGATCTAGTGGGATTGTTGTCTGAAGAGGGCACACAAGATTTTTAAAGACCCCTATGATGGCGCAGACCATTTTCAGCTATTCCCATCAGGAAAGAGATACAGGAGTATTAGAGCCAGCACCACCAGGCTGAGGAACAGTGAGAATGCTGAACAACTAAATAAAATGCTCTCTCTAACTATGCAAGATTCTACTATTCATTAAACAATATCTAGTTATTTTTAGATATGTATATTTGTCTTGCATATGTATTGCTTGTTGGAGTGTAAGTTATGTCTGGTTGTGTTCTGCACCAAGGACAGGAGAACACTGTTTTGTACTTGTACAATCAGATCATAAATAAACTTGAACTAAACAGAAGGACTTTGGGGTTGAAGTCCCTAATTCCCTTAAAGTGGTAATATCAATAGGATGGTGATAGGGGGTAGGTTAGGGCAACATAGACAGTTGGATAGATATGTTGCAACTTTACAACATTCTGGTTAGATTCCACATAAGGCCCTTTTATAGTGAAATTTAGCGAATTATAAAGATAGGTTTCCTCTGCCTTTAAAATTTGCCACTTGCATAAAAGGTCCAAAGATGGATTGGCAGGTCCAACGAGAACCAGGTTCCCTCCACCAAAGGTTGTAGTATCAGAGGTGGAGCGAAGTCACTCCACCTGCATAAAAGGATTGCCACTGAAAGGGGGAGGGCTGATGATGTCGTCAGCCCGTGTCCCAAGAGTGGAAATTTTAAAGTACCCATCTGCGAAAAGGAGACTACGATGCGCAGAAGATCTGCCTGAATTCTAAGACTGCTTGAACAGATCTCCACTAGCGCTTGTACCTGCTCCTCAGTCGCCATTGTTGTGTATAGGGTGCTTTTGCTTTCCGGCACGTATGTTCCATGTCACAGGGTTGGTAGCGCTATACTGCACTACACAGCCCGCCTCCTTCACCTTCGGAAGCCGGCTCGAGAATCTCTGCACAAAAGGATCACACACTCCACCTTTTCCGTCCACTGCTTAAAAGGTAAATTTGTCCTTTTTTTTTCCGTGATGTGAGCAGGGGAAAATGCAGCTTTTGTGCATAAAAACCCCTGTAGAATATTGTTTGTAGATCCGATCAGCACATAATAGGAAGGATGTGCTGAAGAGAGCACAGAGAAGATTCACCAAGATCTGGTAGAAATAAGGAGAGAGTAACTAGACTGGAGGAAGGCTGGTTGGGAGTGGAGATGCACAGGAGACTGCAAATGCCAGAATCTGAAGTTTCTGGAGGAACTCAGCAGTTTGAACAGCATCAGTGGAAGAAAAATAATCTTTGAGTCTTGGAACAGAACCTTTCATCCAATTTTACTTCCAATGTCAAGTTACAGAAATTAGCATTCATGGACCATTCATTACAGACAATAGTTTGACTCATAGAACTCAATGGGACCAGAATACTACCACATTGAGACTGGCAGATGATTTTTCACATCTGTCATGGCATCAGATTTCTGGGCAAAGATTGAAGCATTTGAGCCATGGTTTTGGTCCAAAAATAGATTGTAGTTGCATTATGGATGATAAGCCTCAAAATTACAAAAAGTTAGGTTCCGAAAGATCCAGGTCCAGCATGGTTGGAGTAGTGGTTAGCACAACGCTTTTACAACACCAGCGATTGGGAGTGAGGTCCGAATCCCGCTTCTGCGTGGATTTTCCCTGGGGGCTCCAGATTCCTCCCGCCATTCAAAACGTACCGGGAGTGTAGGTTAATTTGGGCGACACGGACTCATGGACTGAAATGGCCTGTTATGGTGCTATGCATCTAAATTTAAATTTATTGGTTCACGAATCATATTAAAGCTGTGTTGTATGGGGCGATGATTTCTGCAAGATTTCATGCACACGTCTTTTGAAAAATGGTGGCGCTGCCGGAGCCATTGTAACAGCAGCGCAGCTGCTGGTTCTGACCCACGAAGAGGGGAGTCCAACCACCCAGTCTGACTGCCGTCAGCTCCGTGCAGGCTTTGAATATCCCATTAAAAGGAGCCGATGCTAGTTTTATTTAAAAATCCCATCTGGGTCTAAGATGGTGGCGCTTATGATCGGCAGCAGACTCCAGAGAAGCAGAGGACCAGTGGAGAGAAACAGAAAGCAGGGAGAAGCAGAGGAAATGACTCACGGGATGATGACCATGGGGGTGGACCAGTGAGGGACTTTGGAGTTGAAAGACCCACACGTGCAGCGGGGTGCTGGTGACTCGAGGCGAGGAATCCCACGGAGGCTACCAGGTATTGCAACCGGGATGCAAGAGGGTGCTGAGGGCACTGAAAGGTTCTTGGTCGTGTTGGAAGTTCGGATCTGGAGCTCAGGTTGCTGATGGTTTGTACATGACTCTGTGTGGCTGCAGGGGCTGCAGAAGCGCTGGAGGCTAATCTACAGACACTCGGTGACTGGGGAGAACTCAGTTTTGCTTCTCTTTTCTCTGATTGTAAGGGGTACTTAAGGCAATTTCTGCCAATGGTAAATCTGTCTACCTTACAGTAGGCAAAAACAATTTTGTGTGAGATTACTCTGTTTTTATCACATGACAACAAATTGAATTTTAAAAGCATGCACAAGGGCCTTTCTTTCAACAGGTGCGTGTGTTAGAATCTTGATCGCAGACCATAGGGGGGGTAATTAATTGGATTAGGGTCCATTTAGAGTTAGAGTGGAAGTATGTGGAAGGATGCTGGTCAGTCTTATGAACAGTAATCTTAAAGTCTTTGGCTGCAAGGAGCTATGGAGTAGATGGTGGCTTGGACTGAGCGCCAAGCAAGCAACTTAACAGACTCTTACATTTTTAAATTTAAATTTAGACATACAGTACAGTAACAGGCCACTTCAGCCAATGTTTATGCCACCCAATTTAAACCCCATTTACCTACACCCCAGGTATGTTTTGAACGGTGGGAAGAAACCGGAGCGCTGGAGAAAACCCACGCAGACATGGGAAGAACGTTGAAACTCCTTACAGATAGCGTGGGATTTGAATCCCAGTCCAGTCCTGATCGCTGGGACTATAAAAGTGTTCTGATAACCGCTACGCCAACCGTACTGCCCCTATGCCAACCATGCCACCCAAACTTGACCTATGAGATAATTGACACCACAGACGCTCTGATCCCAATAAGCATATTTTCTTGAAAGTGATGCCAAGGTGGTGTCAATTCTCAGTTCAAGCTATGCTTCAACTTAAAGCTTGCCCTGTTGCCTCAAACGTGCAAAACAATTTTGTAGAAGGGACATCTGTTGAAGGACATCATACACAAGGGAGAGTCATGTTAAATTTTGAGGAGATTACAATCCATTGGATTTTCGGTTCAATTTCACCATCTAATTGGGCATCACTGTCAAGGCATAGTCCATCCCTAATTGTCCTTGAGGATGTGGTGATGAGCTGCCTTCTTGAACTGCTTTTGGTGAAATGTTCCCTTGAAGTGCTGTATGATAGAGTTGCACTATTGGGCCCTGTATTGACGAAGGACTGGCATCAAAACACTAAAACATTGTGCATAAAAGCATTCCATCCCCATGAAAAAGAAATTCCAGCTTCAAATGCATTGCCAACTAAAAATGTGTCGTGCATTTAACTTAGGAGCATGAGAACAGACCATTCCTTTTCTTGGTCTTGTTCGTGCAGTCTATTAAATCATTGCAGATATGTACTTCAACTGCAATTAATCTGCAAACTCAATGGCAACACTTTCAGTAGGAGTGAATGATGTTAAACCAGGTGTGTTTCACTGTATCCAGGAGAACCCAGATGTGTAAAACAATGAAGAGTTTTCACATTGTCAAGTCATGCTGCATTTTGTACTTTATTTTTTTTCTAGTGGGGTAATTATTCAAGAGGCGATTTTTTTGGCAGGTAGAATGGAAGTGAGATCAAGGAGTAAGGGCGCTTTCATGGAATACTCCTCAAGAAAGGGTTAGAATGGACACAGCAATGATGATGACTTGGAAACCCTTGAGGAGGAGAATGAAGTGGGAAGAGACAATCAATAAGACCATAGACCATAAGAGCAGATTCAGCCCATTGAGTCTGCCCCGCCATTCCATCACGAGCTGATTCATTCACTCACTCACTCCTACTCCCCGGCCTTCACCCCATGACCTTTGATGCCCTGGTTAATCAAGAACCTCTCAATCTCTGCCTCAAATACACCCAATGACCTGGCTTCCACAACCTCCTGTGGCAACAAGTTCCACAGATTCACCAGCCTTTGGTTAAAGAGATTTCTCTGCATCCATGTTCTCAGTAAAAATCCTTCCATGCTGAAACTGTGCTCTCTTGTCCTAGACTCTCCCTCCATGGGAAGCAACCTCTCTGCACCTACCCTGTCCATGCCTGACAACATTCAAAACATTTCACCCTTGTTCTACTAAATTCCAATGAGTACAGGCTAAGAGTCATCAAATGTTTCTCATATGATAACCCTTTCATTCCCGGAATCTTTCTTATGAACCTTGCTTGAACCCTCTCTAATATCCTGACAAATTATATAGCTAACTGCAGAGAAGACTGAGGCCATGCTGGTGGGGGTGTGGAGAAGTGAGTGGTGATTGTTGTGTGGAAACCTTTTTTACTTCTGAAATACACGGTGTCTGATGTATTCCGAAGGTTCATGACTTCCTGAGTGAATAACCACTCATTTAATCTAAGAGGGAGTCACACATCTTTGGTTAAATATGAGGAGGTCAGGTAGGACAACAGAGGATGACTACCTGAGAGAGCTGTGGGCATTGAGAAGGTCACTTTGGAGAAGCCTCGCTCCTTGCAATTGTCCAGTAGGCTTGCAATTCTGCAGCCTATATCGGAGGATGAATAAACTGACTGCTGGAATGTGAGGAGATCCATTTTGGTAAGAAAAAGCTTGAAATGTGGAGTGCTATTGAGATTAAAGCACAAAAAATGCCGGAGGAACTCAGCCGACCTTGCAGCATCCATAGATGGTAAAGATATATAACCAACGTTTCATGCCTGAGCCCTTCTTCAAAAATCAAAAAACAGACAGGCTCCTGGATAAAAAGGCTGGGGGAAGAGGGAAGAAAGGGCAGGCGGAGGAGCTCAGGTCAAGAGATAGCATGAGCAAATTCAAGGCAGGTGCCTGCTTGGTTATATATTGGTTCTATATCTTTACCTACTATGGACTCTGTGAGACCTGCTGAGTTCCTCTATCATTTCTGTGTTTTTATGTCTGCAAATGTTTGTGTTTCACAGTACTTTTAAGATTATGAGAGATTGAAACGTGTGGGTGTTCAGAAAATAGAAGGCTTTCTTGTGAACAAATCACTGAATTTATGGCAAAAGCATGCAATTAGGCAAAAGGTGTTTTGACTTTTGGGTCTGCACCTGGAGTATGATGTACAGATCTGATCTCACTGCGAAGGAAAGACATACTCGCAATGGAGAGAGTGCAGAGTTGGCATCTAATCAAGGGACATTAGAATAACTGCGGTGGTGAGGGTCACTGATTTTTCAGAGGCGTTAGACTGGGGGGGTGACAGCGGCAGCATCAGACCGGGGGGGGTGGTGGAGGTAGTATCAGACCGGGGGGTGGTGGCAGCTTCGTCAGACTGGGTGGGTGGGGGGCACAATAACTCATTTGGAGGGGCCTGGCCCGCGAATACCCCCCCCCCCGCCATGACGCCGACCGTGAGGGAATATTACAAAGATTCATCAGATTAGTTCTTGAAATAGGGCATAGCAGTTACTTGGAAATCTGATTCCTGCTGGAAGATAGAAATACATCCTTGTGTTCGCCTGGAGAAGATCACCCATAACCTCAGAAACAGGTCTTATGTATTTTCAAGAATCTGTAATTCGTACCTCAGGTACATCGGGTAAATCTTGAACGATTCCCCCCCTACCCCCCCACCCCCCCCCCCCCCCCCCACTGGTGCTCGCACCGCCAAGGACCCTAGATAATTCAGGTTATTTGTCCCTTGGTGGGAGTGGGATTTATCCAAGGTGAAGCCAATCTTGCTTTTATTCTTTCACTTTTCTTCTTTCCTCTTGTTTCTTGGGGGTGAGAGGGTTCATCTTATTTTGTTCTTGTTTCTCTCTATTATCTTTTTTCTCCCTTTGGTTCAACAAGGACATTCAATTTGCATTTTTATTGCATTATTGTAATTTTTCTTTCTTTATAATAATTGAATCACATGTTGACCCTTTTCTTCTGTTTTCTCACTTTCTTCAATATCGACATGCGGACCTGATGTTTGTATTTATTCTGTCCATATTATGGATAATGATATTTTACCTTTTGATTATTCTTCATTTTGACTGCATGTCGATAGAAAATTCTCAAGATATTCAAAAACAAAGGAAAGAGAACTCTTTGTTGAATTATCTGATGTTTTCTGTTGTTTAGAAGAATGAAAGGTAATCTTATTGAAACATATAAGATTCTTCCAGGGCTTATTTGGCAGAGTTCTGACAGTAGAGATTAGAACCAGGGATCATGTCATAGAGAGACAAAGCATGGTAATAGGCCCTTTGAATCCACATTAACCATCAATCATCCATTTTACACAAATTCAGCACTGATCTGCTTTTTAAATTCTCTCCACACTCTCTTCATCTTCCACCAGATTCTGCCTCTTACTGACATGTCATGGGCAATTTACAGAGGCAAGTTAAAATAACGACAAGCACATCTTTTGGGATGTTATCGAATACTCCATAAAATGTCTACAGGTGCACTCTGGGAGAAAATACTGACTTGGTTGCATCACAGACGAGTTTGGGAATTTGAGCACCCAGGTTTGGAGAAGGTTTCAAACATAGCCAGGTCCATGAAGACATCTAAGTGAGGCACTGCCTCAAGAAGGCATCCAGCATCATTAGTACCCCCATCACCCTGGTCATAACCTCTTCTCCCTGCTACTTTTGGGCAAATGGTACGGAAATCTGAAGTTCAAGAACAATATCTATCTGGCTTTTGAAACTCCCCCTATTAAACTAATCAGGGACTGCTCCGACATCACAAAAAGATTGCCTGCACTATTCCTGTCATATCTATTTTACACAAACATAACAGTAAATAGATTTTTTGAACTATTTTTGTTGATTTTTAATATAGGTAGTTGTTTCATTTTACAAAGCACCTGCTTAGTTGCAAGTAAGAATTTTGTTGCAAATGTACGTTGTACAATGTATATGACAATAAACTCACCATCATTATTATTACATGGGAGGAAACTGGGAGCACCAGGGGGAAATGGATGTGGTGATAGAGGTTCGGATTGAATTGAACCCAGTCTGTGGAACTGTGTGGCAGTGCTCCACTAGATGTATCAGTGCACCACCCTAACAGACTCAAAAAAGATTGAGATGAGAAGAAATGTCTGTATCCAGAGGATTATGCATCCTTCGAATTCCCTGCTCAAGCGGGGGTAGAAACTCAGTAACTGAGTATTTTCGAGAAAGAGATAGAAGGATTTGCTTTAGATATCCTGTGCTTTCTGTAAGGAGTTTGTACATTCTCCCTTGTCTGCATGGGTTTTCTCTGGGGGCTCCAGTTTCCTCCCACCATTCAGGGGTGTAGGTTAATGGGGTGTAAATTAGGTGCCACGGACTCGTGGGCCAAAATGGCCTGTTACTGTCCTGGATGTCTAAATTTAAAAAAAAATATATTACAGCCATCAAAGGATATGTGAAATGTTGATGCTTCAGTTAAAAAAAAAATTAAAATCAGAAAGAAAGGTGAAAGAGTATATCTGAAGAAAGGTAACAGATGGAATGAGAGAGACAAGTATTAGTCAAGGGGAATTAAACAGCTGTTGTTCTTCATTCTGAAAAGAAAAGTCCACAAGTAAGTGTATTTCAGATATGAAACTAATGGGGCTTGAAGAATAATTTAAGATGTTTCAGTTTGCAGAATGAGTAACCTCTTCACTTCAACATGGTGAATATTCAAAATTAGCAGCACGTTAGGTTTGTCAATCATAACGTGAACAGTTGTCCTGAGATATTTCGATCGATGAACATTTCCAGCAACTGAGACGGGGGCAGGAGCAGGGATTGCCAGAATGAGAACTTGGCACTGGATTTCATACTGTGAAACATGCTTATTGGTCCCTTGTGCAGCAACCAAATCTGATGAGCATGTGTTTAAAAGTATGAAACATTCTGGTGCCTTACAATGACAAAATGAAGAACTGTGTCTGCGGCACTTAAGTAGACATGGACCAGGCAAAGGGATTTGGACGCTGTAAATTGGCTAAGTTCCAGCATAGTGCAAGGTTTTGTATGTGACTAGTCAGGCTGAATTTTTCTGAGAGATAACGAAATATGTCGATAAGGGCAGTACTGTTGAAATAGTCCACATGGACTATGGTAAGGCCTTAGACAAGGTCTCACATTGGCAAATGGGTCCAGATGCTCAATGACTCAGGAATAAGAATGGTTAGCGCAATGTTATTACAGCACCAGGAACCCTGGTTTGTAAGGTGTTTCTACATTCTCCCTGTGACACGCGTAGGTTTTTCCTGGGTGCTCTGGTTTTTCATGGGTGCTCCGGTTTCCTCCCACCCTCCAAAATGTATGGGGTTGGTAGGTTAATTGGGCTGCATGTGGTTCATGGGCTGGAAGGGCCTTCCATCATGATGTGAAATTAAAATGAGAAAATTAAGAGATAGAGGGTGATGGTGGAGAGTTCCTTTTGTGATTGAAAGGATATGCAAGTGGTGTGCTACAGGGGTTGGTGCTGGGTCCCCTAATGTTTGTTACACGTATAATACATAATTTGATTGAGAATATGGGAGGTATGGTCAGCAGGTTTGCAGGTAACATGTAAATTGGTAGTGCTGTCATGAGTGAGGAGATTTCTCTTTGGCTACAGGGTGATATTGATCAGTGAGGAAACTGCAAGGATTTTTATCCAGATAAACATTAGGTGATTCACTTTTGATGGGTTGTCAAATCAAGTTTATTGCCATCTGACTGCACGACTACAACCCAATGAAACAGCATTCTCCGGTCCTCAGTCCAAAATGCGCAGACATACAACCAGACATAACACACATACAAACAATACATATGCAGGACATCTAATTCATCTACACAAATAAATCAATATTGTTTCATGAATACGAAAGTCTCGGATGGTTAGTGTGAGCAGTTCCTCTGGTTGTTCAGCGTTTTCACTGCCTGTAGGAAGATTAGCGTATACAGAGCCGTTGTCATACCCACACTCCTGTTCGGCTCCAAATCATGGATCCTCTACCGGCATCACCTACGGCTCCTAGAACGCTTCCACCAGCGATGTCTCCGCTCCATCTTCAACATTCATTGGAGCGACTTCATCCCTAACATCGAAGTACTCGAGATGGCAGAGGCCGACAGCATCGAATTCACGCTGCTGAAGATCCAACTGCGCTGGGCAGGTCACGTCTCCAGAATGGAGGTCCATTGCCTTTCCAAGATCGTGTTATATGGCGAGTTCTCCACTGGCCACCGTGACAGAGGTGCACCAAAGAAGAGGTACAAGGACTGCCTAAAGAAATCTCTTGGTGCCTGCCACATTGACCACCGCCAGTGGGCTGATATCGCCTCAAACCGTGCATCTTGACGCCTCACAGTTCGGCGGGCAGCAACCTCCTTTGAAGAAGACCGCAGAGCCCACCTCACTGACAAAAGACAAAGGAGGAAAAACCCAACACCCAACCCCAACCAACCAATTTTTCCCTGCAACCGCAGCAACTGTGTCTGCCTGTCCCGCATCGGACTTGTCAGCCACAAACGAGCCTGCAGCTGACGTGGACATTACCCCTCCATAAATCTTCATCTGCGAAGCCAAGCCAAAGAAGGAAGAAGCTGTCTTCAGCCTGGTGGTGCCGCTTCTAATACTCCTCTGATACTTCCCTGATTGGAGCAGCTGAAAGATGCTGTGTGCAGGGTGGAAGGGGTCCTCTATGATTTTACGTGCCCTCTTCAGACAATGATCCCAGTAGATCATGTCGATGGTGGGGAGGGAGACTCCAGTGATCCTCTCTGCCACTCTTATGGCCCTGTAGAGTGATCTCCCATCCATTTCTCTGCTGCAAGCAAGCCATTCTGTGATGCAGCTGGCCAGGATGTTCTCAACAGAGCTCCTATAGAAGGTTGACCTAATTTCTCTCAGAAAAATTCAGCCTGACTATACAAAGCCTTGCACTATGCTGGAACTTCAGTCTTCTCCGGAAGTGCAGTCACTGTTGAACCTTCCTGACAAGAAATGTGGAGTGTTCACAATAAGTCACTAGTTAAGTGAACTCCAAGAAACTTGGTGCTTTCCACTCTCTCTACAACAGAATTGTTGATATATAGTGGAGGGTGCTCATTCCTGCTCTTCCTGAAGCCACAATCATCTCCCACTTCTTATCTACCTTGAGACTCAAGTTGTCACTCTCACACCATTTCATGAGCTTTTCCACCTCTTCTCTGTAGTGCTACTCATCTTTGTTCGTGATGAGGCCGACAACTGTTATTTAATCTGCAAACTTGACACAGTTAGAGCTGAATCTGGCAATGAAGTCATGAGTTAGCAGCGTGATCAGGAGCGGGCTGAGCACCCAGTCCTGAGGTACATCAGTAATCAGTGTGATGGTGCTCAATATTCTGCCTTCAACCTGCACGGACTGTGGTCTTTCCATTAGGAAGTCCAGGATCCAGTTACAGAGAAGTGCGTTGAGTCCCAGCAAGGACAGCTTCTCCATCAACCTCTGGGGAATGATCGTGTTAAATGGTGAGTTGAATTCAATGATTAGCAGCCTGGCATATAAGGGGTTGTTCTCCAGGTGGGTCAGGACAGAGGGAAGTGACAAGGCTATAGCATGTTCTGTGGAATGGTTTCTTCTATAGGCAAATTGAATTGGGTCCAGCACCAGACCCTTGAAGCATTTCATAATGGTGGAGATCAGTGTCACAGAGCGGTAGTCATTGAGACCTGTTATTATCACCCTCTTGTGTATCGGGGTGATGATGGCTGTCTTGAACCCTCCAAGAATGTTAGATCCCTGCAGTGAGGAGTTGAAGATATCTGTGAAGACCTCTGTCAATTGGCTGCGCAGTCCTTCAGTACCTGACCAGGTATGTTGTCTGATCCCACCACTTTATGTGGGTTAACCTTGGCTCTCCTCACCTCAGCTCCAAATATGCAGGAGCTCAGTCATCCGGGAGATGCAAGGCTTTCTTTGGTGTCATCCTGCTCTCATCAAACCGAGCATTGAAGATGTTCAGTCTATCCAGAGGGAGGCGTCATTGGCCTTAACTTGTGATCATGCACAATGAAAGAGAGGATGTAAGGCAGCATTGAGGAACAGGGAAATCATTGCCCAAGGATTTCTACAGACGCAGGCATAGATTATAAGACCCCGGGACTTTATGATGTAACTTTATACAGTATAGTTTGGGCCATCTGGAGTACCACATACAGCTGTGGTCTTCACCACTGTAGGAAGGACATGATTGTATTGGAGAAGCTGCAATTTAGATTTCCCAGTATGTTGTCTTGGATGGGCTGTTTCCATTACGATGGGACATTGGATAGGGTGTTTTTGTCTTGGAACAGAAGAAGCTGAAGGGGACCTAATAGTGGAGGGTCCTGGATAGGATAGATGGGAGAAAGTCTTTCACCATTGTAGGAATTTTGAAAACCACACCACATGAGTTTAAGGTAAAGAAAAGATGTTTAGAGGGGACCTGAGGATATAATTTTTTCATGCAGAGTGTGGTTGGAATCTAGAATCTAAAGGGGGTAGTGAGACAGGTATTTTCACAACATTTCAGAAATATTTAGACTAGAATGGCCAAAGTAAAGAAAGTTAGGGACCAAGTGCTTGTAGATGGCATTCTTATAGATAGTTACTTGATGGTTAGCAAAGACACGGTGGGCAGAAGAGCCCGTGTGGCTCAATGATATTGTGAGAAATGGCCCATTTCCACGCTGAACCATTCTCTGATTATATGCCTCTATACCTTCGTGTTGTTTAGTCTATTACCATAATCTAAACAGTTCTCCAAAATACTAGAATAGATAAAGAACTGAAAACTCACCCAGCAACAACAATGAAAAAATCGAGACGGTTCCATGTGTCACCGAGGTAACATTTTGGGCCAAAGATGCCCAGAGCAATCATCTTTCCGATCATCTCCACAGCAAAGAATGCAAAGATGAAATCATCGAATCCCTGAAAGACAGAATTATTAGTCAGTATGTTATACTTATACTGTATAACCAGATACTTTAGGAATAAGTTACTAGTTAAGTCACTAGTTAAGTGAACTCCAAGAAACTTGGTGCTTTCTCCCCCCACCCCACCACCCAGTGCAAAGTTATTTATGCTATAAAGGCATCTTATCAGCTTGGGATCAGACTCCTTCCCTGTGAGTCCTGAATTAAACCAGAAAGATACATGGTTGACTTGGCAGTTAGCGCAATGCCTTTACAGTGCCAGCGATCAGGACCTGACCGGGGTTCGAATCCCACAACGTCTGTAAGGATTTTTACGTTCACCCTTGTCGGTGTGGGTTTTCCCCTGGGGCTCCAGTTTCCTCCCACTGCTCAAAAACGTAACAGGGGTGTTAGTTAATCGTGGGTATAATGGAGGTAAATTGGGCAGCACAGATTCATGGGTCGAAATGCCCTGTTACCATGCTCACTGCCTGTCATGATCTATGATTTATATACTTCAGTTCCTCGAAAAGTTGGAATGTCTGAGTGTGGAACTGTTGGAACGTAGAAACATGAAATGGCCATTCTTCCCCTTCATCCTATTCTACCATCTAGATATTTATTTTTGGTTTGGACCTTATCTCTACTTGTTCACTTTTGTTCCAGAATCCTTAATACCTCCTTCCATCACAGTCTATGAAAAGCAGCTTTGAAACTTGCATTCAACTCTGAGCCTTGACAGTATTCCGCGCGAGAGAAATTTTTGTTGAGTGCAAAATGGGCACGTAAAATTGAGCCAAATGCTTCTCAAGTGGAACACCAGTTCGGAAAGATGTAATTTGGAATGCATTCAATTGGAAAAGAGATAGTGTATAGGAATATTGGACCAGGAGCAAGATTAAGTCAGATGTATACTTTAGTAGGAATTGGATGACCAATGGGTCTTAGTCAAATCCACAAAATGCATCAAAATTACAATGTCAAATATTTGTCTTCTGTTAAGGCCACAACACCTATTACATCTTCCTAGTGATATCTACTGATGGGGCACTGTGCTAATCTTTATATCTTTTAGTTATACACAGCTGAAGTTTGTACATTATACTCAACTGGAATACAAATATCAAATTATCCATATGATGCTTCAATTAGCAGTTCAGGTGAAACCAGGTGCCCACAGGAATCACTGCAACTAATGGAGATCTCCCTGTACTTAGACTAATCATTAAAAAAACAGATTTAACATGAATGGTTCTCATTTCCCAATATTTTGTGCAATGTAGGTAGTTGGTCCAGGTGAGGCGTGAAGAATTGAAAAAATGCAGTGGCTCTAAATTCAATTCAGCAAACTTTCCAGTTGAGTACAGTAATGGAGCATAAGGTAAGCACATCTAAAAAATGTGTCAGAATTTGCTGAAGCTTAGCATTTCAAAGGTTGTCAGTGATGTCAGCTTTCCATAAAAAATTGTCTCAAATATGCCTTTGAGAGATAGGGGTGGAAAAGATCTCTTGAATTAAAGGATGTTGTAAAGTTTTAGAGTCAGACATTTTCTTTTAGACATACTGCATGGCAACAGGCCATTTCAGCCCATGAGCCCGTGCCGCCCAATTACACCATTTAACCTACAACTCCCAATACGTTTCAAAAGGTGGGAGGAAACTGGAGCTGACCGGAGCTGGAGGAAACTGGAGCTGACCTGAGCTGGAGGAAACTGGAGCTGACATGCCGACACGGGGATAACGTCCAAACTCCTTACGGATAGCGCAGGATTCAATGCCGATGGCCGGCATTGTAATGGCATTGCACTAACTGCTATGTCAGTCATGCTGCCCTAAATGAAATGCCAAGACACAAGAACTTTTCCGGGGAATTTCTGCAATCATCTCTTAACATCCATGATACTGCTGTGATACGCCAATGCTCATATTGAGCTGCTTTCAAAGGAAAGGTTTCTTCAATTTCCAAACCCCTCCACATATTGTACCCCCCCACCCCCCCCCCCCCCATACTCCCCATGTATTAATGCAGAACTGGCCAGTTTGTTTTCTGATCTAAAGTTCAATGTGAATTCATCTCGATCAATTTTGGCTGTTTTGCTCCAACGTTGGTTTTGTTATTTAATCCCAGCTGCTCTTTACTTTACCACCCACTTTTATTCTTTCCTCAACTTCCTGTGCCTTGGCTCCATAATTTCTCAAATGCTGATCATTTCGAGCAGCTTTCAGTTCTGTCAAAAAAGTTTGTTGACTTGAAATGCTAACTGTTTTTCACTGCAAAAATGTCTGACAGCCTGGTGCTTGCAGCGCTTCTTGTTTTATTTTCATTCTGCCAGCATTGTGAATTTCTTGCCTTTCATTTATACATTTGTCAGTGTTAAAAATTGGACAATCAGGAACTTCATTCTTCAAGCCTCTTAACTATTAAAAGGAGCCACACATCCCCAAGCCGCCTACCCACCTTGAGAATTGAGTGGCAAAACTTATAATTAAAGTGTGACAACGCCATAGTGGAACAGAAGAGGTAGGAAATCAACAGAATACACTCTTACTGCCAATGTGTTTCTTAATTTCTACTCCCTCAAATAGGTGTACATAAAACTCTGCCTTTCACGTGTAGTCAACACACAGTATTGAAGTTAAACAAGAACAGCTGCCTTCAGTTCTGGTGTAAGTGGTGCAGGAACGATCTTGACTGAAGCATTAATTCAGGTCAGAGACTGACTGGGTCTCCTCATTGATCTGAGCACATACTCCATTTTTTGGGGGACAAGGAAGAAATAAAGGAGGCTCTCATATTCAGATGGCAGGGAAGATTTAATGTGGGCTGAGTTTGAAGTCAGATTCCAGTGGTGCTGCCAACCCACAGCCTGTCCCATGTAGCATTTGTATTTAAGGAATTCATAAGGAGAGCTTACCTTTAGAATTTTGCAACGCTCTGACTCACAGGTGCTGTCTTCACAGGGCTGGAACATTCCAAGGGTGACGCAGTTCAGCAAGATGACCAACATACTCACCCGTTCAAACCACGTGAAAGCGGGGAGTTAAGGAAATAGCCAGAAGCAGACATGATAGCAAGTTAACACGCAATTCAACTAGAACAAATGGAAGCCAATAATATTGGAGTGAGGGAAATAATTCACTGACAGTCTGAACACAGTGATCGTTTAAGCATTTTAACAATGTAGAACAGTGCCATTGAAACCCATCCCACCCAATTACACCCAAAAACCCACCAACCTTGCACTCTTTGGAGGGTGGAATGAAATTGGAGCACCTGGGGTAAACTCACATGGGACACGGGGAGAATATACAAATGCTTTGCGGTGGATTCAAACCCTGTCACTGGCACTGCAATAGCGTTGTGCTAACCGTACCCGTCAGTGATGATGATGGGACAGGATAAGCTGCCCACATAACACCTCTGTCTGAAACTTGGCAGTCATTTGGAAAAGATATGGAAACTGATTAAAACCCACTGGTTTTCTCCCAGAAAGATCAGGGTAAAGTTTGAAGGTAAGTCAGCAAAACACTTGGCTCTGTTTTCGTAGAGGGCATGCACATTCAAACATGGAGATTCTATGGGTTACAGTAAATTAGTGCTCAAAGGAGAAAGCAAAAGAAAACTAATTTATAGCCCACACAGTGAGCTTCTGTAGTTTTTTTTAGGCAATCTCCCTTTGACTTAATTAATGGTTTCCCCTTATCAAGGGTGAATAAAACCTGAGGATAGAGATTTTTGGAAGGAGTCAGAAATTTAGAGGGGATTTGAGGAGGAAGTTTTGAGGAGAAGTACTGGGAGAGCACTGCCAGAGAAGACAGTGGAAACAAAGTCACCAATAGCATTTAAGAAGGAGCTAGGTCAGCCATTCCTTGATGGAGGTGAGGGCGGTCGCACCCCCCCTCCCTTCTGGGAGTCACAACGCATTTAAAGGGGGACACGGACAGAAATCATAAAATATGTTTAATCGTTTTTATATAGTAGGTCATAGTCAAAATATGATTGAGAACGGCTGGTCTAGATGAGCACCTGAATCTCTGATGCTTTGTAGTCTTTGGGGGCAAGTGCTGGAAGATGCCGACTGGTTAGTGTGGTTTGTCTGAGCCAAATGACCTGTTTCTATGCTGTCTTATTCCATGGCTTGATGACTTCTATAAGCACTGAATCTACCTGTAATGCCAACTAAAGCCTGTTCAACAGGAGCCCAAAGCCATGTCAGCTGGAAAGTATTCCAAAAGGAAGATTTGTCCAAGACAGGATGCAGCCTAGTGCTCTTGTGCTTAGTTCAGTGCAAAACAGTGCTGGAGAAACTCAGATCATGCGACATCCATGGAAAGTAAAAGGCAGATGTTGTTTCAAGCCAAGATTCTCTTGACGAAGAGATCGTGCCTGAAACTATCTTTCATTTCCAACAGACTTTGCTGACCTGCTGAGTTTCTCTAGTACTTTTATGTGCTTTACTAAACCCCAATATCGGCAGATTTTCTCGCTCTTGTGATTACCCTCCACGCACCAGCTGACTGCATATTCGATGGAGGAAGTCACATGCTTGACGGATGCTTTCACAATAGACTCCAATGTTGTCTGCCGCAGGTTCACAGCAGCAGAAGGTGCTGACTAAGGACATATAGGCCAATTGTCTCTCAAAGCTGCTCAGCAAGACCACGGATGCTTCAATCCTGGTCTCAAACCACTTCCCTATGCTCTCCCTGCACCTCTTGACTTTGGTCTGTGCACATAAAAATGCACCAGCTACCCAAGTGCAGAAAAAAAACCCAAAGCATTTAAGGTAGATCAATACAAAGCAGGGCCAGTGCCAAGGGTGGGGGGGGGAATCATTTTCAGACATTGCCCTCCCAAACGAGGTATTGTGACACCCCCACCCGCTCATGGCCATTGCCCCCCCCCAAGATGAGGTATTGTGACAATGTCGTCTGCAGCACTAGTGCCAATAGTCTCCATGCGTTATGACCAGTGCGTTTGTCTGTTACATTGGAGGGAGGGGGAAGTGTGACGGCGGCAGCAGCGCATGGAGGAGGTTCATGGTAGGCACCACCCCCCCACTGAGCAAGTTATCAAGTGTCAAATTGTAGCCTCTACAGTTTGGCCCCTGCTAAGACCTATTCTGACGTTGACCCTGCTACAAAGATTGGTTTTGGGACCACTCAGGCCTAACGAACTCCAATATACTAAGATTCAAATTAATCCCTTGAAATAATTTCCTAATTTGTGCCATTGGCAAAAAAAATGTTGTCACCCTTTTGATAGCAAGGAAGTAGTTAAACTGTATTGTGTGACAATCAACATGTGGCCTGACTTCCTAGGAGACTTTACAGCTGATTTTATCTATCTACCTTGAATTATTTTTGATTGATGGCAGTATGATGTTAAGTTTACAAATCTGCTCAGTCAAGATAAATGCTTTCTGATTTCTCTTAGGCTTCTGTTCTGACCTGGCTTTTGCAATCCATTGCCAATTCAGAGCTGCACACCAAGGAACGTGTGAACTAAATAATGGCTTCTGTTCAACATGGCTCACTGTGAACATGTACAAATGAGCAGCGCAATGCCCCAGGGCAGTGACACTCAGACTGTAAGCAGCAATGCAGGAATAAATGGTGAGAATTAAAAGGTTACAATACAATCCAACACAGGGGTGAGCAGATGCACTTGAGGATCAGAAACACTGGCACCCTAATTATAGTTGTGAGGTTGTAAGTGGGTACAATTTACATCATATAGACACTGCCACTCAGTTTTAGGAATAGGTTGTTCCAGAGAAGAAACTTCTAACAAGACCCAGAAATGTGTCTAGGATGTAGCAACACTCCTTGAAAAGCCATTCTGGGCATATCCTGACCCCAATTAGTACTTGAAATAAATTACTCGCTCCCTCACCCACCATCCCCCACCCTGCGAGTTTGTGCCCCAGAGACATGCAGGAGAGAGCAGATGCTGGCATTTAATTTAATTTTAATTTAGAGATACAGCATGGTACTAGGCCCTTCCAGCCCATGAGCTTGCACCTCCCAAATCCACACATGACCAATGAACCTACTAACTCCATGCAACTGGAAACCCACAGGGAGACAGAGAGAACGTACAAACTCTTTACAGACATTGACGGATTCAAACCCAGGTCACTGGCGCTGCAAAAGCTTCGTGCTAACCACGACGCTAACTGAATCTGAAGCGAAATGCAATCTGCTGGTGGGACTTGGCGGGTCAAATATCATTAACGGGATTAAAAGAATGGTCAATATTTTGTGTCTGGTTGAAGGGGGTCCAGCCCAAAATTTCGAACATTCTTTTTCTCCCACTGATGCTGCTCGACCCGCTGAGATCCTCCAGCAGATCATGTTTAGCTGCGGGCCAATTGGAAATGAGGCCCAAGTGCATGAATTGAAAAGCTGGAAGCTTGAACTGAAAACAGAAAGAATGGAAAACGCTCAGAGACAAGTCAAGGAGACCACAGATGCTGGAATGTAGGGGATTCAAGAACATGAGGGCATAACTTCAAGATAAAGCGTCTTCAATTTAAAACAGAGATGGGGAAGAAATTCTTTTGTCAGAGGGTGATGAGCTTGTGGAACTTGTTGCCCGAGGCGGCTGTGGAAGTGAGGTCATTTAAGGAAGAGATTGACAGGTATTTGATTAGTCAGGGTATCAAGGGGTATGGGGAGAAAGCCCATAGTAGGGCTGAGCGGGTGGATGGACCAGCTCATCAACTCATGATTGGAATGGCGGAGCAGGCTCAGTGGGCCAATGGGCATAATTCTGCTCCCACAGTCTAGCTTGTGATCTTGTGAAAACTTAAATGCACAAAATGCTGGAGGAACTCAGCGCATTTTGGTCAACTCATTTGTGGAAACCCACAGCCAGTCGCTGTTTCCATTGCCTCCCACAGATGCTGCCTGGCCTGCTAAGTTCCTTAAATACTTTAGTGTGATGCAACGGGCTAAGCAGCATCTTTGGAGGGAGAAACAAATCAAGGTTTTGGATCAGTGACTTCCCTGCGTAACTGGATGGAGAATCTGAACAACTTTTATTGAAGGGTCACCTACGCTGTTACTCTCTCTTCAGCTGCTGCTTGACCTGAATATGGCAGCATCTTCTGTTTTTCCTTCATGATGTAAATGTTTTGAGCTCGCACACCCCCCCCCCCCATTGGCTCTTAAAGATATACCCATACTATTTACCCTTTTACCCTTGTTTCCATGGACACCAGCAAAGCCCAGATTACCTGCCCAAGTGGCTGGTGCGACAGCCTGATCTTGAGTGATCAATTCAGGCAGGGGTGTCATAGGTGGCGTGATGCTGTTCTTGGCTGTATGCTCACATGTACACATTGTAATAGGGTTCATTTGATCATAGCCTATGACTGCAAAATTATACCCCGTGCAAACACACTTTGCTTCCTTTACTTTCTCCCAAACACTAAGGTTCCTCACAAGCAGGAGACATATTAATTGTTCCTCAGAATAGTTTTTGGGTCTAGGATTAGAAATGCGCATTGGCACCACAGACTTAAATTACAGAAAAAGTCTTGCTTTAGATCAACAGCTGCCCAATTATTAATCTTTTAGTTACTTTCAAAGTCTTTGTGCTGAGAAATCTCCATTCTTAACAGGAAATAGATAAATTAAATCCTTTTGACAGATTAACTGATAAATAAATTCGTGATAGTTGCAATCATATCCTTACAATTGTCAGGCAGCCTTCTGTTACTTTGACTTCTCCTGACAGAAGCAGATATAAAAGTGATTAAGATTCCTCTTGATATCTTTTCTGTCTGTGATAAAGTGAAGGCCAGTCTGCACGAGCTGATAGTTTGAACTGAACCCAGACAATAATAGCAGCAGAAACTGGCTCCAGAGGATTGCTGTCACTTCAGTGTCGCATTCCCTTTGTCCATGTTCATGTGTGATAGGGTTGGAGTGAAGGAAGAAGGAGATTTCTTAATCTCGGGATGCCCCAAAGCACTTCAAGGATGACAAGTTTGAAGTATGGTCACTGTCCTAATGTAGCAAGCATGGTGGGCAATTTTCTTGCAAATGGTCAACGAGCAATTCATCTGTGTTGGTTGAGGATTAGTGGCACAGAATCAATAGCGCCTCGCTCACTGAGAACCACAGTGATGTCACTTCCGATGCACGGTGTGACATCACGTCCAATCGACGTAACAACGTCACTGCCGCTGGCTTTGATGACGTCACTTCCCCGGTGCAGTGGACATGACTGGGGAAGGAGGCCAGCCATGAAACGGCTCCCCATGAGCCGCCGCCATCTTGGTCCAGGCAGCACCCAACACGGAGGGCCTCCGACGACACTGAGAATGACGTGGTCAACACAAACGATGACCAGGCTGCTCTACCGACACTCACCACGCCTCCGGAGGCCATTGGCTACCGCATGCTGTACCTCATAACCGATGTCGATGTGGTCAACATGGGCGATGACCAGGCTCCCCATCCCTCCGGATAGCGATGACTCTGATGGTCCTGGCTGCCACCATGCTGACCAGGGACATCCCCCACGATCTCGGGCGCTCGATGATAGATGTGCGAGTCAACGGGCAGGTAACAAAGTGCCTGTTAGACAGTGGCAGCACCGAGAGTTTCATTCATCCGAGCATGGCCCACTCCCTAAGCTTAAAGGTCCACCCCACCACCTGCTCGTTTGCCCTCGCCTCCAAGGATAAAACTGTTGGTACCCTTGGGCGCTGCTTGGTCGATATAATAGTGGAAGGGGAGACTTGCACAGGATTCAGGCTCCTGGTCATGCCCAAACTCTGTACACCACTCCTCCTGGGCCTAGATTTCCAGTGCCACCTGCATTGTCACCTTTACATTCGGGGGGCCCCAACCTCCACTCACGTTGCACAGCATGCCAACCTACCAGCCCTGGCCAACCTGCGGCCTCTCCACACTGTGCATCACCCCACCGGCGCTCTTTCCACATCTTCTGCTAGGCTGCAAGCCAATCACCACCAGAAGTAGGCGCTATTGCACCACAGACAGGGACTTCATCAAGGCAGAGATGTGGTGACTCCTGGCGGAAGGCATTATAGAGCCCAGTAACAGCCCTTGGAGAGCCCAAGTCCTGGTGGTCAAAGGGGGAAGTAAGCCGAGGATGATTTTGGATTACAGCCAGACAATTAATTGGTATATCCAGCTGGATGCTTATCCTCTTCTGAGGATCGCCGACGTGGTCAATGAGATAGCCTGCTACCGGGTTTTCTCCATGATTGAACTGAAGTCAGCGTATCACCAAATCCCTATCCACCCAAAGGACAGGCCCTATACCGCCTTTGAGGCGGACGGGCAACTGTACCAGTTCCACCGGGTTCCTTTTGGGGTCTCCATCTTCCAGAGGGAGATGGATTGCATGGTAGACCGGCACAAACTGAAGGCGACATTCCCATATCTGGATAATGTCACTATCTGTGGCTGTGACCAGCAGGACCACGATGCTAACCTGGAAAAATTCCTCCAGATAGCCGCGGAGCTGAACCTCACTTGCAACAAGGAGAAGTGTGTGTTCAGCACCCCCCGCCTCGCCATCCTGAGGTACATCGTGGCCCATGGAGTCGTCAGTCCAGATCCGGAAAGGATGCACCCATTAATGGAGTTACTCCTCTCCCCCCATGCTAAAGGCCCTCCACAGGTGCCTGGGCAGTGGGTCCCTCACTTCTCGGACAAGGTCTGCCCACTGGCCCAAGCCACAACATTTCCCCTCCCACCTGAGGTGCAGGGACCCTTCACCCACATCAAATAAGACATCGTGGATGCCACGATGCAGGCTGTGGATGAGGACTTCCCCTTCCAGGTGGTGAGCGATGCCTCCGAGGTGGCCTTCGCTGCTACCCTCAACCAAGGGGGGTGTCCCGTCGCCTTCTTCTCCAGGACCCTCCACGGCTCTGAGCTAGGGCACTCCACCATTGAAAAGGAGGCCCAGGCGATTGTGGAAGTGGTCCGCCACTGGCGCCACTATCTAGCTGGCAGGAGATTCACGCTCCTCACGGACCAGCAGGCCGTGGCATTCATGCTTAACACTTCCCACAAGAGCAAGATCAAGAACGACAAGATCCTGCACTGGAGAGTTGACCTTACAACCTACAGCTATGACATCCAGTACTGCCCCGTGAAGTTTAACGACTCCCCTGATGCCCTCTCTCGCACCTGCACGTGTATGCATGACGACAGGTTGCAGGCACTGCATGAGTCCCTCTGCCATTCAGGCGTCACCCGGTTGTACCATTTCATTAAGTCCTGAAATCTGCCGTACACCAGCAGGGACGTCAGGGACATGACCGAGGCCTGTCAGGTCTGAGCGGAGTGTAAACCCCGCTTCTTCTTCCCTCCACCGGGCTCACGTTGTAAAGGCTACTCGGCCTTTCGAGCATCTCGGCGAGGACTTCAAAGGGCCCCTGCCTTCCACGAACCAAACCGTCTACTTCCTCACAGTAGTGGATGAGTACTCGTGCTTCCCTTTCGCCGTTCCTTGTCCGAGCACCTCCATGGCCACCGTCATCAGGGCCTTTGGGCAGATTTTCACCATGTTTCGCTACTCCGCCTTCATCCACAGTGACCGGAGGTCTAGTTTCATGAGCAACGAGCTGTGCTAGTACCTGACGGCACGACAAGCTATAACCTGAGAGGCAACGGGCAAGTGCAACGTGAGAATGGGGTGGTCTGGAAGGCAGTCCTCCTGGCTCTCAGGTCAAAAGGGTGGGCCACTGAATTCTGGCAGGACGCCCTGCCCGAGGTGCTGCATGTCATTCGGTCGCTACTGTGCACAGCTACCAACGAGACCCCTCATGAACACCTGTTCTCATTCCCCAGGAGGTCGGCGACTGGAATGTGACTCCCAGCATGGCTCACGTCCCCGAGTCTGGTGCTCCTGCATCAGCATGTACGGACACACAAGGCCGAAGCCCTGGTAGAGCAGGTTTTCCTCCTTCATGCAAACTATAACTACGCTTACATTAGGTTCAGCTGTGGCAGGAGGACACCATCTCAACCAGGGACCTGGCACCAGCAGGAGCACCCAGCACACCATGCCACCCTACAACCCAGAACGACACTGACTGGGCATACACCCCCATCCCCAGGCAGCTATGGGGCATGCAGGGCCTCCTTAACCACCAGGGGCCGGCTTCAGCCTTAGAAATGAACCCACACCCCCACCCATCCAATACGACCCGCATACGTCGACCCCACCCCCCCCGACCACCCCTGCCACCAGCCCTCCCACTTCCCCTCTGACCAGTGACCAGGAGCCAGTCCTACGACGGTCACAGAGACCCCAGCGGCCGCCAAATCATCTCAACCTGTAAATATTGTATGTACATAGTGGATGCGATTCCTTGTTACTGCCCCCTGCCCCCCCAATCCGGGACAACTTTAAAGAGGGGGATGAATGTAGTGGTACACCACCGGCCTACTGCAGGGTGCAACCTCTGTACCTACAGGAGTGGAAGGGGACAGGACAACACCTGGCCAGCTGTCAATCAGTCAGCCTGAATGGATCAAGCCCCACCCGGTTGGGTGTCAATCACCCTCCAGGATATAAGCCTGCGCCAGCCTCCCGAGGCCTCACTCAGAGTTACTGCAGCTACAGCCAGCCTGGCTCTGTGGAAGTCTTTGTGGATTATAGCCTATCGTACAGTCTTTACCTGTGTGTGTCTGATTCTGTCTAACAGCGCACCACAATTTTATATTTTAAGCATTTATAGTATTTTTGTCTTTTACAGAGAGTATAATTAGGTAAATTTGAGCAGGCATCATACAAAGCAACTCAGTTGGTTTGGTTAAAGTGTGCCAGGTGTCATTGGTCATACCTTAAAGGCTCCCACACCCAGACTTTCACGTTCAGGCTGGTCAATAATCGGGAAAGTAACATGACCCTAGTCTTATTGGTTATCAGTCAAAATTAGACTATGGCAACTTGTGAAGATTTGTTAATCTTGACTGTCATTGGTAGAATTTCATTGTGAAGCTTGCTGGATTGTCATAACACACTAATGGTTCATTAATATCCTTTGGGGAAGGAAGCATTCTGGGGTTCTTTATGCCAACCTAACTGTGATTGCAGTCCAACATTATCTCTTCCTGCGTGATGGCTTTAATAAGCCTGTGATCTTCAATGCCATGTCACCTCTCCCTGCACAACAGTGTAGGTCTGCAGTCAATCGAACAGGAAAATAGCCTGAGAACAATCAATGGACTACACCTTACAAGTGATGATCACAGGCCCAAAATTGATCAGATCAAATATGAATTGATTGCTTTGTTTTTAATATACATGGCACTTTGGCGACACATTTCGATTTTGGACAGCATATCCCCAACTGTATGAGTTTTACAAGGGATTTTTTGTGGATTGGGTATTCATTACTGGCTTACAGAAGGATGTGGTATTTCAGAGAGATGGTGTTTACAGGAGGTTAGGAGATGTACCCTGGCTTTAAATCTCTCTGTTGTCATATTCCAATAAACACTTAATAGCTCTTTACCCTTCCCATTCCATTGTAACGACTAAACTCTGAGTCAACTTGAAATCACCCCTAGTTTGGCGCAAACATGACATACACACCGTTAATCACGTTCTGTGTTCTTTCAAACAAGCCATTCTGTGTCTCAGAGTCTTGAATGATTAACAGCAGGAGAGCTTAATACTGTGGATGTGAAGATGTCCACAAATCACCTGAGCCAGATGGCATGCCTCCGAGGTTTCTGAAGGAAACTAGAATTGGAATTTATATATTAGCTTTCGCTGTAAAACAATTGGACGCTTACTGAGCTTCCAAAGAAAAGTAAAAACGCTCAGTAAACCTATGGTTAAAGGTGGCAAAAATTTATTTCATACAACTAAAAGGCCTCCAGCCAAATATCTTTAAGATGTGTCATAATGGGAATAATTCCAAGGTCTGGGTGGGAGCAGTAAGTAGTTAATGAGGGTCCATTAGAGGAAACTGAAAGGAACTGCAACAACAATGACCCTGAGCAATAATAGCAGTTCAAATTCTGCAAATGAGAATGGTTGAGATTGACCTCATTAATGGCTTCAACGATAGACGTTGGAAGTACCAAAATAATCTCAAAGTATCACGTCCATTTAAGGCTGGTGCATAAGACCAAACGAGATATATTTTTAAAGTACTGTAATATCTGAAGCAGTCAATGGGGAGAAGATCTCTCAAAGAGTGAGAAGCGTTTGTAATATTCACTCACAGGGATGTGAAGGTTCCATCATTGTATTGACATTTAATAAGCAGAGAGGTGAGACTGGACTGAGTTTCTATTTCTGAAAGGATTGAAGTGGCAAGGCTACTGGCCAATGTTACGTCAACCTTCCACAGCAGCTCTGGCTGGCTGCATCGCAGGGTGGTACAGTTTCTAGTTGGTGTAATGGTTAGTGCAACACCTTTACAGTGTCAGCGATTGGGACCAGAGTTTGTACTTTCAACCCGTGTCTGCGTGGATTTTCCCCAGCAACTCTGGTTTCCTCCCACTGTTCGAAGCATATCGGGGCATAGGTTATTTGGGTTTAAATTGGGTGTCATGGACTCGAAATGGCCTGTTACCTTGCTATATGTCTACATTTAATTTTTTTTAAAAATAGATCAGAGATCAATCCACAAGACCATAAAAGTGGCAGAGAGGATCACTGAGGTTTCCCTCCCACCCATTCACTTGATTTACTGGAATTGTTGTCTGAGGAGGGTTGGTAAATCTTTGACGACCCCTCCCACCCAGCACACAACTACTCCCATCAGGAAAGGGATACAGGGGTATCAGAGCTAGCGCCGCCAGGCTGAGGAACGGCTTCTTCCCACAGGCAGTGAGAATGCTGAACGACCAAAAAAACCGCTCACACTAATCATCTGAGACTCTCATATTCACAAAATAATATTTATTTATTTGACTATATGAATACTTATCCTGCAGGTGTATTGTTTGTCTGTATGTGTGTTATGTCTGATTATGCGTCTGCATGTTTTTACATCGAGGAACGCAGAATGCTGTTTCGTCCAGTTGTACTTGTGTAATCAAATGACAGTAAATGTCATGACTGTTTTTATTTTAATTGAAAATTTTTAAATTTAGACCTACAACACAATAACAGGCCCTTTCGGCCCACGAGCCCATGCCACCCAATTGACCTACAATCCTGGTATGTTTTGGAGGGGGAAGGAAACCGGAGCACCCGAAGGAAACATATGCAGACATGGGTAGAACGTACAAACTCCTTACACAGAGAACCAGACTCAATCCCTGGTTGCTGGTCCTGCGATAGCTTTGCCTTTACCGTTATGCTAAACGCGCTGCCCTCAATGGGCTCAGTGATCCGTTCCCATTTATAAATGTAATGGTGAGCTTGAAATGAAGAGTGACTCAACACATCCCCAATCTATGAGCATGTCAATGCTACGACACAGTTCAGTCCAGTGTGTTCTTGTCTGAGCAGGGATTTTTCTGAGAATGAATTGGCCTTCTGCTTTTCACAACTTTCCCCCAAAAAAGGCACATGCCAACTACTTTAAAATTCAATGATCGTGCTACATTTTCTTTAAAAAAAAATTTTTTTTTGAGTCCTATTTGCTCTTGGTGTCCAAAAATCTTCTTTTGAGGGTTTTCCCCGGGGTCTCCAGTTTCTTCCTACCTTTCAAAGCGTACTGGGGATGTAGGTTAATGGGGTGTAAATTGGGCAACACAGACACATGGGTCGAATTGGCCTGTTACCACGCTGTATGTCTGAATTAAAATTAAATTAGAACCTCTCACCAAGTTTCTACTTGCTGCAGCAATAGTTGCTTGCCACTGACAGAAGGGTAAAGAGAACAAAGCTCCCACGTCGCTGGAAGTCACTAGACTCCGGAGTATGAAAACCAACAATATCATTGAACCAGGAGCCCACTACAATGTCTGGCTGCCGGTGCAAGGTAGAGTTTGTGGGAGCCAGGGGTTACTGATGGCACGCAGGGCTCCCAAAAGCCTCGGGCGCTGACAGTTTCTGAATCACCTCCAGGGTTTGGTACGAGGGATCTAGGGAGGATGACCTGGATGCCTTGAATTCGGGTTCATCGCTAGATCGGACAGAAGGCCATGTGGCTACAGGAGTACAGGAGGCGGCACATTGGAGGAGATTGTGGAATCCACTGACACTCAGTGTCTCTGAGGGGACTCTCTTTTGATGCCTTTTCAGGGCAAAGGAAGAATAAAACTTTCTTGTGTATTTTTGAGGGCTGAACAATAAATGGAATCTTGAATGTTTCCTTCTGGGGTGCCCGGACCAATAATAAGTGGCCAGTCTTTCAGGATAGGGGCAAGAATAAAATTCCTCCGTCTGAGTGAATTGCCAACAAGTAATTGTCCATTGCTCAGTTGCTGAGATTATTCAAGACAAAGGTAGATGGGTTTTTGGTATCCAGGCATATGGGCTTTACATAGAGGAGTAGTGCAAAGGTAAAAGATCAGCAATGATTTGATTGAATGGTAGGGCTACCTCAAAGGGCTGAATGGCCTTCTTCTGCTTCTATTTCTTATGTTTTGTTCTTCTGCTTAGATTCAATCCCCTGTTGTTCCCCATGGCGTGGTTTTAGTGAGTAGGATGTCATTTAGTAGCTGAATAGTGCATCAATAAAGTCTAATTAATATAAGAAGTAAAGAACTTGGACTCGATTTGGATGGAGCACAAAAAAGATTTATTATGATAGCCTTAATGTATTATGTCAACCTGGAAATTAGAAGATAGCCTGAGAATACAACAATGGTATAGAGAAATGAATAAATGTATTCCATTGGATAAAACATATAATTTAAGAAATAACATCACAGTATTAGAACAAATTTGGGAACCGTACATGAACACAACAGAGAAGTCCTGCCACGGACCTCCACCACAGAAGGAGAAGAAGATGAAATGAACTGACCCAGTATGTAAAAGTAGATGACACAAATTTCTTGTTTATTTTCATTGTGTGATGACATTGTTTAATGTATCATATAGGTTGAACGTTGAGTGGGTGGGGAGGGGGGGTGCTGAAGGAGGGAGGGAAGGGAGGGGGGAAAAGGCGAGAAAATGACACTGTGTATATTCAAGAGGGAAATGTTTGTGTGAACTTTGTTCACTATGGTTCATAGTGTGAAAAATTAAAAAATTAAAATAAAAAAATAAAGTGCTTTCTGCATTTGATTCATGTTTTCAACTATGTTTAGTGGGTAGAAAAGATGGGTAATGGCAAATTAGCATCCTGTTTTATTTATATATTTTTAAATTTAATTTAGAGACACAACACAGTAACAGGCCCATGAGCCCATGCTGGCCAATGACATCCATGCATCGATAATCCCATTAACCCCACATGTCTATGGAGGAAACTGGAGCACCCAGAGGAAATCCATGTGATCTTGGGTTATAGACAGCAGTGGATTCGAAAACGGGTCACTAGCATTGTAATAGCTTTGCACTAACCTCCATGATAACCAGAATCTGAAGCTAAATGCAATCTGCTGGTGAAATTCAATGAGTCGTACAGCACCAATGGGGAAAAGGAATGGTTGACAGTTTGAGTCATGATGAAGTGCTGCAGCCTGAACTAATTGCCATTCTTTTTGCCTGACCCCATCCTCTGGCTCAGTGATACTGTTAATACTGTGGGGAATCATGTGATTCCATCTGTCGCTGGGACATGTATGGGTTTGAGAGGGAAAGCAAAAAAAAAGAGAAAGATAAGGATGGGTAGACAGATTCTAATCAAATCTAGCCAGGGTCGAAGAATTTCCTTCAACCTTCGCTCACACTTCAGATTGTTCAGAGGAAATGTGATTTATCGAATTAAGCTAAAATCTGGTTTTCTACATAATGAAACAGTTCTTCAAAATAAAGGGATAAAAGATGAAACGACAAAAGTATCATGGAACGGGATGCAACCATATTCAACTGCTGAGATGCTAAGATATCAGCAACATTTTTAAAGCAAAGTTATTAAAACGTAGCAAATGTTTGGACATCTGATTTAGGATTAAAACAAAATGTTTTGCTTACTTACACCACCAAACATGAGTGCAATGCAATTTCTAGGCCTAAATCATTCAAGTTAAAGAAAAACTTCAGATGGCAATGCATCATTGAGATAGGTGTCATGAGCATCAGAGGGGGGAGAGAGAGAAAGTGAGTGAGAGAGAGAGAGAAAAAGAAAGGTGATTGTGAGAGAGTGCAAGAAAGAGAGTGAGAGAGAGAAAAAGAGTGTGTGTGTGTGTGTGATTGTGAGAGTGCAAGAAAAAGAAAAAGAGCAAGAGAGAGAGAAAAGTGAGTGAGAGAGAGAGAGAGAGAGAGAGAGAGAGAGAGAGAGAGAGAGAGAGAGAGAGATAGACTGGCTATCCTACAATGCCATTTTTCCCATGTGCTTCTGTTGATCTGCATCTGAGAATGTGTTTCTCAGGCACGTTTTTGAAGATATGTCATTTGCACGTGTGTATCTGTATTTCCATATTTGTGTGTAGACATTTGAGCATTTACATAAATGATAGAAAGCAGAAAATGAGTGCAGTAATGGAATTAAATGTTTGTGACCAGAATAAAACCATCTAATTTTTATTTGAATGGTTTTTAATCAGACATCTAATTTACTCACAATCGAAAAAAGATATTTAGCACTTTGCTTCTAGGTGCTGCACAATGCAACAGGAATAACCCCAAACAGATTGGAAAACTAGTGGCATTTTAAATCAGATTTAAAACAAATAAAGAAACCTTACTCGTACTCAAAATGACACAAATGCACTTCTGCAGTTTAACATCCTCCCCAGCTGTTGTAGTAGAACTATATATACCAAATGTAATATCAAGCATCTTTTGACTCATTGTACCTTTCCTATGGAAGCATTTCCATGATCATGATGTGTTGTTTCCAAATTGCCATTTTACCCAACATCCCAAATATTACACAGAGTAAAATGCTTTTTCTCTGTTTGTCCAACAAAATCATCTAATTTCCCAAGAGAATTGAGGAGGGAGAGGTTGAGGATGATGTGTTCTTTCCATGTATTTGTTTCATTAATTTTTAAAGGCCAACAAGACACAGTCTTTTTCAATTTATGGCATGCGTCTTATACATATATAATGTTCTTGGGGGTGGGGGGGAAGCTCTTGCTACAAACAAACCAAATTTTCTGTGATTCACAGGCTTATCTTAATCTGCGTAATAATTAAATCCACAACCACTGCAGATGGAAAGAACACTGAAAAAAGGACAGATACCTGAGAAAAAGGACTGGAAATGTATTTTGGTCCATTCATTCTGACCCCACCTTATCCTCTACCTCATCCCCAAATACAATCAGGAAGGGGTGATCCAAAATATCCTGATATAGAATGCCCTGGAAAGCAAGTATGTTCAATTTCCAAGGGGAAATATGCCCTCTCCACATCTTCCCTTCACCTTTCATTACCAATGCTACTCTGTCTGGCTTCATATTCTCCCAATCCTTATCCAGATTAAGGGCAACCTTCAACTACTTGCCCACAAATGAGCATGTCCTCTCTCCTGCTGACTCCTGGACGATACCTAGTGAAGGGAAGAGCACTGCCTTTAGATGAAATCCACAGATGGTCACTATTGGTGAAAGCCTCCTAATGTGTGTACGGAGGAATATTTTACAACTTCTGCAGAATTATAGATACATGGTGTAAAGCCTTGCATCACTTAAAGCTGACATGAACATTACATTCACTTCCAAGTGCCCAATTGCTTTTGAAGAATTTTATAGAAGGGAAAGAATACATCATTCATTAAAATGGCAAATGATAGTATGCTGCTTCGTGAAACTCAGGTGGTATCCATGGTGTGAACTGCAACTTCTGCAATAAGATAACATCTTCTGCTAAATGAGCAAGACACCCTTTCAACTGCTTTGAAAGAACATCTTTGATCCCTGTAAAATCAACCCATTGACTCGAAAGGAACTCCCCCCTTTTCAACCACTATTCAAGCTATTCTGCCCAGGTGGAATGCCAAACTCAGAACCTACTAATCTGCATGGTTTATAGGCAAACTGAATGGTTTCTTTAGTTCAGTGCAGATTCAAGCCTGGGCACTATTTGCAGGTTGGCATTGCTCATTTAATGTAATTGTTAATCGAAACTGACCAGAGACTTGCAGTTAAACAACTAAGAGTTTCAATGCAGAGTTTTACTGCTCTGATCGTTCTGCAGTAAAGCAGCAAACTGGAAATGAAAATACTTCATGACAAGAGTTAAGCTATAAGACACCTCCACTATGATTTCATCACTCTACTTATTGATCGTGCTCTTCAATTTCAAGAAATCCCTTAAGGCTCGAAAACTTAAAACCAGGAGGCCACTTTATAAGCTCTGCCCTGATGAATTAGATTTTGCAAAAGAAAACGATGAAAAAGAAAGAATAAAATGACATTCTAAATCATTTACTGGTTATTTTTGAGGCTTTCCTCAAGATATTCTGACATCAGGCCATGAAGAAGGTATTTGGAGGCTGACACATCCTCCTTATTTGGAGCACCATCCTGTCTGACTCCGTCATTGAATAGCTGCAAAGCATCGGACCGGAAGTCAATACGGAGGATCATCGAAACAGCCGAGAAGATCACATTCCTCGTTGATAACATTTACCGTGAGTGTGGCTTAAATGGGACTCAAAGAATTATAGAAGACCCCTTGCTTCCAGCACATAGTATCCTTGATCCACTACCAACAAGACAAAACAAGAGGATTAAAATCAGGACTGCCAGGCTATGAGATTCATGAACAGTATTCTGCAAACTGAGTAAATATCCTAAAATATTTAGATAATATCTATTTTAAATGACATCTTTATGTATATATATATGTATTCTGTATTGTGCATTGATTTGTGTGCATCGTGGACCAGAGAAATGCTGTTTCATCATGGTGTATATGGACAGTCAGATGATAATAAACTTGAACTTGAAACCAGAGCATCCGGACAGAAAGAACGTGCAAACTCCACAAAGACTGCACCGGCCATCACCACCGGATTTCAACTTGGTGAAACTTAAGGCAGCAGCTTGACTAGTGGTGCCCTTATCTAAAAAAAAAGTTAATCTTTCCTCATCCATAAAGAGAGGAATTATTGAGGTCAGCAGGGAGTAAATGTCTTCCTGACTGAGGAGAGGTCAAGAGGTTTGCTTTCTGGAAAGGATACATGACCAGCAAACTTTAATTTTTTTTAAAAAAAGCACTGAGCTTTTATTCAGATTTTCTTTTCCAAATGGTCTGGAGTGCTATTCTGAGTCTACCTTTGAATGCAATTACTCATACACTGAGGAATGGAGTGTATTCAAATAAATATCCAGATTTCACGAACACAGGCATTTTACAGATATATTCTGTCACATGTTTCATAGGAAGGTATCATACTTTTAAGATCCATCATGCACAGGGGACTTGTCTGAAAAATTATTCAAGTGAAAGTTTAAGGGGAAACTTCTTCACACAGAGAGGGGTGGGAGTTTGGAACAGTCTGCCAGCTGAGGTGATGAATGTGGGCTCAATTTTAACATTTAAGAAGAAATTGGACAGAAACATGGATGGGAGAGGTATGGAGGGCTGGGTGCAAATCAGTGGAACAAAGCGGAAAAATAGTTCAGCACAGACTAGAAGGGCCAAAGATGCTGAAGAAGCAAAACAGATTGTGCTGTAATGTTCCATGGTTCTTTGAAGAAGTACCAGCTAGCGTGCATATAGGGAGAACCATATTTGGAACTGTAAAAGACCACAACAAGGGGTGTCTTTGCGAGATAAGAGATCATGGTTATTGGGGTTGGTACAATTATCAGGTTGGAGGATTGTGACCATCAGTGGCGGAATTCCAGCTGCTGACAATAATGTTATGGATTTAGAGGAAAGAAACTAATGTTGGTAAGGTACAAAACCAGACGGGAAGGCAAGCTGTGAGGAGAATCGCAGTCGATGGAAAGAAATTGATAAATAAAGTGAGTGGCAAAACATTGGAAAATTGAGTCCAATGTGAGAAAGTGGGATGTTGTTCACTTTGGAAGGAGGAACAATAAAACTGATTATTGCTTAAATGGGCAACAACTACAAGTGAACTGTTGTAGCAGGTGCTAGGAAGGGGGGATGGAATCCTGGGCTTTATTTGAAAGAGGCTGGAGTATAAAAGTAGGGAACTCTACAAGGCACTAGGGTGCTGTGAATAGTTTATGTCCCAATCAGTTCAGCAAGGGTATTTTATCACTGGAGGCAATTTGGAGAAGGTTGATCCCAAATATGGAGGGGCTTGTTATGCAGATCGATTAGTGCATTGGTGTTCAGAAGAATGAGAAATAATCTCATTGAAACAACTGAAATTCTTAGAGGGCCTGGCAAGCTAAATGCTAAGATCTTATTCTTGGAGTCTCAGCAATAGGAAATATCAGCAGGCAGAGATGAATAATAAATCACTCACCCTTGAAAGCCAAAAGTTACATAAAAAACAATACAAGGAAAGTGGGTCAGCAAATCTGTTTTGCTTCTTCAGAACCTTAAGGATGAAAGCACTCTCCAGATCCCCTTTTCCCAATGTATTTAAAAATGTCTGGAAACCACATTTCACATTGCATTAAAACAATATTTCATAATTAGTATATTGTAGTCCCTATCTTAAAACAATTGGGGGTGGGGGCATTGAATAATAAATATATTCAGTCGATTGATTAGAGGCATTGTAAATTCTCAAAGGCTTGGGAAGAGTAGAAAGGACACACTTGTTTCCACAGGTGGGTGACTAGAGGACAAAGATTTACAATAATTGGCATAAGGCCCAGGGGGAGATGAGGCTTTTTCTTCTAAAAATACACGGCAATTGTTATGATCTGAAATGCATTGCCTTAAAGGGTAATGGAAGTGGATTTAATAATTTCTAAAAGGGATCTGAATACATATTTGAAAAGGCAGAATTCAGAATTAGGGTTCAATGGTGCATGGCGTTCATTCAAATCTATTGCATATGCTTCTCTTATTTTAACTTACCATCTAGTGCAGAAAATATAGATACTATCTGGATTCTATTTAAAATAAAGACTGTGTCTGCCAGGAGAGCTGGTAAATCAATTCAAAACAAGTTCATTAAGGATTTGTAAGTTTGAATCACATGGCTCAATTTCTAGTCTAGGCATTCCAAGGACTTTACCTTCATACACCACTTTGTTTGCACCAGGCAGGTTGAGAATATATATTTTGCATCTTTCAGTTCATTAAGTAACGCTGTTTCTGCTTTGAGGTTTGTTTTTGGGAAGCAATGATGTTCAAAACAGCCACTTGCAAACCCTCACGCTCGTTAACGACAAATAAGGTAACAAGGAATACAAGTTCTGGTAATAATGAATTGTCTGTGCTATGAAGGCCAAAGTTCAGAGATTGCATTAGCTATAGATATGGGGTGGATATTAATTGGGACCAGAGTATAGTGTGGATTAAATGTAATACACTTAACTTCAAAACTTTGAGAATGGCTCAAAGACAAAAGGAATCATAAAAAAAGGTATTGAATTAAATTTTTAAGTAAGAGTTATTTTTATTAGCGAAAGCACATCAAGTGAGATATAAAGTTGATGATCTTTCCCGATTTTAATTAGTTTAAGTGCCTTCCAAAAGAAGCAAGCTGTGTTGAATATAGAAAGCCGCCTGAATAGAAACATTCTGATTGATGTCACTTCTGAGTTGTTGATTGTTTTAAAAAAAACAAATATTCTAATTAATGAATATTTATTTGTGAGAAAAAAAACAGGAGCTTCATGACTCAGAGCGTGAGAGGGAAAAACAGAACCAATTACTGAAGTAAGTATTTGCAAGCATTTTCCCGAAAAGCTTTCAAACTTCCGAACTTCTGTTGGTGTCTCATGCTCAGTATAACCTAGCGCTCCCTTAATGCACAATGTGCATTACCTCTGCCTGGTTCCCTTAGCATGGCTCCCAAAACCACTTCTACCCTCATTGCCCTACTTTCAAGTTCACCAAGCATCCAATTGGTCACGCATTCTTGAGTTTAAAACGAGCAAAGATTTGAAAAAGAAATATTCAAAAATAATTGTTCGCAAGAGCAAAGGTTATAATTTATTGGAGACTCAAGTGGCTGCACATGCTGGAATCTGGAGCCAAAAACTACCAGCTGGAGAAACTCAGTGGGTTGAATAGCATCAGAAGGGAGAGAGGGAATTGTCAATGTTTCATGATGAAACCCTACATCAGGACATTTTGGGGCCCAGCTAAATGAAACAAGATCTCTTTTTTATAAAAAAAAATTGCACTCAGAAGTAGAAATGTAAAGCCTCTGGAACAGTGGGGAAGCTCACGCAAACTTGTCATCACCTATTATGACTGGGCTTCATTCAACCAAAGCAAATGTTTTGCCCTCTTGGTTCTGTTAACAAATGGGAGAGATCTTTCAGTTAACAACCGACAACTCAAAACATTGTAAAACAGTCATTTGCATAGGAATGTAAGCAAATAGGAGCAAGAGTGAACCATTCAGCCCATCAACCCTACTCTAACCCTCCACCTACCCTCCTTTTCCCCATAATCGTGAATTCCCCCATTATGGAAAAAATACATTTAACGAGACAGAGAATTCCATAGATTCACAGTTCTCTGGGAAAAGCAGTTGCTCCTCATCTTCAACTCTATGCCCCTGAGGTAGCATCCTTTAAAAATTGTTTGGGTGACAACATGGATGGAAGGAGATTGCTGACTGTGGACAAGTGAGTCTAAAGCAGGAAGGCATGCTTTTTGGTGCAGACAAGGTTCCAATTAACTGTTTCTGCCACTCCTGACCTTTAACTAAGCATGCTTTAAAACTGTTCTCCTGGAAGCCGAGTGTTGCCTCTTTTTGCCTTTCCTGTCCCGAGTTTCAATCCAGCTGGGCAGTGAGGGGTGGAGGATATCTTTTTCCTACTGGGTGTCAGGGTCCTGTACAAAATCACTTCAGGAACTTGATCTGGTTTCAGCAGGAGTACAAAAGGCTGAGTTGATAAAGTGACTTAATTGCGTAACATTATCCCGAACCTCTTGTCATTAGTCAAGATGAGAAACAGGAATTCAGACAAAAGCTGGTGAAAGAGCTGGGCTTTAACACCCTTTCTCCGAGGATCTGTCCTGCAGCCTCCACGTTGATGCAATCACGAAGAAGGCTCGCCAGCGCCTATTCTTTGTGAGGAGTTTGAGGAGATTCAGTACGTCACCGAAGACTCTTGAAAACTTCTGCAGGTGTACCGTGGAGAGCATTCTGGCTGGTTGCATCACTGCCTGGTATGGAGATGCCAGCTCTCAGGACAAGAAAAAACTCCAGAGGGTTGTTAACTCGGCCTCTGACATCACAGGCACCAGACTTCACTCCATTGAGGACATCTACATGAGGCGGTGTCTTAAAAAAGCAGCCTTTATCCTCAAAGACCCCCCACCTCCCAGTCCATGCCCTCTTCACTCTGCTACCATTGGGAAAAAGGTACAGGAGCCTAAAGACGAGCACCCAGCAACACAAGGACAGCTTCTTCCCCGCTGCCATCAGATTCCTGAATAATCAATGAACCGAAGTCACTGCCTTACTTTTCATGCACTATTTTTTTATATCTATTGTTGTTGTAATAGGAACGTTTGCACTATGACATGCTACCGCAAAACACGGAATATTGTGACTTGTTCATGACAATAAATCCTGATTCTGATTCTTCTGGACCAGTGCCAGTAGACTGATCCCGAGGACTTGAGTTATTTGGGAATATTTGTATGTTAAACAGGGCACTGCCACTGAGATAACAGCCCAGAAATTTGACTGAACTGGAGACATGCTGCGAAATGAAAGAGACATGTATCAGTTTGTTCCGAAATGTCTGCCTGCACTTTGTGCAATGATTTAAATATTTAAATCACACCAATTGTGTTGCTTTTCGCAGGGTTTGAAAAGATAGAGAAAACTTCAGGAATCACTGGCATCAGTTGAGCATGTCTGGTGTGAACTGAACTCGTGGCAGTGCACACAGGCATTGATGGAAGTCACTGCCAGCGTGCAATATACCCTCCAGGTGTTGATATTGTACAGGAAGCTTTACAGGCATACGAATGAAAATTGCCATTGGGAGAGAATATCAGATGTTCCAATGAGCTGGACACAGCAAAGGAAAAATGTTTAATGACCTGCTGTACAAACACTATCTTGCAACAACTGCACTCACATCCAGACCCACGAATCATGACTCCATTATTCTCCATGAATCAAGAACTCCACCTGATGTCTAAATTTTCGCTCACTCAGACAAATGAAATTTAGCCAATGCATGCACATATTATACAACTTATACGTACATTAGTTCTTCAGCCGTAACAAGCACACAATGCAGCATGTTCACCAACAGGAAGTGGCTTCCAATCACCACCAGTAATAATTGACTGGCTACTGGCATCACAACACTCTGGCTCTGGTCAGCTACTGCAGAGACTGTTCATGTCACCTCTTACAAGCCCAAACATGCACTGGAGCATGGCAGCACAGGCAGTCACTGGGCAACACGTGGCTTTGGTGGAAGTTGTGCATGTGGCTGTGTGAGCACCAGTTGCTGGGCTTTGAGGGTACAGTAGTCTGGTCCATTGAAGCTGACAGTGGAAAATATAAGCTGTCCTACAGAGTCTTCCTCTCTCGTGACTGCACTGCTGCCCTTGCTGCTGTCCATCAGCCATTCGCCCCTTTTCCACTGGCATCCCAGTTAATTGGCCATGCAGTGTCCCAGGATAGGAAGCGATTTGTGCTGTTTCCACTGGGCCACCTTTAACTGGGACATTGACTATTTTTCCACTGAATACAACTCATCCCTGGGGATTGGAGTGTTCTACCTTCAAGTAGAAATGGGTGTCTTTCTGATCTCCCTTTTCCACTAGTTCTATCAGCACGCCGGCGTCAACAAACGCCAGGGATATGAGTAGTGGTGGTTAATCCCCGGCATGAAATGATGTAATTTGAATAATTATTCAGACAATATTTCTTTTCCACCGGACCTTGTCCCAGTAAATTCCCAGTTAATTCCTGGAACAGGGTGCCAGTAGAAAAGGAGCTACTACCTCACTTCTCCAGTGGCCTGGGTGCAATCCTGTCCTTGTGTGCTGTAAAAACACAATGTGGGAGAAACTCAGCTGGTCAAGCAGTGCCCTTTATATAGCAAAAATAAAGATACACAACCAATGTTTCAGGCTTGAGTCCTTCTTCAAGGTATCATGCGTATCATCAGTAATAAATTATTTCCTCCTGTGGACGCTGCGTGACCTGCTGATTTTGCTACAATCACAATGTCTGCAGACTTTCGTGCTTCACCTCAAAGTTCAATTACTCCCTTAGTGTAAGAGCAGAAGAAACTTAGTGAAGCGTGTCCAGAATATTTCCCTGTAGCAAAAAGGTAAAACTCTGGAATGATAAGTCAGGCAACTGACTGGCTGTGGAGCAAGAGAGAGAGTGAGTTTCTCTTCAGGTAAAGGTTCCACGCTGCTGAAGATCCAACTGCGCTGGGTAGGTCACGTCTCCAGAATGGAAGACCATCGCCTTCCCAAGATCGTGTTATATGGCGAGCTCTCCACTGGCCACCGAGACAGAGGCGCACCAAAGAAGAGGTACAAGGACTGCCTAAAGAAATCTCTTGATGCCTGCCACATTGACCACCGCCAGTGGGCTGATCTCGCCTCAAACCGTGCATCTTGATGCCTCACAGTTCGGCGGGCAGCAACCTCCTTTGAAGAAGACCGCAGAGCCCATCTCACTGACAAAAGACAAAGGAAGAAAAACCCAACACCCAACCCCAACCCACCAATTTTCCCCTGCAACCGTTGCAACCGTGTCTGCCTGTCCCACATCGGACTTGTCAGCCACAAACGAGCCTGCAGCTGACGTGGACATTACCCCTCCATAAATCTTCATCCGCGAAGCCAAGCCAAAGAGAAGAGAAAGGTTCCATTATTGTCACATAACACTAAAAGACAGAGAATCACCACTCTGGCCAGCGCCCCTCACAAAAATGAGGCCCCAGCGAGGAATGAACTTGCAACTGTTTACAAACGGCCAGTGCTCTAAACATTGAGCTATCGGAGCTTGGATGCTTAAACCTGAAAAGTTAACTCTGTTTCTCTCTCCACAGTTGCTGTCTGATTTCAATATTGTTTTCAGCGTTTCCTGTGAATTTGTTGTTGTGCATTTCCAGGATTTGTAAATATGTTTCCAAAATTGACCAGAACAAGGGAAGATTACGTGTGCATAAAATAAACATAAATCCTGCAACCATGGATTTTTTTCATTTGCTTCAATTGGAAACTCTGACGGTGGTTTAGATGCTTAACAGACCAAAAAGAAACAAAACAAATGAACATCTTGCAACATTCTTTCGCAACATTAATTGCAAATATTACCACAAAAGAGAATTCAGGTCAGCTTTTGACTGTTGAAACTGGAGTTTAACCCATAAATAATATTTTTGCTAATTACAAAACAGATCTAGTTTTAGGCGGTAAGAAAGCAGAGAAACACGTATTGTTTGCAAGTGTTAAGGCACAGAAGAATATCTGCAAGTTTAGTTACTCAATTTTAAACAGGAATGTATGGAACAGATTTCCATGAAAAGTAATCAACTGTTTCTTGGATGAATATTTGGATGGTTATCTCGTAAATAAAACTACATAAACAAGATTCGAAAAGGGATTTGGCAATGTGCTAGGGAGAGTAAAATCAGAGTAAGATTTAAAATTTGAAAGTAAACAATTCCACCTTACTAAATACACTTCTCATAGGAGTTCTTAATTTGGAAAACAAGACTGCCCAGAATTGAACTTTTAAACATTTAAACATTGTTGCAACTCTGACAGGTTTGCAAAAAGTAAAATTGGCTCAAAAGGTATTCGAAGCAACATTTGATTCACACAGAGAAAGATGTGCTGAAGCAGAACCCACTTCCTCCTACCCGACAGCCCGTGCTGTATATTTGCCAAGCTACAGGGAAAGTCTGCCACGGGGTATGGAGTTACATAGTTGTTCAGCACTGAACTGACCCTTAGGACCACCACATCAATGCCAGCCCTTACTGTATGTCCATCTAGGCCAGGGGTGGCCAACCTTTTAATTTTAATTTAGACGTACAGCACAGTACAGGCCATTTCGGCCCACGAGTCTGTGCTGCCCAATTAACCTACTCGTGGGCTGAAATGGCCTGCATGTCTAAATTAAAAATTAAAAGCGTGGCCACCCGGCTCTAGGCTAATCTCAATTGTCTGCATTAGGACTATATCCTTCCATGTCTTGCCTATTTATTTGTCTAAGTGCCTCTTAAACATGGTAATTGTATCTAACGCTACCACCTCCTCTGGCAGCAATTTCCAGATATCACTCACTCTCGGTGCAAAAAACTGACAGCTCAGATCCACTTTAAAGCTCCTTTCAATTTAAATCAATTCCCTCTTGTTTTTTATACCCATATAATGGGAGAAAGATTTTAACGAATTCCCCTTTATATGCTTTCACAATCTTATATATCTCTATTAGGATACTCTTCTGCCTCCTTCACTCCAGGAAAAACAAAGTAAGAACATCGTATCCAATCCCTCCCCATAACTAAAGTGCTCTAATCCAGACAATACCCCCTGGTGAATCTCCTATGAACTCTGTCCTCCACCACAATCACATCCTTATGTTAAAGTACACTCTTCATAATAAGTGCAGACGAGGCTGAGTGATGGTGAGAGCAAGTGCTGGGTGTTTCCAGTTTAAGTGCCTGCCAAAACATGATCGTTGTGTCTAGTTCCACCACCTCCTCCGGCAGCATTTTCCACAAGTCATGCAGTCTCTGTGTTGGGGAAATCAGAAACTTTTCAGAATTTATTGTCATGAACATGACACAAAATTCGTTGTTTTGCAGCAAAACCACAGTGCAAACATTCAAATAAACCACCTCACAAAATAAATTAAAACAGCGCTAGAAAAAAACAAAGCAAGGTAGTGCCTTCGGTTCATTGTTCTTTCAGGAATCTGATGGCCGTGGGGAAGAAGCTGCCACTTAATTGCCCGTCTTCAAGCTCCTGTACCTTTTACCCCGATGGTAGCAGAGTGCAGAGGGCGTGGCCTGGGTGGTGGGGGTCTTTGAGGATAGACGCTGCTTTCTTAAGACACCTCCTCTTGTAAATGTCCTTGCTGGAGTGAAGACTGGTGCCTGTGATGTCGCAGGCCAAGTTAACAATATCTCTGGAGATTTATCTTGCCCTGAGCAGTGACACTTCCACACCAGACAATGACGCAACCAGCTGGAACGCTCTCCATGGTGCATCGGTAGATGTTTCCGCAAGTCTTTGGTAACATACTGAAAGCCTCAAACTCCTTACTTTGACATGGATGCTCTAGGACAGAGTCTCAGAGATGTAAACACCCAGGAATTTGAAGTTTTTGTCCCTCTCCACTGCTGACCCCTCGATGAGGGCTGGTTTGTGTTCTCCTGATTTCCTCCTGAAGTCTACAATCAGTTCCTTGGAATTGCTAACATTGAGTGCAAGGTTGTTTGTTGCTACATCGCTCAACTTGATGATCTATCTCACTCCTCTAAGCCATGGGTAGTGTGGGATATACATTGAGGATAGCTTGAGATCTTCACAGTGAGTGAACACCCCTGCAGATTCCATCACCCTGATGGAGTTCTATGCTCCATTGCAAGGTGCATGATTGTCAACAGAGGACACACAACAAAAAAAACACAACTGGATGAATAAAAGGAACATGGAAACATTCTGCACAGTTTGTTCAGTGGAACAAGAAACCACAAGATTTCTGATCAAAACAGCAAAGTCAGATTGGAAATATGAATAGAAAACTCTAGAAACAGCCAGCATCTGTGCAAAAGGAAACAGAGTTAACATTTCAGGTTGAAGGCCCTTATCAGATGTTGATTTTCATGTCCTTTTCCACAGACGCCAGCACTTTCTAATTTTGTCTCTGACTCCCAGCATCTGCATGATTGTTGTTTTAATTTGAAACCACAATGGAAATTTCCACCTCAGGGGCCATGCTCCTTCTCCTGAGCCTGTCCCAAGATAACTGCTCTCCTGATGACAATAGACAATAGACAATAGACAATAGACAATAGGAGCTGGAGTAGGCCCTTCGGCCCATCGAGCCAGCACCACCATTTTACAGATCATGGCTGATCACTACTATCAGTACCCCTTTCCAGCCTTATCCCCATAACCCTTAACTCCTTTGCCCACTAGAGTCTTATCTAACTCTCTTTTGAACATAATCAGTGAATCTGCCTCTACCACCCTCTGTGGCAGAGCATTCCACAGATTCACACTTCTCTGGTTAAAAAAATGCTTTCTCATCTCCATCCTAAAGGGCCTACCCTGTATTCTTAAACTATGCCCTCTAGTCCTCGTCTCCCCCATCATTGGGAACAAGTAATCAGACTTCACCTTGTCTATCCCCCTGATGATTTTGTATACCTCAATCATGTCCCCCCTCATCCTTCTAAACTCCATCGGATACAAGTCCAGTTTTTCTAGCCTTTCAGCATATGTCAACCCTGCCATCCCTGGAACTAACCTTGTAAATCTGCGCTGCACACCCTCTATAGCTAGTATGTCCTTCCTCAAAATTGGAGACCAGAACTGGACGCAATACTTCAGGTGGGGTCTCACCAGGGCCCTGTACAACTGCAGAAGGGCTTCTCTGTTCCTATACTCCAATCCCCTCTTTATGAAAACCAACATGCAATTTGCCTTCTTCACAGCTTTCTGAACCTGCATGTTAGCCTTCAGTGACCGGTGAACAAGTACACCCAGATCCATTTGCACCTCCCCATTCCCTAGCTTGTCTCCATTTAAATAATACTCAACTTTCCTATTATTGCCCCCAAAATGGATAACCTACACATTTGCTCACATTGAACGTCATCTTCCATTCAGCAGCCCACTCCCCCAACCTGTCCAAGTCCCTCTGCATTTTCCTGACATCCTCCTCACACCCCACACCGCCACCCAGTTTAGTGTCATCTGCAAATTTGCTCATGTTATTAATAATCCCCTCATCCAAATCATTTACATAAATTACAAACAACTGAGGACCAATACCGATCCCTGTGGCAGAGTGCAGAGGGCGTGGCCTGGGTATTAAACCTAACTGCCAGTATATTGGCCCCCGTTGCATTCAGGTGTAAACCATCCCTCCTGTAGAGGTCTTGTCTTCCCCAGAAGAGATCCCAATGGTCAAGGTTCCAATTTTACATGCAGAGGACCCAAGGTTGCTGTGGTTACAATGTGATGTCATTTCTAGTATTTGCAGACCATATTATGATGGTCTAATTTTACAAAAGTCATGGTCTCAGCCAAAAATGATGGCTAAAGGCTAATATTTGTATAATTACCATCTAAAAATAGGTGCTGATCAATCCATTTTCGAGGCTTAACATTTAAATGACATGCAAGCGGGATAAAATATTAAGTCTTCAGGGCAGATAGCACTTTAAAAATGATTTCAAGCAAATTATGCTGTCAAACAACAAACAGTGGTCTGTGCTGTTCACCACTAAAAAAGCTGAGAAAGTGTTCTTGGCACTTTGTTATTTGGTAGCAGTTGGAACACAAACTTTGTCGATAAACTTAAGCTTTTTTATCTTCACGAAGATGATTAAAAATATTAGAATTTGCTGACGTGGTTACAATTTTTAAAAACCTGTGTGTGAGAATAGCCTCAGCAGTGATTAAGAATGCGAGTATGTCCCACTCCATTACAGGAGTTGTGGAACATTTATATGACTTTTGTGTGTTCCACATTCTTATGGGCTGATGCAGATGCCAGTTCGGCACGATATAATGTTTTCATGACACATGACTGAAAATATGCACAGAGAGTGGCCACATAATGGGCTTACCCACTTGAATTGCCAGACTAATTAGTAAGAGTTACTGCTATTGCCCTGTCGGGAAACGGATAGTGCTTTGTCTCTTTTCAAATGAGGAAAGAGAAAGTGTTGTTCATTCCGTAATAGAATTGCGAGAACGTGAGAAGGAGTTGGGGAGGAAAATAGACTATTTGAAGAATCAAAGCTGAAGGAATAATGTGAAAATTGTTGGTTTGTCAGAAGGTATGGAAGGACGAGATCTTCTTCGTTTTTTACAGATTGGATCCCACAAGTATTAGGGCAAGAATTTTTTTTCTGAAGGCTTGGTATTGGAAAGAGCTCACAGAACTTTAAGGAGACCACCTTTACCTGGTCAACCACCGAGACCTGTAATAATTCGATGTTTGAATTATTTGGACAGAGAAGCAATACTTCGACTGGCAGTGCAAAATGCGAGAAAACGACAAACTCCGTTATTGATTCAGAATAGCAGAGTTTATTTCCACTCTGATTTGAGTCAAGAGGTCATTCAATGTCGATGTCGATTTAATCCAGTTAAAGAAGTTTTGTGGCGTAAAGGCTATAAGTCTACTTTTCGCTTTCCGGCAGTGTTGAAGCTGTTTCATGGAGATGATCAAACTCGGTTTTTTGAGGATGATCATGAAGCAATGATTTTTGCTGATTCATTGCCAGATATAAGAGGACAAAGACATAGTCCACCATTGTCTCCTAAAAAAAATCTGGTTGTTCTGGAAATGGAAGAAATGGTAGAAATGGGAATAATGGGAATGGAAAGAGTCCAACTTTTTTTGCAATGTGATCTTCAAGTTTGGAACCTCTTGGATGAATAGCAGAATCTTCTTATTTTTATTTTATTTTTTATGTTATTATGATATTCTGAGATTATTTTTTTTGTTCAGCTGGGGAAGAAGAGATTTGTTCTAGGTTCTATTAGTCATCAGCCATTGGTGGTAATCCCCACCCAAATTTTGTTTAGGGATTACTACCTTTTGGTAGTTTTTTTTGGGGGAGGGGGGTTTGTTAATTATTATTTTTTCTTTTTGTTAATTTTTATTTTATCTAGCTTTTACTTTGTGATTTTTTTTCTCCTATTGGAGGGCCTATATACGATGATTTGAGTTTTTATATAAAGATATTATTGGTCTTTAGTAATATTAGTAGATATGTTAAAGTTGAGGTTTGCTACTTTTAATGTTCAAGGTTTAAACGGTTCGATTAAGCATAATGATGAGGGACAGCTATGGTATTGATAAGAATTCTTTGTTTCTTTATTTTTAAATTTGATCTTTGGTAAAATGTGTGTTTGGTAATGATATAATTTTATCTGAAAAGATTAAATTTGAGACTTTTCTTATGAAGGTACCAGAGAAGGGTTATATTTTATTCATGTATTAAATATTATAGGAGGTATGGATAAAAAGGGTTGGGATAAATCCAAATTTGTGTAAGATTAAAATACGTTTAGATCTGATAGTATCTTTATTGGGCAGTTTGCAACCTCTGAAAGGTTTGGGTTTAGATAAATTTCAACTTGCTTTTTTATATTTAGCATTATTTTTAGAGAAAAAAATGTATTGTTAGTATGTGGAAAGATACAAATATGATTAATATTAATATATGGCATAATGAGAGGATATACTGTTTAATAATGGAAAAAATTACATATGTTTCGCATAATAACTATAGCTTTTTTATTAGTAAGTGGTTGTTATATTCAGAATATTTACATTTCGATTTATGTTGATTAGATCTTAATATGTATGTTTAATTTTTCCTTAATATTTCTTTTTCCTTTCTTTATGATTCTCCTTAGGAGAGCTGGCTGAAGAGGGGGAGGGAGGGGTTCGTTTTTTTTTCCTTTCTTTTTTGTTTTTTTTTCTATAAAATATAACATTCATGTTTTTGGTTTATTGTTGTATATGTTATTTACTATCTGTATTTTGAACGAATAAATAAAGTTTAAAAAAAAATAAAGTGTCGTTCGCAATATTGTGACAAGTTCTCTATTTAGTTGACACTTTAAACGTGCTATATACTGGCTTTTGAACTGATATCTTCAACATCTTACTCCAGCAGGGTGTGGTAGCAATCTGTTTCAAACGGGCATCAATTTTACTGGTGCCCAAGAAGACCATAAGTAACTGGTCTAAATGACACATTAACAGTGTAGAAGTGCTTTGAAAGGCTAGTGTTGAAGCATATCAGCTTCTGTCTGAGCAGCAATATGGTTCCATTTCTGCTATTGTAGCAACAGGTCTACAGTGGGTGCCATCTCATTGACCTTACGTAAACCCATGGAACACTTAGATGGCAAAGGTGCTCTTTATTGACTACAGTTCAGCATTTAACACCATCATACCCTCAAAACTGATCAGCAAACTCCAAGACCTGGGATTCAACACCCCATTAGATCCTGGATTTCTTCAGCTCCAGTCCACAATCAGTGAGAATTGGTAAGAACATCTCCACCACAATCTCCCTCAGTACCGCAGCAGCACAGGGCTGTGTTCTTAGCCCCCTGCTCTACTCACTTTACACTCATGGCTCGGTACGACAACACCCTCTACAAATTCGCTGACGATACCACGGTAGTGGGTTGTATAAAAAGGGGCGATGAGTCAGCATATAGAAGGAAGACAGAAAACTTGGCTAAGTGGTGGACCAACAACAACCTCGCAATTAATGTCACCAAAACCAAGGAGCTGACTGTTGACTTCAGGAAAGGAAAACCAGAGGTTTACAATCCAGTCATCATTAGGGGATCAGAGGGTGAGCAAATTTCAGTTCTTGGGAGTCACTCTCTTGGTTGATCTTATCTGGGCCTCACACATTAATGGTATCATGAAGAAAGCACGTCAGCGCCTCTACTCCCTCAGGAGTTTGTGGAGGTTTGGTATGACATCGGAAACCTTAGAAAATTTCAACAGAGGTGTGGTGGAAAGTATGCTGCATCACGGTCTGGCATGGGGACACCAATACCCCCGAGTGGAAAGCTCTGCAAAAGTAGTGAACACAGCTCAGGATATCACAGGTAAAACCTTCTTCACCTTCGAGAACATCTGCAGGGAAACGCTGCTGTCAGAGAACAGCAGCCATCATCAAGGATCCACACCACCCAGCACATGCTCTGTTCTCGCTGCTACCATCAGGAAAGACGTACAGGTACCCCAAGACTCGCACCACCAGGTTCAGGAACAGCTGCTACCCTCCATCATCAGACTCCTCAACAACAAAATCTACAAAATTTAAAGACATGCACTTTATTGATTTATTTGATTCTCAATTGTGCAGTCAGCTTGTTTACATTTATTTATTTGTTTACATGTGTATGTGGACTCAAGGTTTTTTTTTGCACTAAGTGGTAATTCTGCCACACCTGCAAAATCTCAGGGTTGTGTGTAATGTCGTGTATGTGCTCTGACAATAAATCAGAAATCTGAAAATCTGAATTAGCAGGGGTTCATGTTTGAAGAGAGAGTGAGCACATTGTCCATGCACACTTTGGAATTTAGAAGATTGAGAGGTGATCTAATTGAAACATATGAGGCATGGAGGGGCATTACAGGGTAGATACTGAGAGAATGGCTCCTCTAATGGGAGGGGTTGGGGGTTTATATAGAACTAGGGAGCATAACTTCAGATTAAAGTTTGCCTCCCAGACTGCCTTTAATCTTGAGAAATTTTCACCTCATAAGGCTGTGGAGCCAGAGTCACTGAACATATTCAGGGTGGAGACGACTGATTTGAATGCGAAACCAAGCTTGAGAGATTAATTGGCCTACTCCCACTTCTTATATTCTTCTGATTTTATAACTCGGTACATCTCAGATTGGGAATAATAGCACTGGCCACTATTACAGCTGATATGCAGCTATCAATTATTGGTAGCTCATGGCAAGAGGACTTTGCAAGTCAATAACTATTTTGGGCTTCTGTAACAAAACAAAAACTCTTTGAGAAACTCAGCTGATCAAACAGTGTCCTTATAGTAAAGATTCTGGACTTGAGCCCTTCATCAAAGTAAGAACAAAATGTAGACAGGCGCCTGAATAAAATGATTGGGGGGGTGGGGTAGGGGTTAGGGGGACTGTGTTAACATTGACTTCTCCAGTCTCTGCTTGCTCACTCCCCATTCTCCCTCTCTTCCCCATCCCTCTGTCTTCTTTCCTCCATCTCTCCAACTATTTCCCTCTCTATTCACAGAGCTGCCCCTTGATTGCTGGTATGCCCTCCCTCCCTTATCTACCAATTTAACTCATGCCTGTGGGACAGTGCTCTTCCCTTACCTACTATTTTATTCAGGCCCCTGCCCACATTTTGCTCATACCTTGATGAGGGGATCAAGCCCAAAACTTTGGTTATCTATCTTTATCTTTGCTACATTAAATACACTGTTTAACCTGCTGTGTTTCTCAAGCATTGCGTTTTTAGTCTTTTCTGTGTTGAACAAAGGCAGCTAGTAAAGCGAAACACGTGAGCTTATCACTGAGAAAAATTTTCCTAAATATGTGACGACACACTAAATTTAATCCCTGTCATAATACTTATGAGCTCGTGTAACATGAATGTGGTAAACCACTGTAATGTATAATTATCTGGTCAAACATACCTACCGGCTGGTTGCACCTGTGACCCTTCCCCACAGGCTCCTGTATAAAGGTGACTCAGTGCAGGACAACCATAGAGATATGCTATGTTCTCAAGTGAATTAAAGCCCATTTATTAGTTTCTCCACAATGGTCACCTGAGTGATTGATGGTGCATCAATGGCGATCCCATATTCTGTGGATTAAAGATATTTTATCTTGCTCTGACAAAGGATAACCACCAGCAATTGTTTGTGGACTTCCACGTGGCTCAGACTTTTTGTATTTGGTAGACTATTATTTTGAGCTTCGCTCCTCAAACCAACTTCCAAACAACTATATAATATTTGGGCATGAGGGGAGTTTTCCTCTTTGGAAAATAACGAGGATGAGCCAGTTGAATATGATTCAAAGCGGAATTGAGTTGTGCTTGATTGGCATGCAGAATCAGGACAAGATGTTCCCCAATACCAGTACAGTCCATCAGTCATCCAAAGATCAAGTTCACTGTTTTGCTTCATTGTATACATGTGGCTAATCTGGAGCATGGTGGCACACACATGCAAGATGTAGAGAGGAAATTAATGAGCACTTGAATAATTAAAAGAGCATTTGAACAAACAAATAGGACTACACAAAGCTCAATTTTCCTTCCAGACCCAGGCAATACTGAAACCTCACCCCATGGCCAGTTTGCTGTTCCAAATGAATCTAGGTTTACTGTTCAACTAGAGTTAAATAGCATTGGTTGAGGATCAGAAAGAAAAGTTCTAGTAGAAAAATTTTTTTAAGACTGGAGAGAACTCTGCAATGGAGTTCACAGTTGTTAGTGTTTAGACTATTGGTTTTTGAGGAATGTATTAAATTCTGAAATACACTAAACAGTTCTCACTGACCGCTCCCGGCCCGGGGCTCAGCTGCCAACGGTCGGGCTGTGTGGGCTGCTGGGGTTTGCCTGGCGACGGCGGCCTGTGTTCGGTGCTTGGGCAGCGGTGCGGGCAGGCCCGGTCTCGGCTGGCTGTCTCTCCCCGTGATGCGGCTGTTACCTCAAGCGGACTCAGGCAGGACCTCGGGCCTCTGGCGGCGGCAGCAACAGGACCTTGGGCCCCCCAGGCGGCAGCAGGTCCTTGGGCCTCCGGCGGCTGCAGGAACTCACCCCCCCCCCCCCAGGCAGCAGCGGGTCCTCGGGCCTCCGGCGGTGGCAGCAAAAGGACCTCGGACCCCCTGGGCAGCAGCGGGTCCTCAGGCCTCTGGTGATGGCAGCAGCAGCTGAGAATATTTCTTACGACTCTGACATGTCCAGAAGATATGCAATTATCACAAAGAGGAGATACATCCGCATAAAAATGAGATAGTTTGACCTTTTCTTTTTCATTTGCCTCTTTATTAGGACTGTTCCACGAGTATTTCTTCCACTTTGGGGGAGATTGTTTGAGTGGTGTATCCACACCTTCGCTCCTTCAAATAGCCCCTTTGGAAGACTACACAAAAGAGTCTGGAAAAACAACCACCTGAAGAAACACACAAAGATTAGCATGTACAGAGCCGTTGTCATACCCACGCTCCTGTTCGGCTCCGAATCATGGGTCCTCTACCGGCATCACCTACGGCTCCTAGAGCGCTTCCATCAGCGCTGTCTCCGCTCCATCCTCAACATTAATTGGAATGACTTCATCACCAACATCGAAGTATTCGAGCTGGCAGAGTCCGCAAGCATCGAATCCACGCTGCTGAAGATCCAGCTGCGCTGGGTGGGTCACGTCTCCAGAATGGAGGACCATCGCCTTCCCAAGATCGTGTTCTATGTCGATCTCTCCACTGGCCACCGAGACAGAGGGGCACCAAAAAAGAGGTACAAGAACTGCTTAAAGAAATCTCTTGGTGCCTGCCACATTGACCACCGCCAGTGGGCTGATCTCTCCTCCGACTGTGCATCTTGGCACCTCACAGTTCGGCAGGCAGCAACCTCCTTTGAAGAAGACCGCAGAGCACACCTCACTGACAAAAGACAAAGGAGGAAAAACCCAACACCCAACCCCAACCAACCAATTTTCCCTTGCAACCGCTGCAACCATGCCTGCCTGTCCCGCATCGGACTTGTCAGTCACCAACGAGCCTGCAGCAGATGTGAACATATCCCTCCATAAATCTTCGTCCACGAAGCCAAGCCAAAGAAGAGGAGAGTTAAACATCAAGCTGCTTCAGCGCCTTATTTCTGTGTCTATTTAAATTGCCCTTGCTGCTTATTACTTCAGGAACCCATTGTTCACATCAACTATTGAACTGAAAGTCAGAATCACCAACTCCAGTCATTCAAACACACTCCAGATTGCATGGCTGCGGCATTTGGCTTGATTTACCACATATAATGGTTGCCTGAGGAGCACTGAGCATGAGTGCCAAATTTAGGTAATGTAACCCTGACTAGGTCATCCAAACACATTTTGCGTGGGATATTTATGGTTAGCAGACATTTTTTTCCCATAAATCTGAGGTAGATTTAAAACAAGGCCCAGGAGTTGAAAGGCTTATTTCCAAACCTCTGCAGTCACTCTGTTTTAGATACAATCATTTTGATTTAATTCAGTATTTTTCTTCTTTCCAAATGCAGCGGTCTCTGCATGGTTTCACATTGCAGACTGAAAGCCCCATCAGGTAAAACCCACTTTGACCTAAAATAAGAACAAAATAAATTTTAGGGATCTCGGATTACCAAATAGATTCCATGTTGATAAATCTCAATTTTTAAGTAATCACATTCTCTCACTGCTGCTTAAACAACTTCCTCGCCAGAATCAAGTCTAATTCTTTTCCGCTTCAGTTGAAAATATTTCTGTCCAATTCTCCTACACATTCCTTTTGGCATATTTAGCTTCTGTCACCTGGAAGTCTTATGAAGAGCCAACTTCCACTTCTATTATTTCATCCTGAAGTACTGAAGAATTACTCAAGGACTGCAGTTACTGTTGTTAAGTAAAAAATCAGTGGCACAAGGAATGACTTGCCTTGTCCACCCTCTCATGTCATTGCGTCAGCTTCAAGAGGTTGATTAATTATCTTCTGCCTTCAAGTAAAAATTAAACAAGATTTGCCACATGAACTGCATATTGGAAAACAACAGCTTCTCATTCTAAAGCAACTTTTGATAAAGTTTTCACAGTGATGTCATGGACATGTGTACAATTGACCTGGTAAGAGATACAACAATAGATGATGGAATTAGAAGGATTGGTGATTACCCCAGTCTCAGCCAAAATGTGTGCTCAGCCATTATAATGGAGAATGACCTGCCTATCTTATTGAGCTTGTTGAATGGTTCGGGGCACTCCTTATACACTGTATATAATTTCACAAGTACTTTGACAGACTACCCATTCTCAATAACAATACAAAGGAAGATTATATGATTAATATAAGTGATATTTACACTTCAATACATTAGAAGTTCCACGTAGTTTGGAACGGCAAAGGCATGTTTATCTGAACATGCCATTGATGACAGTCCAACAACCATATAGTTCCTATAGCAACAAGGAGTCAGCCTTCCTTTGAATCTCTGCATGAGCCTGGAATCAGTTTTGTTCTAGTGTTGATACCATGACAGGAAATCAGTGTTTTTTTTCACTGTTGCACACCAAACAGTAACTGGCAGTCATTCAATGGTTATATAAGGAACAGAAACAGGAAGAGCCCATCCATCCCTTTAAAACTACTTCGCCATTCAATAAAATCAAAGTCCTGTCGGGACTCGGTCTCTCTTGTGATAATCTCAGACTGGCCAAGAGTTGATCCACCATTCCATGCTTAAATACCCACCAGGAATTTGTACCTTCACAAAAGCAGTGATAGAAACCTAAATGTTGATGCATCAAGATCCAGAATATATTTTTAAAGGCCAAAGGCCAAAGTCAAGCAAATCTCAGTAGATTTAATTATGCCTGGAGCTGATCTAGCAATAGATGCAGTGTCACAGTTGATAAAAATCAAATTAGAATATTTAGTGAATGTGTAGAATATGCTTCATTTAACCATAATTATGTGTTTATTGTAGGTCTAGAATTAATATTGAGAAAATAACTCCTTCCATAAGCCTCTGTAGCTTCCCCATGGCTTACCCATGGGATGCATGGCAGCAACTTGTCAAGCCTTCCCCAGCAATGCCGGAGCAACTCAGAGCCATTCACTATATAGCAAAGAGTAGAGTTATCCAGCAGAGAAATGCCCTTCATCCCAAGGCATCTATGCTGAACATCCTGCCTAGCTATACTAATCCCACATACTGTATTAATTTTTTTAATCCTCCTACTCCTTGCTCATGCATGTTCCTGTCAAGATGCTCTTAAATACTGTTAATGATCCTCCAACCACCATCTCTTCGGGTCAACCAGATTTTGAGCTCCTTTCAAACACCCTCTCATTCCCTTTAGCTACTATGGGAAAGAGACACAGGCTATCTACCCTATCTATGCCTCTCATTAGTTTATATACCTCTATCACGTCACTCCTCAGCTTCCTTTGTCCCAGGGAAAACACATCTAGAATCTTCTGGAAACTCAAGCTCACCAATCCAGATTGCATCCTCTTCAGCTTAACCACGTCCTTCCTATTTAGATATGACCTGAAATGCACAGTCCTCCACGTGCAGATGAACCAATGTTTTGTACAACTGTAACATGACTTCCCAATTCTTATACTTAATACCACAGTCAAAGCCATGTACCTTCCTCACCAACCTGTCTACATATGTTCCCATTTGCAGGGAATTATGTACTCGTATCCCAAAGTCCTTCTGTTGAATAACACTCTGCAGGGCCCAGGCATTCACTGCCTATGTCTTGTTCTGGTTTAACTTCTGAAAGTAGATAATTTCACAACATAGAAGCTAAATTCCATCTGCCATTCTCTTGTCCATTTTCCCAGTTGATCAATATCCTGTTGTAACCTCATACATCCTTCACTATCCATAATACCACCAATTTTGGTGTCTTTCGCAAATTTAGAAATTATGCCGCCCCCATTCTCACGTAGATCATTAATACATATAAGAAAACAGCAAAGGACCCAAGGATCAACTCCTTGCAGCACACGACTGGTCACAGGCTTCTGGTCTAAAAAAACAACCTTTCTCCGTCACCCTCTTTCTCCTATCACCAAGATCCAATTTGCAAACTCACTCTTCTCCAGGTGCCACATCATTTTAACATATATCACTGTTCCTTCATTGTTTCTAAGTCTTTGCACTCATAACCTAACAGTATCAGGGAGATTAAGGATGGGCAATGTAGGGTGAACCCATGAATGAAGCATTAATAAAAGCATTGCAAGTCCTGGCACACAGCTCAATATTATTAATTCATTACAGAAATGTAATTTGTTGGCTCCATGACATGAAGACTATCAAGACACAATAGCAGGAGTTCATGGTTTCACAATTTTCTGAACAGCACAACTTGTTACAGCCAATATTAATGCTTCTGTAGCAAGATCAGCCAGTGAATTTTGGACATGATGTGGATGATATTTTAATGAAACACAAAGCTACTCACGTAAAAGCAATGAAATTCTGCACAGAAAGGATTGACTTTGAAACCTTAGCAGAAATTACATGACTCAGGAGAACCATTCCAGAGAGTATAGCCACAATTCTTCTGGAAATTAAGTCGAGAGGAGTGTTTGTTTCCTGGTGGTAACATTTTGATGAACAGAATTTGAAGAAGTTTAGTGTTTATGCAAATGTCAACATTTCTTAGTTTCCTGTAATTAGGCGGCAGACATAAAGGAAGTCTGACACAAGAACGAGTTTTACATTTATATAATCACCTTGACTTATCTCTCAGCTACATTCCAAATTCTACGCAACATCTAATTAAAGAAGAGCATCCGAATGAAAAACCATCAGTTATAATAACTGCTGGAATAAATGATCAGTTGTTTATTCTCTGTGTCGTTGATTCAAGAGGTGAGGAGGGTGCTGAAGAAGATTCCTATGATTTGTTCAAGGAGTTATTTGAAGTCCATTTGCCCTATTTAGAGTGTGTAAAGCCATCTTGTTGAGGTCCAAAAATTGAACTATATCATCATACAGAACTTAATAGCATTTAGCCAAGTCCTCATGTTCAACCATATGGAGAGGATTGCGAAGCCAAGCCAAAGAAAGAAAGAAAAAGAAGAAAACCAATCAAAGACAAGCAAGATAAACAGGGATGTATATGTAAATCTTCCTGGGGTTAAGACTGACGTTCTGGGACTGTTTCTCAAGAAAGTTGACCCATTGAGAAAGGATGACATTCAGAGAACAGCAGGTCACTGTTACATATCCCTATTGACAATAGATTTTCTTTTCCTCTCAGAAATGAAAGCCAAAACCAAGAGAGCAGGTGATTTTATAAAATAAAATATGTAAGTGAAAGATTCCAGGGAGAGAGGACGCTGGAGTTCTTGCTGTTCCTGGGCCAACAGCTAAAAATCACACTGAGGAAGAAATATATCCTCAGGTGCTCCTGCAGAGAAGAAAGCAAGAGTTTATTTTATGCGGTCTCTGGATTCTCTCTGGGGATTATTAGTGAACTTCTCTGGGGTCAGGCACTGCATAGTGGAGAGGATCATTTGTCTCCTTTGGGGATGGTGATTTGGCAGGCAGCTAATGAAGAATGTCTGTCTATTAGGGAGTCCTTTGCAGGCCAGGTCTCCCTCCTCCATTCTACTGGGAAATAGATTGGGACCTCCCTCACGCCCAATTGTCTTCATCCTCTTTCTCCTCTTCATCCTCCACCTCAGGTCTCTGGCTCCAGTCCTTTGATTTGTTCTTCATCCAGTACCAGCTGCTGTAAGGGTTGGGTAGCAGTCAATGCATCACACTGATGTGGTGGTGTCTCCAAACTGGTGCAGGTAATGGTATCTCACTTGCAAAAGACATATAGATTTTCCTCAGCCACATCTCCAAATCTGCGGCTTGTCATTCCTGGCACTTGCATAGTTGTTATAGAAAGGTTCAGCAGCTGGGTTGACCATGAACCAGGACGAGGATGAAAGAAGTACAGAGAAGATCTTATCCCTTGGACTCTGTCTTGGTGGGCAGTGTAGGCCATGGAGAATGACAAGCAGAGGGTGAGGTAATCATGTGCGCTTCCAAAAGACAATGGCATTCATCATGTGGAACTATGGCTCATGATCAACAACCACCACAAGTGGAAATATTTTCTATTCTAAGAATGTCTGAGATGTTAGGGGCAGATCCTATAGGCACAAGGGGAATGTAATTATCTACCTACATCATCTGCTGTCCGAGGATGTTGAGATGAATGGGGGAATGGACAAATGTGGATTGAGTCTCAGCTGCTTGAAAGGATTCATTGGGCAGGAGGATGACAAACAAGATGTCCTAGGTCCTAGAACACCACGTAACTCATTAATGACTGCCTTGCAGAACGTAAACCTATGAGTACATTGTTCCACAGAGAGGTTAAGGTGGAAGGAGGTGGGAATTAATTGTTATATGTTCCCAATTCACCCTCCAGAGTCTGCCATGGTGAGAATGCCTGATGTGGTGAAGTGCTGGCAGGCAGTGTCAACACATGGAAGAATATTTCAGTATCTGAATGCTGAAGAGAGCACTCCTTGTTTGCTCAAGCAAAATTTTGTGGGCACTGAATGATGTTTGAGCAGGCTACAGATGGCTTGGAAGCTGCCTAGTCAGACGTCTCCATATTGAGAGGATTCCTTTAGATAAGGAAAAATATAACATAATAGTTTAATGTACTCCTACTTGTACCAAGATTGTTCAATAATGATTATAGGTTAGTTCAAAGGCTTCAATTTACATCAACATCAATGGGCATTGTGCAAATAGTAATTTTGGACGTAACAGAAACCAAAAATGTTGGAAACATTCCTCCGTAGATCGGAGCTGATATGACCTGAAACATTAAATCTACTTCTATCTCCACAGGTGCTAGCTAACCTGCAGTCCTTCCAGAATTTTCTGCTTTGGTTTCAGATTTCCAGCACCTGTAGATTTTTATTTTATCTTCCTATCAAGATGAGGGCAGTACAGTTAACATAGCAGTGAGCGTAATGTTGTTACACCGCCAGCGTTTGAATTCAGTTCTCTCTGTAAAGAGTCAGTAGATTCTCCCTGTGTCTGTGTAGATTTCCTCCAGGAGCTCTAGTTTCCTCCCATTGCTCAAAACAGACCAGGAGTGTAGGTCAATTAGGCAACACAGGATCATGGGCTGAAAGGGCCTGTTACCATGCTGTATGCCTGGACATTTGTATGTATGTATAATAGCTGCATATTTGATGTGGGGAAGCAGAGGAGCTTATGTGATTAGAGTAAGGATGTGTCCAATTACATTTCCTGAGAGGTTCATTTAAATCTGGAAGTGATCATCAGTATTACTGACCTAAACCAGGTTCATTTCTGATACCAGCTTAAAATCAGGGTGAAACAGTTCAATTTTTGGTTAGATTCTTGACATAGTCTGTAGGAAGGCAGGGAAGAAACACAAGGGGAGCTTTTGATCAAAAGAATTCTGAACACTGAGCAAACTCACCAAATGGGCAGAGGACAAAAAGAACTGATTCCACATGTGAGACTCAATCCAAACGTTCTCTTTGTCCAATGAATTAGCCACATTAAAAGCATCCAACTCCTATAGGCACTTTCCTTACTTGCTTTTAGGTCCGACTGGGTGGAAATGTCGATTCTGGGTGACAGTGAAAAATGTGTCATGATAGAGTCGCCACCTGCTGTCCATCTCTTCCCAGTGTTACATTCATTGAAATCAAAGGGAGAGGCTGACTCTTCCAACACATCCCTTCCTTTTATGCTATAGGTTGATTCAGAATAACAAAGGCAGCAAAGTGTTGCAGCTACTGCCTCACAGCTCCAGTAATCTGGCTCATCCCAAACTCAGGTGCAGAGAGGAGGTCAATCCATAGGACCATAAGAGTGGCAGGGAGGATCAATGGAGTATCTCCCCCTCCCCCCCCACCCCCCACTCCACCACATCGACGTGATCTACCGGGATCGATGTCTAAAGAGAGCACGCAAAATCATTGAGGACCCCTTCCACCCTGCACACAGCATCTTTCAGCTGCTCCAGTCAGGGAAGAGATACAGGAGGATCAGAGCCAGTACCACCAGGCTGAGGAGCAGCTCCTTCCCACGGGCAGTGAGAATGCTGAACGACCAAAGGAACTGCTCACACTGACCATCCGAGACTCTCATTTGTACAAAACAAGATTTATGTATTTATTTGTATAGTTAAAATATTTGTCCTGCATATGTATTGTTTGTTTGTAAGTCTGCTTGTGTGTCTGCATGTTTTGCACCAAGGACTGAAGAATGCTGTTTTGTCAGGTTGTACTTGTACAATCAGATGACAATTGACTTGATTTGACTTAATGCAGCTCTTTGGGACTTCTTCAGGTGCTACGGTTTCCTCCACCATCCCTAAGATGGACAGGTGGGTAAGTTCATTGGCCACTGTGAAAATGCCCCAAAGAATGTGGGTGAGTGGTAGAATCTGGGGAGAGTTGATGGGAATGGGATCATCATAGTCAGGTTGGCACGGATTCACTGATGTGTGCTTCTCTGTCTTTATACATCCCGATCCTTGGAAGACCATTCCCAGAAATAAAATTCTATTGGTTTGTGCCAGAGAATGGCGTCATCACAATAACATCTCCTTGGACTTCCTTCCGTGGGACAGCTCCAGCAGACTTCCAACACACTTCATGATTTGCTTTTACATTCTTTCATTTTATTACGCCAGAATTTTACTGAACTCAAGAAATGTAGGAATCCATTCAATAGTTAATGAGAACTTTCAGCTTCAATGGCTGCTGAGTCCCAGGCAGTATTTGTGCATTTCAATAAATGTACAAGAAACTAGTTTAAAGATCGAGAGTGAGAGATAAATTGGCTGCAGACCGTTTCAGACAGACCAAGAGTAGATCATAAGGGCCGAAAGCCACACTCTCTTTTTACAAAGGTCTATCTAGCTTTGAAGGGATTTTTTAAAAAATGGTTAAAAAAGGCAACTTCATCATTTCCAGGAATTTTATAACAAGCAGTCGATAATCTTTAGACTCTTGGTCCTCCAGCTTCTTGCACAGAATATCCTGATGGTATAAACCACTTTAGACAAGGTAAGAAAGAGAGAGAAAACATACCAGCAGTTTTCCAGCTATCAACCTCTCAGCCTTACTTTGACAGCTGGGAAAATCCTGGTAAGTAAAATAAAGGATGTTCGCTCAAGGCATTCATAAAATAATATTAGTTAAACAGAGTAGGTAAGGAGGAACCCATATATGGGGTGTATTTGGATTTCCAGAAGACTTAAAATAATGCAAAAGATTGCTGAACAAAATTAAGGGACATGGCAATGGGGTGAATTTTACTAGCATGGATTGAGATTTAATTAACAGGTCAAAAACAAAGACCAGGAGTAATTGAGTCCTTTTTTTAAACCGTTAATGATGCAACACAGCCCCTCTAGCCCCTGAAACCCATGTCACCCGATTATTCTACTGACTTGGTCATTTTGGAGGGCGAGAGGAAGTCAGAACATCTGGAGTTAACCCCATGCAGGACACAAGCAGAGCGTACACACTCTTTGCAGGACAACACCAGATTTGAACCCAGGTTGTTGCTGCTGGCTGTAAGGGTCTTGTGCTAATCATGCCCACCAGGTTTTCAGGTTGGTGGGCTATGACTGCAGGGATCAATGCTTGACAATGCAAAGAGACTTTGAGGGGAGATAGACACACTGAGTAAGTGGATGTCACCAAGAAAAATAGAGTGCAATGTTGAAAAATAAACACTTCCGTGTTGAAAATAGAAATGTTGCTTGGCAGTAGACAATAGTTGATGCTGAAAGGGACCTGAATGTTCTTGTATACTTCACTGAAAACTAACCTGAAGGTGCAGTGGCCTTCATTGCAAGGGGATTTGAGCGCAAGAGTAAAATGTCTCGTTACATGGTGTAGGTCCTTGATGAGATCCATTGTTTACATTTCTGGAATTCCTACTGAAATAAGGCTATACTTTCCACGAAGGAAGCAAAGCAAATGTTCACCTGACCGGCTCCAGGAACGAAAGGCCTACCGTATGAAGAGGGGGACAATAGGCTAGACCAATGGTTGTTAACCTTTTTTTCCCCACTCACACATGCCATCGGTGCTCTGTGATTAGTAAGGGATTACTTAAGGTGGTATGTGAGTGGGAAAAGAAGGTTGTGAACTACTGGGCTAGGCCATTACTCTCTCAAGTCTCTGCAGTTTACGAAAATGAGAGGTGGCCTCAGTGAAAAATTCTTAAGAGGGTTCAGCCGGGTAGATGTGGGCTGGCTGCATCCACTTACAACACAGGTGTATCCAGGGTATGGCAGCCAGGGCACATGCCCCAACCACCTCAACCCCACTGATCCTACCTCTCCCCCTCCCTCCACACCCTGCATGGGAGTCATATAATTTATTCCCTTCAGAAGAGAAGGATCCCCCTGCCTCCATGCTATGTCAGAAACTGATGCTAAGAAAGGATCCCCTGGTTAGAAGATGCCGAGGGGAGATCTTTGTCACTGGGCAGTGCATTGAGCGATGGCAGACCTGCCTTTCCAGAATTCCTTGTGGCAGAGAAACCCCTCCATGAGTGCTCCATGCATACAGCCCTTTCATTATGCCAAAGCACACTGGACACGGGAGATTTAAAGGAAAAGGCGGCTAGTTCCTTGCCTGCCCGCAGTCTCTCTCCCTCTCCCTCCTCACCCTTTCTCTCTCCCCATTTTTCTCTCCCTTCCCTGTCTCTCATAGACATATCTATCCATCTATCTATGTGTATGTGCATATTTAAAGAGATATCTGTCTAACACACACATAATCATGATTGATTGTACATAGTGGAGGATGGCAGGCATTAACATCACAAAGGACCACATGTCTTGCTGACTCGCCGTTAGTGCTGAGAGGGGGAGGGGAGAGTCGTCGACCAGTGCTCACACAAGCATGCACGTAATCCATCACTCCATCCCCCTTAGACGCGGAATTGGTGGAATGAGTGGATGAGGAGCACATTGTGAAGAGAGGAGGCGGCAAGGACAGTATGAAAGCCAGTGGATGACATGGTGGTGGTGAGGGAGGGATTCTCAGAACAGGAAAGACGTCTAGAAATATTGAGAGAGGCCAGGAAAAGTGGTGAGGATGCAGCGTGGTCTTTTTGAGCTGGTTGCTCTTTTCATCCTCCTGCTCTTACACACGTTTTGTTGTGAATTCAGATCAAAGATGTGAAGCTAATTTAGGCTCTTTTCCCCTCTCATTTAGGGCTGAACAAAGTTAAATTCCTGGGTCCTGAAATAAATCCGTTCTGTCCGTTTACTGACAAATGTCAACTGCTTCCATAATCACAAGTGGTTTTTGAACTGGTGAACATTTAGAATCACTGAGTTTTAGAACATGGAAGTAGGCCCTTTGGCCCGACCAAGTTGTTGAAATAAGCTAGCCCCATTTCCCTGCATTGGGCCCACATCCAGTCCAAACCATTCCCATTCACGTACCTGTCCAAATGTTACAATTGTATCCAGTTCCACCACTTCCCCTGGCAGCATATTCCACATACCCACAACCCTGTATAAACCTATAGCCTCTCCTTCCACACCAGGATTATTACCTCTGGCTGGGCAATTTCTTTGAAGCTGTTTGTATTTATCTGCCAGGGGATCCCCATTGGCTGACCATAGCTGTAGCTCCATCCACAGATTCCTGAAAAGAGGTGATAGTTCCCCTGTCCCCTTCCCAGCTCAGGAGAGTCGACCAGCATGGACGTGCCTCCATTCTATTCCGAATAAAAGCCTGTTAGTTTTGCATAACTTCCAGTCTTTTGGAGTTATTGATGGTGCATCAATTTTATTCACAATAAATTTTGACCGTGGAGGAGATCCCGAAGCCGGAGAAGCGGGAAATCGACCCTCAATCACCTGAGGCCTCTACCAGCTTCAAAATGCTTCAAGGCATTCCTGCAGGTATCAAGGTATCATCAACCATCATTCAGTGAAAGAACAACAAACTACAGGCACTGCTCTCCCGGGTCAGGTCAGGTCCCTGATGATCTGGGTTGCTGTGATGTATCCGGAGGCAATGGACATCTTGAATGGCCAGTACCTGAGAAAGGTAAATGAAGTCCAAGCAAGACATCTAGTGACCCAAAAAAGAGCACCGAGTACCTCTGGACCCTGCGAACCTTTGGACAGGCTTGCAAATCGGAGATTGTTAGAGCAAGGTGAGCTCTACTTGCGGAGGGCGGTCAAATTGGCAGGCACACTGGAGGCGGACCTTCAGAATATGGAGGCCTACTCGGCCAACAACGTGGCCACCTCATGGATGCCCTGGACGCTGCCAACTTGGGACGTGCCGCCATCGTCACATCCCACCAGCGATCTGACCAGGGCAGCCATACTCTGCGAGCACCAAACACCATCATCGCTATGTCCCATCAATGACTCGACCACAGCCGCTGTACTCCGTGAGCACCCGAAATGCTACTTCTGCAGCCTGGGTAAAGCCCAGCAAAAGATACGGTTTGCTCCAGCTGTGGAAAGAAGGGGCACTACACCAAGGTGTGTAGATCCAATCCACCCCTACCCAACAGCGCCGTGTGCGGACTGTGAGGCCCACCATCTTGGATGCCACCATCCACAGGAACCAACAGCATCACATGCCATCTTCGAGACTCAGCATTGCCGCGTGCGAGCCATGGGGGCCGCCATCTTGGATGTCATCATCTCCTGTCCAAACACACGAATGCTCCGCTGCATCGACAAGCAATGACCCGACTCTGGCTTCCATCACCTTGGACCAAGGTAGTCCTCATCATCGCGCCAGATCAATGATGGACATTCAGGTAAACAGCCACATGATGAGTTGCCTGTTCGATAGTGGGAGCACGGAGAACTTCATCCACCCTGACATGGTGCAGTGCTACTCCCTCGTGGTAAGGCCAGTAAGTCAAAAGGTCTCCTTGGCCTCAAAGTCCTATACGTCTGTGGCTACTGTGTAGTGATCCTGATCATGTGGGGTATGGACTACAAAGATTTCAAACTCCTAGTGATGTCACAGCTATGTGCTGCCAAGCTACTGGGACTGGATTTTCAATGTCACTTTAAAAGCATGACGTTGGAGTATGACCCCATCTCCCCCCTCCATTCTATCGTGAATAAAAGCCTGTCAGTTTTGCATAACTTCCAGTCTTTTGGAGTTATCGATGGTGCAACACTGTTTATTAGTATAGCTTTATCTACTCAGGACAATATGTGACTGCATTTCTCCATAATGGCCTGACAATGTATTTGATTGGATCAAAGTTTTCCTTCCTTTCAAGAGGGTGTAATTGTCGGGAGCAAATCAACCAATCACAATAACCAGGGCCAGTGCCAGACTATTTTTACGCCCTAGGCAAGTCCAACTACTTGCATTCCCCCCCCCCCCAAAGAAATTGGCAACTTCAATCTTCAAAAACAAATGTTTTGTAGAAAGAAATGAAAAGCACAAAACTTGAAACTGCTAAATTTATTTTAAATTGCAAGAATAAGTAATACGTCGATCTCTGATTATCTTTTTCAAATAAAAAAGAAAACCTTTTGGCACACAAATCACTTTGAACTAAAGGGCACTCAGGAGAATGCAGACCTCCGTCAAGGGCAACACATCATTAAAGCCTACTTCACACAATTTTATGTCTATAACCAATCTATCATGTTGGAACAATATTTTTCTTACAGTCACACAGAGAAACAAACAAAAAGCAGACAAACAGGGTTATAAACGTAACCTCCTTGTCGCAGGTAATAATCTTGTGAATTGTGTTGTTAAAATTTAAGACTCAAAAGTTTCAACTTCAGTCACATCAAAATCTCACTTTTCAAACCTTTTCCTTTGCAAATTTTGTCACCATTTCAGTCAGATCAAATGCTGATGCCTGGGCATATTCAATTAATATAGTTCCCAAGCTATCCCTAGACTCTGTTGCAACAACGTAAGTTTTTATAAGTTTGAGCTTTGAGAATTGTTTAGCAATGTTCACAGAAGCTAAAAGTATACCCCATGCACACAGTTCCTACTCAGTGAAGACTTAAAACCTCAGGTTCTAATCTCCAAAACACATCTCAGAGTGGGACATTTTCCCTGCCTATTTTTTTAATATGTATTCCAAAAATACCAAACAGAAATAAATCCTATTTTTCCTCTTCGGTTATTTTAGTTCAGGAACACTCATGCAAATGTAAAGCAGGGACAGTCATTCTGAAGCATACTTCTTTTGCGGCTTCTACGCCAGTTGTTCCCCAGTGCTCAATCTCGCTGCGGTAGTACCATGGAGCCTCCGAATTTGCACCCTTAACTATCCCACATGCGCCAACTGAACTATCATACGCGAACCCACCACGCATGCACCAATTGACCCCAGAATACCAACCTACCGCGCATGCGCCAGCCAGCACTCACGCATGCGCATAAGAATAAGGATGGCTGCGCCCAGCTGACTTGTGCAAACGTAAGGCAGGGGACAGGTAAGTACACTTTTGCACATTTGGTCCCTACACCAGGCATTGTCCCTCTGAGGTCTGTGCCCTAGGCGGCTGCCAAGTTGGCCTAATGGTAGCGCCAATCCTGACAATAATGAATTTTTACAAAAATGAAAGCGGGTGGTACAATTGTATGCTTGGTTAGCCTCTAATGGGCAGCGAGGGTGCCAGCATAAAGGATTACATAACAGAACCTTGCTCCCTGCTTCTTGTGCTATTAAACTAAGGTGACATTGCAGAAGAGGAGTATAATTAGGGAGTGGCAAAGTTAGTTCTAGTTTCCTTGAAGGTGCTGTTGAATATTACTAATTACTAATAATTATCCTGTAATTCCATTGATGGTCTTATTCAGCTGAATCAAGCCCCACCTGCTGAGTGAGTCACGGGCGTGAAATGCTATTAAATAAATGTAAACACAGGTGGCAATGCAAATAGAGATAGCCAGCTAGAAGACATGTTGTTCAAACCTAATTACAGGTTAAACCCGCACTAGTCCCAGTGAGTTGTCAGGGTGAGGCGACCTGTTGCATTTTTCAGGCTATTGAACGAGTGACTGAGCTGCATTTCATAGCGTTTCCCCTTTCCGCCTGTGAACATCCTCCATCCTTCTCCCTCCTCTATCACACAGAGATATTTAATAGAGGGGAGGAAGCTCCTGCTTGTGAGCCATGGGGAAATTCAAGCAACAATTGGGAGATGAGTCTAAGAATTCAAGTCTCAATATTTGTTGCAAACTCAAAATGGGTAAAATTCAGGTATCCATAGCAACCACCACATTAGCTTTAACCAATTGCTGGTTAAATGCTTTTGGATATTTTGGTAATCCTTCATAGCAGAATTGTCAATCCTGTTCTTGTCAGAAATTCCCTGTATTCACTCTCCAGGATCCCATCGATAATTATTAGGGCAAATACCGTGACCCTTTGGACTTCAGTCGGCTTGGGTACAGACATCAATTTTATACCCTTTAACTTCAGATTGGTTCATTGCAGACTAGGGAAGGAATCTGGGGCCTTAAACAAGAAGTCTGCAGAGACCAGATCAGCATGTGAAGGTGCTGGAGGGACTCAGCAGGTCACGCAGCATCTATGGAAAGCAATAGATTGTGTACGTTTCAGAATCCCTGATGAAGGGCTCAGACCCAAAACGTCTATTGATTTCTATGGTCGCAGTATGATCTGCTGAGTCCCTTCAGCATTTCTGTGGATTGAATCTGGGACTATACAGCTTTGAGTGTGTCAGTCTAGGATCGCGAGGATTGACCCACAGACACGTTGAAAGGCAGGCAGATCCATGCTTGTTTCATGTGCCACTGAAAACCGGATCAAAACCGTTAACTTTCTGCGGCCACTGAGACTTGGTTCCCATCTATATGGGGCTACCTTTCCGAATAACATTCTTCCAGCACTACACTCTTCTTCTATGGGTCAGCTAATTCCGTATCCAAGCTATCAATTCACCACGGATCCCATGCATCTCCAACTTCTGGATCAGCGTACCATGAGGGACCTGATCAAATGCCATACTAAAGTCTATGCAAACAACATCCACTACCCTATCTCATCAACTAGTTTTGATGTAAGGCTCTCTGACCTATAATTTCTTGGATTATCCATCTTTGCCTTCTTGAACAAAGGTTCAGCATTAGCTACTTTTGAGTCTTCTAGTCATCTTCTGGTGCTAATGAGGATGTCAAGCCCCCAGCAAGCTCTTCATTTGCTTCTTTCAATAACCTGGGATAGATTCCATCAGACTCAGGGACTTAACCATCTGAATGCTCCTCAAAAGACCCAAGGCCATCTGTTGGAACATCCTGTGAAATTCTGAGGATTGCAATCCACAAGCGCCTGTGTCTCTGTCATTCCTGAACCCGGGCCCTTTTGTGTGTTGCAACAATGTGAGATATGAGCACAATCCCAGGGAAGATGTTGCCCTTTCAAAAAAAACTGCACACCAACGTGAATTTAAGTTTCTAATTCTGGATGCTTTGAATGTATCAAGTGCAAGTTGAAATATTGATTAATAATAGCCATGTCTGTCCAGTTCATAAGCTTTCTCGGTTATTTTTAGCTGGCTTGTGCTCATTAAGGTGAGGGATTACATGCCGGGAAATGGAACATTGCCTTCATCTTATGTTACATAGTACTTTCAGGTATGGTCTAGGTAAGCAATAATACAGTTTTTGACAATCAGAAGGTTCTTTGGACTGAACAAAACAATTTGAAACAGATGGACATTACTTAGCACTGTTGGCTTAGCAATGAAAAAGGTGCCTATTAATAATGTTGAAGAGCAATATGGTCTTCTGCACCATTTGCTCCTCAGCTTATGTAAAGCTGTGCTGACACATTGCAGTGACTTAAGTTGACACGTGCAAAATAGTCGATTCATCATCACAGTTACAGGTGTCTGTTATTGACCAACAGGTACAAAAAATGTCTTGCCCTAAGAATGCATTAGCCCTTTGAAGGATATAATAAACAGTCACAACATGGCCAGTCCCAACCAAGGCTTTGTAAAGAGGCATGGTGGCTCAGCTGTTGGAGCTACTGCCTCGGAGCACCAGAGATCTGGGCTCAAGCCTGGCCTCAGGTGCCGTCTGGGTGTGTGGAGTTTGCATGTTCTCCCTGTGATTTGGTAGGTGTCCTCTGGGTGCTATGGTTTGTACCACATCCCAAAGGTGGGCACGAGGTGGATGTGGCAGGGGATTTGAACCATAACTGACATAACTGAAAAATGATGTGACATCAAAGAAAGCTCCATTTCCCCTTGAAGAACAGGCACCCTGCATAACTGTGGCTGAGGTGAGGAGGATCGTATCCAGCGTGAACCAATGCTAAGCACGGCAGGATGGTCAGCGTAATAGGTAGCACGACACTATTACAGTGCCGGCGATGTGATTCAAAGCCATTGTTGTCTGAAAGGAATTTGTATATTCTCCCGATGACCTGGGTCGACTGTTCCCTGGGTGCTCTGATTTCCTCCCAGCCTCCGAAGCATATGGGATCGTATTTGGATGTAATTGTATGACGGGTTTTAATGGCTGAAATCGGCTTTTACCACCATTTAGATTTTTTGTTTAAAAAGCAGTAGGACCAGATAATATACTGAGTCGACAGATGAAGGACTGTGTGGTCCAGCTGACGGACATTCTAACGGGTACAGCAGTCCACTGTCTTCACAGGATTCAAGGCACCCTCCATAATCCCAGAGCCAAAGAGACCGATGGTAACTGGACTAAACGATAACTGTCCAGTGATACTGATATCTCTAATCATGAAGTGCTTTGAGCGGCCGGTAATGAAATGTCTCAAAGCGTATGTTCCAGCAATATTGGACTTGTTCCAGTTTGCTTAATGTCCAAACAAATGCAGACAAATGCTGTAGACCTGACCCTTCACTCCATCCTGACCCACTTAGAGAATAATACCTTAGGAGCCAGGCTGTTGTCCATTGACTTCAGCTTGGTATTCAACAGGATCATACCTTGGAGGCCGGTGGATAATCTGTCCATGCTGGGACTTAACACCCCTCTCTGCAACTGGATTATAGACTTCTTGATCGACAGATCACAGTGAGTCTGGGTTGGTAACAAAACTTCAAGTCCCATCGCTACTGTTCACAATGCTGACTTACAACTACACTGCCAGATTCAGTTCAAACAGAATCAACAAGTGTGAGCTGATAACAGTGTTGGCCTCATCGGCAACCATGATGAGCCAGCTTACAAAGAGGAGGTTGGGAGGTTCATAAAATAGTACAAATCTCAATGTGGACAAGACAAAGGAGATGCCTGTGGACTTCAGGATGATCAAGGGCAATCTCCATTACACATCAATGTTTCCATCTTGAAGAGAGTGGAAAGCACAAAATTTCCTTGATGTGCGCATGAAGGATGACCTATCCTGGACCCACAACACCTCCTCATTCTTCAGGAAGGCACAACAGAGCTCACACTTCCTAAGGAGGTTGAGGAGGGCCCCCCCCCCCCCCATTTTAACAATTTTTAACAGGAGCACAATTGAGAGTATCCTGTCTGGCTGCTTCATGTGGTGGCTGCAAAGCATTGGATTGGAAGTCAATACAGAGGATCATCAAAATGGCCGAGAAGATCACTGGGATCTGCCTTTTCTCTATTGATGACATGAACCAGAAGTGTTGCTTATAAAGGGCTCAAAGAACATTGAGGACCCTTTCCATCCAGCACATAATGCCTTTAACCCACTACTATCAAGCGCCTTTGGAAGACTACACAAAAGAGTCTGGAAAAACAACCAACTGAAAAACCTCACAAAGATAAGCGTATACAGAGCTGTTGTCATACCCACACTCCTGTTCGGCTCTGAATTATGGGTCCTCTACCGGCATCACCTACGGCTCCTAGAACGCTTCCACCAGCGTTGTCTCCGCTCCATCCTCAACATTCATTGGAGTGCTTTCATCCCTAACGTCGAAGTACTCGAGATGGCAGAGGTCGACAGCATCGAGTCCTCGCTGCTGAAGATCCAGCTGCGCTGGGTGGGTCTCGTCTCCAGAATGGAGGACCATCGCCTTCCCAAGATCGTGTTATATGGCGAGCTCTCCGCTGTCCACCGTGACAGAGGTGCACCAAAGAAAAGGTACAAGGACTGCCTAAAGAAATCTCTTGGTGCCTGCCACATTGACCACCGCCAGTGGGCTGATCTCGCCTCAAACCCTGCATCATGGCGCCTCACAGTTCGGCGGGCAGCAACCTCCTTTGAAGAAGACCGCAGAGCCCACCTCACTGACAAAAGGCAAAGGAGGAAAAACCCAACACCCAACCCCAACCAACCAATTTTCCCCTGCAACCGCTGCAACCGTGTCTGCCTGTCCCGCATCGGACTTGTCAGCCACAAACGAGCCTGCAGCTGACGTGGACATTTACCCCCTCCATAAATCTTCGTCCGCGAAGCCAAGCCAAAGAAGATCAAGAAGGAGGTACAGGAGCATCAAAATTAGGACTCAAGACTGGGAAATAGCTTCTTCCTGCAGGCTGTGAGATTGATATACAGGATCCTGTAACCGAGTAAATCACACCAAAATATTTATTTTCAGATTTAGATTTTATTGTCATGAACAAGTCATGAAATTCGGTGTTTTGCAGGGGCAATCACAGGGCAAATATTCAAATTATAACAATCTTGCAACATTACTTCTAAAAAAAATAAAAATAATAGTGTGCAAAAAGTTTTGGTTCATTGATTATACAGGATCTGATGTCAACGGGGAAGAAGTTGTCCTTGTGCTGTTGAGTGCTCGTCTTTAGGTTCCTGTACCTTTTTCCCCGTGGTAGGGTTAAAATTTAAATTTAAATTAAATCTTGATATATATGTGAGATTATTATGTTCTTGAACTTAATCAGCCACTCAAAATTACCCTTACTTTGTAGGTGAGCTGTAGAATCTTGGGGCAGTTGAAGAGAATGCGAGGAGAATAAAAACATAAGATTAATGTAAGATCAATATAAATGAGTGATTGATGGGTTTGCAGATCTGGTTGAATGAGGGGCCTGTTTCTGTGGTGAAACTGTAGTTGACTCTTCTCAACATGAGGACCAGAGTTGTGCCAATGAAAGTCAAAGAAGCCGTTATGAGGGTGAAAAACAAGAATAAAACAGTAAGAGATATGGCCCAAGTTTTAGGATGACCAAAATCAAATGTTTGGAACATCATTAAGAAGAAAGAGTGTAGTGGTGTGGACATGTCAATGACTTCTGTCCGCAAAAAACTTCAGGAACGGAAATACAGAAGCTAGACTGCAAGATGCAAACCATTAGTTGGCCACAGAAAAAGGATGGCCAGATTAAAGTTTGCCAAGAAGAATTTAAAAGAGACTGGAAAATTCTGGAAAAAAAGTCTGGTGGACAGATGGGACTAAGGTTTATCAGAGTTGTGGAGGAACTTCTCAAGATCTAAAGCCTGTGAAACATGATGGTGGGGGTGTTATGGGCTAGGCATGTCTGGCTACCACAGGTACACTTACCTTCATTCAGGATGTAACTGCTGATGGCTGCAGCAAAATGAATTCTGAGGTGTATTTTACTTGCTCAAGTTGGAGCAAATGCCTCCAAATTCATTGGACGGCGCTTCATCCTGCAGCAAGACAATGATCGCAAACATACTCCTGAGGCAACAAAGGAGTTTTTCAAAGCTAAACGCTGGGAAATTGTTGAATGGCCAACAATTGTCCACTCGAGCATGCCTTCCATATGCTGAAGGCAAAACACGGGGAAAAGCCTCCGAAACAAGCAGGAACTGACGATGGCTGCAGTAGAGGCCTGGGAAAGCATCACCAGAGAAGATACTCACCACCCGGTGATGTCTATGAACCACAGACTTCAAGCAATCACTGCATACAAGGGATATGCAACAAAGTACTGAACATGTACTAACCATTTTAATATATATACACCATTGCTATGTTCCAAATGAGGGGACAATGCATAAAACATGTACATGGTCCAACTGAAATGAGGACAACTACCCTTTAAATAAAATCTGGAATGTGCACTTTAATCGCATGTGAATGGTTTGATTACAAATTTTAAACTGTAAGTGCACAGGGAAAAGTAAAGGTAAAAATGTGCCTTTGTCTCAAATATTGAGCAGCACGGTTGACATAGCAGTTAGCACGACAGCTTTACAGCGAGGTTTGAATCCTGCACTGCCCGAAAGGAGTTTGTATGTTCTCCCCGTGTCTGTGTAGGTTTTTGCCGGGGGGGGCTCCGGTTTCCTACTGTGGTTCAAAACCTACCGGGGCTGCAGGTTAATTGGGTGTAAGTTGGGTGGCACGGACTCATGGGCCGTGCTGTATCTAAATTTTTTTTAAAATTAAAAATTATGAAGGGAATAAACCAGATTACAATGTTATTTACTTCAGTCAGTCAACAGTTTTTAAACATTTCAAAGTACTGGCTCAGCATAACGAAGATGGACTTGTGACGTTAAGAATCAGATTAGCCAATAGTACCAGCAAACATTATCCCATTTGTTTCGTTTGAAAATGCATGCTTAATAGACAAACAACAGAAAAGGGTCTGGTAAAGATCCATCTTTATTTTATACCTTAAGTAACATTGGTTAGCTCGTATGTTCATTTGGTTATTGTCTTTACTGATAGGTATGAATGACATGGCCACAATTCCAAGCTCTTCACATATATCCATTCTGTCCACTGTGAACTTTCTGCATGTAGGCTTGTTTAGTTTACTTTGGAAGAATATGTTTTCAATTGGGGAAAGTTCTGCATGCTGAGCATATTCATGTCAGGGTGTACTTTTCTGAAACCTGGCATTATCGTAAAAGGTTATCATTCTTCCTGTTGTATTCTCTCATTTTTAATAGGGTAGAATTTGCGTAGACCTCTGTCCTTAGCCCCCTGCTCTACTCACCTCACACCTGACACTGCATGGCCTGATGTGACAACAACACCATCTACAAATTTGCTGATGACACCACAAAATAAAATGGGGCAATGAGTCAGCACACAGGAGGGAGATTGAAAACTTGGCTGAACGGAGCACCAGCAACAACCTCGCACTCAATGTTACCAAAATTAAGGAGATGATTGTGGACTTCAGGAAGGGAAAACCAGAGGTCATTGGGGGTTCAGCGGTGGAGAGGGTGAGGAAATTTAAATTCTTAGGAGTCGCTATCTCGGAGGATCTTTCCTGGACCCAACGCACAAATGGCATTGTGAAGAAAGCACGTCAGTGCCTCTACTTCCTCAGGAGTTTGTGGAGGTTTGGTATGACATTGGAAACCCTGGCAAATTTCTACAGATGTGTGGTGGAAAATGTGCTGACCGACTGCATCACGGTATGATATGGGGACACCAATATCCTTGACCGTAAAGCCCTGCAAAAGGTAGTGGACACAACCCAGGGCATCACAGGCAAAACTCTCCCCACCATTGAAAACATCCGCAGGGAACGTTTTCTTGGGAGAGCAGCAGCAATCATCAAGGATCCACACTACCCAGCAACTGCTCTTTTCTTGCTGCTGTCATCAGGAAAGAGGTCTAGGTGCCACAAGAACCTCGTACTATCAGGTTCAGGAACAGCTGCTACCCCTCCACCATCAGACCCCTCAACAACAAACTCAATCAAGGACTCATTTAAGGACTCTTATTTGTACACTTCATTTCTTTATTTGTTTACATGTGTGCATTGTGTACAGTTAGTCTTTTTGCACTACCAATATGTGGTAATTCTACCTCACCATGCAGAAGAAAAAAAGAATCTCAGGGTTGTGTGTGAAAATCAGTGGTAATCTTCATTGAAATAATAGGAAAAAATATATCTTCGAAACAAATGTTCCTTTATTGATTTCATTAAAATGTGTTTGAACATAATCAAATGTGATTGTCAGCAATGTTATTTCTTAAGCAAGCCAGACACAGTAGTGCAAGCAGATACCATAGCAGTATTTAATTTGGTTCTAGATAGACACATCGAGTCCACGCTGCTGAAGATCCAGCTGCGCTGGATGGGTCACGTCTCCAGAATGGAGGACCATCGCCTTCCCAAGATCGTGTTATATGGCGAGCTCTCCACTGGCCACCGTGACAGAGGTGCACCAAAGAAAAGGTACAAGGACTGCCTAAAGAAATCTCTTGGTGCCTGCCACATTGACCACCGCCAGTGGGCTGATAACGCCTCAAACCGTGCATCTTGGCGCCTCACAGTTTGGCGGGCAGCAACCTCCTTTGAAGAAGACCGCAGAGCCCACCTCACTGACAAAAGGCAAAGGAGGAAAAACCCAACACCCAACCCCAACCAACCAATTTTCCCCTGCAACCGCTGCAACCGTGTCTGCCTGTCCCGCATCGGACTGGTCAGCCACAAACGAGCCTGCAGCTGACGTGGACTTTTTACCCCCTCCATAAATCTTCGTCCGCGAAGCCAAGCCAAAGAAAAAAAAGATAGACACATGAATATGCAGGGGATGGAGGAATAGATATCACGAACAAACAGCAGAGATTTAGTTTAATTTGGCATTATTTTTGGCACAGAAATCATGGGGAAAGGGTTTGTACCTGTCCTGTACTATTCTACATTCAAATTGAAAGTCACAACATACAAAACAGGCCTTGGATTTGGGTGCCCATGTCAGCAATGTTACAATCTCATTTACCCTCATTTCTACAATCCATTTATGCCCCTTGTCTAAACCAATCTAGCACATTAACTGGTTCTGGGGTCTACAAATAGGAGGTCACAGTCTTATCATGACGTTGGCCATTCAGGTCTGAAATAAGAAGGTGTAATTTCTTTCCTTGGAAGGAATGAATCCAGATATTTGTACACTTGAGGACTGAGAAGGCTCAGTGGCTCATATATATATATATATATATATATATTTTTTTTTAAAGGGAACCATGGGATGTGAGGTTAATGCAGATAAGTGACTCTGAGACCAGAGATCCAGTCTGAGCGGGCTAAAGTGTATACTCTAGTTTCTATTCCCATGTTCTTATGGAATCTAATCAAAGTTATTAAATAACCACACCCTAATCATATACTGCCATGTGGTACAACATTAAAAATAAAAGCACAAAATAGGGACACAATTAACATCTGAAACATCTTCTGTTTCTCCTCTCGCACATGCAGTCTGACCTGAGTATTTCCTCCCTTTTCTGCTTTCATTTCAGATTTCTACCACTGTGTATTTTGGTTGATTTTCACAAGCTTAATTTCAAGTTGCAGGGGTTTAAATGATGAACAATTCCTCAGCTGCTTTCAAGAAATGGCACTGTCTTCCTGTGTGAGTGCATGGGATTATCAAAACAATCTGCCCCGCAGCTCGTCAGATCCGGCTTCCTTCGCTGAAAGCCTTCCTATATCACTTCTCCCTCCCATCCACAAATTCAGAAGGAACTGATTACATTTGTAGGGAATTCAAACTGCAGGCAGAGAAAGTCAATGAACACCCGACATGCCAGGTCTTCTGAACTGGAAAGGAAACCACACATTATAATGACACACAGCTGAAACTGCAAAAGGAATGGATTGCAGCCAACGCTGAAGACAGATCGATGGGTCTGTGAGATGCAGCGTTGCAGGCACTGTGTGGAATCGTGTGGGAGTTTCCTCTTCTAATGTACACAAGTGTGTTGTGTTTCTCCAGGGGTCTGACCGTGGCCAGAGCGTTCTTTACAAATGTTAATAATTTTATTTTTGGTCATTGTCCACATCAAGCTGCTGCACATGTGAAACCAGGAGCTCAGTAACACAGAAGCACTCTCGTGTCTGGGTAAAGGAGGGGTGGTGGTGTTAGACATGGGTTGCTCTTGCTTTGTCTTCACTCTGGAACTGTATTGAACAACAGTCTGTGAAAGGTCACAATTTGCATATTTGTAGGATCTGTCAGCAGCGAGCTAATGAATTTGATTTGAATAGTCTTTACATATTTAGACAAAACTACTTTACTATCCTTTGTTAAATGAATTGAGGGGGGAACAATGGTTTAAACTATGGAATACTCATAAACCACAGCAATATAAATTTAATTTGTTTTAATTCACTCTCACCATTTTTGCACTTTTAACAGGAAGTAAGGAACAGAGCATTGCCCTCGACTGAGTAAACCAGAGAGGCTGCAGATTCAGGGAAACTGGAGCAACACACAAAATGCTGGAGGAACTCAGTGGAATCAGGCAGCATCCATGAAAGACAATAGATGGTTAGCATTTGGGGCCAAAACCCTTCAACAGGAATTACAAGAATCTCTCTATCATCTTTATAAAGGCTCAAGTTATGAGCTCTTTTGAACCTCTGAATTAGTTTAATTTTAATCTCATACTTAATCCAACCAAACTAGTGAAAGTCATGTCAATGGTCAGCGGGGTTCATAGTGGTTCATGTCAGTGGTCGCAGTGGTCCATAGTGGTTCATGTCAGTGGTCAGCAATGGTCCATAGTGGTTCATGTCAGTGGTCAGCAATGGTCCATAGTGGTTCATGTCAGTGGTCAGCAGTGGTCCGTAGTGGTTCATGTCAGTGGTCAGCAGTGGTCCATCGTGGTTCATGTCAGTGGTCAGCAGTGGTCCATCGTGGTTCATGTCAGTGGTCAGCAGTGGTCCATCGTGGTTCATGTCAGTGATCAGCAGTGGTCCATCGTGGTTCATGTCAGTGGTCAGCAGTGGTCCATCGTGGTTCATGTCAGTGGTCAGCAATGGTCCATAGTGGTTCATGTCAGTGGTCAGCAATGGTCCATAGTGGTTCATGTCAGTGGTCAGCAGTGGTCCATAGTGGTTCATGCCAGTGATCAGCAGTGGTCCGTAGTGGTTCATGTCAGTGGTCAGCAGTGGTCCATCGTGGTTCATGTCAGTGGTCAGCAGTGGTTCATCGTGGTTCATGTCAGTGGTCAGCAATGGTCCATAGTGGTTCATGTCAGTGGTCAGCAGTGGTCCATAGTGGTTCATGTCAGTGGTCAGCAATGGTCCATAGTGGTTCATGTCAGTGGTCAGCAATGGTCCATAGTGGTTCATGTCAGTGGTCAGCAATGGTCCATAGTGGTTCATGTCAGTGGTCAGCAATGGTCCATAGTGGTTCATGCCAGTGATCAGCAGTGGTCCGTAGTGGTTCATGTCAGTGGTCAGCAGTGGTCCATCGTGGTTCATGTCAGTGGTCAGCAGTGGTTCATCGTGGTTCATGTCAGTGGTCAGCAGTGGTCCATAGTGGTTCATGTCAGTGGTCAGCAATGGTCCATAGTGGTTCATGTCAGTGGTCAGCAATGGTCCATAGTGGTTCATGTCAGTGGTCAGCAGTGGTCCATCGTGGTTCATGTCAGTGATCAGCAGTGGTCCATCGTGGTTCATGTCAGTGGTCAGCAGTGGTCCATCGTGGTTCATGTCAGTGATCAGCAGTGGTCCGTAGTGGTTCATGTCAGTGGTCAGCAGTGGTCCATCGTGGTTCATGTCAGTGGTCAGCAGTGGTCCATCGTGGTTCATGTCAGTGGTCAGCAGTGGTCCGTAGTGGTTCATGTCAGTGGTCAGCAGTGGTCCATCGTGGTTCATGTCAGTGGTCAGCAGTGGTCCATCGTGGTTCATGTCAGTGATCAGCAGTGGTCCATCGTGGTTCATGTCAGTGGTCAGCAATGGTCCGTAGTGGTTCATGTCAGTGGTCAGCAGTGGTCCATCGTGGTTCATGTCAGTGGTCAGCAGTGGTCCATCGTGGTTCATGTCAGTGGTCAGCAGTGGTCCGTAGTGGTTCATGTCAGTGGTCAGCAGTGGTCCATCGTGGTTCATGTCAGTGGTCAGCAGTGGTCCATCGTGGTTCATGTCAGTGGTCAGCAGTGGTCCATCGTGGTTCATGTCAGTGGTCAGCAATGGTCCATAGTGGTTCATGTCAGTGGTCAGCAATGGTCCATAGTGGTTCATGTCAGTGGTCAGCAGTGGTCCATCGTGGTTCATGTCAGTGGTCAGCAGTGGTCCATCGTGGTTCATGTCAGTGATCAGCAGTGGTCCATCGTGGTTCATGTCAGTGGTCAGCAGTGGTCCATCGTGGTTCATGTCAGTGGTCAGCAGTGGTCCATCGTGGTTCATGTCAGTGATCAGCAGTGGTCCATCATGGTTCATGTCAGTGGTCAGCAGTGGTCCATCGTGGTTCATGTCAGTGGTCAGCAGTGGTCCATCGTGGTTCATGTCAGTGGTCAGCAGTGGTCCATCGTGGTTCATGTCAGTGGTCAGCAGTGGTCCATAGTGGTTCATGTCAGTGGTCAGCAGTGGTCCATCGTGGTTCATGTCAGTGATCAGCAGTGGTCCATCGTGGTTCATGTCAGTGGTCAGCAGTGGTCCATCGTGGTTCATGTCAGTGGTCAGCAGTGGTCCATCGTGGTTCATGTCAGTGGTCAGCAGTGGTCCATCGTGGTTCATGTCAGTGGTCAGCAGTGGTCCATCGTGGTTCATGTCAGTGGTCAGCAGTGGTCCATCGTGGTTCATGTCAGTAGTCAGCAGTGGTCCATAGTGGTTCATGTCAGTGATCAGCAGTGGTCCATCGTGGTTCATGTCAGTGGTCAGCAGTGGTCCATCGTGGTTCATGTCAGTGGTCAGCAGTGGTCCATCGTGGTTCATGTCAATGGTCAGCAGTGGTCCATAGTGGTTCATGTCAGTGGTCAGCAGTGGTCCATCGTGGTTCATGTCAGTGGTCAGCAGTGGTCCATCGTGGTTCATGTCAGTGGTCAGCAGTGGTCCATCGTGGTTCATGTCAGTGATCAGCAGTGGTCCGTAGTGGTTCATGTCAGTGGTCAGCAATGAGCAGTTTCATGACATGGAGGTGTCCAAGGGGGAGGGAAGGGTGAGACATTGTAAGCATTAAACTTCAAGTGCAGGCAAAGAGTCAAGATGCGTTGCATAAACCAATCTTCTGGAGGAACTCAGTGGGTCGAGCGACATTAGTGTTGATATCAACACTCAGTCTTGATGAAGGGTGTCGACCCGAATCGTCGACCGTTCTGTTTTTAACCGCCGAGGCTGCTTGGCCTGTTGAGTTCCTCCAGCAGTAGGGTGGCATGGTTGGTGTAGCGGTTAGCTCAACGCCATTACAGCGCCAGTGATTGGGTCCGGCGATCAAATCCCGCGTTGTCTGTAAGGAGTTGGTATGTTCTCCCTGTGTCTGTGTGGGTTTTCCCTGGCGGCACCAGTTTCCTCCCACTGTTCAAAAACATACCGGGGGTGGGGGGGGGGTTGCAGGTTAATTGAGTGTCAGTGGACGCCACAGGCCCATAGGCTGAAATGGTCTGTTACCGTGCTGTATGCCTAAATTTAAAAAGTTAAATTTAAATTTAGATTGTTTTTTGCTCCACATTCCAGTGTCTGCAGTCTCTAGATGCTTTACATGGCGTGCTTGCAATCAGTCTACATTCTTCCTTTGCAATAGACCCAGAATCTTTGCTACAACACATAAACTAAGGTCAGACATCTGAAGCATTCAATAATATACAATCACATCAATTTAAATAGTATTTCGGTTGTGGTAAACCACTGCTGTGCTATGATTGGCTGGACATGCCTCCTGAGACCAATCCTACCCATAGCCCTTTGCATGCTCCCCATTTCACTCTCTGCCTTGATCAGTCAATGAGGTTGATGGGTGTCCCAGTCTATAATTAATAAAAGCCAATCAGTTTCACAACTTCAGTCTTTAGTGATCATTGATGATGTATCATCAGTATTTCATACAATTGTGACATTTTTGTTTCTGCTGCATGCTTTCCTTGAGCATGTACATTCTGTAATAAATTAAATCTGGATATATAACTTCTGAAATGATAAAATGAGTGACATCATTTCTCTCAGCTGACCTGACATTACTTTCATTGCAGATGCAGAATCTTAAAAGGAAGTGCATCTGGCACTTTCTCAGTGTTTAAGCAATTAATATTTTAAGCCCCTAGTGAGCCATGTAACTTGAGGCAGTCACCAAGCCGACTCAGCCCAGTGAAGCTAGAGCAATCTGAATTCTGAGTGATTTTCAAACTGACCTCCATAAACTCACATACCACTTTAAGTAACCCCTATGCCATAAATGCTCTGTGATTAGTAAGGGATGCTTAAGGTGGGATGTGTGGGAAGGGATGGTTGAGAACCGCTGCTCTAGACCCAAATGTTACTGAAATATTTTGCTTGAGAAAAATTGTCATTGGCCCATTTCCTTTGGAGTTATGAAACCGTGCACATAACAAGTCAATTAAGTACGATTAAAACAGTGGCTTTCAAACTTTTTCTTTCCACTCACATACCATCTTAAGCGATCCCTTACTAATCACGGGGCATTTACAACATAGGAATGTGATTTTAGGGGGGCAGTTTGAAAACACTGGTTTGGATGGTCAATCTCTTACAGGTGTTGATTCGAGATGTTGACTGGCCATTTCTCTCCCTGGATGCTGCCTGTCCCATTGAGTTCCCCCAGCTTCTCATTGTTGGTTCATGAATTTCATCACCTCGCACTGATCTGTTGAGAAGAGCCAGCTGGCTAGAGGGTATCGGCAGGACCTCAGGGGCAAGATACTGTGGCTAGGGATTTCCGAAGGTTCGTTCCTTGTAATTTTCTAATCGATAGAGGGGACATCTTATGACTGAGGATACTATGAACAAGATACTCTCTCAAGCCCCACTCCACTGGAATTCTTTTTCATCAGCCCCCTCTCCCTTGTGATCAGATAAAAATTGTAATCTGCACCCATTCAGAATATTCCATAGGTTTGTGGAAGGATCCTGTTACCTTCTTAAAGCCACCTTCATACTGACTCAAAGGAACAGGTTAGAATTAAAACTTAGTGGGAGGAGGTGGGGCCAGCTAAGGTGGGCAACATATCTGGTGTCATTTGTTTTCTCTAGGAAGAAAGCTTTAAAATTGACTCATATTTATCATCATGTACACTACAAATTCAGTCAATTTCAGTGGTTCTCAACCTTTTTCTTTCCACTCACGTACCATTTTAAGGGTGCTCTGTGATTAGTAAAGGATTGCTTAAGGTGGTATGTGAGTGGAAAGAAAAAGTTTGAAAACCACTGTTTTAATCGTACCTAATTGACTCTTTATGTGCACAGTTTCCGAACTCCAAAGGAAATGGGCCAAAAACAATTTTTCTCAAGCAAAATATTTCAGTAACAATTGGGTTTGGAGCAATGGTTCTCAACCTTCCCTTCCCACTCACATAGCACCTTAAGCAATCCCTTATTAATCACAGAGCACCGATGGCATAGGGAGTGGAAAGAAGAAAGGTTGAGAACGACTGGCCTATTTGTTCAGAAAACATCCAGGGATTGTATTTGTATTGATTACTTTTTTTTCCAAAATTTAGTAGAAGCACAGTGGAAACCCTGAAATAAATGCCTATTCAATGCAACAACTTGTCCAATGCAATCTCTTCATTTATACATACTCTGCCACTTCTCTTGACCCTCACTCTATATGTAATTAGAGCTTATAGCTCGTCTATTTTGCAGTGTTAACCTGTTACTGTCCCAAAAGGTAAGGAAAGAGAGGTGGGCAATAATTATGTATAGTGAGAGGACAAGATGCACAGGAAGTCATGCAATGAGTTCTTCAGTATCGTGTCGAATCAAAGGCAAGGAAGTTGCAACATATTTACAGATGCAACTATACTCTGGAGCACAATTATTCACATTTGGTGGTTTTGCGTTTAAAATATGCAGATGGCAGCCTGATTTTTGTTGACAAAGCAGACAAGTGATAAGGAAAAGCTGGATACTCTTCTGGAGTGGAGTTGGGAGGGGCAACCTTATAGAAGTATATAAATTCATGAGTGGCAAAGTTAAGGGGAATGGTCAGTCTTTTCTCCAGAGTGTAGAGTCTAAAATGAGAGGGGGTCGGTTTAAGTGAGGAGGGGAATGATTTAAGAGGTGCCAGAGGGATTATTTTTACACACAAAGGGCGGTGGGTATATGGAGCTGGTAGGGCAGGGACAACTACTACAGCTGAAAGACTTTTGAAAATGTTCACGGATAGGAAAAGCTTAGGCAGATATGGGACAAATGCATGCAAAAGTGACAAGTTCTGATGGGCACTGTGGCCATCACGGGTGCATTGTGTTGAAGGCCCTGTTTCCATGCTGCATCACTCTGTGGTCTTAATCATTTTACTGAAGGCAAATTGACGCCTTTCTATGCTGGACTGTGTTTAGATTCCCACAGGTAATCACTGCTCACTGAGTTCTGAAAACAAATAGTAATCGGCAGCTATTTGTTTTATAATACAATCCAGTCACTTTCCTTGTGATTACACTATTTATGGATTATTTAATACCTGCTGCAATAAATCACATCGGGTATTGGATTTGCAGATCTAAAGGAAAAGGCGGGGGGATGGACACCTGCTGCAGGGAGCTTTCCCAATCAACATGTTCTCTTTATTCTGTGCTGTGTTGGGGAGGAAGGGAATGTTGACCATGCCTGTGGTTTGTGAGTTTGGATCAACAACAAAAAAAAATCTCAACATCTGCATCCTGGGAATCCCACTGATTTCTGGAGAAGCAACTGGGAATTATTAGCGGCTGTGTGAAACTGAGAGGTGTGTCCTGGCTTGTGAGCGCAGTCACACAAAGGATTTAGTGAGCCGTGAGCAACTGACAGTACAACACCACCACACCAGCTAGGTCCAATCTGGGTGCTTTAATTCAGCAAACTGCAAATATAATTTGGATTGACTCGTTCTACTTTACTGTTCCCTACACTCCAAGCTTCAACTACTGAGAAGTATAATAGAAAAAAAAAGCCTTTGTGTTAAAAAGGTTATTATACAAACTAACCATGAGAGAACAGTGAACTCCTTATTGAAGTCATTAAAATTATATGGGGTGTCAATAGGTTGTGGGGAGAAGGCAGGGGAATGGGGTTGAGAGGAAAAATACACGAGCCATGATTCAAATGGCAGAGCAGACTAGATGGGCCGATGATTTGATTCTTCTTCCTCGTCTTATAGTCTTATTGGATGAATTGTCCACATTTAGAGGGATTCTCTCCGAGATGTCAAACTGGGTGGTCACTGTGGAGGTGGCATTATTAAAGGAATTGTTATGGAACTCAGTACAAGATTGTCCTGGTTTAGAACTCTGCCTGCCAAACTATACTTATCTGTTGTGGATATTTAGAGATGGCCAAACTGACTCTCCATCCCCAAATGTCAACCGTGAAGACAGAATAGGTCACAGGGAGATGCTCTGATGGTCCTCTGACCACTTGCCGTTTTAAACCTTTACATGTCTTTGACAAGGCAGAGGTATTTAAAAACTGCTAATATGGAACAAAAGTTGAAGAAATGGAAATTGATTAAAACATGATGTAAAGTGAGAAACAACTGAACTTATTATTTTGACATCAAACATTACAGCAACAGTGCAGATCCTTCAGCCCATGATGTTGTGCCAAACCTATGTAAACCTACTCCACAGCAATCTCATATTTCCCTATCTTTTTACTCAGTGTCTGTGACCACAGTGAATGTACTCTATCGGGCTGTCCTGGTGTTAGTGAGGGGATGGTTCAGCTTGCACTTGCTGTTGGGTTCAGTGGTGAATTCAGAGGATGTTGGATATCTGAAGTCGAGCTCTGAAGAAGCTCTGAATGCACAGGCCCAGAGATTAGAGATGAACCCATTCATGGTTGGCAAGAAATGATAATATAAATTTGACCAGCATGTCCACCAAATTAGAATGTGTTGAAAGCACATCGAAGTACTTTCAAATTCTGATCTTCTGGTAATTCAGTAATCCTTTTTTCACAATCTAAGCTCACACAAAAACCGATGAGGCTCCATCTTGACAAATATTTTACTGGAGCACAATTGAGAGTGTTCCTCTGGCTGCATTGTTGCGTGGTAGCTTCAAAACTTCGGACAGGAAGTCAAATCAGCGAATCATCAAAATGGCCAAGAAGATCACTGGGGGTCTCCCTTTCCTCTACTGACTACATTTCCTTAAATATGGCTCCAAGAGTCCAAGGATCCCTACCATCTAGCACACAGGATCTTTGACCTACTACCATCAGGAAGGAGGTACAGGAGCATCAAAATCAGGACTGCCAGCCTCAGAAATAGTTCCTTCCTGGAGGGTGTGAGATTGATGAACAGTATCCTGTAGATGAGTAAATTATTGTGTGTGTCCCGCATCGGACTTGTCAGCCACAAACTAGCCTGCAGCTGACGTGGACATTTACCCCCTCCATAAATCTTTGTCCACGAAGCCAAGCCAAAGAGAGAGAAAGAGATTGCATGTGTATGTGCGGGCACTGTGGTCTGGAGAATAGCCGTTTCATTTGGTTTTAAATGTGTAGATGATAGTAAGCTTGATCAGATTATCTGCCTTCATGGTGCCACTTGAGAGACAACATAGACCTGGATATTGGGAAGGAATCCTGACAGTGTGGCATTGTTTCAGCATTTTGTCTGAAGGGTAGCACCTACAAAGGTGGAGGTCTCCTTCCCTGGGGTCCCTGCCAACATGGTATGTACGTCTTTTAGGGATCTCTTCTCCATCTTCAGGTCTCTTGGTGGGGCTTTTGCCTGACAGACTGCATTATTCTTAAAGTTTCTACATCTTCTTGCTTTTCAGGGACAGTGAGTTTTTGACAATGATATTAGTTTTATCAATGTTGCCAACATCACACGAACAGTTCAGAAGGAATATTCACTGACCCTCATAGCCAATTAGAACATAGAACAGAGTGCAGGCCCTTCAGCTCATGATGTTATGCTGACCTATTCCACAACGGTCTAATTTCTTTCCTGCCTCACACCCATAACTCACCATATTCATTGAAAAGATTTCCCAGTGATCATAGGAATGTGTACAGCGTCTTGGGAGGATGCAGTAGAGGAGGCCAATGAGTGCAAGAAACTGAGATACGCTGAGCTTGCAGCTGACGTGGCTGAAAAGCAAAGGGCCCGGCCGGTTGAAGTAGGCTGTAGAGGATTTGTAGCCACATCGACATCAAGGCTGCTCCGGGAGTCATGTGAGAAAGTGAAAAAGTTTTGGGAAGATCTAAATCAGGTATTAAATAAAATCACAAAAAGCAACATACCAAAAAATTCAGAGATCTTTCTTCTAAGTAATATAAGAAGTAAATAATTGGGCCTCAAACTGGATGAAGCACAAAAAAGATTTATTATGATAGCCTTAGCTGTAGCAAAAAAAATTATAATGTCAACCTGGAAATCAGAAGAGAGCCTGAGAGTACAGCAATGGTACATAGAAATGACATTTTTTCCATTGGAAAAAATAACATATAATTTAAAAAATAAAGTCACATTATTTGAACAAATTCGGGAACCGTACATGGAACACAACAGAGAGGGCCTACCGTGGACCTCCACCCCCTAAAATGATAAAATGAGAAGAAGACGAAATGAACTGACCCAGTGTGTAAAAGTAGATGATACAATTTTCTTGTTTATTTTCATTGTGTGATGACATTGTTTAATGGGTTTATTGTATTGTATATGTTGAATGTTTAATGGGTTTGGAAGGGAGTGGGAAGGGGGGGAGGGAAGGGAGGGGGAAAAAGGGGAGAAATGACACTATCTATATTCAAGAGGGAAATGTTTGTGTGTATTTTGGTTAATATGGTTCATAGTGTGAAAAATAAAAATTAAAAAAAAAGACTACTCCGGGAGTTGGGAGTGCGAGGAAAGATACACTGACAAGCAGTCAAAGATCTCTCCAGAGCTGAGGAAAATGATAGTCAGTGGCTCTGGGTAAGGAGAAAAGATTCCACCTGGGCACACAGGTGAGTGAATGGCATCTAGGGGGTGAGGCCGGGACGCCGGGATTCATTGCTGAACCCTCCAGAGGTGTCATGGGTCTTATCAGCGAAACACTGAGGAAGGAGGGAACCCACTTGATAACCCAGGAGATGCCACTGCTCAGTCAGCCACCCCACAGATTCTAGGCAGCAAGTCTCAGGAGTGGAATCAGGGATATTAACATCCAGTCGTACATAACATACATAGTAATTCTACATTCCTGGCAATTCCATGATGCGAAAATGGCACCTCTTACCAATGGGACTACCATCACGTGTATAGCTAATGAGGGTGAAATCCCAGGGATTGTAAACTTTGGGAATTATGTCCGTAATCAGGAATTTATTTGGAAGGAAAGCTAGCTCATAAAGCCAAAGTCACAGATCAGGGCGCTATTTTTGATTTTTAATATACACAAAATCAGTGCTTCATGAATCTCAGCATGGACGTGAATGATGAAGAATGCAAAAGAAAAATGCTGTAACACCATGGTAACAGAGTCTGTATGAGGTAACTTAAGAATGCAGCTTAATTTATCATAAATATCCTCCAGCTATATTAAGCCGTTGAGGACATATTTCAACATTTATTTGCAGTGGGCCCAAGTGTAGATGAGTGTTCTTCTATCAATGACATTTTAAGCTGACCAATATTCAGGTTGGTTGCGGTGGACGTGACTTAGATTTGGCAACTTCTCCTTTGTGCAAACTTTTAAATCTCCCTTCAGAGACTCCAGGCTGAAACTCCAGTGAGGAAAAGAGTATGATACATTAATATCTGTTAATTAATTAATTAATGCTAATGTTCAGACGGCATGCCAAACCCCACTATCTCTCTGTGCTGGATACCGAAGATGGCAGAATGTTTACAAGCCCCAGCACGGGCTGTGTCACAAAAAAGTGACAATGTTCTGAAGTATTGTACTGGCTGTTACATATTTTACAGGCTATTAGAAAGAAAATCTTGCATTAATACACGTCTTTCTTTCTTAACAAATATCAAAAGGTGCAAACAATTTTATTTCAACTTCAGATTGCACAAGACACAACTTGCAATTTCCTGAGACCTAGGTTTATTGGCTCAAGCGGATTAATATTTATTTATCGTACTCATCTCACTTAAACAAATGTGCTATTCTTTGATTTATACATGTGATGTCTTCCTGGAAAACAGTTTGTTGAAGGTAATTTTGTAAATTGGAAATTTTAGGCAAACGGTAAGCTGGGCATTTTGATACAATGAACGCCTTTGTATCAGAGAGTGGCAAACCATTAATAAGAGTGAAAAATAGCTTTGTAAATGAATAAAAGATGTACCTCAAATAGTCCATGGCATTATAGTAAACAGATATATTTTTATTTTGTATATTTTTTTAAATATGGAAAACTTCACGAATTTGCGAGCCATCCTTGCACCAGGACCATACTAATCTTCTCTGTATTGTTCCAATTTTAGTATGTGTTGCCGAAGTGAGCACATAAACAGATATAAATCAAACATTCATAATTTTCGGTATTCTTTTTCTTGGTGCTCCAAAAAGGACTCACTGGCCCAATGGATAGACAACCTTTCAACACACGCTTTAATTAACAACCAGTGACACGTGCATGACAGCAGTATGAAAGAACCAAGCTTCCATCCTGATAGGTTGAAAGAGGGAAAGATGACAAGAGACCATTCTACATTTGTGATGGAGAAGAGGGAGAAGTCAAGAGAACCTTCAGTCAGGATATTCCAGCTGGGAGTTCCGTTCAAAGGGACGCACATGCCTGTCTTAAAATGCTTTATTCCTTTGTCAGCCTCGCACAGTTCAGAGGCATGCAGTAGTTCTCTGATTCTGCCCTAATGTCGGTCATCTCACACCACACCGTTATTCTTCCACCTTCAAAGTGAACATTTCTTATTCCCATAAGAAATGCAGGGATAGATTGAACATTCTTCTCTGCAGTTTTCCCTGCTTCATCTACCAGGCCACTCTATACCTCCAAAGGCCGAAGGGAAGGAAATTCGTAGCAGCAGACCAGGTCAGTCTGGACCGAGTTGTGGGCGTGCCGCAGTTGGGGAGGCTTCTGTCAGTCCCGCCGAGTTGCTGTATGAAGCACAGGCAACTAAATGAGGCTGCTAAGTTGGGCTACAGCTCGAGATCGGCAGCTGAAGGCACCATAGCAGGACCATGGGCTGGCGATGACCAGCTTCAGGTCGGGATAAACTCATTATCATTATTAGCAGTGGGTTTGGAAAAGTAACTGATGGGAAAGAGTATGAATAGATTCAATTTCATGGGTGAACATTTTAAAATGATCAGTCTGAGCAACGTGCTTAATGTGAGTGGGGAACAGGTGATTGCACCGCATTCAAATCCTGCTCTTTGCCTCATTTTCAGCTGAAATCGTTGGATTGGCCAGTCGACTAGGAATCGAGACTAAATGACAACTGTGAAGATGAGCGAAATAGTTTGCGAAATAACGATCACCAAGGGTTGTTTTTCAGAACTAAGAACTGTGTTAACCATTTGCAGAGCAAGAAGCACCAGCCATTATTTTTTTAAAAAACTATTCCCTTTAGATAAACCAGTTTAAAACCCATTGCCATAGATCCCACTTTATTCCAGGACAAAGGCAAAGGACTGCCTCTTGTGGAACTTAATCTATTTGCCTCACTGATCTCAGCTGGATTAATGATCGACGAACGCAAGAAGATACCATTAATGCAGTCAGTATGCCTCTGGTTCAAGAACCTCATGTCTTAACCCCAAGATATTTTGATGGATTTGGTCTGCATAGAATCTTATGGTAACTGAGGCCCTTAAAATGACTGTGTCTCCTATTGTTGTTCTATTGTTGTTTAACTTTTTTGTCTGTCATAAGGCAAACAAAGAGTCGTCGTGAGCATTGATCTGTGCACCTAACAAAAGGAAAAAGAGAGTCCCTTCAGAGACATTGAACGTCTAGAGACATTGAACGTCTGTGAATTTGCCTCCAGAGCTCCCACAGCTTCTGCAGTTGCACAGACTACAGTTCAAATCATCTGCAACTCAAGCTCCAGGTCCAAACCTCCAAAATGATCAGGAAGACTTCGATGCCAGAGGTCCTTCAGAAGCCCTTTCTGCTCTCAGCAACCTCTTGAATGCCATTTCCATTACCTACTAAGCCAGTCTCTATCACCCCGCGTAAGTTCTTCGACCACTAGTTACATGCAACCCGCAGCCTGTGTGAGTCCTTCAGCTGCTGAGCCCCTTTGCTGACCCCCCTCCTTATGCCCCACCTTCTCAATGGCAAGGGGGCGGGGGTACCCCCATCTTGTGCACAGACCCTGAGGTTGCAGGATGTAAAAGAAACACTGTTGCCTGTTTTGTAAAATTTTTCTACGTTGAATTACAGCATTATTAGTAACGGAGCAGAAGCCACTTTTAAAAATTTTTCTCTTTCTTTTCCTTTAATTACGACTTCATTTTCAAAAAAAGTTATTGTGCTAGGTTCACAATGACCATAATATTTGTAGTTAAAACACCAGAAAATTTAGCACAATCAATGACTATAAAAACACCAGCAGCAATGAAAACAACAGCGCATGCTTGTCGCGCGTGCAGACGAAACCGCGTGATCCAAAGTGTCATTGTATTTGGGTCCTAATGACAGCTCTGGCCGGAGCACATTAGAAGTTCAAAAAGTAAATCAGTATTGTAGGTATATTGATTTGCGTAACCTGGGCTTACAAAAATGTTTTTGCTGTATAACTAACGACAGGGATATTTTTATAAAAAAATAATAAATTTCTGCTGAAACACTGCACAAAAATTTTATAAACAGTCATTTTGGTGTCACCCCCTCTGATGGTCTCACCCGGTGTGGTCTGCACCCCACTAGTGACGCCAGTGTTAATGTGTCCCACTCCCCTGCTTTTCCTCATGTGCATTAAATGCTTTCCAGTTCAAGTATTTATCCAATTCCTTTTCACAGCAATGATTGATTTTTTTTTTGTTTTGGCATTCTTTCAAGCCACATGTTCTGGATTTTAACAAAGTAACAAAAGGGTTTGATTTTTTTTCCCACTCCTAGTTTTTATTTGTCATTTATCATAACTCTGTGTGCCCTGGTTATAGATTATTCCAAAGGTGCAACGTTTCATCCCAAATCCACAGAAACATTGATATTTATTAAATAAAACTCTCTTTAATCATTCTAGGTCCAAAAAGAACAACATTAACTCTTCTCATTGAAAAGCAAAGAAACTGAGATCTTGGAAATTTGAAATAAAATTTGAAAATGCTGGGACCACCCAGCAGGTTATCAGATCCAGCAGGTATGGTGGACGGAGAACAGAGTTAACCTTTCAGGTCATCATCATCCTCAGAAATGAAATGTTAATTCTGTTTCTCCCTCCACGGAAGCTACCCGGCCTGTTGAGTATTTCATGCAATATATAAACCTGCTGGAGAAACTCAGCAGGTCATGCAGCATTCACAGGAACTAAAGGGTGACTAATATTTCAAGCATGATGAAGGAGCCAAGCTCTGAACATTGTTTACCCTTTACTTCCTCTGGACGCTACTTGACCTGCTAAGTGTCTCTGGAATGTTTATGTTTTTGCACTTGACCCCAGCATCTGCTCGCTTTCTTGTTTAATGAGTATTTCAAGCATTTTCTGCTTTCGGAAAACAGTAAACAGCCTTTCCAAAATCTGCGGGTGTATTGGGAAGGGCTGTGGCCGTCATGTGACAGCACTGCCCCCTACCTAGTCGGAGGACACACAAGCTGCCAATCAAGGTTTGGTTCCACCTTGCTGTTGGGCACATGTAAATTACCTGGACGCCACTCTCCAGCCTGCCTGTACTTGGCCTTGGGCCACTGGCTGTTGTAATCAGATTAACCCTCCTGCCACTGAGCTATTGGCCCCCAGTAGATGATGAGGGCTTGTCCCTTCAGCACTATAAAGGTACCATGTGCTCATTGTTCTCTCTCTTTGCCAGCTTGGGACCACCCTGCTTCAATCCAGGCCTAGAAATGTGGAAGGGTGCTGGAGAAACTGATTCTGGCTAACAGCACACCACACTCCCAACCCTTTTAACAGTGCACATCTTACCAACAGACACACACAAGGAAAAGACTGTACAACAGGCTTTAATCCACAAAGACTTCCACAAAGTCAGGCTGGCTGTAGCTGCAGCAACTCTGAGTGAGGCCTCGGGAGACTGGTGCAGGCTTATATTCCGGAGGGTGATTGACACCCGACCAGGTGGGGCTTGATCCATTCAGGCCGACTGATTGACAGTCGACCAGGTGTTGTCCTGTCCGCTTACACTCTTGCAGGTACAGAGGTTGCCCCCTGCAGTGGGCCGGCAGTAAATTCCTGCAGGTACAGAGGTTGCCCCCTGCAGTAGGCCGGCGGTACACTCCTGCAGGTAGAGAGGTTGCCCCCTGCAGAAGGCTGGTGGTACACTCCTGCAGGTACAGAGGTTGCTCCCTGTAGTAGGCTGGTGGTGTACCACCACGGGGAGCATTTAATTAGTGTCCCTTGCAGCAGAGCCGTGCCTGCACTGAGTGAAGGCATCATAGTGATTTTTCCCTGATCATTTTATGTACCAGTTCATTGTGTGTGTAGAGGTTTGCCTAACATATCGACCCTGTTGTCCCATTTCCATCCCAGAAATAAACCTGTGCTTTGTTCTGGTTCTTAACCTGTGGGACCCACATAAACCCGAACAACATTGGTGTCAAAAACTTTGCTCGTACTATAGATCCCCAGATTTAAAGCAGCGCAGGACTTGGGAAAACAGGTCAGGTAAGAACTTCGAGGTATCATTAGTGATAGTGAATTCCTTTTGGCAATGGAGCTCTGAGTTTACGAATTAATATTTATTCATTTTGCGCCTGGACACATTCACTAATCTTTTGAGATTCCAAAGTGCTTCACACCATGAATTACTTTTGAAGAGGTCAGCATTGTAACAGCATAAAGTACCATGAAGTCAATAACCAGCTCTCTGTTTGGTTGAAGGACAAATCTTAGTCCTTCCACAAAAGAGGTGTGGTTCAGTTTCTCAGAGCATAGATGGAGCCGCCATTTAATTTGAACTCTCCCGAGTTTAACCCTCCCCTGTTCAGGACTGTTACTCTATATTGAAACCATGATATCCTGACTCCCACCTGGAGGTGTCCCATGGCTGAGGTCAATGGGATAGAGAATCTTTGGCTGAGGAGTCAAAATCTAGGCAGAAATCCATCAACGACGCTTGGCCACACAAGCAGGTCACACTAGGCCAATACCGAATGGAACCCAGTGGCCCTTCTTAATCCAGCTCCCTGTTCTTTGGTGCGAATAGGTCACAGCAATTTGCAAATAGCCAGGTACTGGCCGGAATATGCCTGAGGTTATCTGATCTCGGAAACTAAGCAGGCTCAGGAACACTAAGTTCTGCTGTGGGTCTCTGTGAGGGGCGCTGGACAAAGTGACGACTCTCTGTCCACCTTACAGAAGATAAAAGTTAAAGAATTTCATGGAGGCTACATTTGAAATGACAATAATGGAACCTTTACTTTTTAAAATTATGTGCATTTCTGTTGGCATTACACTTGCAGATAATAAATTCCAAAACTGTGCAAAATTCATCCTCAACTAATCCTTCTACCAATGATACCTCATGGTTATTGATTATTATTGATGATTGATTTGCCAAATGTTTATTGAATGACAAAGGAGGGCCGAATAGGTGAGCATTCTACTCCTATTCCTAAGATGTATCTTTGTATCATGCCAAGTTGCTGGAGAGACTCGATGAAGGGCTCAGGCCCAAAGCGTTGGTGACTCTTTGCTTCCAATAGATGCTATGGGACCTGTTGATTTTCTCCAGCACTTTTGTGTATTGCACCACATCACAGCGTCTGCAGACTTGATGCTTCATTAGACCGTCTTAGCCACACAATCCAGGCCTATATCTTTCCCCACATATCAAATCCCTACCTCAACACCACACTTGACCTGAGCGAAACACACATAAAACCTGATCGTTTATTTGCAGTTAATACCAGATTAAAAGAGTGTTTTTTTTTAACCTGTGGAATTATTTTTGCTCATAAACTGCCAGTAAAAAAAAAATAAAAAGAGAAAAAGAGGAGCAACTACCTACTAGTTAAACCTTTCAGAGTTGGATGCACAGTATGTGGATTCCTGAGTCTGTAACCCAGTTTTCCAAGACACTTAATTTAACCTGACGCTGCTTTATGCAGGTATAAATGTATTGCTGCCCTCATAGAATCATAATTGTAGTCATACAGTATGGAAACAGGCTCTTCGGCCAAATTTGCCCACACTAAAATGTCCCACCCACACTAGTCTGATATCACTCTAAACCTATCCCTCTATCTGTCCAAATGTTTCTTAAACATTGCAATAGCACTTCCTCAATCACCTCCTCCAGCAGCCCATTCCATACACTCACCACTCTCTGTGGAAAAGAAAGTTATTCCTCAGGTTCCCATGAAATCGCTCTGCTCTCACCTTAAATGTATGTCCTCTGGTTACCAATGTTCCTGTTCTGGCCCAAAGACTCTGCGCATTTAACCAATCTATTCCTCTCATAATCTTGTACACCTCCATGAGATCACCTCTCACCATCCTGTGCTCCGAGGAATAAGGCTCTTGCCTACTCAATCTCCTCCTACAGCTCAGGCCCCTGTAAATCTTCTTTGGACTTTCTACTGTCTATTATTTTACCTGCAGCACGGTGACCAAAACTGAACTCAATTCTCAAAATGGGGCTTCACCAACATCTTAGACAACTGCAACATGGCCTCCCAACTTCTGGACTCAACATTCTGACTAATGAAGGCCAATGAGATGAAAGCCTTTTTGACCATCCTATCTACTTCAAGTCAAGTCACCTTTATTTGTCATAACTACTAATGCAGTGCACCGTAAAGACCAGATAGCATTTCTCCCGGACCATGGAGCAGATTTACATAAATAGGAATCAAGTATTAATACAATTTTTAAAAACATGATATAATAGTACACGTATATTCTTAGAATTGAGGAGCCTGATGGCTTGGAGGTAAATACTGTTGCACAATCTGGATGTGTGGGCCCGAATGCTATGGTACCTCCTTCCAGATGGCAGAAGGGAAAAAGGTTTATGAGAGGGATGTGAGAAGTCCTTCACACACCTCTGTGATACCACTTTCAAGTACTTTGTGCCTGCACTCCTAGATTCCTCTGTTCTATACCACGGCCTTCCATTCCCTGTGTATGTCTACACATGTTAGATTTTCCACAATATAACACCTCACATTTCTCTGTATTAAATTCCATCAACCATTTCTCTATCCACCTGCCCAACCGATAAAGATCCTGCCGTAATCTTTGGCAACCATCTTCACTATCTACAATAGCAGACACTTCATTGCCATCTATAAACTCGCTAATCATGTCATGAATGTTTTATATAAATCATTTATCTAGATAACAGAAATGGCCCCAGCACCAAACCTTGTGTCACAGTTTGTAGAAAAAAAACATTCCACCATCACTACCTGCTTTCTATCATGAAGCTAATTTTCTGTCCATTCTACTATCTCACCTTGGATCCCATGCAATCTAACCCACCTAGAGCAGCCTACCATGTGAAACCTGGCTGAAATCTAGATATACAACATCTCAGACCTGCCCTCATCAACCTTCTTGATCACATTTTCAACAAGCTCAATCAGATTTGTGAGACATAACCCCCCACTTACAAAATCATACTATCTCTTATCAGCCCTTGTCCATCCAAGTTCATCTCCTTCAGAATACTCTGGAAACTTATTGATGGTAGGCTCACTCAGGTTAAATATTTCAATTGTCTGGAGTCCTGAACTATCCTTTCCTCCCACAAACAATTCTGAAATGTATAAAGTACCATTGGAAAAAAAAATGAAGATGTCTCAGATGTATGGATATTACAGATTTGCAAAGACATCACTCCCACTTCTCTCCTTGATGCATTTATCTGTGTGGGTGTCTTTTTTAAGAGACCGCTTTGTGTTTTTCTGGGAAAACAATCCAAATGCCGAAGGTGTTTGAAGAAGAAATTGCAGGTTGTCAATTGCTCTGCAACATAGTTGTACCCCGTTTGCTGCTCTTTGCAAGGATCATCACAGTTAGAGATGAGGTAGGTGGCTATAAATTTAAGTTTTAAAATTTAAACATACAGCATGGTAACAGGCCATTTTGGGTCATGAGTCCGTGCTGCTCAATTTACATCCAATTAACCTACAACCCCCAGTATGTTTCAAACAGTGGGAGGAAACCAGAGCCCCCGGGGAAAACCCATGCAGATACGGGGAGAATGTATAAACTTCTTACAGAAAATGTGGATTCGAACCCTGGTCTCGATTGCAGGTGCTGTAAAGGCGTGGCGCTAACCGCTACACCAAATGTGTCGCCCAATAAGATGGAGGTAAAACAATACCCTGGGAAGAGTAGGTGTAGCAGCTTTCTAAACTCGTGGCAGAAAAATATAAATTATATTTTGCTAAGTAAATGCAATAATCTTAATTGGCAAAAGCAACATATACAGTGATTCAAAATTAGCCAAATCAGTCACTGGTTGAAGCAGAATTACTCCTTCTTGTTGAAGGTAATGTTGGTGTACGACCTCTGACAGCCATGAGATGGCACTAATGAGGGGAAATTCAGATTGGTGATTAATTAGGGCTTATTTGTGAAGGCCCTTAAAAGCCCAATAGCCATGTCTCAATGGTCTGCCCTCTCACTCAAAGTGGATAACTGGAGGGCGTCCACAATATTAATCGCAGTGGAGGGCAGTGCCTTCAAGGTCAAATGGGAGAAAAGAAAAGAAGAAAGAACTAATTATTGTGCCTTCATTTGAATGGCAGCCATTAACGGGGCTTTGATCTGACAGATTCTGAAGACAAGATTGGAGGAAGAGTTTCTGTGTGTTTAGCAGGGTGCACAAGCTGCCAGTCTGATTGATTGATTCAATCCTTTCAAAATTTGCAATTAGTAAATGCCATTCAGGTCATCTCACTCACTGCTTCCGACGACCATGCACAAGTTTACTTTCTCATGAATTCTCCGTCATCTGTTAACCCATCAGAGGGAAACTTCTGAACAAGTAATCTCTCATATCTCCAATCGCCATCTTGGCAGCATTCATTTACATTTGTATTATTCAACCACACCTTTGTTGTCTTCCGCGAATATCTGCCCCCACCCCCCTGCATTTGCACTGATACTGAAACCATTGATCTCAGTCAGTATTTTCCTGTTCTAGTCCCAGCTGTCTTGTCCAGCTGTGGGAGAGTCAAGGCAGGGGAAGGCATGGATCGAACCAATCCTTAACTTTGCATTTGACTGTTAAAAATTAAGTTCATTTTTTTTGCTTCCAGACTGAGATTAAACAGTTTGTTTTTGGATCCAGTGTAAACAAAGAGACAGTCATATAAATTCAGCTGTTCACAATGTTAAATTTAAAATCGGGTCCTTTTCATCAAAGAAAGGGACCAATCAAATCCCTCCCATAGGTTGTGGGAGTGTAGTACTCTGTCGAGATGTCATGCCACCCACCACTGCAACCGCACATACAGAGTTACTGGAGCACGGCTCACTTAAATAACTTTAGTATTTGTTGGTCGTACGGTTAAAAAGTCATAGCTGCATATGACTGACTTGTAACCTAACCCCAGTGCTCACTCTCCTACATTGGTTCCCAGTTTGAAACAATGTGATTTTATTATCTACCTTTTCAAATCTCACTGTTTCCTTGCCTATTTTCATCCCTGCAACCTAATGGACATCTGAAGTCCTTGAAGATATCTGCTTTCATAATTATATCCCTTGTCAATCCCATGTTTAATATTCCACGAAAGGCAATTAATGCTTTCAACTGCCTTGATCCTAAACTGTGGAATGGCCTTATAAAACTCTCTCCTGCTCTCTCTTCGTTTACCAAGCTCTGAGAGAGAGAAAAAAACACTCGAGCAAGCATTTATTCATTTTAAGTGTGCTTTCAAGTAAAAGAAATCCAAAAATGCAGATGATGAAAATGTGAAACAAAGTCAACGCTGGAAAGACTCAAGAGGTCAGGTAGCATCTGTGAAGGGAGAAACTGGGCTGATCGTTCTCTCTTTGCTGCCTGTATGCCAAATATTTCCAGTACTGTTTTCAGTTTTAATGTCTCCCCATGAGCTTCCTGTCAACTCGCTCTGTTCCATGGGTCAATTTATTACAATAGAGGAATTATATAATACAAATTTTATTAACAAAAGCTCATTGGTTCCAAGAAATCCCAGCTCACTTAAATAACTCTACAATTTAAATTTTAAATTAATTTTTAAAAAATTTATTTACAGCTTTGTTGAAGCCGATTCCAGCCATTGAAACACATCCTGCCCAATCACACCCAATCAGCTTACAACCTCATAAGTTTTAAAGGCTGGGAAGAAACTGAAGCACCCAGGGAAAACCCACACGGGTCACGAGGAGAACACACTAACTCCTCACAGACAATGCTGGATACGATCCCCGGTTCCTGGTACTGTGAAAGTGCTGATCGCTAATGTTATGGCATTAAGAGAATGATGAAAAATTAGAGCTGCGGAGTGACACAGCTAATTGAGTTGCTATCTCACAGCTCCAGTAACCTGGGTTCAATTCCGACCTCTGGTGTTGTCTGCGTGGTGCTTCCATATTTTACCCGTGACTGAATGGGTCCCCCCAGGTGATCCAGTTTCTTTCGATATCCTAAAGGTAAAGGTTTAATTATTGCCATGTAATACTACATTTAGAATGTAATGTGCATGAAATTCCTTAACTTTGTCTACCATAAGGAAGACAGAGAAACGCCACTTTGTCCAGCACCCCTCACAGTAATGAGGCCCTGTCTTTTTTGTCTTTGGCTTGGCTTCGCGGACGAAGATTTATGGAGGGGGTAAAAATGAGGCCCTAGCAAGTAATGAACTTGCGATCCCTGATTTACAAGGCTAGTCCTCTAACTACTGAACTATCAGAGCCTCTAAGATTGGGGTGGTTGGTAGGTTAGGACCAGAGAATATTACAGCACAGAAAATGGCTCTTTGGCCTTTCAAGTCTGTGCAGATTATTCTGCCTAATCCCACTGACTTGCACCCAGTCCACATCCATCTATACCCCTCCCATCCAAATCTTTCTTAAATGTTAAAATTGAGCTCGCATTCATCAGCTGACAGATCATTCCACACTCCCACCAATGTGTGAAGATGATCCCCCTAAACATTACCTTTTTCATCCTTAATCCATGTCCTCTGGCTTGTATCTCACCTACCCTCACGACTTGCATTTACTCTGCCTATGCCCTTCACAATTTTGTATATGTTTGTCAAATCTCCCTTAATTTTTCTACGCTCCAGCAAAAAAAAATCCTAACCAGTTTAACTTTTCCCTATATCTCAGTTTCTCAAGTCTCAGCAGCATCCTTTCTGTCTTATTTATATATTTCCTGGAGTTAGGTGACCAAACCTGCTCACAATACTCCAAATACGGCCTCACCAATATCTTATACACCATTAATATAACATTCAAACTGCTATATTCAACACTGATTTATGAAGGCCAGAGTGCCAAAAGTTCTCTTTACGATCCTATCCACCTGTAATGACACTTTCAAGCGAATATGAATCAGTATTTCCAGATCCTTCTGTTCTACCGCACTCCTCAGGGCCTTATCATTTACTGTGAACATCCTACCTTGGTTTGTCCTTTCAGAATGCGCCATCTCACTCTTGTCTGCATTAAATTCCTTCTGCGAACTTGGATCCTGTAAATTGTCTCCAGAACCTTAGGGCGAGGTAGAATCCATCGGATGCTAGAGCACAGAAAACAAGCCATTTGGCCCTTCTGGTCTGTTCTGACCATCATTCCACTAGACCCATTGACTTGCTCCCATTCCATAACCCTCCAGACCTCTCCCATCCATGTATCTATCTAATTTATTCTTAAAACTTAAGAGCCCGCATTCACCACATCAGATGGCAGCTCATTCCACACTCCCACCACTCTGTGAGTGAAGAACTTTCCCCTAATGTTCCCACTAAACCTTTCCCCTTTCAGCTTAAAACCATGACCTCTCATATTTATCTCCCCCAATCCAAGTGGAATAAGCTACTCACCTTCTTTCTGTCTTAACCTCTCAATCTGGTAAATCTCTAACAAAACTCCCCTCATTCTTCTTCGCTCCAAGGAATAAAGTCCTAACTTGCTTGATCTTTCCCTGTAACACAACTCCTGAAGACCCGGCAATATCCTAGTAAACCTTCCCTGCATTCTGTTAATCTTATTGTTATCCTTCCTGTAGTTAGATGACCAGAACTGCACACAATATTCCAAATTTGGCCTCACCAATGTCTTAAACAAATTTGACAGAACATCTCAATTCCTCTACTCAATACTTTGATTTATAAAAATTAAGATGCCAAAATTTTTCTTTACAACCCTGTCAACCTGTGGCACCACCTTCAAGGAACAATGTATCTGTATTCCCAGATCCCTTTGTTCCTACACACCTCAGTGCCCTACCATTTACTGTGTATGTTTTTTCTTGGTTTGCCCTTCTAAAATGCATCACCTCACACTTATCTGCATTAAACTCCATCTGCTATTTTTTTGGCCCATTCTCCTAGCTGGTCCAGATCCCTCTGCTAGCTTTGAAAATCTTCCTTGCTGTCCACAACGGTCTTTGAGCTATCAACAAACTTGCTGATCCAATTTACCACATTATCATCCAGATCATTGATATAGGCAACAAACAACAATGGTTCCAACATAGATCCCTGAGGCTCATCTCTAGTCACAGGCCTCCAGTCTGAGAAGCAACGATCCACTAGCACTCTCTGTTTTCTCTCACACAGCCGATTTCGAATCCACTTTACATCCTCTCCATAGGTAGCTAATTAACCTCCCATGTGGGACCTTGTCAAAATCAGGTTGAGTCTAGGGCGAGTTGATGGAGAGGTATGCAGAAAATAGGATTCGTACTGAGTGGTTGATGTGGATTGGTGCTCTGAACGGCCTGATTGTGATCTCTGTGTTTTGTATCTCATTGTACATACAGTCCCATCTCTGCTGCCTCAGTACATCACCGAATCGGGCATATGCCAGACATCAGCATTTCAGCTGCATGTTGGAGCAGGCAAATGAAATGTTATATCAATCACAGCATGACTTATATCCTATTATTAATCCTAGGTTGCCGTGGCATTCTTATATTAACTAATCTAAATGAAATGAATTTCAGAAAAGATCGAGTTTCAGGAGAATTTTAGGTTATTCAGAACTTGGGATTTTTTGGAACCATCTCTCTTGAAATACTATAACTAATATGCTCTTTTCTATTGAAACTCTAATTAAAAGCTCAGTAAAGATTTTAGTTTCTTACTAACATGGATCATTAACTCCACTGTATTGCTTCCAGGTCTTCTGTGCATCAGAACTGCTGAGACGCAGGAACATTTGCAGCAGTAAACAACAGTTTCCAACGTGTGATTCAATCCCAATTCCATTATTATCATAAGGACACATATGGCCCACAAATCACATGTGGTCCATCTCATGGGCATGTTAGGTTAAGGACCAAGTGCTGACTAATGGCATAATATGTACTTTTAAATTTTAAAAAAATTAAAATTTTTAGATCTAGACATACATCATGATAAAAGGCCATTTCAGCCCACAAGTCTGTGCTGCCTAGTTTACACCCCACTTACCTACACCCCAAGTATGTTTTTTGAATGGTGGGAGGAAACCAAAGCCCCCAGAGTGGGGGAGAATGTACAAACTCCTTCCAGATAGCGCGGGACTCGAACCCCGGTCTGGTCCCGATCTCTGGTCCTGTAAAGGCATTGCCCTAACCGCTACGCCAACCGTGCTGCCCTCAATGGTTTGTTGGAACATGGTAGGTCAAAGGATCCCAGCTGCTGCATGACTCTATGACCACCAGAAGAAATGCTTTCTCTCTATCGGACTCTTTAATTAGATTAACTCCAAGACATTTATACTCATGAAGTCATAGATTCAACTGAATAGAAGTCAAACAATATAATCTAAATTGTTTAGGCCCCAATATTATTCTGATAAATATATATCTCTCCCATAGAGCATAAGCATTTCGGCCCTCGATATTGTGCCAACCCAAATATTCCTTCCGTAAAAAAAGTACAAAACCCTCCCTACCCAATAGCCCTCTATTTTTCTTTCATCCACGTGACTGTCTAAGAGTCTCAATGCCTCCAATGGTTCTGCTTCCACCATCACCATCCCAGGCAAGGCATTCCAGGCACCCACAACTCTCTGTGTAAAAATAAAATTACCCCTGATGTCTCCCTTAAACATTCTTACCTTAACTTTATACACATCTCCTCTGGTGTTTGCTGATCCTGCCCTGGGAAACAGGCACTGGCTGTCCACCCTATCTATGCCTCTCATAATCTTGTAGACCACTATCATCTCCTCTCATTCTCTATGCTCCAAAGGGAAAAGTCCCAGCTCTACCAACCTTGCCTCATAAGATTTATTTTCCAATCCAGGAAACATCTCCTCTGCACCTTCTCCACATCCTTCCTATATTGAGGTGACCAGAACTGAACACAAAATGTGGTCTTAACAAAGATTTGTAGAACTGAAACATGACCTCTCTACTCCTGAATTCAATTCCCCTTCTAATGAATCCCAGCATCCCATAGGCTTTCTTAATTATCCCATCAACCTGCACAGTGACTTTGAGGGATGTATGGATTTGAACCCCAAGGTCCCTCTGTTCATCCACAATCTTTAGTAACTGACCATTAACCCTGTGCTCAGCCTTCTGGTTTGTCCTTCCAAATTGCTTCTCCTCACACTAATCCGGATTGAACTCCATCCACCACTTCGCCGCCCAACTCTGCATCCTGTCTAAATCCTCTTGTAATCTTTGATCACCTTCAGCTCCATCCACAACTCCTCCAACCTTTGTGTCATCTGCAAACTTACTGACCCATCCTTCTACAGATCCATTTTCAAGGCGTTTTTCCAAAGGAGTGATGCTGAGAATTAAACATAATGGTGCAAAATCTGGACGCCATGATGCAAAGAGATACCCCTTTCAGCAAGAGTTAAAGGATGAGCATGTGTGGTATTGTGAACTGCAGGACAAAGGTTTCAGTTTTCCGACACCAACCACTCTGTTGTTTTCTCAGGGACTCGACGGTGGACTGCCACCCTGTAGTCAGCTCACCCATGATCAGCCAGAGGACCTGATCCTTTATGTCTCAGTTTTAAATGGATTCAGACAATGTGCGTCATTTCAACGACCCTCTTCATGACCTTTTGAATGAACTTCAGCAGTTTCCCATTTCTCTACTATCCTCATAAGGAAATTTGAATGTGAGGCTACATCAGAGACCCGACAAATGTTTTCATTATTTTTAACCTTGCGAACTTTCAGCATGGTCTCTTGGACTATTAAGATTTTTGTGGGACATTGTCATTCTCCATTCAAAAAAATACAAAGAAAGGGAGGAAAAAAAATCAAGGGAAAGCTTTACCTCAAAGTGCAAATGTAAATTCCAGTTTCTTCTTGTTTCTGGCATTGCCTAAAAATGCTAACAGTCAAACTGTGAAAGAAAGTTCTGCTTTGCATCACTTGACAGATATTATGAACTGTTTATTCTGATTAAAAAGTATTTCCTTTTTAAACACTAACTTCACAAAGTTGAAAGGAAATTAAACTTGGTTTATTATTAGGTAAATGATTGTGTAATTCTTCAGTGATTCTTTCACCCTCAAGAAGACACAGCACAGCAGAATGGGTTAGAGAGACATAATCTGGCAACCTCGACTGCGTCTGCACTGCTCACTGATCAGGGGGACCTAATATATGATTCACAAGTGCACAGAGCTTTGGAAAGTAACCAGTTATGTTTCGAGGTTAGTTAAAGGGATTAAAAACAGAATGTTTCCAGATAATGTCATGGCTGTTTTGGGTTTCATTCCAGTGAGTGGTTTACCTGCTAAATGGTGGGGATGGTGATGTTTTACTCACATGGCTTGTTTTGTACTTCAGGAGAATCAAGAGTTATTGAGTCTGGCAAAGAATGTGGCAAAGGCCAAAGGCTGCATGGAAGAGTGGGGGAGGCAGAAGGGGAATATGACCCACTTCTTCAACCATTCTCAAAGAAACACAAAAGACATTTTCTTCCATGCATAAGGGCCACGTGTGGTCTGGTGCTCTACAAGCCAAACAAGCTCTTGCTTAATTTGTTTGTTGGATTGAGGTGCATCCAGTATCTCACTATCTCACTGATAAAGACCAGCTCAGTCTTCCTATTGCCCAAGTTGAACTGGTCTATGCCAAGAAAAGTAAAGCAGTTAGGGTGCCATAAGGGGCTAGAGCAAAGGTTCTCAACCCTTTTCTTTTCACTCACATACCACTTTAAGTATTCCCTATGCCACAGGCGCTCTGTGATTAGTAAGGGGTTGCTTAAGGTGGGATGTGGGTGGAAAGAAAAAGTTTTAAAAAGTTTTACTCATCCCTAATGGACTCGTTATGTGCACGGTTTCAGAACTCCAAAGGAAATGGGCCAATGACAATTTCTCTCAAACAAAATATTTCAGTAACATTTGGGTCGGGAAGAGTGATTCTCAACCTTCCCTTCCCACCCACATCCCACCTTAAGCAATTCCTTACTAATCACAGAGCACCGATGACATAGGGATTGCTTAAAGTGGGATGTGAGTGGAAAGAAAAAGGTTGAGAATCACTGGGCTACAGGATCACACTCCTGTGTTCCTGTGGTACCCAAGTTCGCTGTGCAGCTAATTCGCACGTCACTGTGTTCCCTCAGTGGGATACCTTTCGTTCTACAGTTTAATCAGTTGTTTACTTTCACAATCTCTCTGATCTTTCTGCTGCTTAAAACTTATATTTGGAAAATATATGTGATTCTCCCCCAGATAAATAAAAAGACATCCTGTGAATTGTAATTAATTTCTTCAGACTGTGTTGGCAGTCACAGGAGAATTCAATTCACAGCTAATTTTGGAATAAAGCAGAGGCATTAAGAACCAGGCAGCCATGGTGAGGAGGAGTTGGTGGGAAATATGGGGATAAAATGAAGGCTGATATGAATTGTCCAGTTAAATTACTTAACAAGCAGTCAGAGCTATGAATCCGTGATCTGGACATGGGTATGAATCCCATCAAAGCAGCAAGAAAACCTAAATTTAGTAGTTAACTAAATATGAAATGTGAAAAAAGGTTGTCTCAGAAACATGCTCTTCAATCACTGTGTTGTTCTGATCTGGTAGTTTCATAGTTAATGAAACCGAGACTAGTTTATTCTGGTTCAGTGTTGCCGTTTAAGAATGATACCTGATCTGACCTGACCTAGATGTGACTCCTTACCCACCAATATGCTTGGCCATTTTCAGGGTCAAACAAGGATGGGCAATAAAGGTCAGCCTTGTGGAGGTTCATTCCATCCTACCACGATCTCTCCTCCCTCCTCTCATTGGGGAAAAGGATCTGGATCGCACACAAACAGGTTCAACAACAGCTGTTTTCTTCTGTTAATGCCTACTAGATAATGCCTACAATGTTCCCTGAAAAAGCTGAGGACCCTGTGATATCTGTCTCTGAGGGCGATGTCAGAACATCATTCAAGAGGTGTCAAACCCTGACTGCGTACCTGGCAGGGTACTGAAAATCTGCTCCAACCAACTAGCCAGAGTGTTCACGGACATTTTCACCCTCTCGTTGCTGCAGTCAGAGGTTCCCACCTGCTTCAAAATCATCTCAGTGCCCAAGAAGAGCAGAGTGAGCTCAACGACTACTGCCCAGCAGCACTAACTTCTAATGCAATGAAATGCTTCAAGAGACGGGTCACGGCCAGAATTAACACATTCCTAAGTAAAGATATTGTCCCAGTCCAATTCATCTGTCATCACAAACACTCACAGCAGATGCAATATCACCGGCTCTCCGCTCACCTCTGGATCACCTAGACTACAGCAATTCATACAAAAGACAACTCATTATTCCCTCAGTGCTGGTCAAGAAACTACAAACTCTAGACCTCTGTACTCCCTTATGCAACTGGATCCTTGATTTTCTCATTGGAAAACCACAGTCAGTACGAATTGGAAACAACATCTCCTCCTCAATGATCATCAACACAGGCGCACCCCAAGGATGCGTGCTTAGACTACTGCTCTGCTCTTTATACACCCATGACTGTGTGGCCAGGCACAATTCTAATGCCATCTACAAGTTTTCCGATGACACCACAGTTGTCGGCAGAATCACAAATGGCAATGAGGAAGTGTAGAGGAGGGAGATAGATCAGCTTGTTGAATGGTATTACAACAAAAACTTTGTCAGCAAAACCAAGGAGATGATTGTGGACTTCAGGAGGAAGCCAGGGTAACATGACCCCAGTTGTCATTGTGGCCTCAGTAGTGGGGAGGGTCAAGAATTTCAAATTCCTGGGTGTCAACATCTCTGAGGATCTGACCTGGAGTCTCCTTGTCGACGCAATCACAAAGAAGGCTCATCAGTGGCTATACTTTGTGAAGTGTCTGAGATATGTAACCGAAGATCTTGTAAACTTCAAGTAACCTCCAGTTACACCTCTCTGCATCTTAGATGATTAAAGGAGATGGTGGAGAGTTCCTAATAAAGGAGGTACATATAATGTTCCAGCTAGATTAGGGATCCCCAAACTTTTTTAGACCTTTGTACTCCTTCATGGAATACTTGATCCCTCATTGACCCGCAAGCATGGAATTCCAGAGCTCAATGGGGTGGAGGGGTGGTGGTGTGCTGGGTGGGGAGGGGTGGTGGCTGCTCTGGATGGGGATGTGGTGGGCACTACAAAAGGTATAAAGAACACATACATCTTTCTTCTAGGCTCATCTCCCCTCCTGTTGGCTTTCAACCTTTTCAAAGGCCGAAGCCAAATACAACATGGTGGCCACCAAGCCATGCTCTCGCGAGAGGTCGGCCACCACTGCCACAGGCTCTATTTTCCATTGATCCGTCCCTGCTTTCCACCACAAAAGTTCAGTCAACCCCTCTCCCCACCATTATTGACCATTTTTCAACCCCCTGGGATGTATCGACCCCTTGGATGCTCCCATCAACCCCCAGGGGTCGATATCGACCACTTTAGAGACCGAGACAATTCAAAGGTGACATCAGCAAGCAATTCTTCAAACAATGGAAATCTGCCATGCTTAAGCCCATGGAAAATGAGAATGATAGGGTTGGGCATGCCAGGTTGCAAAGTCGTGAGGGTTAACAATGATTGGACACCATAATGAAAGGCGCGCCAACTTGTTTGAGGAGCCGATGGCTAATGTACCAGTGTTCACATGTGTTTCACAGACACAGTAGAGATTCTACAATTATCCTCTGCTGATTAACAGTTGTTGTCAAACCTTGAAAGGAATTGAAAAGAGTAAACGGCTCTGAGGGTTAATACAAAGTTTGCAAATATATCGCTGACTATTGTACTGAGTTAGTTTTCACTGCATCTACTTCATACAAAAAGATCTCCGTTTTGGTTCAATATGACAACTGGTACTGTCACCTCTGACACACAAGCTTGTGGAACATATCCCATTCTAGAGGCTTTATATTTTCACAGTGCATTGCTTTATTGGCAAAGGTGCCATCATTCAGATGAGCTCTGTTCACCCTGTCAGATCTCATGCAGGATTCCAAGAGCAAGGAAGTTCTTCTGGAATTCCACCCAAAATATGCCCTTCAACTAGATGTTATTATCCCTTATAAAACTGCTATTTGATGGACCTCTGTTCAAAATAGCTGCCTCTCTCTCTGTACAGTATAACGATAGTTTATTTCAAAAAACTTAACTGACAGCTATGCACTTTGAGGTACTAAAAACAGGTATGCCCTTTAACCATTAAGCTTGTGCCAATATTTCCAGCGATTGTGTCTGATCAGTGATCAAACCATATATATTTGGCATTTGGTCCTGAATACAAAATTGATCAGAAGCCACAGATTTCAGTCTTAAAATTGACGATTGAACAGCAACCAATGTAGGAGATGCTCCAAATGTCTATCACCCTTTACAGGTACATGGGTCTCCTAATTTTATTCTGAAAGTTTATTGTCTTAGGTTTCATTTCATTCTATCTCCCCTTTGCATCCTGAAAACTTCAATCAAATTACTCAAAGACTCATGCATTTTTACAGCATAGAATCTGGCCCTTTGTTCAACTTGTCCTTGTCAATAACTTTGCCTACTCAAGCTAGTCCTCTTTACCTGCTTATAACCCTCTAAACTTTACCTTTTAAAAGTTGCAACTGTACCCACCCCAACCTCTTCCTTGGGCATTCATTCCATCTACCCATCATGCCCCTCACACTCTTTTTAAATATTTCTACGCTCAGAATCAGAATTTAATATGATGAAATTTATTGTTTTCCAGCAACATTATAGGGGCAAAAATTGCTACAAATTATATTTAAAAAAATCAATAAATCAGTAAAAGAAGAGAAAAAATGTCTGAGGTTCCAAGTCTATTCAGAAATCTGATGGTGGAGGGGAAGGAGCTGTTTTTGTATTGCTGGACGTTCATCTTCAGTCTCCTGTACCTCTTTCCTGATGCTAGCAGTGAAAAGAAGGCATGGTCTGGGTGGTAAGGGTTCTAGAAGATAGACACTGTTTTGTTGAGGCACTGCCTTTTCTAGGTCATGGAAGAACCTGCCTCACTGTACCAGATAAAATGTGACAAAATAAACATAAACAGTAAATAGTGGGCCCTGGAGAGTATTGTATTACAGAGTGAGTTTACAATAGAGGTATATAGTTCCATGAAAGTGGTAAAAACACACTGAAATGCTGCAGGAACTCAGTCTGTCTTTCAGCATCCATAAAAGTCAAAAATGGAATGCTGACATTTCGGGGTTGAGCCCTTCTTCAAGCAGTAAGCAGAAAGTGGTGGCACAGGTAGGTAGGATGATGAGAAAGATGTTTGGTGCGCTTGTCTCCATCGATCAAGGTACTCAGTGCAGGAGTAATGGAGTAAAGACTAATACCCGTGATGGCGCTGGCTGGTTCACAACTCTCTGTAGCCTTTTACTGTGCATGGACTCCATAGCAAAACGCGATGCAATCGGTTAGAATCCTCTTTATGGTAAACCCGTAGAAATGTGCAAGAGTCTTTGGTGACATACCGAACCTCCTCGAATTCTTAACAAATTATAATTGCTGGAAAACTTTCTTTATGATTGACATAAAGGTCCCAGGATAGTTCTTCAAGGGATGTTGTCACACAGGAATTTGAAGTTCTTAACCCTTTCTACTGCTGACCCCCTCAATGAAGATGGGTTTGTGTTCTCCTGGTTTCCCCTTCCTGAAGTCCACAATCGGTTCCTGAGTTTGGCTAATGTTATCACTCAACTAGCTGATCTATCTCACTCCTGTTCGCTTTCTCATTGATTCTGCCGACGACCGGGTTGTCATCGGCAAATTGGCAGATGGCATTGGAATTGGCAAATTGGCAGATGGCATTGGAATTGGCAAATTGGTAGATGGCATTGGACGTGCTTAGCCCCACAGTTATGGATATAGAAAGAGTAGAGCAGTGGGGTAAGCACGCATCCCTAACTTATCTATGCCTTCTGGTTAGACTCCATTATCCTATTAATATGCACCTTATCACAGCCCTCATGGTTTTATAAATCTCTGTAAGTTCACCCCTCAACCTCTTATGCTCATTGAGAAAAGTCCGAAATTTTACAGCCTCTCCTTATAATGCAAGTCCTCATGAATGCTTCGTACAAAATTTCCATTTAAATGATATATATCCTATTCTTGGATGGCCAGAACTCCAAGTGAGGTTTCACCAACATCTTGTTGCAGTGTAACATGACGACCTTACTCCTGCACTGAGTACCTTGATCGATGGAGGCAAGCGCACCAAACATCTTTCTCATCATCCTACCTACCTGTGCCACCACTTTCTGCTTACTGCTTGAAGAAGGGCTCAAGCTCGAAATGTCAGCATTCCATCTTTGACTTTTATGGATGCTGAAAGACAGGCTGAGTTCCTGCAGCATTTCAATGTGATTTTACCACTTTCATGGAACTATATATCTCTACTGTAAACTCACACTGTAATATAGTACTCTCCAGGGCCCACTATTTACTATTTATGTTTATTTGTCACATTTTATCTGGTACAGTGAGGCAGGTTCTTCCGTGACCTGTCTAACAGATTAACTTGAACATTCACACAGCTGTAAAAAAATAGGAAGGGTACAATTACAAAGTATAGAGTTACAATCAAAAAGATCGCTTGGTACATGCAATGTACAAAGTGCTGGAGAAACTCAGCAAGTTACTCATCACCCAAAGGAAGCAAACCAAGGCTCGGCCCTTGAAGGAGTTTTCTAAGTCATTGACATGGATGATAAAGAACAAAGCACAATCCTTCCACCACACCACTGGACATGGTCCACCAATCTGAATAATCCTCCACTATTACTCTCTGACCAACAACTTACTTCTCTATCAAATTGACCAGCTCACCTCGAATCCCATGCGATTTAACCTTCTGGACAAGCCTGCCATGTGGGACCTTGCCAAAGGCCTTGTTAGTGTAGACAATTTTTAAACATAGACTTCGTGGGATGTTACCATTTGGAAGAGTCTCCCGACATCCCGGCAGTGGTTGTTCACACAGGAACGACCAAAACTGCAAATCTCTGTTTCTGACCCCGAGTTTAGATAACATATCGGCGGTGCAGTATGGGAAAAGGTGGGACATCGTATTCATTGTTCACGGGATGCTTGCAGTTCAGTTTAGACTACAGACGTTCTGGGAAAAAGACTAGGAGGTAAAATGTCAGAATGGTCAATGATACCCTCATTCTTGTTGAAACCTTTTTACACAGACTGCTTTCTGGGAAAATGGGAATCATATCCTGGATCGCAGCAGCTGTGTAAGGAACCTCAATTTCTGCTGCCTTTTCTCATCAATGATCATAGTCATCTCTCGAAAAAACCTAATCATATTCATGAGACTCAATTTCCCAGCACAAAGTCATGCATAATCCCTGATCAGTCCTTGCTTTTCCAAATGAATTAGATTTTCTCTTGCAAAATCCCCTCCAGTAATTTGCCCACAACTGACAAAGCCGGTGGTCTTTCTTAAAATATGGTTCATTAGCCACCATCCAATCTTTTAGCATTTTACCCATACCTAACAATAGCACAAAGGTATATTACCCACTAACTAATCCCAAGAGCTACAATCCTAGTATGTGCAATCATTTATTACAATTCACTCCAAAGAACAGCTCCCTGTAATGAGGGTTTTGTATAGCTGTAACATAAATCTATACCATAACTAGTTCCCCAGATATAAAGGCCAGCATTCCATGAGCTTTTCTAATTATTTTCTTATGCTGTTCATGATATTTTAATGATTTATATACAAGGGCCTTCAGTGTTTATGCATTTTGTTTCATTTTCACCATTATAAACCATTATGTTATCTTTTTTGGTCTAAAGTGGATGACTTTATTTTGTTAAAATTAAATCCATTTGCTCCTGTTTTGTTTATTTATTTAATCCAACATTATGTCTCCTTATATTGTAATGTTTCCGTCTACATTGTGTTTTACATGCAAAATTCCCGCAATGCAGGCTATGTAAAAGGTTCGAGATGGAAATGAGTGACTCGTACCTGTTCCGAAATGTTTTCCTGCTGCTCCCCAGGACATTTTTGTGGACAGCCTGCAGTCTAAATTGGACTGCAGGCAGACTGCAACAATGGGCTAATGACTAGCTTGTGGATTTGCAAGTTCCCGCCTCTTACCGCACTTCTGGTATTCAGTGTAAAATCACATTAGGGGCCGGAGATTTTGGTTGTTCGTGTGTGTATGAACGGACGCACCAAGAGGTAGGAAAAATTTGAATGGAAAAAAAAATGTAATTTCTATGTGGAAAAAAAACCATATTAGATTTGTGGCTTTCTGTTTAACATAATAAATACTCAAACACCATTGAGTGATTTCCATGGTACACCAAAGATCATAAAAGATTACAGCACAGCAGAGGCCCTTCAGTCCACAATGTTGTGCCGACCTAAAAAAATCTAAACTCTCCCTACCCCGTAACTCTCTATTTTTCTTTCATCCATGTGTCTGTCTCAGAGTCTCTTAAATGCCCCTATTATTCCAGCCTCCACCACACCCCCTGGCAATGCATTCCAGACACTCATAAAACTTACCCCTGATGTCTCCCCTAAATTTCCCTCCCTTCACTTTGTCAGGATGTTCTCTGGTGCTTGCTTGGGAAAAAGATGCTGGCTGTCTACCTTATCTCTGGCTCTCATAATCCTTTAGACCTCTGTTAAGTCTCCTCTCATCCCTCTTCACTACAAGGAGAAAAGCCCTAGCTCTACTAACTTTGTGTTCTCCAATCCAGGCAATATCCTGGTAAATGTCCACATTCTTCTTACAATGAGGTGACCAGAACTGAACAAAATGTGGTCTATCCTGAGTTTTATAGAGTTGCAACAATACCTCACAAATCCTGAACTCAATCCTCCAACTAATGAAGCCCAGCACACCTTAGGCCTTCTTAAATATCCTGACAACCATTGCAATATCCTTAAGAGGTCTATGGATTTGGACCCCAAGGTCTCTCTGTTCTTCCACACTATTAAGAATCCTGCCATTAACTGTGCACTTTGGCTTCAAGTTTGACCTTCCAAAATGTATCACCTCACGTTTAACTAGATTGAATTCCATTTGTCACTCTTTCACCCATCTCTGCATCCCACCTATATCCTGTTGCAACCCACAACAGCCTTCAACAATATCCACAACACCTTCAACCTTCGTATCATCCGCAAACTTACTGCCCCCTACCTCTACTTTGACCATGTGCAGAATCCTACCTATTTGATTACTTTTCCCTTAGTCCAATTCTCTGTGTCCTGCTTCTTGGTCAATTTCTTAATCAGGTCAATAATTGCCTCTCAGTTCTCTAAACTTTAGTTTAACAACCTGTCTTTTTTGAGGGCCCTCTTCTAGAAGTCAATAAATATGAAAAATAAACATTCATTGAAATGCCCCTACCTCTTAATAACATTCAAGGAAGATCAGCAGGCGTGACCTATCTTTACACAAACCCACATGAATGCTTTTATGGCTTTTTCTGACTACTTCTGAATAGAGATTCGGCAAAATAGTCAATAATTTATTGGCTTTTATTTTCACTTTTTTTTGACTACTGTCTGTAACTCTTTACACTACTGAGTTTTACGAACTGTATGATAAATAAAACCATAAGACAGGAGTGTTTGATCCATTGATGACTGATTTCTATCCTTTTCAACCCCATTCTTCTATTTCCAAGATTCCTTTATTGCCCATTTAATAGTACAGAACTTGTAATATTACACAAAATTGCCTTCTGCCTGCCTTAAGGGAGATACTAGCCCTTTTACACAGCTACTTCCAAGGTGGGAATATTGTTGCTTTTTGGCACCATCCCTTTTGTGTAAAAGGTATGTACACGGAATGGGGGGGGGCGGGGGGGGCGCGGGGGTCATTCCAGTCCTGCCTTTAAGCCTGCAGTGGAGGAAGTCACATGGCCAAATCGACGTCTGTGTAAAAAAAGGCGAGCCGGAAAGCCGGGACCAGGACAGGATGTGCTTGTTATACTTGATGTCATAAGTCCAGCCTCTTTTGCTCGCAGAATGCTGGCTTGCTGTGTAAAATAACACCCTGGCCCAGCATTAAGGTTTGGTTTAGTCTTCACTGGGTAAAATGGGCTAAAGGGTCGCCAGTAGTGTCAACCGGCACCTATTACAGTACGAGAGAAAGAGAAGCCAAAGCAAATCCCTTCAAAGTCACTGAGAGTCCGTGAATTTCTCTCCAGTGCTCACATGGCCATTGCAGCTGCACAGAATTCTGCTCAGTCAGCGCCTTCAGCGCCCTCTCAAATCCCAGCTCAGATACCCGGTTCCCAGAAGCTCATCTCCAGCAGCCCACACCCCGAGTGGGTCCCTTGACCCAAGTGGCCTGCAGCCTGTGTGGGTTCCTCAGTTGCTTGGCTCCTTGCTGGTCGCTGTCCTGCAGGGTTTTCTGCTCTGCTTCTCCTTCTCAACAGGGGGCTGCCCTCCCCATTTCTGGGGCCCTGCACCAATCCATTGCCCCCTGGAGTTTGCAACCCCTCCTGGCCATTGCCGAACACAGACCTGCGATTGCAAGATTTTAGTTTATAAACACCGTTGGCCCCTCTAACAGGCTGTTTAACACCTGTATGGAGCAGTGCTCTCTGCTCTTCCTTGTCCATACCAGCAGCAATGCTGGCCTTTCAGCAGTTCAAACAACGCCACCACATATTTTTTCTTTGCATTTTGACTCAGTTGGTCCGACGCAAAACAAACGTTCTCACTGCACCTTGATACATGCAACAATAAACTTGAACGTGAGAATCTTTCAATGTTCTCATATCAAGACTAATTTGGAAGAGTACAATTAGGATGCCTGCAAAGCTCCTCCCTTTTCTTAGAAGCGTCATAACTTGTCTTTAAATAGCTTTAACGGTCTGTTAATGTGGAACATTGGCCAAATTGAAAATTGGGGAGTGGGTGAAGCCTAGTTTACTGTTTTGCTTTTAACAAACACCATAAACTTCAATAGTGTGTCACTGGCAGCTAACAGTTAAGTAGACACTCAGCTGTAAGTTGTTACTGAATGAGGTGGTAATTATGAGCTCAGCATTTGGGTAATTTGGGTGTGGCTTACAGAAATAAAGATAAACATGTTTTCATAATTAGTCAGTTTATATAGAGTCAACTTCTTCGTGGAATTTAAAAAAAACAATCTGCATAAAGAACTGCCTTGATGAAGGGTTCTAGCCAGAATTGTCGGTCGTGTATTTTTTACCTTTATAAAGGACACTGCTTGACCTGCTGAGTTACTCCAGCTTTGCGTTTTTACTTCGACCGTGGTGTCTGCATAAGGGACTCAACAGGTCGAGCAGCATCAGTGGGAGAAAAAGAATGGTCAATGTTCAGAACGCTTCATCAAGAGAGGTTAAAGATTGAATGACTCTTATAACAGTGTGGAAATTCAGCATTGAAAATAAAGGTTCTGCTTTGAGCCTCTACTACTTATGGTTCATGGAAACTTTTGATAAATTTTATCATGTTTAGTATTCTTTAGCATCTTATGACAGACTAAAAGTAGCACATAAATTAATTGGTTAAGAACAAGTCAGATACTATGAGGAGTAATATCAATCAATTGAACAAGCTTAACAAATAGATGCATATTGGCTACACCAGTGGTTCTCAACCTTTTTCTTTCCACTTATGTACCACTTTAACTAATCCCTATGCCATCACTGCTCTGTGATTAGTAAAGGATTAACCATATAACCATTTACGGAGCGGAAACAGGCCATGTTGGCCTTTCAAGTCCGCACCGGTTCACTGATTTTGTGCGCCCTCTTCAGGCATTGCTTAAGGTAGAATGTGGGTGGAAAGAAAAAATTTGAAAATCACTGTTTTAATCATCCCTAATTGATTCGGTACGTGCACGGTTTCATAACTCCAAAGGAAATGGGCCAATGACAATTTTTCTCAAACAAAATATTTCTCTAATAATTGGGTCTAGAGCAGTGATTCTCAACCTTTCCTTCCCACTCACCTTAAGCAATCCCTTACTAATCACAGAGCACCAATGGCATGCGGATCACTTAAAGTGGTATGTGAGTGGAAAGAAAAAGGTTGAGAACCATTGGGCTACATAGTATTGAACCATATTGGCAAAGTTTGGAGCAGCGGATGTCATTGAACTGTTTTTGATGAGCTGAAGACCTGTGTGGAAAACATATTTCAGTATTGGGCCAACCACAGCTTACGTGTGTGTAGACATGGAGGGTGTAAAAGTTAAAACCTTGTGTTTTGATTCTTAGTTAATTTTGTGCCTTTCTCTTTAAGAGAACTATTGTTTGTTGTGTTACCATATTGACTATGATGTAATATGTCGTAATATCTGCCCAGACTAACAACGTGCCTTATCTACAAGATGTGAGTGAAGCGTGAGTATGAGAAATTTTTCTTTGAATTTTTGCATCTATTTAAATACTGTTTTGTATCTCTTTAAGTTTGTGTTTTTCTTTAAAAGCTTTTTATATCTTTAAATACCTTTAATATCTATCATACAGTATTCATCGATGTGAAAGTCTAAATAGAAATATTTATCCATTTTATCAATGAATTAAAACTTCGTAAAGCAGCAGTCACTGAGTTTGATTTGTTGGGTTAAAGAGATTGAAATTTGGGGTATTGTTGCTCACGCTTTGGAAGATGATACTTTGAAATTAGGATATATTAGAAAAAAAATAGAGGGGAAGGGCAATGGTTGAAAAGACCAAGCAGGCACTCTGAGATTTAAAAAAAACTAGAGGAGAGTGGTGGGAGTGTGGAATGAGCTTACAGCTGAATTGGCAAATACAAACTCAATTTTGACATATAAGAAAAATTTGGACAGGAGGGATATGGTCTAGTTGCAGGTCAGTGGGATTAGGCACAAAATAGTTCAGCACAGACTAGAACAGCTGAAGGGCCTCTTTCAGTCTGGCACTGTTCTATGGTTCTATCTTATACTGCTGAATGGCACTTTCCAGGCACTAGGAGTACCTGCTGAGGGATGCACCGAGGCTTGGAGTGAACAATGCCAGGGCTCTGTGGGGAAGGACCCCTTAAAAATCAGAGGGGGGAAATAACTACCAGTGTCCACATCAGTGTAGTCAAATAAATGATTGTAATGAAATGTATATACAAATATAACATGAACCATGTGAAAAGACCTTGCACTGTTTTCTTTCGTATATATTTTAATTGTGAATAATGTTTATTTGAAAAAATATTGCTCCATCAAATGAAGGAGCAGAATTAGGCCATTTGGTCCATCAAGTTGGTCCTGCCATTAAAATTGTGCCTGATTTTTCCTCTTAACCCCAATCTCTTGCCTTCTTTCCATACCACCATTCTCATTTTCTCGATTTATCAGATTCCAACACTGGCAGCCTTCTAATCACGCACTTCCCTCTGTGTGACTCATCTTCCTCCACTTTATCCCTTGGTTCTCTCTCCCTTTGTCTGTCATCTGACCCACTTCTGCCTCTGTTTGTCATATTCCACCTCGGCCTGCTTGGCCAGTCTTCTGTGGAGCCCCTGCCTCACTTCCTCCCATCCTGTTCACCTTACATTTCTTCTGTACACTTTCCTAAATCCTGATGAAGAGTTTGGGGTCGTAACATTGACTATTCTTTTTCCACCACTGATACTGCTCAACCTGCTGAGTTCTTCCAGTGGGTCGTGTTTGGCTTCAGATTCCAACATCTGCAGTCTCCTGTGTGTCTTCAGCAATACAGTGGTTTTTTTTTCTCTTTGTCTTTTTTATTGTTTTATAGAACAAGAACACACTGTATAGAGAACACGTTACCAAACATGAAGAATATAAGCACATTTCCAAAAATAAAACAATAACGATATACCCCTTTTGTACAACATTCATACAATGTTGTCTGAATGACAAAAAGAAAAAAGAAAGCAAAGAAATGAACTCTAACCCCCTATCGAAAAAACCTGAGATGTTTTGACATAAAATTATAGGTCGTATGGTTTTGCTGAATCTATAAAACATTACTAACTGAAGGAAAAGCCATGTACATGATCAAAACAAACATTTAATGAGCAAGAAAATAGTCCATAAAAGGACTCAAAATTTTATGAAAATTTGCGTTTGTATACAACACGGAACTGATCTTTTCTAAATTAAGACAAGTCATAACCACTGAGAACTAGTGGGTGGAAAAGGATCTTTCCATCTAAGTAGGATAGCTTTTCGTGTCATAAGAGTTGTAAATAGTATGACTTGACAATCAAATGAAGAAAATCGCTTGTTAATATCATCTAACATTTCAAACAAAGCCGATAAAGGATTAAGTTCAAGATTAGCACAAAATATTATTGACAAAACATGAAAAATCTCCCTCCAATAAGGTTCAAGAACTCGACAAGACCAGAGTATGTGCATCGAGGTTGCTTCCCCATCGTGACATCAGGAAATCAGGAAATATACAGGATAATTTGTCTTTAGACATACAAGTCCGATGTACAGCCTTGAACTGAATAAGAGAATGTCGAGCACGTAGTGAAGAAATGTTAACTAATTTAAGATTCAAATCCCAATTTTTGTCTGAGATTTTTAAAAAACTGTAGATCATGCTCCCATGCTCTTTTAATCTTATCGCAGGAAACCAGATGCGATTTTGAAAGCATATCATGTGTAAAAGTTATTAACCCCTTCTGGGAGGGTTGTCATTTGAAAATTACATCCAGCATGTTAGATTCACAAGTCACGGGAAAATTTGGTCATTGAACCCCTAAAAAGATTTCTGATCTGCAAATATCTTAAAAAAAAAAAAAAATCTGAATTTGGTAAATTAAACTTCACTGATAACCTCTCAAAAGACTCGAGACAACTATCAACAAACAAGTGTCAAAAACATGGAATACCATTATCACATCAATTATCAAACAACGAATCATATAAAGCAGGAGGAAATACAAAATCTTTTACATCAAAAAAAAAGTCATGAATTGAGACCAGAGTGTTTTCCTACAGGGCTGTATATCATTCTGTTAACTCCTATGTGCTTCTCCTTAATGGATAAAAACAGAAAATTTCTCAGCCAACCTCATTTTGAAAGAGAGCAATACAGTTCTTTGAATGATGATGCAAGGATAAACTCAAAAAAGTGAAGCAATATAAAGGGAACAAATCTGGAGATGACACAGGAGCAGAGAAAGTTGGGTTAAGATTGGAGGACCAGCATGAGAAAGCAAAAAGATCCTGCGTCTCATAAACTGAGGCATTGGATGCAATCGAGTGGGATGGGTTTCATGGGTCAGAAGGTCTTACTACAGGATTGCTTCATCAAAATAAAATTAAATAACCAGTAAAAGACAGGTTTGTCACACATTGGCTTGGCTACAACCAAAGTATTGCATACATGTTAGGAAAATGTGGAGACCTGGGAGAAGATGCAGGAAAGATTTTCTGGAATGGTTCCTTAGACCAGGCAGGAGAAAATGGGATTGCTCGCCTTTGATCAGAAAAGGTTGAAAAGTTATGTCATAGAGAAGATCAAAATAATGAAGGCAAATAGATTCAAGGTGGATGTCAAAAGAATTAAAGGTGACATGAAAAGAAAACAATGTTATTTTTAAATAATCTATTGTTGGACCATTGAGAACAGAAGTAGTCATGGCTTCCAAAACAGAATTGGATCAGTACTTGGAAAGAATAAATGTCAGCATGGAAGGGGTGGGGGCGGGGGCGGGGGCTAGCTACACAGCACTGGTAGAGAACCATAGACAGTTGGTGTGTTTTAACCATTCTAAGATTCGATAACATTCCAAGATATTACCTATCAAGTCCCTGAGGATTTGTCACATTTTCATACTTTCATTTTTTTCATATTATTATTATTATTAAGATCTCTGATCCTGTAATAGTTTCTTTGAGATATTTGACACCCTATCATCTTCCTTCTAAATATTATCACAAAGCAATTTTACTGTATACCTGGCTTTTACTTATCTACAAATTATCAAGCAGCATATATTCCTTCTGACTAAGCTCCTTTTCCTGAAAGTAATGATTCCTTGTAGCATTAACTCTTCGAATCACCCATCATAGAAACAGGTCTTTTGGCCCATCAAGTCAAGGGTGTGGCACAGTTGGCATAGCGGTTAGCGCAACATCTTACAGCGCCAGCGACTGGGATTGGGGTTCGAATCTTGCTCTCTGTAAGGGATTTGTACGTTCTCCCCATGGATTTTCCCAAGGAAGATCCCCACGCAGACACGGGGAGAACGTGCAAACTCCTTACCGGTCCGATTTCCTCCCACTGTTCGAAACGTACTGGTGATTGTAGGTTAATTGGGGGTAATTGGGCAGAATGGTCATGTGGGCCAAAATGGCCTGTTACCCTGCAGTATGTCTAAATTTTTTTTTTAATTAAAATTTTAAAGTCCATACTGACCAACATGTATCCAGTCAAGCTAACTCTAAACTCGTCGCATTTTATTCCCTCCACATTTCCATCAGCTTACCTCAAATTCTACCAGTTCCCTGCACACAAGGGAGAACTCAAAGTGGTCAATTAACCCACCAACCCGCACGTCTTGGGAATGAGGAAGGAAACTGGAGCAGTCAGGGGACCAACGTAGATGCAAGGAGAATGTGCAGGGAGCACCGGTCGTCAGGGTTGCTGTTTGTTGGAACAACAAGGCAACGACTCCACCAGTGGCATCTCGGTGATGGCTCACGTACTTGTCTTGTGATTGCATCTTTTCCATTCGTAAAGATCTATAGTTAGTTGCTTCCTTTCCTCATTGTATTTCTGCTAATATGTTATTACTCATGCCTTAGTTATTCACGGTTCTTTTCTCAGCAAATAGATTTCCTGAACTTGATGTGTACAAACTTTCTGCCGTACATGTTTTTGAATATAGTCTACAGATCTTGTTTTCTTTTCCCCAGTGACAGATGGGCTACATTGACAAAAATCTATAAAATTATGTTAAAATTAACCTTGCAGAAATCTAGAATCATAACAATTATTTTATTTCTCAATTTTCTCATTAATAGATAAATGTTCATGCATTGTCTGGCAGCTAACTAAATCTGAATGATTAGTCATTGCTCAATCTACACTGCCTCTTTGGTTCCAGGACTTAATGGTGTTGGAAAATATGCTGAACACATCAAATTCACTACCACTTTGACACAAATGATTCTGTTTTGGCAAATATATATATCACAAATAATGAGTTTATAAGAAGAGACTGGATAGGCTAGGACTGATTTCTCTGGAGCGAATAAAGCTGAGGAGTGACCTTATAGAGATTAATAAAATCATGAAGGGCATAGATAAGATGAATGGCTAGTCTTTTCCCCACTCCACTGATCCCCACCATCCCACCATTCACAATCATAATCCCTCCTCTCATTCTCTTGCCCATATCTTAATGAAGGGCTCGGGCTCAAAACGTTGGTCACTCTTTGCTTCCGATGGATGCTGGGTGACCTGCTGAGTTTCTCCAGCGCTCTGGCGCATGGCGCAGTCAATCGGAATGAATGTGTTTTAAAGGTTGTTTGGAACACTCATTAACTAGTTTGACTTTAATTATGCATCAGGCGCTGGATGCCCTCTCAAACTGGTTGTTGCTATAACGGATGCAGAATGACAGATCTAATATTTGTAGTGCATTAGGCTGTATTCATTTGTCAGCTGGTTTTCTTTAAATAAGAATTAAAAGAATCTTCTAGTCAGAAGTCCTGACATCCGACAGAAAAATTAAAAGATTTTAACATTGAAAGATTTGCTGCTATTTTGCCTGTGTTATTTGGATTTTTCAATGCATTTATTACTATACATCAGCAGACATAAATCTAGTCTGTTTATTACTTTCACCCAGTTACCTTCCTCAGCAATTATCTGTGGTGGAACCACTGTTTAATACTGTTTGTGTGTGTATGGCTGACCCGCACCTTGCTGCTTGTACCCCTGGCTCCTCCCCCTTGATTCCCCTAATAAAGGCGGCAACGCCATGACCCCTACCCCAGAGCAAGCTCGGATCAGCAATATGCTACATGCCTCCTATTTATGGTAATAAAAGCCAATCAGTCAGGTAACTTCTAGCCTTTGTAGTTATTGATAGCGCATCACTAACATGGTGTAAGAACGCAACTATAGTTGTGGCCACAATGTTAAGTGGCGTGGCAGCCAAAACGTTTTCCTTTCACTGCAATTCACAGGCAGAATTGTTTTGATTAAGTGTACTCCAATCAATTTTCTTGACCAATTTTATGACGATATTTCAGACAAATGTATCCTTGCTTATTATCTATCACAATGCCATTTTAACTCTTTTCCAACAACTGCACTTCAAAGATAAGTCGTTGATATGGAGAAAATTAGTGTGCATTAACACATATGATTGTAAATGCAAATTTTATTTCGCACTCCATTTCATTTTAAGGGTAGGGCTGATACAAAACTGGGGTTCAGTTTTCTTTTATATGTTTCATAAATGCCTCAGAAAGTATACAAATCACTTTGAAAGCAACAATTACGATCTGGACAAAAGAGGCATATCCTACAGCAACATGCAATGACTTACAATTATGGTAATGTTAGATGAGGGATGCATTGGGGTTTGGGTGGACGGAGTACTGGTCTGCTTTCTACCTTGGATATTTGAAATCTATTTAAAACAGAACACTGCAGTTATTGCCATACTTCTCTGCTCGAATCTCTCAACTGAATTTACGTTCCCTTTTCTCATTATGTATAAAGCCATCAAATAGAATTGTCCATCCATCAAGAGTATGGAGTCCACTTGGTGGAGAATCTCACCTGGTCCCTTTACAAGAAAGTCCATCGTCGCCTCTACTTCCTGCGAAGGCTGAGGGAAGTCCAACTCCCACCCTCCATCCTCACTACATTCTACAGAGGATGTATCGAGAGCATCCTGTGCAATTGCATCGCCACCTGGTTTGGAAGCTGCACCACCTTGGACCACAAGAGGATGGTGAAATCAACGGAAAAGATCATTGGGGGCTCTCTTCCTACCATGAAGGACATCTCCAACACTTGATGCAGGCGAAAGGCAATAAACATTTTGAAGGGAACCACACACTCCTCAGGTAAACTGTCCCTTCTGCCATCTGGTAGGAGGCACCGTAGCACTTGAGCCCTTACGTCCAGATTGGGCAACACCCTTCACCTCCAAGCCATCAGACTCCTGAACTCCGAGAACAGGTAAGGATAGGGTACTGTGGCCAGCTACTGTATACGTCTTAATATTTTTAAGTGTTTAGCTTCTAATCTAACTTATATTTCTGTAAATATGCACTGTGGTCCTGGAGAAATGTTGCCTTGTCTTTACCATGTGAGCTTGGTCTGAACGATAAATGAAGGTGACTCAACTTGACTTGGTGAATGCTAACATGGAGATAACAAGTAGACAAGCTCTTTATGCTAGAGCAATTCCGCTGCCTCCTAACTATCATTTTTCAACTTGTCGAAGGACCCCTTGCCTCCCTTTCTCTTATTAACAACGGTTTGTACACTTTGTAGGCTCTTTTTCCTCAGCCCCTGCTCTTTTGGACAGTGGATGAACACGTGATGTCGTGCAAGCAATTGCCTGTAACACTGAGCATCTTCCCTCTGACCTTCAAGTGGCGCTGAAAGAAGGTAGCATGTTGCAAGCTAATGCTCTGTGCATGAAGCTATGTTTATATGCAGAAGATATTAAAGGAATTCCAATTTATCGTCAACATTTAGATTCTTTGATTTCAGTCACGGTGGGGGTAGATACTTTTCTCCGTCTTGCCATGATTCTCACCAACGCAATGTGCCTCCATTCTATCCTGGAACCTGCCCATACTGCACGAGAAGAATTTTGTGCAGTTACACGGACTCCAACTGATAAGAGTTCTCAGCATGCAAACTTAAGAATGCAAAACCTGCTCTTTCAGGATTTAATCACCATCCTGTACATAAAATTGCAATTTTAAATATATGTAAATGATATGAGTGAGCAGGGCAAAATTTCATCATTTATATTGCCACAGGACGCAACATAATAAATGAAAGAAGCAGCCCACAAGAGCATATGGGTGGTGGAGCCTCGGCGAAGGGCTCAGACCCGAAACGCTGGTTACACTTTACTGTGCGAGATTAGTAGGTTGAATGGCCATGGTGAATTGCCCCTGCTGCGGAGGTGAGTGGCAGAATCTGAGATTAGCTGATTATGAATGTGGTAAGAATTTTTAAAAAGTGGGATTAATGTAGGAATTGTGGCTGATAGCAAACTCAGTGGGACTAGAGGGGAGAGGACATTTTGGTTGGCGAGGGCAAGTTGGGCCGAAGAGTTGGTTTCAAATTTAAATTTAGAGGTACAGCACGGTTACAGACCCTTCCAGTCTATGAGCCCGTGTCACGCAAATACCCCAATTAACCCTCAAACCCCAGATGTTTTGAAGGGTGGGAGGAAATCCACACAGATGTGGAGAGAACGTACAAACTCCTTACAGACGGTAAAACCATCGCGCTAACCGTGCCACCCACACTGGATGACTCTATAACTTAATAGATCAGCCACAAACTATATAGAAGCAAATATGAATCATTCATTTTGGCCAAAAGAGCCAGGCAAAATTATGCAGGCTATATGGCATGTTTCTTAAAGTGTGTGCAGATACAGAAGAAGGTGTGTGTAATCAATTCTCAACGGGGGCCCTACATCCACCCCACCCCCTTGCGCCCCTCCCCCCCCCAAGGGACACAGCACATGAAAGTAAAAACCTTGTTTTCTTTTCACCTTAGATAACATAATTTTTTTTTATGTAGGAGAGAAGTAAACAAAACAAAACCTGACCGCTTCACAGGAACGGGGTCTGTAAACTCTGAGCAGGGTCTTAAAGGGGCCATAACCAAAAAAGAAAAAAAGATTGAGAATTGCTGGTGCAATTCTTTGAAATTGGCAAAATCTGTTGAAATAACAGTTAGTCAGATTCATGGATGGGGCACTGGTGTTGCTAATAGAACTGATGTCTCTCAGGAAAAGCAAACTGAGTTCAATCATGACCTTGCATGGTATCTGTGTGGAGTTTGCATGTTCTCCCACTGAACGTTTAGGCTTCTGCTGGATGCTCCAGTTTCCTCCCATATTCCAAAGAAAATAGGTTGGTAGGTTAACTGGCCACAGTAAATTGCCCCTGATATGCAGATGAGTGGTTGAATCTGGGGGTGGGGGAGTGGATGTGAATGTGGGGAGAACATAAATGATGGAATTGTGTCCATGAAGGGCTGATGGTAGACAGCAAGGTCATTTTCTAAAACTCTAATAGTGTGGTGATACCACTGTATTACTCTTTGGTACCATCTCTGTATGTATGGCTGGCCCACTCCCATGCTGACTGTACCTGGGATTCCTTCCCTTGGAATCCCCTAATGAAGGTGGTTATGCCTAGACCCCTCCCCCAGTACAAGCTCTGGACTCAGGCCAACAACATGAGTGCACATACAGTTTTAAGCAATTAAAAGCCCATCATTTTGGCAACTTCTAGTCTTTGAAGTTAATTGATAGTGCATCAAATAGGTTACAAAGAAAATTACGAAGGGAATGGGGTGACTGAGCTGACGTAGATAGGCTGAAGTGGCCACCTTCTGCGTTGTGAGGATATAGGGAACTAAAGAATCCAGAGCTTTTTCAATGGGAAGACCAGGTGGTCCAAGGCGAGTGCTAATCTTAATATAAGTTTCCGCATTGGACAAGAAAGGCGATTTCGAACTAATTTTCTGTGAGAAAATCACACAGAATTAGACGGAATGACTGGTTTTAACCCTATTCAACTCTCCTCTCTCAAGTTTGAAGGCAAATTTTGGAAAATCCAGTATTTCTTGAACCTTTGAATTATAATTAGTGTACAATTCTTAATCCATCATTAGATACCACAAAGCTGAATTGCACCAATAGATATCTGGAAAGGGGAGGTTGGCAAGGAATGATCAGGATTTTTTGGGGGTACTTTTGGATAATATTTGGATAGCTCTTTCAAAGTAATTTAACACTAGATATGATCTTTGTAGTTTATCTGAATCTAGGTCACAGATTCAAGAATCTTTTGCCCTGTGATGAGGATCTTTTAACAATTTTTAATGAAAAGCAAATCAAAGGCAGAGGTTGAACTCAAACATGCTGCAAGCACTTTGCAATCAGGCAATAACCCCCTGCAGATTTATCAGGTCTTATCAGAAGAATAACATCAAAGCTGGAAACTCCATGACATTTTGCTTCATTGGAGGCACTAACGAATGGCGAGAATAACTGAGACTCTTGCAACGCAGAGGGAGAGGCCTTTCAGCCCATCGAGTCCATGCCAACTCTTTGTGGAACCATCTATTCAATCCCATTTCCTCCTTCATTACATTCTTTCTAACCCATCACCTTGCAGGCCTTGATTGGATCTGTCCATTGGCACCAGTTTTCAGGTTATTTGTTTTGTTTCCACCTTGCTTTTCTATCTTTTACTCATGTTTTAGATTTATGGCTTTGGGTTCTTGAACTACCTAGTAATCCCAATCTCTACCCTTTCTAAACTGCTCATAATTATGCACCCTTCCAGAGCCATTTCAGTCATCTCATACCTTGATGAAGGGCTGAAGCCTGAAATGTTGGTGATGTATCTTTATCTTTGCTGTATACAGGACACTGTTGACCTGCTGAGTTTCTCCAGCACTTTGCTTTTACTTCAATCACAGGGTCTACAGACTTTCATGTTCTACCTCGCTTCATACTTCATCCTTCAAGGAAGAGGTACACTCATGTATCTATTCTCATTACCACATTAACCTCCTGCCCCCATGCCCTGCTATCAGCAAATGGTCCACAGACCTGCCTTCTTGTGGAAGGCTATAACACTGCCCTCATGAGATGCTCTGAGTCCTGACCTCATAAGGTGGTCTGCAGCCTGACACCCATGAAGTGAACCGCGGCCCTTCCCTCGTGGATTATTCTACAGCCATGCCTTCATGAGTTGCATGGGCCTCAACTCATGTTAGTCCATAGTCCTGCCTTCTAGTGATGGTCCATAGCCCTGTCCCCATAAGGTGGACCACAGCCTGCCCTCACAAGGTGGTTTTGCTGAAAAGGTGGATATTCATTTTTCAGAGATGGTACATCCTGGCTCCTTGGATGGACATAATTGATCCTGTGACGCCATTTAGAAAAGAATGTTCTTCTCCTCATATGCCAGTGAGTGTTTACCTTCAACCAGTTTGACAGTAACAGTGTGTTTAGCTTTTGTGATCCTGACGTTTGTGTTAACTTTCTGTGCATAAACTGGCTCCTACCAGACCGATAACAACCGTGGTTATATTTCCAAAGTATGAGAATGTGCAGGGTTAGTGTGTCCTACCCTGTTGAGCTTACCCATTTTGTACTGATCATGACTTGTTGGCAAAGTTGATGAGGGACTGTGAATGTGAAGACATTGGTTGAAATCACGGCTTATATTCAGACATGTTTTTCCAGAGATTAACATGTCTTCTCTTCACCTGATGCAGAAAAAGGGGGGAATAGCCTTGTAGAGCTCGTCGAAAGAATCAAAGACTTGTTGATCCAAACCAAGGCTTTTATTAGCAAAAGACAGGAGCTCTTCACAGGCTGCCGACCAGTCCGGAATGATCCGACCTGGCTAGGGACACAACCCTTTAAGGCCCAGACAGTAGGCGTGGCTAAGCTCTCAGCCAATCGCTGTAAGCACAGTCTAGATACTGTAACTATATACACTATATACATTGGTGATAGGTCTGTACTATCACAAGCCTCGATTCAAAATTTCAAATTTTGTGTGTTGCTCTTTTTAAACACATTGAAATAGTTCCAGTTGGAAGATCCAGATTAATTACAGTGGAACAAGTAATGTGCAGCACAAAATTTCCCATTCCAGAATAAAACTGATCTTTGCAAGGCTTTGCTCTGACTGCCAGCCAATTAAGATAAATAGTTTGCAGTGGTTTGAAAGATGTTTGCTTCAGTGCCCAAAGGGCACACCAGGCACCAACTACACGACCTAAATGGAGACATTAAACCAAGCCTTGCCTCTGCTTCAGTTAGACAACAGGGTCCGGAGAGTTCAAACAGCATTATTTTGTCAAGGAGATCTCTGCAGTATCCTGGCCAGTGGTCAATTCTCTATCAATTTTAGATGTCCTTTAGAATTTTAAGATCCGACTGTGCATTTACGAGCTGCTATGTTTCCTATCTTACAACAGTGATGGATTCACAACAATTTCTCTCAACCATAAAATGCTGAAGTTATGTAAGTCATGATAACATGTTAATTTGTTTTATTTTAGGTCCAGTTTTAGATCAAATTACTAAGCCACTGCAGAGCAGGGATTGGGAAGCTGCGTTACCCCTAAGAAACAAGAATTCATTTTATGACTGAATTAATCTCAATTAAACATGCTTGAAAATATTCCATGTTAGATCGGTCTAGATTCTGGGTCAAATATAAGAGATAATGCCAGGTATCATCGAAGGATAGCTCTCTATTATTCATGAAGAATGGGAGTGATATCAGAACATGGACAGAAAGCTTCTATGAGGCCCCCCCCCCTTCATTCTTCTGAACTCCAAGAAGGACAGTCCAAGAGCCGTCAAATATTCTACATCAGCTAACCCCTTCATTCCAGGATTCACTCCGGTGAATCTTCACTGAACCCTCTTCAACGCCGGCACATCCTGTCTTAAATAAGGAACCCTAACGTGTACACTGCCCTCCAAGTTGGCCTCGCCGGTGCCTTATAAAGCCAACCAGCGCTGCATGGGGAAGTGGGAGGGAAATGGAGTGTTCGGATGGCTCCATCTGGTCACAGGGAGAATGTGCAATCTCCACACGGACAACACAAACCCGTGTCACTGGAAGGTGAAGCAGCTGCTCTTCCAGCTGACCCACTCTTGGCACCACAGCTTTCCTTCATCCCTCTGATTGATGTCAGAGGAGTCCCTTTATAATTTTGCTTCCTTTCTGTGCCCACTCTGATTGTCCTTGAAATTAGTCATTGTACCCCAGGTAGGGAACAAGCTAAATTGTAGAAAAAAAGCTCTTCTCTAATGCTTGTTGCTTCAGGATAACGGAAGTTAGCTGGCTGGTTAATATGCTCTCGGGGCAGGAGAACACATGTCACAGTTTGATGCCACTGTGATTTCAGTTCTACCTGGTAAAAGGAAAAAAAATCGCACCGCAGGGAATTATGTGTCAGGTACTGGAGAATCAGGGAAGTCTAAACATAGACTTCTGGTAATTAACACTTATTTATCGAGCACTTTTGAGAGAATAAAAATACCCATAAGGCATAATAGTATTGTGGAGTAAATGGATGGCATTTAATTGGGTTTGCATTCAGCCAGTTCAGCGTCTCATGTATCTGATCTGCGCAGTCCCTCGAGGTCACGTTCAAACTCCTCATCACATGTCACAACCAGTTCCCACAGAGGTAACACTGACAACCTCACGTTTCCACCAATCCTTGGCCATCCCATAAATTCCCTCAACTGCTGGAAGGCTCAGCACCTCTGTCTTCCTTGAGGAAAGCAATTTGCATCAACCATTGGCAAATACATCCATTTTATCAAACAATTCCATTGACCATCCATGCAATTAGTTTGATAGTCAGGCTGATATCATAAATAGTAATCTTTCTAAATCATGACCTAATGCACGCAGTCCTGTTTAATTATGCACTGATGGCCATTGCTCTCTAAATAACACCCTGATGGTCACTGTCTCTTTAAACCAGTGGCTCTCAACCTTTTCCTTGCCACTCACATACCACATCTCCCTATTCCCATGGGTGCTCTGTAATTAGTTAGGGATTGCTATAAATTGCACATGTGGTTGGAAAGAAAAAGTATGAAAACCACTTTTTTAATTGTACCTAATTGACTCGTTATGTGCACTGTTTCATCACTCCAAAGGAAATGGGCCAAAGACAATTTTTCTCAAGCAAAATAGTTCAGTAATAATTGGGTCTAGAGCAGTGATTCTCAACCTGCCCTTCCCACTCACCTACCACCTTAAGTATCCCTTACTAATCACAGAGCACTGATGGCATAGGGAATACTTAAAGTGGTAGGTGAGTGGAAAGAAAAAAGGTTGAGAACCATTGCTTTAAACTGCACCCTAATGCTGAGTCTGCTCATACATTCCGTCTTCACCTTCAATAGAATTCCTGCAGGTGGGATTCTGAAGTGGAGATAAAACTGATGCAAGGCCCTAATTTATAGTGCATTGTATGTATTTGTAGTCAATGAAGGTACACTTGAAGTTGAAGAGAATAAGGTGGACTAAAACTAAAAAGCAAGTTAGACGGAAAATAAGAGGACATTTTAAGCAATGTAAAGAGCTGAATATTTGGCACCTATTGTGGCTGGATTCCTGCTCTTGAGAAAATTATGCATTTGGATGTGCTCTCTTTAGACCCACTGGGTAATTCCAAGGATTATCACCGTGGAACGCATTGTGGCATATGTCCCGTGCAAGTCAACTTTGCACAACTGTTTCGTTAATGGCGTGCAGACTTGGCTCTCACAGGATAGGCATGGTGAATGCCAGGCGAGATTCACGCTTGTAAAGGAATCTACTGACTGAAATTTCTTCAGGATGGGGAATGGAAATCTATGTTGCAGGCCAATGGGAAGAGGTTGGGGAACGAGACTGATAGACCACATTGCACTATGGGCATAGATTCACTGGAATGAATGGTCTCCTGCTTTTCTGTAATAATCTATGATTTTATAAGTAAAATGTCTGAAAGAGTTCCTCCTTCTCCAACCATCTTTCCATCACCCTTATTCCTGCTCTATTCATCTTCGAGGAACTTGCCACCGCAATAAAATATGGTTTCCTAGTTAACTGGGATAGTCCAGCCACCTAATTTTTGTGTGTGGATGGTCACCCTTTCAAATCAAGCAAGGTTCCTTGTTGCGGTCTGGTTGCGCTGCGCCTGGTGCGTTCAATGCTGGTACACCACCCTCACAGCTTGTGTACATTATGATCTGGGGCACACTGTGATTCATCTTATGTGTGACCTGCTGCATAACATATCCTCGTTTGCAACAGGAAATTATGAAGATTATGATTTGCTATATACTGTGAACTGGTACATACCATGATTTGGTATATGCTGCGATCTAGTGTGCACTGGGACTGGGATTATTCTGTGACAGGGAAACAATTTTTATTTATGTTGAAAGGTGGTTGAAATAAATGTTGGCTCTATGACGCTGCTACATAACAACAAATTTCATGGCATGTTCATCACAATAAATTCTGATTATGCACCCTTGGTGAATAATGTGACCAAGTGCGTAATATTTTGGATCTGCAATATGACATGGTGCACGCTGTGACCTAGTGTAAACTGGACCTGAATCGTGACCCAGTGTGCACCATAATTGGGAACACAAGAACATAAGAAACAGGAGAAGGAGTCGGCCTTCAAGCCTATCGAGCCTGCTCCATCATTCAATAAGATCGTGGTGGGTCTAGTCATGGGTTCAACTCCCACTCCCCATGACCCTTAATGCCCCTATCCTTCAAAAATCTGTGTGGGTCTAAAATACATTAAACAAGGCAGCCTCAGCTTCTTTCTTGGGCAGAGAATTCCATAGATCCACTGTTTTCCGGGTGGAAAATATTTCCTCCTCATCGCTGTCTTAAATCCAGCTCTTGAATCTTTAAGGTGCCCCCTAGTTCTGGTCTCACATTCCACTAGAAACAGCTTCCCTGCCTCAAACCTGTCTATTCCTTTCATAATATTCATAAACTTCAAGATACTTTGATCTTGTGTACATTCGGCATGTTGACTTGGTAATTTATGTTGGCCTAGGTCAGTAATTCTCAACCTTATTCTTTCCACTCACATACCACCTTAAGTAATCCCTTACAAACCACAGGGTGCTCTGTGGTAAGGGAGTACTTAAGGTGGTATGTGAGTGGAAAGAAAAAGGTAGGGCACCACCCATGTAACATGACCTGGAAAAGATCCTTACAGCAACATGTGCAATAAATCAGCTGCTGTGGCCCATATATCAGCAGTGTGGTGAGGGTTTCTGGTCTTCACGAATTTCAGGCTGACCCTTTGCTATTCACAACAATATGTCACCCTGGTCATCCATCTTTTACAATCCAAATTGATTTCTCACATGTTTAATGACTGCACAAAACCCCACGTGTAACCAGGTATTGGCCATTTCCCTCAGTGGGTCTTGATTAATTCTGTATTTTCAATAACTAAGTGCCCTTCCATTGAGTCAAGTAACCACTTAATAAAAGTTGCCTGCGTAAAATCTATCTCTCCCGCTCTACTGTATTTATTAATCTTCAGTGATGCGGACTATGAATATGATTGATTGTCTGTCTATCAGAGGTTATGTTTCATGGAATTCTGCATTACTGAGACAGAAAATGCTTTCTAAAACATCATTGCATTTTGTAATAGACAAAGGGAATCATCACTGACCAAACCTTGTGGTGTTTAATGACTGGGTCCTTGGTGTTACTGGTGACTTCTTTGGAGACATGAAGAACTTCAAGGGTCACCCATTCTAGGGACGGAGGCCACTAGAGGTTGGATACCTGGCTTCCAGTCCCGCAAGTTGAAGCACAGCACAGTTGCAATTTTTGAAATGTATGAGAAAAAGGCAACTGCATGAAGTATAAATGACTGCTTCTTCCTCCTCTATCTTGGGGAAACCAGGAAAGGAGGCTATTGCAAATTAACGTGGGCCAGAAATGCCCAGTTATATGTCTACACTTTTGTACTTTGCCTCAATGGTAAATTAGATAACGAAAGATAAGCATAACTTTATAATTTACTATGCATACACTTTGCTACTAAATAAACACATCAATAAACTGCACTAATGTCACAATTATTAATCCCCGACTCCTAAATGTTAAATAAGGAGCCTTGCCATGAACTGTATTCAGTGTAATTCATCACAGATGAAAATGTAATAAACTCCAAGGCAGTCCATGCCAATTTGATGGTTTGCCCCATTGGTGGCCAAGTTCAAGAAGCTAAGCCCTGAATCTCCAGACAGTTCATGCTTTTGGCTGTTGGCGCACATCTCTCAGAAAATGAAGTCCCATTTCAACTGGCATGTGCTGCTTTGCATCTCAACTTTGTTAATCTAAAATAATTAGCTGACATTGGAACTATAATTAGTGTTATTCAAGGCATGGATATTTTGCTTAAAGATGCAGATTTTGAGATAATATGCTGTTTAAAAAGGCACACTGTTATGATCTCCACAAATACATTTTAACATCAGTCATTTACTGATATGCACAAGATAAATATGACTGCATTGCCATAAGTCAAAAGATTGGTGATTAAAGCCCAATTTTAAGATGAGAATGCATAATTTAGGTCCATACACCAATGCAGTAGAAAGGAAAATGACCTTGTGTTTACCTTCATGGAATCATATATCATGGAACCGGCCCTACAGCCCATTGCATCCATGCCAACCCGGCTGGCATTCTGGGCTCATCCCATTTGGTCCATATCCATCCAAACACTTGCAATCCATATATCTGTCTAAATATCTTCTGATTGTCAAAATTGCACCCATTTCTGTTGTCTCTTCTGGAAGCGCTCGCTTCAGTTACGAACAATGATCCAGATATGGACATGAATTCAAGATGCTTTAAAGATTTTTTTTTCCTGAACGAAGTGCTGCGACGTAGCTAATTTTCACATAGCATGCTCTCACAAACACCAGTGCAATAGTATTCAGCTGATTCATTCTGTTTGTGTCATTCTAAGTGGGATCTCTCCCTCCATCAGAAGAGGTAGATAAGGACTCCGTTTGATATCAGGACAATGGTATAAAACAGAAGTGCAGAATTTCTTTGGTACAGTTCCCATTCAAAGTCCAAATGCCTGATGTCAAGGTTGAAGCCACACGACATTTTGATCCAGCAATATCAATGTTGTCACAAAACCACAGCTAATGGACGCATGATTCGACCATTCCAGAAGGAAAAAATATTAAAATACTTTGTCATGTTGTCAAATAATCTCACTTTGAAAACAATTAAATCGGTTAATTTTATCAGCTGTGAGGAGAGGCAGGTCAGTGTCTCTCAGAACTCTATTTTTAATAAAAACATCTAACCTTATTTGGAAAAAAATATCCTATCCCTCATTCAATTCTACAAAAAAGGATTAACAGCAATCATTACTGGACAGAATTCCTGGAGACTCAGTTGATTGAATGAGAACAAAAAATGGAAAGGGAAGGGCAGAGGAAATGAATGGGGGGGGGGGGGGGCAAGTGGACAATGGAGATTAATAGGAAAAGAGGAGGGGAGGAGAGAAGGAGGGGAAAGATAGAGGGAGCAGGGCAGAGAAGTTGAAATGTACAGAGGAAGGAGAAACAAGGTGGGACAGGCAGGGAGACAAAATGGTGAGAGGGGAACCAGGGATATAGGGGAACGTGGTATGGGAGAGGGAGAGAGAAGGATAGAGGAAGGTGAGGCGGGAAGATGACACAGTTGGAAATGGATACATTAAAGTTAAGCTTATTCTGGCATTACATTGACTGTCTATGACCAGACTGAGGCCTCATTCCAAGTGTCAGGAAGCTTAATTTAAATCTTCAGAAATTTGTCTAGTCATTTCTGCTCAATGGTGGCTATACTCACTAATTATGATCCAATGACCTCCTCCATTCTGATGTGCATCTGTGTCCTTTCCCAATACAATCTTCTGTCTATGCGAGTTTAATACTCCAGATATGACCTCATCAGCTTACAGCTGCAACATGATTTGCTAACCTATGTTGCTGACCAATGCCGTAAGCCTTCTTTACCATCTCATCCACTTGTGTTGCCACTTCCAGGGAATTATCAACGCGATCCAAGAATCCCCTGTACATCAATGTTCCCAATGGTTCTACCATTTTCTGAATAATGCTCCCTTTTCTCTGTTTTAAATTATCTCTCTGTAACTCAGCTGTGTTCTTACTGCTGCACTATAAATAGGTTAATGAGCTGGACTGCCCTTACCTGTACCTTGGGGCATAAGACAATAAACTTGCTCTTTCCTCTTACATTTGACCTCCCAAAATCTTTGTCTTGATTAAATGCTATCCGCCATTTCTCTGCCCATGTCTTCAATGAATCCATATCCTGTTGCCTCCTTGGACGACAGCATTCCTCGGCAGTCCACAGCACTGCCAATATTTGTGTCATCAATTCAGGACCTAGTTACAGGAGAATTCTGCTTGACCACTTTTCAAATTTTTAATTAAAAAAAAAATGTAGACATACAGCATGGTAACAGGCCAATTCGGCCCACAAGTTTGTGCCGCCCAATTTACACCCCATTAACGTTCACCTCGATATGCTTTTGAAGGAGGAAACCGGAGTCCCCGCACACAGCATCTTCCAGCAGCTCCTATCGGGAAATAGATACAGGAGGATCAGAGCTGGAACCACCAGACTGAAAAAAACAGCTTCTTCCAATGGACAGTGATGAACAACTAAATGGAATGCCCTCACTAACCATCCAAGACGCTACTATTCATGACAAAATTTATTTATTTTTACATCTGCATATTTGTCCTGTATACGTATTGCTTGTCTGTTTGCGTGTTATGTCTGATTGTGTGTTTGCATGTTTTGCACCGAGGACTGGAGAACGCTGTTTTGTCGGGTTGTACTTGTGCAATCTGATGATAAATAAACTTGATCTTGAACCAGGTCAGAAATAGAACTGCAGGTTGACCAAGAGTGCACTGTGTTAAAATAGGTTCCCTCATTTCCTACATTACTATACCTCAAATATACCAAGGCAAGGGTGGGCAACCTTTTAATTTTTAATTTAGACATACAGCACGGTGACAGTCCATTTGCACACGAGCTTGTGCCACCCAATTAACCTACAACCCCTGTACATATTTGTGGGCCAAAACCGCCCAGAATTATTTAAATTAAAATCTAAAAGGTTGGCCACCCCTGCAAGGTGTATAAAGTACTTTTGGTCGATAAATGCCATTTGGCGTGTATCAAACTCATCGCAAATGTTACTGAATTAAGGCAAAGAATACACAAGAGCAAGTAATGAGAGAGTCTCACCACCACAAGAGGAGGAGCTAGTGGTAGAGTAATCACATGCACTGCACTGGAGATCAGGCAGAATAGAGCACACAGTTGAAGGGGCAAACAGCAAAATTTTTTTTTGTCTCCCAAGACAATTAAAATTCTGTTTATTTCCACATACTCTATAATAGCATGGTTTAATAGGTTCTGCCAACTGTCTGCAAATCAAATACATAGTGATGGACAAATTTGTCTGTCCAATTAATTGCCTATCATTATTCCCCACCCCAATCTGAATCGTGGGCAGATACAAGAAAAGCAAGAAACTCCACGATATTTTGTGGAAAGACAAAATGAGAACCCCGCTTGCTGCCCCCCCCCCCACCCCCTACCATACCTAAACTTAAAGTCAAAACAAACCCAGAAGAAAATCCAGGCATTGAATTTTTTTTTTTTTTGACAAATACTGCAGATGTTGAAAATCTGAATCCAAGATGAAAATGCTGTAAACACTTAGCAAGTTAGATAGTAACTGGATTTAGGCATACAGCACGGTAGCAGGCCCTACTGGCCCATGAGCCCATGCCACCCAAATACCCCAAATGACATACAATCCCACCCCCCCCCCCCATATGTTTTGAAGGGTGGAAGGAAACTGAAGTGCCTGGAGAAAACCCCGCAGACATGAGGAGAGCATACAAACTTCGTACTTGAACCCAGGTTGCCGGCGCTGTAGTATCATTGGTCTAACCACTGTGCTAACTGAACTGCCCTTGGGTAACTGTACCGCTCTGTGGAAAGAGAAATGGAGTTTACATTTCAGGTGCAAGTTGAAGATCTTTTGAGCTGAAAAATTAACTCATTTACTCTTTTCACAGATGCTACCTGACCTGTTCAGAGTTTCCGGCATTTTCTATTTCTGATTCAGGCCCTAAATTTTTCGCACTGCCTTCGTTTCATGTCACCCCAATAGAGACACGTCAGTTCTTATTAAAGCAATTCAATCTCTATTACAATGGAAGTCAGTCCATTCCAGAGGTCATATATTCTCTAGGAAAGGTCCGCCTAACATAATCTGACCAAACAAGATCCTATTCCCTTTATTATTGTATAGATTGTAATCTGAGCGTCCATAAGCCTAAAGTAAATGATCCGCAAGAAACACTGCTTACTCCGATAATTCAGGCAAGCTACACTGGGCTTGGCTTGTGTTTTTTCTCTGCACTGTTTCCTGCAACTCATATCTTTAGGTATTTCAGAAAACAACGTCTATACTGGGATTAGGACCTGTCCACATCATGCAGAAGTGTATGTGCTCGTGATCATGTGGTAAGTCTCAGTACATGACCTTCCCTAAAAACAGGTACGATTTAGGAAGTCAGTTAAATAACAGCTTTTGTTGCCTGCCATTCTAATGAAAAGAATATTTGCATCAAAACAAAATATTCACTGTGAGTACCAGATACAGGAACATTGAGTGGGAGAAATTTAGTGAAGAAATTGATAATTTATGCAGCTGGAAGTTAAATGAAGGAGTTTGCTCAGAATTGCTCTAGTCTCCTGTTGCATTTATAAGGTGTGATACCCTGCAGCAGCAGTGAGCAGACACAAACTTGAAGACTGTACAACAGGCTTTATTTGGCAAAAAGTCTCTGCTATAGTTGTGGCTGTGATGGTGGCTCCCGAGTGACTGGCTCGGGAGAGGCTGGCTCAGGACTATATCCCGGTCGGGTGATTGACAGCCGGCCGGGTCGAGTTAGCCCCTTAGGGTTCTATTCAGGTGTCGTCTGTCCTCTGGTGGTCTTCCTGCAGGTACAGAGATCGCCCCCTGCAGTAGGCTAGTGGTGTATCACCACATAAGGAAATGTTTTAGCTCTATGTGGTGGCGAAGGAGAAGGACTACAACTTGTTTTATAAGGCTCCCATTTTTACTTCTCGTGTGATATTTGGTTTTAGTTAGTGGGAGATTTTTTTATTTGGCCGGATTTCCAGTGTGTGTGAAAATGATCAGATGTATTGTGGCGGCATCTGTTAATATCCCTGACATGCGGCAGGAGAATTGGATATTGCTTTCATTGCATGTGGACTTCAAAGGAAACTTAACTGATAGAAACAGAATGAAGAAAATAACAAAGTGTTTTTTTGGCTATGGGCATTAAGTATGTAATATAATGTAAATTGAACTGAATTCCACTTCCAATATTTGATTCCATTTATGTATCTATAGGAACACTTCTCTGTGCCTGCTCTGTCCCTGCTGAAGAGTCAGTCCTCATGACATCTCTCCCACTTTGCAAGAAAATGGAAATGGAATAAAGGGTGCCACGTGAATAACGCACCAGATTAATAATTCGTTCACATACAAAATACTCATGGAAAAAGAGGTAGCTATCATGATGTAGACTACAGTTAATTAAGTTAACTCAATCAAGGCAGCTATTATTAAAGAAGTTCAAGTGAGCAGCTTTAAAACATGGAAATAAAACCAGAAAAAGGTCAAAGTACTCTGCAGGTCAAACACCATCAACAATGACAAAAAACAGTAGGTATTTGAGATTTTTTTAATGTTTTAAAAATTTGGACCTAACAGGCCATTTCGACCCACAAGTCCTTGCCAGCCAATTTACATCCCATTAACCTACACCTCTGGTAATTTTTTTGATGGTGGGAGGAAACCAAAGCCCTCGGAAAAAACCCATGCAGACACGGGGAGAATATACTTACACACGGCGCGGGACCCCAACCCCCATCCGGTCCCAGTTGCTGGCGCTGTAAAAGCCTTGTGCTAACCGCTACGCTAATCAACAAGAGAGTGGAGGGACTCAGCGGATTGGGCAGCGTCTATGGATAGAAATGGCCACTCAGTGTTTTGGGTCAGAATGGAGACTAGGGTGGGAAGGGGAGATATCAAGTATATAGTGTGGTGCGCTATCAGGCAGAAGCAAACACACAAAACATAAAGACTGTACAACAGACTTTATTCGACATAAACTTCCACAGAGCCAGCTGTGAGGAGAGCAGCTGTAAACTCTGAGAGTGTCTTCAAAGGGCCAACTCAGGCTTATATCCTGGAGGGTGATTGACACCCGATCGGGTGAGGGTTGGTCTATTCAGGTCGGCTGATTGACAGCCGGCCATGTGTTGTCTTGTCCCCATGCTCTTCTGCAGGTTCAGAGGTTGCCCCCTGCAGCAGATCAGTGGTGTACCACCACATATAGTGAGGGGAAAAAAAGGAGGGAAGAGGCCAAGATGTGGTGGGGTATTGTTCAGAAGGTGGGAGAGGTGGAGAGGCAGGTTGGGGGAGAGTCATTGGGGGAGAGAGAGTAGCAAATAAAGGAGAGAAGGAAATAATGGAATCAGATAGGGTTACCTAAAATTGGAAAATTCACTGCTCACGCTGTTGTTTAAAACTGACGAGGATGTGATGTGTTAATCCTCAAGTTTATGTTTAGCCTCACCATGCGAAGGGCTGAGGGCAAGGACAGACATGTGTAGGTGGGACTGGTGAGGGAAAGTTCTAGCGACTGAGAATACTAGCCTGGAGCTTCCAGGTTAATGTCCTTGTAGCAGCTCTGAATAATGGAACAGTGACCTTTGTTTCTCGTTTCAAACATGCTGACTGGCCGTTTGGGTATTTCCAGCATTTTGTATTTTATTTCAGATTGTTTGATTTTCATTAGCTTTTAATATCTTTTGAAGGTCAATAACATATGAGGCAGCTGTCAGTTATCCTGAGGCTCAGAAGTTGAGGCTACAGAGCACCGAGGGGGAAGGGGAGGGGGGGAAATGGGGCATTCAGATGTTCAGGCACCAGGAGCAGCAGGAAAAACAGCATCAAATATTTCAGAGAGCGACATGCAGATGGACACATGTATGTAGACTGTCAGTAGGAGTGATCATAAAGTTTAACCTTCTTCAGCAGCACAATTTGTAGCGCAATGCCTTACAGCATCATCAATTGGGACCAAGGTTCAAATCCCGTGCTGTCTGTGAGGAGTTTATACCATCACGAGCTTCCGTTTTAGTAAAATGGGATTATCGCTGTAAAGGATAGTATAGACAGGAGAGACTGAATGGTTACAGTTAACATTTAACACAAGTGCAACACAAGTCACAGCCCAGCAATAATTCGATACATTGGAAGAACTGAGGGAAGGTTTGTCACAGTCTGGTCCAGAATTCGATACTTTGTAAAGACACTGTGATTTTGCAAAGGGAGAATCATTCTGACTGCTGGAGAGAAAGCAGCTTTGTGAATCAGCTCTTGTGGTCAGCCATTTTGTGGAATTTGTGAAACATGTTCTGGGAATGACTGGGCCTTTTCGGAGGATTGATCTGTGCCAGGAGGGTCTTTGTGGGAAGCAAAGTGCTTCATTTTGATTGCGACTAACAGTGGAGGTGACTTGGAGAGACTGCTTCATTTTAAGTGTGACCAGCAATAAGTTTCTTGGAGAGACTGAAGCCAAGGTCTTGGAAGCTTCATGGAGGCCACCCAGTTCGAATCTTGCCTACAAAAGGACCAGCTTGTGTGGATGAACATTTCTTCAAAGGCAACGCAAGAAGAACTCATGAGTCTGTAACAGCCAGAACTCCAGTCGTCCCATCAGGTCAACATTAATTCTGGGCTTCAAATTTCAAAGGCCTACACTTAACACTAAATTTGAAAGACTGAAGTAACCTTCTAGATTTTGGCCTGGACTGTAACGGTTTGGGTATTTCACACACACGCACGCACACACACACACACACACAGACACACCTGTGCAAACCTAGGGATAAATTTAGTGTTAAGGATAGTTTAAGAGTAAGTGGTAAACACTGTCTGGTTCATTGCTCATTGCTGTTCGTTACACATGGTTCATAACAGTACGTTCTCCCTGTGTCTGCATGGGTTTTCCCCAAGGACTCTGGTGTCCTCCCACTATTCAAAATGAACCAGGGGTCTTAGGGTTAGTTTGGTGTAAATTGGGAAGCAAGGACTCCTGGGTCAAATGGTCTGCTCTAATGCTGTCTATCTATATTTTAAAACAAATTATCTCCTGTAGCCCCACTCTTAGCAGCACATCACACAGACAAGGGAGCAGAATCTGATTTGAAATTCCACATTCGTTCTTTTAATCTCATCCTATCACAGATATTCCCCTTGTTCTATCCATCACTTCTCCACCTTCTCTGATCATGAAAATTAACTTGTTTTCTCTCTTTTCCAGTCTTGGACTTAAACATTCCTTTTTTTTCCCCCTCATTCCACAGATGCCACCTGATTGGCTGAGTGTTCCCAGCATGTTCTGTTTTGTTGTTAAAAGGAAGACCAACCTGGTAAGTCAAGTTCCATGGAGGTCGGCCACGGAGGAGCAGCCCTCTTTAACTGAGGTCATAAAAGTCTTTGATCTTCCAGTTAAGGCCTTCTTCAGTGTTTCAAAAACTTTTTGCTCAAGTGATCTCAGTTTACATGGCTGACAGATTCGAGGACCGGAATCAAATTAATGAAATTCCTTTATCTGAATACAAAGGTCCAATTACACTGTCCTGATGAAATTCATTTTTCTGGTACTGCATGAGAGAAGTTCTAGCTACTTGCTCTTATCATTAAAAATACATTTGAAAAGACATGGCATTTAGCCAAAGAGAAGTTTGGTACAAATTGTGTAGCCTCACAGCTACAAAAACATCATGAATTAAAATTGCAGGTAACTCATTCAAGTAATCAGCTCAGGGAGTTACACTGGTGGCATCCAGAGAGTCCAAGCTCACCCATCATGGATGGTGTTGATTTCGTTAAACAACAGATGGGTGTATCACTTCTAAATGTTTCAAAGTAAATCTTATAATTATTGGATTTAGAGTTTGGGTTTTTTTTTCCCGAACAGGCCAAAGTTCTGTTTGCATCAAGATTACAATTTCCACAAGTGGATTAAAGCCTCCAATTAACCAAACCTTGTGCCCTTTTCATGGGTGGAGAGCATCTCTCTGCAATTCTGCCAAAGCAGGGCTGTGACTACATGAGATTCCCATTGCATGATCCAGCAAATGACCTTATGGTCAAACCAGTGCCATTCATTTAAGATTTGTCTTTTATTTTAATGTAATAGAATTACACAGAAACAGAAATTAGTTGTACATGATTTGATTTGTGCAGTACATGAATCATTTTAAATCATTGATAATACAGTGATCATTTTTAATTTTTTCAGATGTCTTTCACCAGTCATGAAGGGATAGGAATTGACAAACCTTCTTGTTAGCCTTCTCTAACAGAGGCATTGCCCAGCAGAGATCACCAGGTGAAACTGAACACATTTTGCATCTCCTTCAGAACAAAGAGACAGGATTAGACCAATGAAATGCCTTAAGCCTGTTCTGATTTGTATCTCAATTCCATTTGCCTGCTTTAGTCTCTTAAACTTTAATGTGCTTCTGCAACAAAGGTCTTTTAATCTTAGTTTTGATGTTTGCAATCCATTCTGTCTCAGTAAAATCAAGATTTCACCATCCAATCTGAAGAATGGTTTGGATCTAAAGCAGTGGTTCTCATCCTTCCCTTCCCACTCACATCCCACCTTAAGCAATCCCTTACTAATCACAGAGCACCGATGGCATAGGGAATACTTAAAGTGGAATGTGGGTGGAAAGAGAAAGGTTGAAAACCACTGGTCTAAATTTAACATTGCACCTTCTTCTTTGGACTTCCTTCACAGCTCATATAGTTATCTTTTAAACATCTTAAGCTCTTGTGAGATGATTCCACTATCCAATGAATATAAGGCTTGAATATATAAAATAACAAAAAAATAGAACACGCAGGATACACTCATCAAGTCAGTCAGCATCTGTGGAGAGAGGAAAAAACATCATTACCAAGTTGAAGACCTTTTGTCAAAAGCAGGACTAAGAAAGAACAAGATTGTATCAGGTTACAAGGAATGTGGGGTTTGAATGCATAAATGAAAGGGAATAACTCTGTTGGGGTGAGTTCAGGGTTGTAGAGGGGAGCAGCTGGGTTAATTGGAGCAGACAGGACAAGAGAATTTGGTCATTTGCAATGAGTTCATGACAACTAGAGATCACAAGCAGAGAGGGATTTAAGAGATGAAAATTCTGGGCAGAAGGAAATGCCCTGCAAGTTAGGCTCTGCTTTTCAAGATTAGCATCCAGCTTCCCAGATGGATGACTTGGCACGTCGTGATGCAGGGAAAGCAAATTATGTGAGGTTGAAAAATTCAATATTGAGTTTAGAAATCTGCAAAACCAAGATGAAGGTGTTATTCTTCTAACTTACGTTAGCCCTCAGCCCAGCAGAACATGAATAGGTGGGGAATTAAAGTAGCAGGCAATAGGAAACTTATGATCATCCCTGTTTTGTTCCTCCATTGTGGAGGAACTGACCTCAGTACACGAGAACTGGTGGAAGCAGTCTCTGCTCCATCCCAAAGGCGCATTTGGGTTTCTGGATGATGAGATGGGATGAAGAGTTGGAACAGATGCCTCTTCTCCTGTGAGTTGCATTGGAAAGTGCCATGCAAAAGAGAGTGGTCCTAACCATCCCTCCCCACCCAGCACGCAGCCTGGTTCTGATTCGTTCCGAGTTCTGACCAAGGGCCTTTTTCTGAAAGGTTAGCCGTTTCTCCTTCCACACATGCTGCCTGACCTGCAGACAGTTTCTAGCATTTTCTGTTTCTATGTCAGGCTTCCAGCATCTGCAGGTTTGTTTGATTGCTGTAAGGCTGGTGAATACAACATTAACTTTGTTTTCCTCTAAAATCATCCACTCACTAAGAACGCTTGCCGACCACTTAAAGTGTGCCTTGTTCATCTTAAATACTTGTGCGTGGAAATAACTACTTTGCCTGATCTACATTTCAAATATTTTTCATCCGTTGGAGGACTAATGATTTGATGTCACAGAGCTTTTGTGTCCTTTCTCACCCAGGCAGCCTATATTTGCTTATCAATATAGCAAGCTGGAGTCTTGCTGCCATTGGCTCGGGTGAGTCAACCTTTATCCAGACTGTCACATCAAAACAATAAGCTCTTTCAGGTGGCTGGAATACCCCAATGTAAAGCTGCATATTCTTCCCCTATGCGGCTCTCGGGGTACACACCTGAAAGAGCAGGAGGCGCCTCCGAGGCGCACTTTCTAACCCTCCTCCGGGAGGGATCATCGCCAGAGCACTGAAGTACCCCTAGGCCCCTGAATGCAGCTGCCTGAAAACGGCTGCTAAGGGGCGGGCTGGTGACGTCGCAGTGACGTCGTCAGCCCGAGACGCTTGGCGCGAATTTGGAAACACAGTGTGCAGTCAGGCTACCTCGTTCTGATCACTGAGAAAGGCTGAAACCATCATCAGTATTTCTCTTGCCTGTTCCAGGTCTGCCATAATCCTGTGTTCCTTCTGCTTCTCCTTCGTCGCACTTCAAATGACATCATGTCAGTGGGCAGGAGTACAGCTACAGTGAACAAGAGCCGGAGTGCGCTCCGAGGCGCCTCCTCTACAGCTGTCCCTTTCAGGTGGACAGCGCAGCACTTTTAGGGCTGCCTCCTGAGCGACGATTCCAAAGCTCTGCATTTGCTTCTGTAGGCACATTCTTGGCGGAGAATGCACCTGAAACCAGCTATTAAGACCCCACCCACTTAAAATTTTTTTTTTAGACATACAGCAACAGTAACAGGCCATTTCGGCCCACGAGTCCATACCGTCCAATTTACACCGGTACATTTTGAACAGTGGGAGGAAACTGAAGCCTCCGGGGAAAATCCACGCAGACAGTCCCGATCGCTGGCACTGTAAATGTGTCAACCGTGCTGCTCCTTCTGGACAAGTATTCTGCCTGAAATGTAAATTGATCATTCTTCTGTTCTCTATATTTTATCACATTTTTTAAGTTTCAGTGTTTTCCCCCCATTTAAACTGCCTTATGCATTTTATTCAGCAAACAAAGGATTGCTGGAGGAACTCAGCCGCACCGACATCATCCACGGGTAGAAATGGTCAGTCAACCCAAGGATGCCCTCGGATCTGCTGAGTTCCTCCAGCAATTCTTTGTTCGTTCAAGATTCCAGCATCTGCAGCTTTTGTATTTAACTATTGTGCATTTTATTATCTGTCCAACACCTTGCTTGTCTTTGTGCTTGAGCATGCCAGGTAATTAAAGCAATGGGTCCACGTCCCATATGCTCCACACAAAGCCAAGCTAGCAAAATGAGGATGGGTTTCTCAGAAGTGGCTCAATGCAGCTGATGTAACTTTAAATAGAAGGAAGAGAAGACATGCTCCACATCTCTTATTACAAGGAGAACCTTTTTTTTTCATTTTAAAAGGTCATTAAACATTTCTTACACGTAAGAGCTGAATCTTTGCTCCAGCAAACAATGTGATTGTTAAAGAAATCAGTTCCCTATATATAACATTAACCAACTTTGAACGCCATCTCAGAAAAAGCAAATGGTTGGCAGCAAGATTTCAGGTGACATTTTTGCAATGCAAACACAGCCTATTATATGCCAGTAATGATCTCATTAGTGGTGGTGTGGCTTGCTAGGTTCAATCATTTTACTTTTAGCTTCTCCTTTTGAACCACAAGGAATCATAAAAGGATTGCCAAAGAAAATGAGCATTGGTATCAAGATCTGCTGCAAGAACTTACCAAAATCCTTTGAGGAAAATATCATGAGAGGGTGGCCTAGTTGGTGTAGTGGTTAGCACAATGCTTTTACAGTGCCAGCGATTGGGACCAGGGTTAAAATCTCATGCTATCTGTAAGGGGTTTGCATGTTCTCTCCATGTCTGCATGGGCTTTCTCCGGGTGGGGGGGGGGGGGTTCCTCACACCTTTCAAAAACATACCGGGGATGTAGGTTAATGGGGTGTAAATTGGGTGGCATGGATTCATGGGCCGAAATGGTCTATTACTGTGATCTATGTCTAAAGTTTTCAAAATCAGCAAACATAGAACTAGCTGTGTATAGAATCAGAAATGGCCTTGTTAGAATCAGCCACCTCAGCAAGGAGGGTGATAGAATTTAGTGGGAGAGCATTTTACAGGATTGACTGCGTCTCAGTTAGTCATGGTTTTGTCAATGGATTAAAAACATAACAGAGACCAATTCCACTGGGCTAAGATACAAATCAACAAATATGGACTGAGCACAGTGATCTGAAGATGATCTGGAGAGGAAGACATTTAATGAGGAGATACTAAAGGTTCAAACCTATTAAAAGAAAATGGGAAACTACTGAATCTCACCTCTGACGTTGAGCAGCATATGGAGTAGAAGGTGGCAGTAAAAAAGGAAGGTTATAAGTTTCCAGTACTGTAAAAGCCCAAGCAGGTTTAGGACAGACCAAGAAAGTAGCGTCCATCTGTTGACATAGCCAAGAAAAATCCATGCCTTAAGAAGCTCCGGGAACTGAATAAAAGGCCCCAGTTTCCTTTTACCATTCTTGAAGTGTGGGTTAGAATGTGAAGGGGTGAAGGAGACATTCCCACTTGCTGAGAATGAGATGGGATTTGATGAAATGTTGGCTTTGAACCTTGTCCATTGAATACTGATAGGATTTCAAACATTGCCCATCATCCTGAGTGTTCTCTACAAGTCAAATTCATCAAAATGTTGTTTCCTTCTGCTTTTGTGTTTAGAAAGAGCAAAACGCCAGGAAAGATGATGGCAAGAAAGCTGACTGCATTCACAATAAGTTGTTATCTTGGTTCTCCCTCAGGTATATTATCAGTGGAATACAAGAAGGTGTTAATATTGAGTCATGGTCCAGACAGTGAATATGAAGGCAGAATAGGAAATTTCTATAAAATTTGACGGCTTATTTTCACCAAGAAAAGCTACATTACATATACTGTACATCACCCTCCATCACAGCAGACTTTAGCCTTAGAAACTGATAAAAGAAAACCTTGTGCAATGTGCCCAGAAGTTCATTATCCCTTTTATGATTTTTATATACTCTCTGAAATGGAAAATAGAAAGATATACTGGCATTGGAAGCAGTCCAAAAGGAATTCACAAGGTTAAATTCACAAGATGCGATGTTTGTCTCATTAAGAATGGTAAAATAATTCAGTTCATTGAAATCCACAAGCTGACTTGTGGATTTCATCTTCATCTCCTTTTCCTGTTGATAAATAATAAATAAAGGAATGTTAATAAATTTTTAAAAAAAGAATGGCAAAATAATTTAAATTTGTATTTAGCATTTAGAAGATTGAGGGGTGTCTTATTGTCATGTTTAAAACCCTTCATGGACATGGCTGGTTAAATGTGGATTTCACACATGTGAGAGAATCTCTAATCAGGGGACATTGTTACGGTCATTTAAAAATGAGTTATGTAGGAAATTCTTTCAGGGAGAGTGAGTCTTTGGAGGCACATCATTGCAGGTATTTAAAAAGGAAGCAGATAACTTTATGAAAAATCAGGAAATTGAAGGCTAAGGGGAACTGGCACTGGAAAGATGAAACCTGGGGCAGATCCATCACATCATGTTGTTGTGGGGCAACCTTGATGGGCCAAGTGGCCTACCTGCTCTTGTTTTCTTGTGCCTTTAACTTCCCTGTACCATTGATTTGTGTAAAACTCACCAGCCACACATGCCACCTGCCCATACGTTCCCCTCACTTTACTTTCTGCTTTCAGATGATGCCCTGGCCATGAAAGGAAAATTTTTAAAAATACATTTTAAAGTTGCAGCTAACTGGCCAAGATCAAGATTTAACCACAGGCTCTAAGAATGGAAATTGGGGAGGGGTTGGTAAAGCCTCCTGTGTCCTGTTTTGTAGGATTCCAGAGCATTTCTCAGAACTCGGCACTGTGAAAATTGCAGTGAGTCTATGAACATATAACCTTTCATTTCCTTCTGAAGTCAACAGAGATCTGGCAGACCTCGATTGCTAAACCATGACTACGCCTGGGATGGTCAAGTACATGGGTTAGGAAAATAATGAGGGAAATAAGGCATCCTCCTCTAATCCCATAAAGGATCTCAAATTTCTCTTATCAAATGAAAGAAGATCCAGTAATTAATGTACTGTTGGCAACACTGGCTGTACAGAATGCAATGATCTCTCTGATATCCACCTGGCTGACTAATGCAGAGTGGTCCAAGCAAAGGAACTTCAGTTTCAGGATGCATGTGGTCTGTTCCTTTGCCTTTCTTATGGTACATAGCTTTCATTGTATGCATGTTGGGGAAGTTTTATAGATTGGACAACTGTGTCATCAGCCCTTATAACCTACTGACCACCCTTTGGTGCACTGTTAACAAGAACATTACACATAGAATGCATTGTGAACTACTGTCAGGATGGTCACATTGCAAACCTGAGTGTGTTTAATACCCCTCTACCACCCCACACCTGACCAAACCTGGCAAAGCTGCAAGATCTCTCAACCAGCTGGTCCCCAGCAAGAGAGGATGAAAGGCTTCACTCTCTTTGATTATAGAGCTTCAGTGATAACATCAGGCAACATCAGATAGAAAAACTGTAAAAGGTTCCAATTACTTCAGGCTCTAGTTTAGAAGAAGCCAACAATGTATGAAGTCATTACCATACACCTCAACAATGAATGCCAATATCTTGCTCTGTGGCAGGATGGCAGATTTTGAGAGGACCCTTGTTTCTCTCAAAGGGTCAGATAGGAGAATTGCTCCCAGAATTCTGCCTTCTCGCTGTCCTCTGCCTCCCCCTTCAAACTAGAGCCCCCTGCTCATTCTCCCAGCAATACTGTGCTCTTCAGGCAATCTCTACTAATGCCTCCCTCTCCCAAGCTAATGAAAGTTGCAGCAGTTTTGGCCAGCAAAACATCCTTCCACATCATTCTCTGAAGAGCTTTGCAACTTGAAATAGCAACAACCAGCTCTTGATTCAGAGGAAAAGTCAGTGGAAGTTGTGCAGTATCTACAATGGCACGGTGTCTCGTATTTCCAGTTACCCGGCTTCAGTCCTGTCCGTGTAGAGTCTGCGCTGTGATTGCAGATATGGGTGACCAGGCAACTGTATATGGGGCGGGGGGGGGGGGGGGGGGTGTGTGTGCGCGCGTGCGTTAAAATCTGGGAGGAGGTGATGGGAATGCGGAGAGAATAAAATAGGCTGGTGTAACAGGGTGATTAATGGCTGGCACAGACTCTGTAGTATGAAGGGCCTGCTTCCGTGCTGTCTGATTCTCCGACTAAACAGAAAACCGTAGTGAGTATATTTAAATTGTCCTGCTAAGAGTGGACCTTCCAGCTGCAGAAGGCACATGGGAGATGGAGTCAGGCCATGAGCTGAAACATGGAGCTCCACAATGCAGCACCAGTGCCAAAGGGCAATTGTCTGCTGAAGGAACATTATGACCTGCGTCACCCACACGCCTCGCCATACCGCAGCTTCAGTAATATGGCATCCCCTGCACTTCCTCCACTAATGCACGTGCTCACTGTGGACACATTTTCATACTCAAAGATCACTTGCCCAAAAAGCAGGCCCGAATGATCCCACATTCTGGTTTTAATTAAGTGCATCAACAAGAACCTACCAGATGAGTTGACAGCTACGCATTTTGTTTTGTAACCATGGTAATGGAATTCTGGACTCCAAAACAATGTGGAAATAAGCTCTTCAAATGGCAGAATAAGGCCCCCAAAATCTTATGATGCTTTGGAGTTTCCTGCGTCTTGCTAACTGCGTAATTCTTAGCCGATGGACACATTTGTCACTGCCCTGCACATTTGAGTGTTTTTGTCGACAAAGTAAACATGCAAACTGCTGGAAAATAATATTTGACTTCCCCTGTTTATCCCTCTGCATGGATTGTGCTTCCCAATCACAAATGGGCTTGTAAATGAATACGGGCGGTAGTTGCATCTTTATATCTTTAGAAAATTCACACAGCATTACTCAGAGGGGAGATAAAAGCAGAAGGAAAACATCAACCAGCTGCTACTATACATAACAATATTGCTGAATGTCACCTCAGTGATTTCCTCCATGCTTGCCCTATTACAAATGTGTAAAGAAATGTGCATAAAAGCATCAGGAAAACAAGGTGAAAGGAAGATCATCCAGGAGAAGGATCACAGATGTTTTATTCAAGGCTGCAGGACTACATGTTGAGGGACGTAGTGAGGCTTGGTGCAGACAACACAAGAGCTCTGTGAAGACGGATCACAGTCTGGGATCCTTCCGTTCCCGGATGCTGAGCGGCTGATTGGTGGGAAAACAAACGGAAGCTGCTTTTATAGGAAAAGTACTAAATTATTCTCTTGCTGGTCTGAAAAAGTATTCTGTTTGAAATAAATCAGACAAGAGGCGTTGGGGGGAGTTGGGCTTGAGACGGGGGTGGGGGAAACACAAGGTTGGATATGATTATTTTAGAGTTCTACAGCGGTAAAGATAGGTAGGGAAGGCAAAGTGGATGCAGTGAAGGTGAAGGGTTGAAGTTTTAATGGGGGGGCATGATTTCAATGCTATTTTCTCTAGATACACTACTGCTGGCAAGGTAGATGTACATGTAACATGTATCACTGTGGTGTGCTGTCGGTCAGAAGCAAACACACAAAACCAGAAGGCTGTACAACTGGCTTTATTCGACTTAAACTTCCACAGAGCCAGCTGTGAGTAGAGCTGCTATAAACTCTGAGAGTGTCTACGAAGGGCCGACTGGGTGGGGCTTGGTGCATTGAGGTCAGCTGATTGACAGCCGGCCATGTGTTGTCTTGTCCCCATGCTCTTCTGCAGGTTCAGAGGTTGCCCCCTGCAGTAGGCCAGTGGTGGACCACCACAATCACCCATAGCAAAGTTGCTCAAAATCTATCCTAGTTGTTTAAGTGCAGAGCTGACAATCCAAGTGCAAATCTCATCAGCACTGACACACAGTCGCAGAAACTTGTAGAATCTACAGGACGTGCTGCAGTAACACACCAAGACAGCAACTCCCTAACCCACAGCCATTATCATGACATGGGCAGAAAAATTACGAGAATACCATCACCTGGAAATTGTCCTCCAAGCCACACACCATCCGGACTTGGAAACATATCACCGTTGCTTTACTGACACTGGGTCAAATTCCTGGAACTCCCTACCCAACAGCGCTGGTGTACTCACACCTCAAGGACCAGAGAGGTTGATGAAGGCTGCTCACTGCCACCTTCTCACGGGAAATTATGGCTGGGCCATTGAAATGTTGCTCAGACTATGAAGCCCTTGAATGAATACAAAACAGTAACAGATCTGGGACTACTCTCCACTGCGAGATTCTTCTCCTGTCTTGCTCAAGCCTGACAGGGCACAGGTAAAATGCCCCAATTGATTCGAACAGTGAATCCTCAACTTGTAGCTTCAATGGAAAGCAATTCCACTGGAAGGGAACTGTGGCAGAGCTGTGGTCACACGGTGTCAGTGACATGGTTCGGAACAATCTCTAGTAATGCCTCTGTGAAATTTGCATTTTCTCCCTGTGCCCACGTCCCTAAGGTGTGCATGCAGGTCGGTTAATTGGTCACTGTAAATAGACTATATAGCATGTAGGTGCGTGGTAGAATTTGGGCGGAGTAGGCAGGAATGTGGGGAGAATTGGTGACAGGGAAAATTACCAACACACCAATGGTATCGTGAAGAAAGCACGTCAGCGCCTCTACTTCCTCAGGAGGTTTGGTACGACACCAGAAACCCTGGCAAATTTCTACCGAAGTGGAGTGGAAAGTGTGCTGACTGGCTGCATCACGGTCTGATATGGGGACACCAATACCCCTGAGCATAGAGCCCTCCAAAAGGTAGTGGACACAGCCCACGGCATCTCAGGCAAAACTCTCCCCAGTATTAAGTTAGTTTACAAGGAACACTGCTGTCAGAGAGCAGCAGCAATCATCAAAGACCCACACCACCCAGCACGTGCTCTGTTCTCACTACTGCCATCAGTAAAAAAGGTTTAGATGCCACAAGACTCGCACCACCAGGTTCAGGAACAGCTGCTACCCCTCCTCCATCAGACTCCTCAATGACAAACTCAATCAGGGACTCATTTAAGGGCTCTTGGGCACTTTATTGATTTTCTTTTTGTCCTCTCTCTATTGTACAGTCAGTTTGTTTACATTTGTTATCTGTTTACAGTTCTTTGTTTAAGTTTTACGCTGTGCAGTTTATTTTTTGCACTACTTATTAGTGGTAAGTCTGCGTCCGCAGAAAAGAGGAATCTCAGGGTCGTATGTGACGTCTCTGACAATAAATCTGAAATGAGTGGGTGAATGAATTGCTTTGTGAACCAGCACAGACTCATTTGGCTGAATGGTCTCCTTTCATGTCCTACAGAAATAAAGTTAGTTCAGGTACTTATTTTTAAATTATTTTTTTTAATTGATTCATAATTATGTGTAGATTTTTAATGCTTTATCCATTTTTAAGGCAGATTTAATTGTTTTTAATTGTTTTTTTTTGCAGGGGCATAGAAGAACTGCTCTAAAACTATGATCGGCTTTTATAACAGGTGTGACCTTGCCCTTGTCACACCGGTTGGTAGAAGGTTGTCAGGACATCCAAGGTTGGGTCTTCAGTGGCTTCTTGCCCGAGCTTCCTGCTGTGAGAAGGAGCAGTCCATCAACTTTGAGCCTTTGGTAAGTGTGAAAGATGAGGAAAGACAGGGACAAAGTGCAGTGATCCCAAATCCAGCTTGATTGGTCTCAATGTGGATACCAGGGACAGGTGCGGCATTGTGTGAAGAGATGACAGCAGCATTATAAATGAGGGAATGATTACAATTGGAGATGCTATTGGCAAGTGGTGCATGCACGGTAATTATGAAATGTGTTTAGTAACAGGAGTGTGGAGGGTTCTGGGAAGAACAGGAAATGTTGAGCTTGTATATTCTAGAGCCCATGATTATTAGTTTAGAAAATGATGAGGTGAGACAAATGATTCATCTGCGACAAAATACAAGTCGCTGCAAAATAAAACACTTAAGAATAAAATCATTTTGAAGACACTTCAAAGAATTGGAAATTGGAATTGTCGTGAGTTTATGCCAATTAACTTTTGTATTGATTCAAAAATTTTATGCATTAGTTGAACTGATATTTTAGTATGAACTTGACGAGAGAGAGATTCCGAATAAATGCTTATCTACTCTTGACATCTGCCATTATTTGATCGCTGTCTGTCGCAATTAATTCATTCTTAAACGTTAAATCACCACGTGGGATTCATTGTGTTCTGATTGCCAGTCAAGTCAATTGAGAGTCAAGGGTGGCATGGTTAGCATAGCAGATAGTGCAGTGGCTCTCAACCTTTTTCTTTCCACCTACGTACCACACTAAGTAATCCCTATGCCATCGAGGCCCTGTGATTAGTAAGGGATTGCTTAAGATGGTATGTGAGTGGGCAGGGAAGGTTGAGAACTAGATCCCAACCATTCTTCAGAAATCTTGATTTTACTTCGCACACCACGCACACAGAAAAGTCTCTGAGACAGAATCGATGGCAAACATCAAAACTAAGATTAAAAGGCCTTTGTTGCAGGAGCACATTAAAGTTTAAGAGACTAAAGCAGGCACTGTTGTAAACCTTTTTATCGATCTCGGCATCTGACGAGGTGGTGCACCTCAGGTAGCTGAACTGGGGGGGCTTCAGCTCAGTCTCGCTGATGGTAATGCAGGGAGGTGTGGGCTGATGGAGAATTGACTTCCAGTCCAAAGACCTTGGCCGCCTTCGCAAAGTAGGATGTTATATGCTACAAGGCTGTCTCTGTAATAGGCATCGTCGGCCAAGAGTAGCTCTCGAATGAGTTGCTTCGATATCTTGGTGTGGGACTGCAGTCGCCTCAGGTTGAGTAGGCAGCCATTGATGCGGTATCGGATGTAGGCACCACCCTTGTCATCAAGGTCTTCTGTGGCCCTAGAGCATCGAGCTGAAGAAGATGGTGAAGAGTCAGCATGAAGATGCAGGCTTTGTTGCCTATTGAGAAGGGCTATAAGAGGTCATTGTTGTGTCAGACTTGGCCACATTGATCTTCATGTAGCTGGATGTCCACGCTGAGGAACTTTGGGGGGGCATTCCATTCATTCCATGATACAAACCTTTCCTGCTCACATTGTCGAACGCTTTGGTAAGGTCCATCAACGTCATGCACAGTCCTTGCCCTCTTGAAGCCTCATATACAGTACATAGGTGTGACATGATGCGCATTGACAACTCAGGAATGGATTTTTAAGCAAATACAGGCAACCTCACTAAACGCTACTCCAATCAATGCGAAATTCAGATACCACAATTTGGAAAACTGCAACCCATTTCCTGTTTTATGTGTGTATTTATTCAGTTACCGCGAGATCCTTCTGTAAAACTCGAATTACAAGTAGATTGTGTGAACTGGCCTAAATAAAATGTGCAAATGACAGTCAGGCTCAGTGTGTGCCCCCCGATTAAATATGGATAAAATAAAATGTGGAGAAGAATCTGACGGTGATATTAAAAGGAAAAGAAAAGCAATTACACGAAGACGGTGCCAGCAATGTGAAAATCAGACAGGATCTGGGCCGCAATGAGTCAAAGGCATATAAATAAACAACGTAAAGTTGCATCAATTTCTCTAAGCGCAAATTACTCGAAACCGAAGTCCATTCATGATTGAAATGGAATGGCCACTTCATCTTTAGATCGAAGATTGTAACCCAAAGCAAAAACCACTTTGTAAAAAAAAACCCATTCAAACCAAAGCTTTAAACATCTTTTCGATGCTTAAAGAAAATAAATTTCAAGGGGATACGGAAACTTTTGCTGCAAGTTTGGTTTAGTTTGACCACTTTAAACACGGAACAGGATCACACAACATAAGAATCACAGGGGAAGCTGCCGGCACTAATAAAAATGCTGCTAGAAATTTTCCAGAAATGTTTCAAAAAGGATTTGAACTTGCTGAAGTCGCCAAGGATATTTATCTAAATCCCAACATGGAAAGAAGCATGGAAGTCCGGAGTGATTTAGAGAAAGCAATCACTGGCTATAGGAAATTGTCCAATGAGAGAAAAATATCACAATTATTTTTATTAACCTTAACAGTTTTGGCATTATATGCAGATAAAAATTGATTTTAAAACACATTTTTATGTCTTGATGGATGATCTTAAAGGACATGGATTCATTGTAATTATTAATCACTTAATGTGAATTTGTGAGTAAATATTGGGACGAATTAATCGTGTAAAGCGGGGTTTGCCTTTAAACCATATATACTTCCGAATGGTCATTTTGTTTTTATTTATTTTATCATGTTGTTGATTTTGATATCCTTAGACAACACTTTCCAAACTCATGACTCCTGTTGGAATGCCACTTGGAAGTTGCCCTCTGAACGAGACACCATCCCGGGTTAGCAATGGATCACCATTTTATGACTGTTGCTGGAATCCCCTCGCTAACAGTACACTCAAGGTCTGCAGCAGTTCAGGAAGGTAGCTCATCACCACCGTCTCCAGGCCAATTAGAGACAGCTGGTTAAATATTGGCTCAGTCTGTGAAGTCCACATCCCTTGAATGAAAAAAATATCCATTGTGAGTTTCCTTTTGTAATATCTACCTGTAATGATAGCCAAACAGACTATCCAACAGGCTATCCAACTCCACGCCAACTATCAAACACCTATTTTCAATAACCACATATTTTATTCTTTGCAAATTCCCAACAACTCTCCCAGAGACTCACCTGGACACTAGAGAGATTTTATTGTGGTGAATTGATCTTTGGGGTGTCAGATGAAAAAGAGTTAGCCCACACAGCCACAGGGAGAATGTGCAAACTCCACACAAAAAACACTGGAGGATGAAGCAGTGGCTCTACTCACCGTGATACTATGTCGCCCTGTGTATTTCAGAGGTATGTGAAGGGGCAAACAGTTGTAACGCCTTGAGAAAAGGACAGTGAAGCAAGACTAGCTAAAATTTTCAGTGAACTGACACAGACAGGATGGGCCAAATCTCTCCCACATTATTCCATGCTTCTGTGATGATGTCGAATGGTCCAAGAGCATGTCGCCTTTACAACGCCAGTGATCGCGACCAGGGTTCAAATCCCGCGCTGTCTGTAAGGAGTCCGTGCGTTCTCCCTGTGTCTGCATGGGTTTTCCCCGGGGGCTCCGGTTTCCTCCCACCGTCCAAAATGTACTGGGGGTGTAGGTCAATAGGGTGTAAATTAGGCAGCACGGACTTGTGGGCCATAAAGGCCTCTTTCCGTGCTGTGTCTAAATTAAAAAAAAGAGGGTGCATCTTCTGGAGGTCCTGAGTAAAAGTGATAGCTTGCATTGACCAGAAAACTGACAATATGCGTAATTATCCAGGAGATGATGCTTTTTGGGAATCACCAGGAGATTGTGTACATTGTAATTCACGGGATGAAATGTGCAACCAGTGCTGATAGATAGTCAAAATGCACTGACAGTCAACATCTAAATGACATTTTTAATTTGTGATGATACAATGGTGTTTCTTCAGATTAACTTGCAGCAAATATGACTAGAATCCAAATATCTGTGGAGAAACGGACATTTTCTTCAACTGTTTTTATTAAAAAGACCATTGTCGCCACGGCAGAGGATTTTAAATAATCTTAACAGCATGAAGGTTAAATCATTATCAAAAAGACTAGTTAAGATTCCCAATATCCATAAATATGGATGTCAGACTATTTCAGATGCAGCTTCAGAAATTAATGAATATGAAAACTGAGCTCAGGAAGCTGGAAAGAGAAAATAGACGATATATGTCAGTAATTTATTGTCTAACTCATTCATAAATACATCAGATTTAAGGGGTGGTGTCAGAATTAATGGCCTGTAGCACGTGCAAGGTAGATACTTTATCGAATGGTTTGCCCTGCCCTGCCATGCTGGGCCGAGTTGTCCTGCCGCTTCAGGAGGAAATGACGTCACGGGTTTGCCGGCCGCCGATTGGTCGGCGTTCCCGCCAGAGCTTGTCGTTTCCCGCCGCGAGGCCCGGAGAGAAAGGCCATTTGGTTGGCGTGCTCCTTGCGGGATCGCCGCGCTCAACCACCACCTTGTATGCCGGGACGCCTGTTGGGTAGCGGGCTGCCACCAGCCAGCCCTCTGTTCCATCCAGTCAGCTTTGTCACCCGCCTTCCCAACATCTGTATTTCTTCAATACAAAATTGGACTCAGAAAACATGGTCCTCCTACCACATGCTCATTTGAATAATGACAGCACAGGCTTTCCAGAAAAGGGGGCCATATTTTCTTTAATCCATATTTACAAAAAACTCAGCTGGCTGTGAATGCTTGTGAAGAACATCAGGAAAAAAAAAATCCTTGTGCAGACGAATGCTCGAGGGGGCAAGTCATATCAATCAATACTCGTTTCATTGTCAATTCTCCATTCTGGGTATACTTCAAACAGTGAAGAATAATAGTCTTCTCCAAGAGTAAGTCAAGGTAGGGACCTCAGCAAATGATAAGGGCTGTCACACCTGACTGAAACTCCACCATTGGATGTGTTGTTTTACAGACAATATATCAAGGAGAGGCCCCATTAATAATCCCACAGCCACCATCACAAAGAAATGTGGCATCCAAAGCAGGTCATTCTAAACACAACTGAACTGATCATTCAGCTGATTGCCACCTGCGGGACCGTACTGTGCACAGTTCTGGCTGCTGATTGTCCACAGTACAGTACAACTTTAATGCCGCTTCAGTAAAGAAAATTGCAGAGCATTCTTATTTTCTTTGTAGTGCACTGGCTATCCCCGAAGGAAGAAATCTGCACTTTAACTGTTCCAACTTATTAGCCAGTTATGAACATATTTTATTCACTACTTTCTACAAACGTGAACATTGGCCCGAAATCTGTGGGTGCCTTAAAGCTGGTCAGACAGTATTCGGTCAGGCCAATAATTACTGAGCTTTCCAGCTTGCAGTCAGGGAATTGAACAGTCTGTCGAGCCCCATGCACACTCCAGGTCTTTGTACGCCCCTATACCACAGGGGAGCTTGCAAAGGAAATCAGGTTACTTTGAGAAAATGAGCGGCTAGGGGAATTTATGTGGGTATTGGCAGACATTGGGACAGCCTGATGAGTTGAGTTACCAGGATCCAAGGAGAATAGGATCAGTTATCAGCTGGTACGTTAGTTAGTTTTGGTCATCGTCAGGGATGCACTCAATAGTAAGGTGGCTATTCTTAGGGGGCAATCATTGGTTTTATATTTCAATTTCGACAAATACAACAGGGTTACAGGCCATTTCAGCCCATGAGTCCATTCCGCCCAATTTACACCCTGATACGTTTTGATCAGAGGGAGGAAACTGGAGCCCCCAGGGAAAACCCATGCAGACACAGGGAGAACTTATAAATTCCTTACAGTCAGCGCGGGATTCAAACCCCAGAGCCGATCGCTGGCACTGTAAAGGCGGTGCGCAAACTGCTACGCCAACCGCAGATTAGTGGGAGGAGGGGATCAGATCAAGCGACGATCACAAGCCTGAAGGACAGTGGAGTTTACTCCAAAGGATGGATAATGGATGTGTCCATCTCCTCCAATCATAAAGGGGTGCCTACCTGATCCAGATATTCAACATGGCCTTGGACGTGCTCAGGTAGATCTCACAGGCACTGGGAAAGCTTATGAATTAAGTTACAGAAGTAGTTTGTGCACACAACATGCACGTCATTGTGGGCCACAAGGAAAACCATGGACTTTTGCCAATTTGGCTCTGGCAATGTCCTGACAGAAGGAAGATCTCCATGCTAACTTGAAGCAATGTTGGGAATACTGGCGAGGTCAGGAAGTATCTGCAGGGAAAGAAATATACTTAACTTTTCAGACTAGTTCAGAACTAGGCAAAGTTAAAAATAAAATAGCTTTTCAATTGCTGAGAGCACACAAAAAGACAGATTTAGGATGGGCCCAGGAAGGTTAGTGACAGAATTGTTGACCAGGGTGCAATGTTCGGTAAAAGTTGAAGAATAAAAGGTAATAACAAGCCCTTTGGCCCATGAGCCCACACCTCCCAAATACCCCAAATGTGATTGCTGATTAAGAGAGATGTGAAATGGCTGAGTATCTGAAACTAATGAACCCAATGTTGAATTCTGAGGGCTGTTATGTGTTGAGATGGAGTGTTGTTCCTTCTTCACAGTGTAAGAAGCAAAACACAGGAATCTCAGAGTAGGAATGGGGAGCATCAAAGTGAGAGGTAACAGGGAGACAGGATCATCCTTGTGGACTGAACTGGGAAGTTTTATACAAAGTACAGCCATTCCCCGACATGCGTCCGAGTACTGTCCAGTCGGATCTTGAAATGGACACAAGTCAGACACATGCTAGCACTGGTCCCACTGCCCCACGCTCTCCTGTCTGCCCACTATCAGTCTCCACACTGAGCCCACTTCCCTGCATTCTCCCATCAGCCCACTATCAGTCCCCTCACTAATCCCACTGCCCCGCACTCTCCTGTCAGCCCGCTATCAGTCCCCTCACTGAACCCACTGCCCCGTGCTCTCCTGTCTGCCCACTATCAGTCACCACACTGAGCCTACTTCCCTGCATTCTCCCTTCAGCCCACTATCAGTCCCCTCACTAATCCCACTGCCCCACGCTCTCCTGTCTGCCCACTATCAGTCTCCTCACTGAGCCCACTTCCCTGCATTCTGCCATCAGCCCACTATCAGTTCCCTTACTAATCCCACTGCCCCACGCTCTCCCGACAGCGTACTGTCAGTCCCCTCGCTGATCCCACTGCCCCACGCTCTCAACATTAGCAAAACTAAGGAAATGATTTTGGACTTCGGGAGGGGGAAATTAGGAGAAAACAAACCAATCCTCCTCGAGTATCAGCAGTGAAAAGAATTCCTAACTTCAAATTCTTGGGTGTCAACATCTCTGAAGACCTACACTGAGGCCCCTACGTCGATGCAATCATGAGGAAGGTTCACCAGCGGCTATACTTTGTGAGGAGTTTGATATGTCACCATGACTCTTGCAAGTTTCTACAGGTGTACTGTGGAGAGCATTCTGACTGGCTGCATCACTGTTTAGTATGGAGGTGCCAATGCACAGGACAGGTAAAAAGCCAATACCATCATTGACGTTAGTCTATTAAGGACATATCTACAAGAGGCAGTATCTCAAGAAAGCAGCTTCTATCATCAAGGACTCTCACCACCTAGGCCATGCCCTCTTCACACTGCTGCCATCAGGAAGGAACTACAGGAGCCTGACAAGCACCCAGCTTCTTCCCCTCTCCCATCAGATTTCTGAATGGACAATGAATCACGAACACTACCTCACTTTTCTCTTCTTTGCACTAATTTATTTATTTTAGAAAAATATAATTTATAGTAATTTTCACTGTAACATTGCTGCAAAATTGATACATATTAGTGAGGGGACTCAATAAATTCTGATTCTACGTACAGCACAGGCAAGGAAAGCTCCCAGAAATGGAGATCTTTGAGAACCATGCACCTGAAAACTTGCTCCACTCACATGACAACTTGTATTGCTTCGACAAACACCACCTTTTAATTTCTGAAACATAACCTGTTCGACTGACGTTGCAGAATGAATCAGGAACAACGTGTTTCCATTAACTTAACCACTTGAAATGTTGATTATAATTCCTCTACAGCCGTCGATTGGAAAGGGATTGTACAGTGCAACTTAGCAGTTCTCTCAAACGTCATAAGGTTCATCAGATGAGGTATCTTATGGTTGAAATATGGTCCTGCAGGGAAATACAGGAGCCAGTCCACTCAGAATAAAAGATGGGCGGCAGTAATCCATGATTTTTGTTGTATTTTGGTGGTAGAGTGAAAAGTGAAAGACATTTCTGTGTAGCCTCATCAAAAGAATGAATCTGATTTCCCCTGATGCACCATCAGTTACTTCAAAAGACTGGAAGTTATGTAGAAACTGATAGGCTTTTATTAACAACAGAATGGAGGCACATCCATGCTGGTCGACTGTCCTGGACTGAGGAGGGAGCTGTGACACAGTCGCCTTTATTCAGGGGACAGTGGAAGGAGCTACAGGCACAGTCGGCAAGGGGCGTGTCCAGACAAACTCTGACCGCCAAGTACTCACACCGCCAAGTCAGTGGTTTCCCACACCTTCATTGCCGTCATCAGAGGGCTGCCCTTTTGCACAAGAATGGTCCAGTTAAAAATATTATGAAAGATCCATAAGATTCTTACCATCGCAAATCCCTCGGAGGTGATTAAACAGGAGTTTTCAATGGGCAACACAAAATAATTGATAAATGAAGCCTAGAGGGGAGGTGAGGAAATTTCTTTCAGTGAAATGTGCTTTTCTGGACTGGAGATGGTGGAAGCAAATTTTATAGCAATGTATTCAAAGAGGGTCACAGGGAAAGAACTGGAGAGTGGGTTTCAAAGAAGTTTTACAGGCTCTATGGCTGACCAGCGAATTTTCTGTACTGCAGTTAGAGCAAAAATGTAAATGTTTCTATCTTACCTAATTTAATCATTTACTAGTATATATTTTAGAGACATCAATTGTACCTGATCCTGGTACAACACTCAACTTACTTCTCAATATGGATTTATTTTGAGAAAGCTGAAACAATTATTTAAAAGCGTGGTAGCCTTCAAGAGGGTCTGAATGTCATGTTTGGACATAAGCTTGGACATAAGTCTTGCCTGCATTTCATTTCTTAACGGTCAAGGTTGAAGTCATATAAATACATTTGCTACTATGTTGGTCTTCATTTGGGACCTTTCCAGAATCAGAATCATTTGGAACCATTCACAAGTAGGTTGACCAGTCCACAAGGTTAACCCTAATTAATCATTAATCATTAATCATTAATTAATTATAAAAAGCTGTTTAATTTCATTTTGAGTACAGTAAACTTGCCAGGATTTTGTCAGCAATTAAAAAAATAAATAAATAACTGTAACAGGCCAATTTGGCCCTTGAAGGATGGGAGAAAACCGGAGACCCCGGATGTGATAGTACAGATTCTAACACCAATGTGTGTATGTACAGATTGTAGTGTAGGATGACTGTGATTGGCTGAGAGTGTAGCCACACCTACGGGCAGGTCTTAAAGGATTGCTCCTAGCCAGACCAAGTCATTCTGGACTGGTTGACCTACTTGTGATATGCTCCAATCTTTTAGTTGATAATAGCCTTGGTTTGGATCAACAAGTCTTTGGTTCTTTCGACGCGCTCTACACTGGAGAAAACCCATGCAGATACAGGGAGAACGTACAAACTCCTTACCGACAGTGCGGGATTCGAACCCAGGTCTGGTCCCGATTGCTGGCGCTGTAAAGGCATTGCAGTAACCGCTGCACCAACCATGGCACCCACTGTGGGCAATTAGAATCAGATTTCAGAACCTAAAGCTCTGCCTTCATAGAAAGTAAAGTAGTGAGGAATTATCAACCCCAAAATGTTCCCTGTTCAACCCTCTGAACCACAGCAGGGAATTAGAGTTCTGCGATGTTCATTTTAAAAGAGAAGTGATTAGAGCCACAACCTGGGAAATGAAAGAGCACAGAAAGGGACAACCACGTTGTAGAAATAAGTGAAAGAGGTGGCATGATGTTTGATACCCTGGATATTATAATACTGAACATCGCAAAGACGAGGGAAATCCCAAGAGACGTAATTGAAGTACTTGTGCAATGTTGACGTCTTCAGAAAGACTGACAAAGGTTGACAGTCCAGTCACTCTCTGCAGGGCTGAAGACAGGTTCAAAACAGGTTTGGAATTTCCAGAGGGACAATTTAGAGAGGATTAAAAGGAACATTTAAAAAATAGTCAATAGAAGATTATGGAAAATTATGAGAGAAGGAACGAGACCTTGAAGGCCTGTGGTGACAAGGAACTCGTGATGTTTTCTTACCTGCTGTACAGAAATGAAAGGGAAGTGGTACAAAACCCTCCCCAGATATGATAATAATATTTATTAATGGACACACTCTGTCTTTACAGGAAGATAAAGATTGATAAGGAAATTAGGTGTACACTAATTAAGCTAACTAAGTAGCACTCTTAGAATGTAACAATTCAACTTGAGGATAGAAAAGGTGTTGAGGTTATCTTGATTGAAGGGGTTAGGAGTGGAAATGACAGTTGCTCACTGAAATGCGAGAGACACCATGAATAATCTGTATGTGAAGAACTAAGATGTATACAAGCTTGTTACTTCCCCATTGAGAAATATGGAGAGGCTCAAGGTGAGATATTCTTGCCACTGAGACAAGAGAGGAGCTGATAGTTGTGAGATGATAGTCAAGTTAAGTACCTACCTAGCTATATATGTTGATCCAGCCACTCAAATTGTAAAGATGCTGTGCATGGCCTGGTTAATCATGATAAATGGCCAATTCATTCTCATTCCCCACTGCTGTACAGCACCTAATAGCCTGAATACGCATGGGATTGTCTATCCTGGAAGCTAAGCAGGTACAGGACTGGTCAGTACTTGGAGGGGAGACTGCCTAAGAATGCCAATCTGAGGGGCGCTAGACTAAGTGGCGGCTCTCTGTCTGCCTTACGGTAGACAAAAGTTAAAGAATTACGTTCCAATAATGGAACCTTCACCTACGGATGCTCCAGCTCCGCACAAGAGTGAAAACCAGAGGGTTGTTAACTCGGTCTGCGACATCAAAGGCACCAGAGTCGTAAAAAAAGCAGCCTCTATTCTCAAACAGGTCCTCCTCACTCTGCTATCATTGATTAAAAAGGTACAGGAGACAAGTACTCAGTGACACAAGGACAGCTTCTTCCCCGCTGCCATCAGATTCCTGAATAATTAATGAACCAAAGACACTGCCTTACTTTTTGTGCTCTATTGTAATGTCTCTTGGGAGGCAAGATTCAAATAACAGAAGAGATTTTACTTACTGATGCCTTCCACCATCTCAGTGAAACTGTTCACTCATATACATACGCCCCCCCCCCCCCCCCCACAGTGGTGCTCTACAGTTACTACAGTGAGAAGGGTGTATTCTTACGAGGTTACAAAATAGTTCACATTTTTTATAGTAATGTAAGATGGTTATAACATTTGTACTGCGATGCTGCCACAAAACAGAATTTCAAGGCTTGTTCATAACAATAAATCCTGATTCTGAGCTTTTACACTGATATTACAGACGCCTCCATACACTGGAAGACCAATGAGTTTTTGGGCAGAACAAAGTGCATCTTTCACTGAGTTTACGATCTTCCAGCGGCACCTGGTGTTTGTCTCAGTAACGATAACTCCTAGGGATGGATGTCAACTGCTGCTGGAAGATCATCGACTCAATGAAAGACACACTTTGGCCTGCCTGAAACTTGTTGGTTTTCCTCAGTGCAGGAGTAAGTGCTGAAGCTCTGTAGGGAATACCATAATCTAAGGTCCCGGTGCCATTGGTCACTTGTCCAAAGTAACAACTTCTCAAACACTTCAAAGATGCATTGTTTAAGTAAGAAATGTGTGTGATGTTGAAACATTGCAAGGGAATGTATTAAATCATTAATATTGTTGAAGATATAATCTGATTGCATTTACTGTAAATGTTATGAATGATGTATATATTTGGAAAAACCGTGTCCTTCTTGCTCTAAGGCAGGGTGGGGGGTGGGATCATTTTACAGGCCATCAACCAACCCATGACATCAAAGATGAATCACACATATTTAGTTAGCCAAACAGCACAAAGATTATTTATGGAAATGAAAAATTGTTTAGGGCAAAACATATCTTTGTTATTACACACTGGTTTTAATTCTGTGAGTAAATCCATTTGCAAGCCTTACTGCAATGAGACTGCTCCTTTGCGAGCTCCCTGATTGGCACTGTATGCCACATGTGTTCCCTTGTTTGATGGACCACAAAGACATCTGGGTCAGTAATTTCACATTGCACATCAACAAAGTTCGCTTGCTTTTGTTCAGAATAATAATGGAAAAACTTCCACATTTGCTTTGAACAAATCCAGCCAATAAATCTCAGTCTAGAAAATGTAAATAAACACAAAGTTTACTGAATCTCGCTGCGCGTCAAACCCAATTATCTTTGTGCCATGTAAACTTTGTGACTTTAGAGCGGCAAGAAAAGGCACCCTTATTTGTCTGAATAATTTTCTACTAATCCCCAATTCAGAGCAACTCCATCCTGAACCTGGGGTCTGGTTCGTAATTTCCACACCAGCCCTTTTCAAAAAAAATTCAAGTTTAATGCTCATAGATTTTACAATGTCAAAGGTAGGAACTGCAATGTTTTTAACCTATCTTTCACTCAGAGAGAGGCACAGATCTAGATGGTCTCTTTGGTGCAGCGTGTATTACACTCTTGGAGGTGGCACATTTTACATAAGGTCTCAGAAGATCTCTGGTACCACTTCCTTAATTCTTTAACTAATGTCATGAAAAGGAGAATCTTATAGTCTTAATGGACACACATTGTGTTTCCTACATGAACTTTAGAGATAATGTCCACTCACTCGTGTGGATTGATGGTCCTACCCAAAGCATGCCCTTCACCTACCATTAAAGGCTCATTCAAGGGCGCAACAGCCAGCTGGTTTGACTCGACGAGGGTCCAGGCCTGAAACATTTGCTGCCGCGTGACCTGTGAAATTTCTCCAGCATGTTTGTGTATTGCACTCGATCCCAGTGTCAGAAACAGAATCAAAATTGATCGTCAGGAACATGAGTCACGAAATTTATTGTTGTGCAGCAGCGTCTCAGATGCAGAATTGATTTAAATTACATTTTTTTTTAAATTAAATAAATTTAGTGCAGGAAAAGAGAAGGTGTGGTAGAGCCTGTGGTTCATTTTCTTTCAGAAATCTGATGGCGGAGGGGAAGAAGCAGTCCTTGTGCTACTGGGTGCTTGTCTTCAGTCTCCAGTGGCTACCTTCTTGAACCTCTGCCTCTTGTTTAACTGCAAGCAGCTGGTCTGAGAAATGGTCTCCACCACTGGGGTAGCCACATTGTGAGGAGTGTTTCAGCTACTGAAAGCAACAGAAAATTCTGATGGTTAGGCAACATCTGTAGAGAGGAGAAATCAGCTGGCTGGCTTCAAGTCAGGGGCAAATCAGAGAGCTGAAAAGAGTCCATTTACTGAAGGCTTGTCAGATTTCTTTATTCTTCTCCGCAAAGATTCTGTCCCAATCACAGCACCAGAGACCTGGGTTCAATCCTGGCCTTGCCCGCTGTCTATGAGGAGTTTGCAAGTTCTGCCTATGAGAACATGGGTTTCCTCAGGATGCTCTGCTCCCCTCCCACATCCCAAAGGCATGTTAATTGGTACGTTAATTGACCATAGAAAATCATTCCGATCATGTAAGTGAGTGGTAGAATCGGGGTCGAATTGATAAGAACGTGGGAGAATAAAAATGAAGGCTTTGTTCCCTATGTCTCTTAGCCAAAGGTTCACATTAAAATGAAGCCTTCATCACCAAGAACATCAAGGCTAATGATGCATGGGAACATCATCAATTCAGGCTCAACAACATTCCTCGTGGCCTCTGGATTAAAATCCTGCTGGTTACCACCTCCCTCACAGGTCTGGAGGTCAGCGAGACAAGCAGAATGATGCTTTGGCACAGACAAAAGGCCTGTTTTCAGTGCAGTAGTTCGAGGTGGTGTACAAACTGAAGGGACTCCAGAAGAAGATGAGGGCGAGGGCCATCTCAGGGGTGATTAGGAATGAGCTGCACATCCATGGACGCAACTTGCCAGAAGAGCACACTCTTCAAGAATGAATGAAGTGTTTGCACATGACAGCATTCGAGAAGAACACTGGATTTAAGCAGAATGAAATGATTGAGATTGTAACCGACTTTCTCCATCAAATGCCTGAGGCTCAGATCACTAATTGAGAGCTATTTTGATTCCACTTTTAGTGACCACCACCATTAACTATCTAGAGAGCACGCTGCCTTCCAACCAGGCCATGATTTGAGAAGCTTTTCAGCAATTACAACGTAACCAATGAATTTCTGTAGAAAAATCTATGACACATCAGCGGCATTAAGAAAACAGAACAAGGCTCAGCAGGTAAAGTTAACATTCTAAATAAGAAAACAATAAGTATCCTGTGGAGACTTTCAGTCTGCAGTCTAATCAAATTAATCACAAGAAGTTCACTCTCACAGTTGGACATCACATGTGATTAAATTATTGTTTTGTAACTTCATGAAATTACGAGAAAAGAACTTTATATTATTTTGTCTCCTGGAAGTCACTGATGTAAGTCCACAAATATTTTGGAATAGGGTTAACAATACAGAAGCAAGACATTGTGCCAACTGACTTTATTCAGTGTTCAAGTTTTAGGAGACCCTCCACATTGCTTTATAATGACATCAGCATATCTTTGTTTATATTTCTTAATGCTTCAGGGTCTGTATTTGCTGGCAAGGCCACTTATCAGAAATGTTTAACAATACTTTAGAAAGTAGCAATGGACCAACTTCTTGACCTATTGCAGTCCTTCTAGTCAACCTGCAAGGCTTTTAGTTAGGGTATTAGACTGTGTCTCAGTCTTAGCGCACGCTGGAGGGAACAGTCTAAATGCTGAGGAGTTGCGATTGGAAGTGATGGTGAAATCCTCAGCAAACATCTCCACTTTCGACCTGATGAAGTTCACAAATAGATGAGGTAACTAAAGGTGGTTGGCCTAGGATGTTACCCGGAGGAACTCCTGCAATAATTGGCTTCCAGCAACCACACCTTTTGGGCAAGGGTTGGAGAGGATTCTTAAGGATAGATAGGATCTAGGAGCATTTGGAGAAGTACAGTCTACTCAAGGATAGTCAGCATGGATTTGTGAAGGGAAGGTCAAGCCTTATGAACCTAATTGTATTTTTTTTGAGGAGGTAACAAATGAAAGGGTGGTAGACATGGTCTAAATGGATTTTAGTAAAGCTTTTGACAATGTTGTTCAGAAAGTCACAAGATCCATGGAACCTTGGCTGTGTGGATTTTAAAAAAATGGTTTTCAGATAGAAAGCAGAGAGTAGTAGTGGAAGGAAAGTATTCTGTCTGGAAGTCAGTGACTAGTGGAGTGCTGCAAGGATCTGTTCTGGGACCCCTGCACTTTGTGAGCTTTATACATGGGCTGGATGATGAGGTGGAAGGATAGGGTCATTAAGTTTGAGGATGTTACGAAGATTGGAGGAGTTGTGGATAGAGCTGAAGGTTGTCAAAGGTTGTCAGATTTGGGCGGATAAGTGGCAGATGAAGTTCAATCCAGGTAAGTGTGAGGTGATGCATTTTGGAAGTACAAATCAGAAGGCTGAGTACAGGGTTAATGGTCCAAATCCATAGACTTCTCAAGGTCACCGCACAGATTGATAGGATAGTTAAGAAGGCCTATGGCATGCTGCGTTTCATTAATTGGGGGATTGAGTTCAAGAGTAGAGAGGTCATGTTGCAACTCTCCAAATCTCTGGAGAGACGTCACTTAAAGTATATTGATTAGTTCTGGTCACCTCATTATAGGAAGGATGTGGAAGTTATAGAGAGGAGGTTTACCAGGATGATGCCTGGATTGGAAAATAAGTCTTATGAGGCAAGGTTAGCAGAACTGGGACTTTTCTCTTTGGAGCACAGAAGGATGAGAGGAGACTTAATAGAGGTTTACAAGATCTTGAGAGGCATAGATAGGGTGGATAGCCAGCAACTGTTTCCCAGGGCAGGAATAGCAAATACCAGAGGACAAATGTAGAAAGTGAAGGGAGGGAGGTTTAGGGAAAACATGAGGGGTAAAGTTTTTTTTTAATGCAGACAGTTGTGGGTGTCTGGAATGCATTGCCACGGATGGTGGTAGAGGCTGAAACATTAGGGGCATTTAAGAGTCTCTTAGACAAGCACATGGATGGAAGAAAAAAAGACAGTTATGGTGTGGGGAAGGTTTAGTACTTTTTATTAAGGAATGTATGGATCGGCACAACATCGAGAGCTGAAGGGCCTGTACTGTGTTCTATGTTTTTCACTTGATGTTAACTAACTTTAATTTTACCAGGTCACCCTGATGCCAAATGCAGCTATGGTAACTCTTATTTGGACCAAGGCTAGCCTGGACTAGACTGTTGGGAGTAGAGAAATCCAAACTGGCATCAATGAGTAGGTTATTGAGCGAGTGGATGATACAACTTATGGGAGCAGGGAGCATCAATAATATTCTCATTCTCTATAGTGGTGGTACCCAGCATGATAGTGCTAAAGGCAGAGCTGTCTACGTTCTGAGGATTGCTGAACAGAGCTGAACATTGTGCAAACCTCAACTGCGCTCAGACTTCTGACTTTATAGCGGAGGAGGCCAGAGATGGATGGTGCATTTGAATACATAATGGGCATAGGATCTGGACTTGAAGGACTCCAGGAGTGACGTTCCTGTGACTGGCAAAGTTTTTTTTTAAATTACACTTGAAGTGTTAAGTCTGTTTTTGTTTTCACAGATGTTGCTTGACCTATTGAGTATCTCCAGCATTTTTCTGCTTTCAGCATGAAGCATTTACAACCATGTTCAGCCAGGAGTGTTGAATTCATGATCTGCCTTGGTATGTTCTGAAATCCCCGTCATTACAAGAAGCCAGATTTCAGCTAATCTGAGTGACTGCTTTCAACATCAAGTAACTGCTGGGAAGCCTGGATGCTCTGCTCTAGCAAAGGCAGCTCTGTTGACCACACCTTCTATCAGTTCAGTGATGATTGAAAGTTGACTGATTGGGGGTTTTAGATTTGTTCTGCTTTTTATGGACAGGGCATATCAGGGCAAGTTTCTACATTGTCAGGCAGATGCTATTGCTATTGGATTTTCTAGGACAGACTCTACCCAGGGATCAATGTTCCCTCTAATTTTTAGTAGGCAGTGTGCGCAAAAGTCTTGTGATGTGCTTTTTTGTCCTCCCCTGTGCCAAATGTACGTGCGCACTGGATGCTTGTACAAATGTAAACTTGAAATTGTTTCAAGATCATTTTGGCACAGCCTATCGCTCAGGGCTCATAAAACTGTATTGGCAGGTTTTAATATAATGCAAGTATGATTGCATTCGACGAAGTAATGTATTGAGCTAAGATTTTATTCGCACCTTTGCCCGGCTTGGTTCCGTTTGTGCGCCCATTGCTTTCCTTTGTGCGCCAGTTGTAAAAGGTGTGCGCGAGCGCACGCAGCTTAGAGGGAACAGTGCCAGGGAGCGCGAGGCAGCAATGTGGATTCAGGATGTTTTGTTTGGCCAGACTGTGGGATAGTTTTCCTCACAAAGACACAATGCTCATGAGTTCGGCTTTTTAAGTCATCTGGGCCCAGAAACGATGTTGCCTTCTCTGTATTTGGTGCCTCATTTGATTCTTCCTATTAAAGGTGACTGACTCACTTGCTCAGTTATATTAGAACCAATCAAATTCGCTGTGACTTTGAAGTCATACAGAAGCCAGAGTGGGTCCAAAATGATAGCAGAGAGGGCATCTCAGTACATGTGACAATCAACTAACTTCTAACAAACTAAGCTTTAATTTCCTCTCGTACATTGGTGAACCTCATTTTTAGACCATTCAGTAAACTTGGTGGTCACCGATACCAAGAGTCATTTTTGATTGCAGATTATTTTAACCACTTTTACATTCCAACAACTTCTGTGGTGAGATCGGAACTCAAAGTTCAGGATTGTTCATCTCAGTTTGCTTTTGGTCCAGTAATTTATTCCTTGTGTCATCGGCCAGAAGGGCCACTCCAGCTTCGCTTAACCAGTGACTACCAGAGGTGCAGTACTCATGGTCGACCACAACAACAGAGGCCATAAAAGATTAATGGGGTTACGGGGGACCCTCGTGCAGTCTCCTGTGTAATCAATAATAATTCATGCACATAATACACCTAATTAATTAGCCTTTCAAATACTGTCAACTTTCAATTCCTGTCCATGATCTAGGCTTAATTCTTCTAAATTCCCTGAAGACATTAAAAGCCATCAGCACTCAAACCTTCTGTGTTTTGCTAGAAAATTATGCTAACTAAGGTGAATGTTGAGTACTTGCAGATCACATTGGTGTTTACCTCAAAAGCCAACAATATGGATTAACATCATGCAGTCCTAGTTAATATATCCATGCTTGATGACATGTGGTTGAGGGGATTAGCAGTGACGTGTGAATGGAGAGATGGATAGGAGGGGATAAAGAATTTTTTTGAGAGACAGCACAGCAAAAGGCCCATCTGGGGCCTCATTTCTGTGAGGGATTTTGACAAAGTGGCAATTCTCTGCTTTACGGTAGACAAAGTTAAAGAATTTCATGCATGTTACAATCTAAATGTAGAACTGCATGACAATAATAGAACCTTTATCTTTAAATCGTGGAAGGTGGGTTCAGTTTTCTGAAACACTGGTTGGTTGTGAGTGCATGGGTATAGACAGAGAAACTTTTTCCCTCTTTGAAGACAACCTCTTTCTTTTCTTTTTCTTTCTTCTTTGGCTTGGCTTCACGGACGAAGATTTATGGAGGGTATGTCCACGTCTGCTGCAGGCTCGTTTGTGGCTGACAAATCCGATGCAGGACAGGCAGACACGGTTGCAGCGGGTGCAAGGGAAAATTGGTTGGTTGGGGTTGGGTGTTGGGTTTTTCCTCCTTTGCCTTTTGTCAGTGAGGTGGGTTCTGCGGTCTTCTTCAAAGGAGGTTGCTGCCCGCCGAACTGTGAGGCGCCAAGATGCACGGTTTGAGGCGATATCAGCCCACTGGCGGTGGTCAATGTGGCAGGCACCAAGAGATTTCTTTAAGCAGTCCTTGTACCTCTTCTTTGGTGCACCTCTGTCTCGGTGGCCAGTGGAGAGCTCACCATAGAACACAATCTTGGGAAGGCGATGGTCCTCCATTCTGGAGACGTGACCCACCCAGTGCAGTTGGGTCTTCAGCAGCATGGATTCGATGCTTGCGGACTCTGCCATCTCGAGTACTTCGATGTTGGTGATGAAGTCATTCCAATGAATGTTGAGGATGGAGTGGAGACAGCGCTGATGGAAGCATTCTAGGAGCCGTAGGTGACAACCTAGACACTTGAGAAAGCAGCTTCTCAGGTTGCTTTTCCCGTTGAATGAGCAGCTCAAACACCTTGAGCTTGTTGGTTGTGGACAGTAGAACGGTTGACCAATCTTGGTGATTTTCCTCTGTTTAGGGTAGCAAATGAATTTGAAGCTCTGCTAGACTTATGGAATTATTTCCATATCAAAGATATTGAAGGTAAATTTGGACATTCTTTAGGACCCAGATTCTAGAGCAGTCTTGGATAAATGTCAGCGTTCTACAGCACAGAAACTGGCCTTTTGCACAATGTGTCCACATCAACCAAGCGAGTCCCATTTGCCTAGGTTTGGCCTGTATCCCTCGAAACCTCTCCTGTCCATGTACCTCCTAAATGCCTTTTTGAATTTTACAGTTTTCCCCACCTCTACCACCTCCACATGTCTATCACGCTCTGTGTGGTAAAAGTTACCCCTCAGTTCCCCTTTAAGTCTTTCTCTTCATACGTTAATTCTATGCTTTCAAGTTTTAGATTCACCTATGTGAAAAAGGCTATGATAATTTACCTTATCTACGCCCCTCATTATTTATAAACTATGAGGAAGCAGGTCACCCTCTCCTCCCTTAGCTTCCAATGCTTCAGAAGAAAAATCCTAGCCAATCCAGTCTCTTAATTCAAGCCGACTAATGCAGGCAACATCCTCACAAACTTTTACTGCACCCTTAGGGACTGGAATTACCGACCTCTGATATCCATCACTGCCTTCGTTTGTGTGATATATCACTCCTATCAACTTCATTTCCACCAGGATTCCAGGGCCATACTCAATGAAATGTTGCCTTGATGTCAAGGGCATCATTCTTACCACAGCTTGAGAATTCAGCCCTTGCTGGGACCAAGGTTCTGTCAAAATCTGGAGCCCATTCATCTGGGTGAATTGGGATGCCTACGTGATGGCTACTGGTAGATATGTCCCGACTCGGCTGATAGCACCGTCAACTTCAGCTTCCAGCACTTTCTGATGACTGAGTCAACTGATTGTACGGTAATTATCAAATGTTGGTCTGTGGGATATACTGGGGAAGTTTTCCACATTGTTGGATAGATGCCAGGACCGTAATGTACTGAAGCAGCATGGCACCTAGCACGGCTTATTCTGGGGTACGGTAGTTCAGCTGGGATGGCATCGGGTACTGTGGAGTAGAGTATATTGAATTGGCTGAAGACTAGCTTCTCTGTGATGGTGGGGATCTTGGGAGAAGTTATTATGGCACATCTATTTAACCCTTTGGGCAGGCCAAGGTTGCGAATGATTTGGCTTTTTCTTGATTTTATCACTCACTCGATGCCCTGCTATTGTTGAGGGCAGGGACGTTCACAGAGCCTCCTCCAAATGGTTGCTCAATTGTTTATCACTATTCACAGCGAGAAATGACTGGACTGCAGAGCTTTGATGTGATCAATTGATTGTAAGCTTGCTTAGCTCTGTTGTATTCTGTGCTTTTGTTCAACACAAATGTGGCCACGTATTACATCTCAACAAGGCTGGCACATCAGCATTTTTAGGACTGGCTGATGCAAGGCCTTCTGCACTTCTCAATGAACTAGGGTTGGTCCAATGGCTTGATAGTCATTGCACCAATTTTAAGTCGCCAATCTGTTCTGAATCTACCACATTGAACATGATTATGGTGCTACATAACATGATGGTGGTCAGAATGAAGATTCAGATATGTTTCTGCAAGGTCAGTAATGCTGGCTATTCTACCAATACTCTCGTGGACAGGTAGATTAGTGAGAATGGGGTCATTAAGCCGGTTCACTCACGACCTGCTGCAGACCTAGTCAATCAAAGCTCAGCCATGTTGATCAATGGTAGTGTTAACAAGCCATTGCCCAGTCCTTGCTTCTTCAGCAGGAGTTTGACTCATCAACTAGGGAGTAGGTGGTAATCGGGACTGGGAGGGGGAAAGGGGGGGGAGGTGGTTCCTTCCCCACGTTTCAATGTTTCAAAGCCTCATTGGATTTTGGCTCGTTTGCGGATTACAAGTGCTACTCCCACCAACCTCTCTGCTACTGTTCTGCCATCTCTGATGTGAAAGATTGTGAGGTGTCCCTCCTCTCCTAGTTGTACCAGTGTTGTTACTGATGGGGAGGTATCCCCTGTGCATCTTGTCCAGATACTTCACATTTAGTTCTGGAAATGAGCCAGATTGAACAAGACGATACAAACTATCCTATTTAAGAAGCAGGAGGGAAGTGCTTGAATATTCATCTGCACTGTATGGACTTAGCAGATCCAATCATTTATGCCTCACTCTCAACTCCTTCAGACCATTTCTCCTAGTTGTACCAGTGTTGTTACTGATGGGGAGGTATCCCCTGTGCATCTTGTCCAGATACTTCACATTTAGTTCTGGAAATGAGCCAGATTGAACAAGACGATACAAACTATCCTATTTAAGAAGCAGGAGGGAAGTGCTTGAATATTCATCTGCACTGTATGGACTTAGCAGATCCAATCATTTATGCCTCACTCTCAACTCCTTCAGACCATTTCAATCACAGGCCATGAAAAACAATGCCAATGCTTTTGTTCCACATGTTAACCCTTTGCATTACTCAAAAGCCCCTGATAATTCCAACTTCCACTGTGAGTAAGAATTTAGATCAACAACTGAGCTATGCCTCACATCGGGACCAGGGAAACTAATGCTCTATGGCAGTGGTTCTCAATCTTTTTCTTTCCACTCACATACCACTTTAAGTATTCCCAATGCCATAGGTGCTCTGTGATTAGTAAGGAATTGCTTAAGGTGGTATGTGAGTGGAAAGAAAATGTTTGAAAACCACTGTTTTAATCATACCTAATTGACTCGTTATGTGCAGGGTTTCAGAACTCCAAAGGAAATGGGCCAATGACAATTTTTCTCAAGCAAAATATTTCAGTAATAATTGGGACTAGAGCAGTGATTCTCAACCTTCCCTTCCCGTTCACATATGACCTTAAGCAATCCTTTGCTAATCACAGAACATTTAGGCATAGGGATTGCCTCAAGTGGTATGTGCGTGGAAAGAAAAAGGTTGAGAACCACTGCTCTATGGTCTGGCAGAATAATGTAGTGGTTAGTGCTGTTCATCCACGACTCAAGCATTTTGGGTTCAATCTTGACCTCAGGTGCTCTCTGCCTGGAGCTTGCATGTTCTCCATGCTATTGCAGGGTTTCATGCCGCGTGCCCTGGATGATAGATTAACTGGCCACTGCAAATTGGCCTCAAAGTAGGTGGATGGCAAGAGAATGGGGGGGTGGGATTGCAATGCAAGGAAGGGACAAAAATCAGGAGTGGTAAGTACTTGATGGTTGGTGTGACCAGTTTGAACCAAAGGGCCCGCTCCTGTGCTACGTGGCTCCAGTTGAGTCCTTGCCGCACCTTCATTAGAATACTTTCATCAATGTCACCATGGCATCAGAACATCCAGGAAGAGGTGGTATGATGCCCCCTGCTGGTGACAGGGATTTGTTCATCAAATAACTCAAATTGATCCTTTCAACCTTTCCTCTGCCTTTGAGCTGGATTACACCCTTGAGCTGGTGCCCTTGCCATCTCTGACATCAACACACTCATCATAGATACTCCCACCCACTGCACTTTTCATAGGAGAACAAGGATGTTCTCTCATCTTCCTGGCTCACATTCTTCCCACGGACAACATTTGCAAAAATAGATCAACGGAAACATCCAACTTTATTCAGCAAACAGATCACGTGTGTAAATCTCTGGAATGTCAGCTGTGTCTCAATTGGTAGTACTCATGGAATCTGAAGTCCCATTCCGGAGACTTACACATGCCCCCTGCTGCTGTGTGCCTTTTGTAACTTGGCTGCTGTGAAACCCCAGGGACAACACTGGCTTTACCTCAGCATTTCCTAAAGTGTTTCTGGGGTATCCTGAGGTTATGAAACGGACTGCATAATTTTCTTTTAAAAGGGATGCTGCTACCACAACACACTCTGACCTTAATTAGACGCAGTGTTTGAAAGATGTGAAAAGATTATGTAACAGCAGTGCTTTCATTGAGAGTTGTCCAGCTCTGTGTAACAACACTATGCACTGCTTTTAAAAGTGTAATTCCCAAAAGCATTTCATATTTTTTCTAAAGTATGCATTTCAAGGCAGTCCATATAAAAATTTTATTTGAAAGAACATGGTTTTATTTTATGGTATTAAGACAGCTCCTGGCTGACTGAAGAGCTTTTAGTGTGTGATTTACATAAGTCTCTTAGATTGATGAATAATTAGGACAATTTGAGATGGCAGAACTGAGGATGCAGGTTGTCTTTATAAAACATCCCCTCCATTGAAAGGTCTTTAAATAACTAGTTAAGGAGGGAGTCATGGGAACACGACCCAATCCTCATCGAGGGCTCAGTAGTGGCGACAATCAAGAACTTCATATTCCTGGGTGTCTGAGGATCTGTCCTGGAGCCTCCATGTTGATACAATCACAAAGAAGGCTCGCCAGCAGCTATACATTGTGAGGTATCGGAGGAGATTCGGTATGTCACCGAAGACTATCGTAACTACTACAGGTGTACCGTGGAGAGCATTCTGGCTGGTTGCATCATTGCCTGGTATGGAGGTGCCAACTCGCAGGACAAGAATAAACCTCAGAGGGTTGTTAACTTAGCCTGCGACATCACAGGCACCAGACTTCACTCCATCGAGGATATCAACATGAGGCAGTGTCTTAAAAAAAGCAGCCTCTATCCTCAAAGATCCCCCTACCACCCAGGCCAGACCCTCTTCACTCTGCTACCATCAGGGAAAAGGTACAGGAGCCTAAAGATGAGCTCTCAGCGGCGCAAGGACAGCTTCTTCCCCGCTGCCATCAGATTCCTGAATAAGTCAATGAACCAACCACACTGCTTTATTGTTCATGCAATATTTATTATTTTATATAATGTTGTAAGATGGTTATTATAGGAATGTCTGCACTGTGTGATGCTGCCACAAAACACCAGATTCCATGACAATAAATCCTGATTCTGCTGAGGGTGTTTCTTCAGGGTAGAGAAATCATGTGTCCCGACCTGAATTTTGAACGCCAAATTGGAAAGAAAAAAAGACTATGCCCAAGAGACCAAAAAAAATCAACATCTCTTGGGTTAATCCTGCAACTGGCCACAGCATTCTGCAGGAGTTCCTCAATTCAAAACACTTTCCCGTGTGACTGTATTTTAAACAGTGCTCTGTGATTCCTCAGCCAGGCAGTCACCAAGTTTATATTACCACTGCTAGAAAAATAAAGCCTGACAGACTCAAAGGTTAGAGTCTTGGCAATAGCTCCTGGGTGGTGCAGGGCACAGAACAGTTCCATCTCATTTGTGCAATCTAAGGCTTTCTTCTAGAGTAGAAGGGGCCTCCTCGTCAGTGTCCAAAAGACTTGGTCTGGTTCCACAGACAATAACAAGGGTATTTATTATACATCCCACAATTTCCCCATCAGGATAAACATTCTTTCCTAGTTACACATTACCCTGACGAGGAGGAGGAGGAGCTTGGGCTTCCCAGCTCATACTAATGAACATAATTGCAAAAGCAATTCCATCTTCTTCAAAGAGGTAAACTGGCTCAATGAACATAGTGCTCATGGTGCCAGCAGCACACCCACACTCCAAGTGGTTCTGATCAGCTCTCCAACAATTTGCCTTGTTACTCAGTTGCTCATTACTTTAGGCCTGTTGAGCACCAGTGCTGTTCGCCTTTTCTCTTTTTAACCATGCTGGCGGTGGGGAGGGGTGGTCTTTGTCGGAAAGAGAATTCTATTTCTCCCTCACTCCTACTTCTGGACAAGTAGGGAGGCACGGTTAGTGCAGCGGATAGCACAATGCTATTGCAGGGGCAGGGACCTGGGCTCCTATCTGGCGCTGTCTGTAAGTTCTCCCCATGTCTGTGTGGCTTTCTTCCAGGTGCTCTGGTCTCAAAGAAATGTACAGGATTTGTAGGTTAATTGAGGGGGGGGGGGGAAAACGGCATGGGCTTATGAGCCAGAAGGGCCTGTTATTGTGCTGTATGTCTAAATTTAAATGTAAACATTCATACGAAAGCAAGAACATAAGACAATAAGATGAGGAGGAGGCCATTTGGTCCAGCAAGTCAGCTTCACCCATTTAGAAAGATCATGGCTGGTCAGCGATCTTAATCCCACGGTGACGACATGTGGAGCTGCTGCCTCACTGCTCCCGGGATATGGGCTTAGGTGTTGTCTGCATGAAGTTTGCATTCATCCCGTGACTGGATCGTGGGAGTCTCGATTTCAGAGAATCTTTCCTGGATCCAACACACAAATGACATTGCGAAGAAAGCACACCAGCGCCTCTACTCCCTCCGGAGTTTGCGGAGGTTTGGTATGGAAATTTCTAAAAATGTGTGGTGGAAAGGGTGCTGACCAGCTGCAACACAGTCTGGTATGGGGACACTAATACCCTTGAGCGTAAAGCCCTGAAAAATGTAGTGGATGTAGCCAAGGACATCACAGGTAAAACCATCCCCACCTTCAAGAACACCTACAGGAAACCCTGCTGTCAAAGAGCAGCAGCAATTATCAAGGATCCATATCACCCAGCCCCCGCTCTGCTCTCGCTGATACCATCAGGGAAGAGGTCTAGATGCCACAAGACTCACACCACCAGGTTCAGGAACAGCTGCTACCCCTCCACCATCAGACTCTTCAACAACAAACTCAAACAGGGACTCATTTAAGGACTCTTGCACTTAATTTTTTTCCCTCTCTCTGTATTGCACAGTCAGTTTGTTTACATTTCTTTATTTGTTTACATGTGTATGTTGAGTCAAGGTTTTTTTCCCCTACTAATAAGTGGTAATCCTGCTTCGCCCACAGGAAAAAGAATCTCAGCATCGTGTGTGTACTCAGACAATAAATCTGAAATCTGACTGTGTGGGTTTCATTTGTATATTCCAATTGCCCCCCACGTAACAAAGGCACACAGGCTGAAAAATTAATTGATCACTGAATATGGCCCCTGGTGTGAGAGAGGATCAGAGGGGAAGGTGGGGGAAATGGAGGGAATTTGAGGAGAATATATGGGATCCATGTGGAATTAGCATAACTCAATGCTTGATGGTCAGAGTGGTTCTGGTGGCTGAAGGGTTTCAGTTATGTGTGTTGATCCTCTGAGCATCATCTTTACCCAAGTGCTAACACCACTTACAGACTCCCACCCCAAGTAGGACCCTTTCGTTCCTACTCTATATTACAGACAATTTCATGGTTTCCAACCTCGCTCAGCATTGTGAACCACCACTGTACATCATCAATGCATTAGTCGGAAGCAATTTTCCATCCATAAGTCCACCTTCACTCCGCTTCAACACATGAAAACAAGAACATTAAAAGATTGGAGCAGGTTTAGTCGCTGCGCCACTTCATTCTTCTTCGCACTCTTCAATCACAGTGTCTGCAGAGTTATACTTCAATCATACATTATTGTCTGTTTTAATAGTAATCTGACGCCACACCTTTCACCGGTCTGTCTCCTCCTTCAAGAACGCATGCATGGCCGGCCTTGAGGACACAGGGAGATGGAGGAATAACTGTGACACAGCAGCAGCAAACTCAGAAGAGAATTTCCTTAGACAGGTATGTCTGGCCCGCATTGGCCTGGTCAGCCACCAGCGGGCCTACAGCAGACACGGACAGCCCCCGTCCTAAATCTTCATTTGCGAAGCCAAGCATGCTGGTGATGAATTGTACATCTATCAGTTAACATCACTAAAATAAAATACCACAAGATCATCGACAAATTGGTGGCTTTCTGCGCGCAAAATGAATGCTGTATTTCTTACGATGCACCAGTGAGTAGGCTCTGTACTTCATTCGGCATGAAGGCTCGAGATCATGAAAGCAAGCTCTTTGCTTTCTGAAACAAGCTTGATGAAAAACATCCTGCAAGCAGCAATCCCTTCCAGACCCGGTTCAGCTGGTCCTGACAGAGAACGAAAAATAGGGAAATGGAACATGACAAGACAGAGCAGAGAGTGCTGCAGAACTCCACTGTGAGAGGATTTGCGCTTGTCAAGTGCCTGTCCTGACCCTCAGGCTCGCAGCCTGCGAAGTATCCTGAAGAGAAGCCTCTGTGGTAAAAGGTTTATGTTTTCAAATCAAGGGCTAGTTTCTGGCACACGTCCATAGATCGACCTTTTACAGATTCACATTAGCCCAATGGACTGTGGAGAAAGGCAGCTCTCATTGAACACTGGATGAGAGGGCAAGGAGCTGGAGGGATCTATACAAAGCAGGATCTAAATGTTCGTGGAGTGCTAGAATGAAACTCCATTTAATCAATAGCGGAATTCCCATTCTCCTTAAACAAAAATCAATTTTTTCCCCTTTCATCACATTTATATTTGTTTCCAACCACTGGGCTGACTTCAGTGAAACTCCTCCCCTTCAATGGATTTCAAATTTATATGAACTACCAACCATGAGAGAACGCCATCACATCAGAAAATCTGAGCAGGATTAAAGGAAACCCTGAGCAATTAATTTAAAAGCACAGATTTTTTCTTCTCTTCTTTCCTGGACTTTTGTTTGATACGTATTTATTGAACTTGCCTTTGGAATCAGTAACCGTCCATAAACCACAGGCAACAATGTAGCCAAGGTCTGTGGCACCACAGAGCCACATTTCCAAGGAGCCAAGCCTGAGGTTGAAATGGAGAGAGTTTGTTGCGAAACATTTTGGAGCCAGGACAGAAGCCTGCTTTTAATGATGTAGTCGCTCCGTCCACAGCCCGTCAGCCCCACTGCCCTAGAGCCTACGGAAATTCAAGACTAATCTCCTAAACCCCGCTAAAAGCAAACACCAAGAATAAAAGCACAGACCATAAAGCAATGCCCTGGAAAATCATACATTGCGATGTTTTTCTCAAATCTAAAAAACAAATCCATTATTTCTGGGCTGTGCCAATGCGACCAGTTGCACAACAAAGCGCAGCTGCTCGGAGATTCGACCTGAGCTTTCCTGCCATGATCGTGCTTGTGCCCAGAATGAGGCTGTTCCCTGTGCTGTGATACTTTCGAGAGTGGCCTTGGAAATGATCTCCCGTTGTTTGGAGGTATGCCTGTCGCTGGGCACTCCTGCTTTTCTCCCAGCGCTGCAGCCTTTGCATCTCCAGTTAGAACCCGCCATCACCCTAGCCTGGAGGCAATGGGAACCAATCCCAGCCTTGCACATTGAACCCAGGGACCTATCTGTACCCTTTTACAGTGAAAGGTACCAATCTCCATATTTCCACCTTCCTCCAGAGCCTGACTACCCCATGCCCAGAACTCTCAACACCCAGTGACATCCAACTCTGGTCCTCGGCTCCCACCCCACCGACTCCAATCCCTTACTGAAAGTCTGTCACTGGCCACTCAAATCATGAGCTGTGAGGGCAGCTCTGTCTACTGCAGGCTAGTAGGGGCCCTTGCAACTTCCCAGCCTGCTCCCAGGACACTGACTCAGGTAGGTCCCCTTTCAGTTTGCAGTTCCCTTCACATTCCAACACATTGTGGCACCTACCTGCTGCCTCCAAAACCTCCTAACTAACTCCCCACCCAACTCTATGCTTGACCACAGGCCCCAATCTCACTGCCAAATCTCCTTCTCAATCTTAAACACAATGAACACAATTTCCCAAGGCCCTGATTACTGAGTAGCTTCTCCCAAACTTTCAATCTCCAGGCAACAGCCATGCCTCCCTTAAGCCTCCATCCAAGGTAAACTTCCCATCCTCACAGTCCCATCCATCCATACCCTGGACCTGATCTCACAATCCTTCCCACCTGTCTCAGGTCCTTAAAGCACCCACAAACATTTTTCCTTGCCATGGTGTCAATCTCACAGCAACTTCCGCACAAAAGCCCTGCTATTCAAACCCCACTGCTTTCCCCGGACATGAACTGAGATCCATAACTTTCTCAACAAATTCGCAAGTTCAAGTTTACTATCTGTACAATCAGATGAAACAGCATTTCTCTGGACCATGGGGCACATACATACACACATAATAATCACATATATACATAAAAATATAATCTACAATAAAAATGTATAAATATTTTGGAATATTCACTGTGAGATCCAGATGACAGGACACTGTTCATCAATCTCACAGCCTGTGGGAAGAAGCTATTTCCCAGCCTGGCAGTCCTGATTTTGATGTTCCTGTACCTCCTTTCTGATGGTTAAAGATAATGTGTGATGGATGAGAGGATTTGAGCTCTGTTTAAGCAATGCTTTCAGTGAATGTCATCAATAGAGGAAAGGAGATCCCACTGATCTTCTCAGCCATTTCACTGATCCTCTGTATTTACTTCCAGTCTGATGCTTTGTAGCTATAATACTTCACAATGATAAAGCCAGACAGGACACTCTCTACTGTGCTCCTGTAAAAGGTTGTCAAGATGGAAGCCTCTAGCCTTGCCCTCCTCATCCTCCTTAGGAAGTGTAGATGCTGCTGTGCCTTTCTGACTAATGAGGAGGTGTAGGAATTTTGTGTTTTGACTCTCTCCACAATGGAGCCATTGGAGGATGGTCAACCTTTGTCCTAAAGTCCAAAATGATCTCCTTTGTCTTGTCCTCGTTGAGACTCAGTTTGTTATTCTCGCACTATTGGATAAGGAACTCCCAACCCCCTCTCTGCAAGTTGACTCATTGTTATTACTGAGGAGGCCAACTTGTATCATCCGCAAACGTGACGATTCTGTTTGAAGTGAATCTGGTGGCCTTAACTCCCTTCACTCCCATTCCCCATTCCAGGATCACCCTATTTTCATGAGCATGCTGAAAGTTCCCTCACCGGTGGATGGGGTGGTGAAGAAGGTGCGAAGGTCAAGGTATTGAGCACAGCACCAGGGAATGGTGCGTAAAGTTCTGGTGCTCAACTGTGGGAAAGTATCATTAAGCAGAAAAGATTCATAACAATGTTACTGGAAATGGTAAACTTCAACTATACAGAGAAGCTGGATAGGCTAACACAGGAGGCTGAGGGAAAACCTTGTGGAGGTTTCTGAAATCATGAGGGGCAGAGATAAGGTAAATATTAATTGATTCCCCACCCCAAAAAAAAATTAGACACCACAAATTTAAGATGAGAGGGAGAAGAGTTAAAAGGTACCTGAAGAACATTCCCCCCCACCCCCAAAACACAAAGGGTGGTGAGTACATGGAACAGGCTGCCAGAGAAAGATGAAGCGAGTACAACTGTAACAAGTTAAAAGAGATTTAGACAGGTAAGAACACACACAGTGCTGGATTAACTCAGCAGGTCAAGCAGTGGCCTTTATGTAGCAAAGGTAAAAGTGCAACACTGATGTTTCGGGCTTCAGCCCCTCATCAATGTTAGCAGATGTCCAGGCAAAAGGGTAAGCAGGGTGAAGTGTGGTTGCAAAGACAGGAGGTGATAGGTGGAGAAGGGAGGGAGGGGCATTTAGACAGGTTAGGAAAGATTTAGAGAGATAAGAGATGCAACTAGCTTGTAGGCCAAACAAGTTGGCCTAAAAGGCCTGTCTTGGTGCTGTAAAACTCCCTGACTCTAATTGCAATTTGGACTGGCATTTGGTGGGTCTCTACACCATTATTAGCAGTGCCATGTCTTATACTGGCAGGGTTGGGCTGACTCCACTCATCAGTTCCACTGGTACCTGAAGATGCCTTCCACCCCAATGCAAGACCAATATGGTTATCACATTTCTAGATTCAATGTGGGCCTGATAACTAGGTTGTCTAAAAGGAACCAAGTAAGGGGTCATTCAACAATGTGATGAGGAAACATTCTTCAGTCTGAGGGAGATGGAATTCTTTACCCATTCTCTCAAGGGGTTAAATAGCCGCCTTTCACTATTTCTTATATTGTTATTATGTTGACAAGTGAGGCAAGGAAGATGAAGGCCAAAGGATTACCAGACACAAAAGGCCTCACAACATTGTCCTGAACGGACAACCATATAAGATGGCCTTGTTTCAAACTCACTATTTTTTTTCCAACTCACCCAGTTGAATCCAATTGTGGCTCCCAAATCGGACATACTTCACTGGCTAACCGGAATACCACTTTCTATGGTGACCAAGTATTCTTTTTGACCCTCTGCTCATTCAATATTTGTAAAACTAAAGGGAAGACCCCATTTTAATTAGTGGGAGGAAAGGTTATCAGAAATGCACGGGCATTTTGTTAAAATGTGGTTCCTTTGTTGAAGTGGCAGCTAAGAAATTCACCTGAACTTTTTAAACCACGTTGCTGGTCATCACCTCAACATCATTAATTATGGGTCCATAGCGATTGAGGTAATCAGTTCTATTTACGTTTGGTTTTAATGTCAGTGACGGCAGCACATTTCCTGTTGGTATTTGTGAATCCTGGCCTGAAGCAATGTTTGCTTTCACAATGCAAGAGCACTCTCCCATCTACAGGGGATTGTTGCCACTGTTGCAAGGATGGGAGTGGAGGTGAGAGAGCCCTCCCAGGAGGCCCATAGGCTGATGGAGAACAGTCTGAAGGAAGCTTTGTCTGGGGGAAAGGGGCTGCCGATGGTTACAGTCAGGCATTCCAGACAGAAGGTTGCCAGGATGACCTCCGAAAGGACACCCATCCTGCGTCTGAATGCCTTCACTGTGGGGAAGCAATGCAATATTCTTGCTTGCTCCTCTGTCAGGGAGAATGGAACATACTGAGAGATGTGGCAGAGATTGCTGCAGTCTGGAGTGAAGATGACAAGAGTGATTCTGATCCTAACCCCCACGAGAAAACAATAAAGGTTTCCATGTGAAGTTACAATTGGGTCACAGACCTCAGAAAAAGGTAACATATCGGTTTTTTTTAATGTTCGTGATTTAAATAGCAGGGTTTCAGGGAAGATGAGTTCGTAACAGCTGGTTGTTCTGTGAGTAAAGGAAAATTGTTGCGTCATACCACCGATATTGAAAATCCACTGCAGACCAGTTTTGCACTTTGCCTTACTGCTAATGTTATTTAGTTGAGGAATCAAGTTTCGCATTATACACCCAGTAACATTGCAACATTGCTCTGCTCCATTTTAAACTAATTTGCAACCGCACAGCTCCAGCTTATATGAACAAATTTCTGTGGCACTATATCACCTTCTACGTCCTCAGGACATTCCACACAAACGGTTAGCGCAATGCCGTTACAGCGCCCTCTCAGTAAGGAGTTTGTATGTTCGCCCCGTGCTTGCGTGGGATCCTCCCACTGTACAAAATGTCCCGGGGGTTGTGGGTCAATTGGGTGTAATTGGGCAGCATGGGCTTGTGGGTTGAAGGGCCTGTTACCGTGGTGCATTATTTTTAAATGAAGGAGTTATTGTTTATAACATTGAGATGAGAGTAACCAAGTTAGTACATAGCAAACTCCCACTATTAGTATCTACAGCCAGAATAATTGATTACGTTACTGGAGAATTAAAGTAACTCATCTTCTATGAAGAATGATGTGGAATATTTCACATTGACCTCAGAGAAAGGAATCTTGAGAAGTGACTGTATGCTGGTTTAACCTGTAACAAACTTGGAGCACTATCCAGTACAATGAGCTCCAGTCTCCACAGTAAGGCTGCGAGCTTGGCCCTTTGACTCGAAGTTGAGTGGCACATTCTGCACTGTGGACAGTTCAGCTGGTTGAACTTATCTGCTGATTCTACTGCCCAATATTCTAGAAACAATCGATTGCAGTTGATTTCTTCCACTCCTCCTCATCTTGGCCGACATCACACGTTACTTTCTTGTACTAAGTTCTTGAACACCTAGGTCAAACGGATGGGGAATGAATGAGTTGGGAGCTGAGCTGTTTGTGGTGTGCATGGACCACTCCAGCCTCATTCTCAAGGGAATTAAAATATGTACATTTGATGCGTATCAAGAGGAAAGCATGCTTTCAACTCTGTATTCAGCCTTGATTTGGAGCTTTCAAGCACGCTTCCAGGATAACCATCAGGAAAGTAGCTTCGCTGTTAAAGATCCAGCAAGTCAGTGCGCCTTTGCATTTGAGTCTGACTGTGCCAAATCTGTGGGGAAACATGTGTGTCTTTAATTGGAGTGTCGAAAAAGAAATGATAATAGGGGCTAGAGTCATTGGAGTTATGCAATAGCTTGACTTTAAAACCAAAGGCAAGAGGAGAAGATTTAAAGGGGGCCTGAGGAGCAACTTTTTTTTTTCTTACACAGAGGGTGGAAGGTTTTAAGGCAGAGGAAGTGGTAGAAGTTGGTACAAGTACAATGTTTAAATATCCTTTAGGCCGATACATGGATAGGAAAGATTTAGAGATTGGAGGTCAAATGCAGGCAAAAGTGACTAGCTTGGGATTGGGGTGCTCAAGTTGGGCCAAAGGGCCTGTTTCTGTGCTCTGAAACTCTGACTCCCGAGTTCGCCCATATTTCTGGCCTGGCTGTGATGGAGCCTCAGTTTGGATCATAACAATGATGAAAAATGCACGTCAATTGGCTTCTTTATATTCTGGTCATTCTCATCAACCCACTGGGGAGAGAAGCCGAGAGTTTCTTCCAGTAACGGCAAACTTTAGGGCAGCCTTCAGCTGTGGACCCTTTGAAGCTCCCCGTGGCCTAGGAAGTTGTGAGGCGCTATCTGAGGATCGGCAGCATTGTGGTGTCTGCCCTCAAGACTTCTATGTTGATATTTTGGGGGGAATGCCTACATTGATGCTAATATTATGGGGGCATGTTTGTGGAGTGCGTTAAGTGAGGCTCAGTCAGCAGACAGTGATGTGCAGATTTTGTGGTCCCTGGTTTGGGCGATGGTACAGTTTAACAAGTATGTGTCTGAACTGGATTTGTTGCCCTGATATCTTGTTCCTTTGACTGAACAGGGAGCTTGCTACTAGCCATGCACCAAGCATTTTGTCTTCCGTACATCTTCCTTGCCAATCACAAGGTGATCAAGAACTTAGTACAAGAAAGTAACGTATGATGTCGGCCAAGATGAGGAGGAGTGGAAGAAATCAAGTGCAACTTTTCGCACTCTGGTGTTAAAGTCGTAGGATTTGCATGAGCCACATACATAACACATACACACACAAGTACAAGCATGTAACACATACCCAAGCACACTTAACATCAAGCACACACACATGTACGTGCACTTACAGACAGAGATACAAGTTTGTGCATGCATGCACATACTTACTTATGCACCCCAATCCAAATGAGGACACATCAGCACTTAATTTTAACGTTGTCCAAGCAAAGACAAGCAGTATTCTTTGCCAGTTTTCTTGTGAATTATTATTTCAATGAATATCATCTGCTGATCATGGGCATTGTAAATGGTGTCATAAACTATCTCATAAATTATTCTTAAAATGAGTCATTGCCAACAAGCCTGAGGCACTGTACAAGTGATGGACAGGGAGACATGCAAGGCATGCGGTACCCAAAGTGTGAAGTTTCAAAGATCCCCATCAAGCCTGAAATGAAGGGCCAATTCAGCAGCGCATTTGGGAGAGGAACTCCGAGGTGCTGGAGGGCTAGCAAGAGCTGAGTGGGAGGATCCAATGTCTGAATGAAGACATAAAATATGTATTATTTCTAATAATCTGAGCTTGGCTGATGATGGTGACCCTTACCCAGGTGAGCAAACCCATTCCTTGAGGCTTGCACAGGACAGCTTTGGCCCGTGGGTGTTTATAGAGACCATAGACTGAGCTGAAGAGAGGCTCCTTGATACAGGTTTGATTAGAGGATGTCCTGAGTCCCATCTTTCTGCCGACTTCTTTCACCAAGGCTGATATTCTTAATTTCAAACTAAGTATTCAAGACAATTAACAGAAGAAGAATGGTTGTTGTACAACGACCCTGTCTGCTATGGGTTCTAGCAGGTCTATGCGTGCTTTCAGCCTGACATCCAAAAGCAGAATCAGTCCACTTCCAAAAGCATACAACAGTCCATGGCTTGGGTATCAGTCCCTTGTGAAGTTCCAGTGAATAGCCAATAGTTGAACCAGTCATTATCTTATGTGACTTTATTAATGTAGAACTGAATGGCTAGTGTACAGCATTATGCTGTAGCCAAGAGCTGGATGGACAGACTTAACCTATGGACTTTCACAGAGTCATGAGGACTCAACAATGAGCCCAGCAGACATCGAGTGAAGACGTAAATGCTGGAACACCCAATTCTTCCAAAAATGACATCAATATTTTGTGGCGAAAGCACTATTGTGTATGTAAATGACATGACCTTTTATATTTGACCCTGCTTTCACTGGCCGGCTCCTGACTCCTCCCCTTTCTTCCCCCATAAAGGCTGTCATGCCACAAGCCTGCCCCCCGTTCGAGTCCAGGTCAGTGTGAGCAAGCAACACAAGGGATACCATCCAGTTTTGCTAATAATCGCCTCCAGTTTCCAATAACTTCAGTCTTTGTGTAATTGATCGTGCATCACATTTCAACAAAAGCCACAGTGATAAATCTTGCTCTTCTCTGATTCCCCTCCCTCTATTCTTCTCTGCCCCTTCTTTGCACTCTTCTCCCTTTACCATTTTCTTCTTCTCTGTTTTGCTCTTTATCCCCCTTTCCCTCCCCTCTGGCACTCTCTCTCTCTCTCTCCATCTACATTTCCCACTGTCTTGGGAAGGCAGCCAACATATGACAGACTACAGGTCACAGAATCTTGTCTCCCCTCCCATCAGGCAGAAGGCACACACTTAAAAACGTGCACCACTAGATTCAAGGAAGTTTCCTTTCCTGCTGTTAACAAACTTTTGAGCAGATCTCTCATTAGTAAGATCTTTCGACCTCACAAATGCTACTTCACTATAGCTTTCATGGTTTTCTCTGTAACACTACACCCAGCAATGTTGCTTTATTTTTACACCACCTGTTGTACTAAAGTATGGGTCGACATGTCTGGATAGCATACTAAAACAAAATTTATCCACTGTATCTCAGTGCACCTGAAAATAATCAATTCAATTGCCTTCCCTTTCCCCATCCTTCCCCTATGCCACTAGCTATGTTTTCTCCGTCCCTGAAGTCTTGCACCATCACTCCAAAACAGCCCATCTGTGTGGTCAATTGATCCGCCTGGTCTGCTTATTGCCATTTTAAAAATAATCAAAATATACAGGTTTTTTTAAAAAAAATGCAACAATGCTATTTTTACAAAGCACTGAGGATAATCGCACAGGAATGTGGAAATAATTTTTGAAACTGTAAACTGTGCAGGAAAATTCACACCACATCCTCTGATTCCATATCACGCTTTCCCCTGAACCCAGAAATAGAGGTAAGGCAGTCAGCAGATGAAGTAGTTGGCTCAGACCTGGCGTCTGGGGTTTGTCTGGGACCAGGGACCTACATAGAACCAATCTCAATGTCATCATCATACCTGCTCCTGTCGTCTGGTGAACTGCCCTCCATCCAGCAGGTGCTGATCGCTGGATACCTTTTGGGCCGAGACTGGGGTGGGGGAGGGATTGGGAGGGTTCACAAGGTGACACTTTGAACTGGGCCAAGAAATGTGTTCACTAGATTAATTTAAACAGTACTGTAAAAACAGAAATGCAAAAACTAAAGGATATATATATATATATCTCTCTCTCTCTCTCTCCAAAGGATATATATCTCATATATCTAAAGGAGATATATACGTATATATCTAAAGGAGATGTGTGTGTGTGTGTGTGTGTGTGTGTGTGTGTGTGTGTGTGTGTGTGTGTGTGTGTGTGTGTGTGTGTGTGTATATATTAATATATGGTAACCTATGACCATGTCCTCCTTTGGAATGGCCACCCCAGGGGAAAAACCAAGTTTAGGGGATGGATTTTTGGATGCAAGAAGTATCAATTGATATGGGAAAGAGAGGGGTATTAGATAATGAGATAGAAAACAAATGGCAGAACCAGATGAAGGGCCTGAAAGGCCTAATCCTATTTCCATATTTTTTCCCTCCAGGGCCATGAGGGATGTTCATCCTCAAATCAAGCAACTGAGTATAGACTAGAAGATGGTCGGAAAAGCAAATGCCTGCAGGTGGGACCACAGATTACATGAATGGCAGCAAGTGTATCCATGAATTTAGCACTAATCAAGTATCATTCCAGAGTACTGCTTCAATGCAGGCCCAGAAGTAGGCTGGACTACTTATTTAAATTTAGGCATACCACACTGTAACAGGACATTTTGGCCCACGAACCTGTGCTGACCAATTACACCCAATTGTCCTAGTGTTTTGAACAGTGGGAGGAAACTGGGGCACCCAGACGAAACCCATGTAGACACGTGAAGAACGTACAAACTCCTTACAGACAGATTCGAACCCCAATCTTGGTCGCTGTAATAGTGTTGTTCTAACCCCTATGCCAACCCTGTTATGAGTGACACAAACATATAGAACAGTTATCAGGCAGAGATCTGCTTCACAAAAATTGCCAAAAGCTTTTGGGATGGGTCTAAGAGCTAAAGATGTGGGTGTCATGATGAGAAATTCAAGCTTGTTATTCAGGAGGGACAAAGACAAAACTGAATGGCACCACTTTTCTGTGCTAACCTTATACAAATTGTGGAACTGTAGCTCCCTTGGCCTTTTCTTTCAAATTCTGCAGATTTTTAACATTCAACTCATTAGTCAATGCTGCGTCTTTATTATCTCATCCCTTCCACAGATGCTCCCTGACCTGCTGTTCCTCGTTCTTTGTGGGTGATTCCATCATCTGCAGACTTTCATGTCTCCATACTGCTCTCTGATTTATAGCTCAAGGGTGATTCACACCGCTTCTCTCCTCCTTCAGTGTGCCCTCTCCAGAAGACTGGAAACTCACTTGCATAAACTGCAAACCCACTGGTTCTTGAGCCTTTTGGCCTTGGTTGATTTGGGGGACCCTGCAGCCATTTGAGTTATGTTTATTTTGAGGGAGAACTAGAGAGTGTCTGCCAGTTTGACTTGACTGCAATGCACAAGACATGTCTCTTACTCACTCAGCTGCTCCCATTTCTCCATTCAATTCCTGGCATCTGGTGGGAATTCCCCAGATATTTGGACTGGGTTTAATATTGTCCCTTGTGTGGGTCAGAGATAATTCCTACTCCACTTTGAGCCAGATAATCTCAGTTGAGCTCGTATCAAAAGGACCTAAAATTGGTCTCAATTCTCCTAGGTTTGGTGGAGGCAAGGGGTGGAGGGAAATGAATCAACACCCGGGCCGAGGCTCAAGGTGGGAACCAGCTCTAATATTATCCCCTTTCACATTGGTGAACCACTAAATTGGCAGTTCAATTAACCATTTTAAAATAACGGTAGGGCCGTTCACATTGGACCAATGTTAACTGGTTCTCAGAGCCCTTTAACACTCACCACCCAGCTTCTTAGAACAAAGGGGCGCCTATCCTCCAGTGGTGATGTTCTGCACAACCCCTGTCTTATTCTAACTGGGCGAATCGGTACACCAATTCAAAACAAATTGACAATGATACACCCTCCCTCGGCTGTTCATCCCCAGGGCAATTTGACCCCTGCATGCTGGTTCACGAATGTTCACACTGGCATGTTAGCTGGTAGATTGGCGGCTAATTACTGGATTAAAGTGCCAGTGTGAAAGGGGCTAATGATTCAGTCCAACTCTGGTTGCCCTGGGGACTCTGCAGTGGTCACTTTCACCAGATGCTCCTCATATACTTCTAGGGTCCCTCTGCTGGTGGGAGTCCAGTACTGCCACACTGGGGTCACCAGTGAGGAATGGACCTCGGGAAAATTTCTCAATGGGATTGAAATGCATGTTGAGTGGTAGCGATCCAGCTGTTTTCTCAACATCTATCAAAGTTCAGATTTATTGTCAGACAACACACACAACCCTGAGTTTCTTGCGGGCCATGCAGAATTTCTAGTTATCGGTGGTGCAAGACTAATGTACTCAAGATAAGATGCGTATACAAAAGCAGAGGAATGTAAACAAGGAGAAAGTGCAAGCAAACTGGGCAATACAGAAAATAAATATTTAATAAGAAATAATTACAAAGTAAGAGCCCTGAAATGAGTCTCTGGTGGAGTTTGATGGTGGAGGGGGAACAGCTGTTCCTGAACCTGGTGGTGGGAGTCTTGTGGCGCCTCTACCTCTTTCCTGATGGCGGCAGCAAGAACAGAGCGGTGCTGGGTGGTGTGGATTCTTGATGATTGCTGCTGCTCTCCGACAGCAGCGCTCCCTGAAGATGCTCTCACTAGTGGGTGACTTTTGACTGTGATATGCTGGGCTTTGTTGCAAAGGGACGGGACTCTTTCCTAGACTAACAGAATAAAAATGGTTTGAGTCTAAAATGGCTGCTGGTTAGCCACTACCTATTTTGTGTTTCCATCTTGCCTAATATTAACACCAGTATTATATTCCAGTGATATTGAGCCTGTCAAAATGTGGCACAGGGAAGAACTGATGGAGGAACAGTGAGGTATGGAGGAGGAGCGATGAAGTGTGGGGTATGTAGTTCATGGCGACAGCTGAAGAAGGAAAGATTATGTGAAGTCAATTTTCTTTAGGATCTAGGAATGGAAAGGTGTGGACAGGGTGCTAGAAGGCAGTGGTGGAGAGTAGAGTGCAAGAGTGACTGAGTCGGAGGCAGTGAGTGGAGGTTGAGAAGGGAAGCGAGCAGCAGAAAGGAATAGAGACTGAGATGAGAAGATGGGGAGGGTGGAAAAGAGTGTAGAAGAGATGAGAGAAAGTGGACTGTGGTCGGTTGAGACCAGGTGAGAGAGGGGCGAGGTGAGGAGGAAATGAATTGAGGAGAGGTGGAGAGAAGGGCAGGAGGAGAACATGAAGTGGAAGTGCTGAGGAGAGAGAATGCAAATCTGAAGAGGAGACTGTGTATGTGAGGGAGAGTGTTTGTGAGGAATATTTTCATCCTTGAAGACCTGTCAACTCCAATCGGGTTAGGTTATCTGCAGATTGGCTTAGAGGGATGCATAATGGATGGAAAATGTGGGTTGCTGTAATCAGAGGCTGAAATAAATGCCATTAAGCTGCTTGATTAATGGCTTTTTAATTTCTTTATTGCAGAGAGAGAGAAAAATAGACAAGGGCAGCTGCTGTCATAGTGAAAAAGCAACAAAAAAAAGCCACCCTAATAGACACCTTATCCAGGTCCATTATTACTCCAAGAAAAATAAGCATATTACTTGGCTCTGGATTATTAAAAAGAAATCAGAGAATATTGCAGTCATTTATCTGGATCCAGACAAAAGAAAGTTAATTTAAATTCATCATCTGTCAGAGGTGACTCACATCTTGCTTGGCACTGTAGGAATTCACTTTACTGGAAGAGCTTTGCAGGCCTTGCCAGTGACCTCTGCTCTCTGAGGACGGGGGAAGATCCTTGGCTCTCTTGCATATTTAGCACACTGGATAAAACGACACAGATGCAACGACCCACCCCTCCTTGAAAGCTGTCTGTGCTGTTCAATCTCAGCAAAGGCTGCAAGTGGGTCACAGTGTTTGGGCCAAGGAGAGGCAAGAGGCGGGGAAAACCATCCTCAGTTATTAACCAGTGCGACGTGAGCAAGTATCGCTTCATCATTGCTTCATTGAAGCCTTCATGTGGGAGATTAGCGCAGCCACATATAACTATTACAAAGAGAAACGTTCACCCGAAAGTTTTCCACAGATGCTTCTCCCGATTGTGGTTCAGCGAGAGTGTGTATGAACATGAAGTAGCGTGCGAATCCATCTGAAGCTAGTCATCTATTTATAATTGACAATGAAACAGAGAGTCAACCATGGCTTAGTGGATGGAGGTCTTGCTTCTAAGTTGTATGGTTGGGGCTTCTTCCCATCCCGGCATTGAGTGGATTGGTTGGATAGCAGATGAAAAATATGTGGACTAAATGCATTACCTGAATATATTTTTACATAGAAACATAGAAAATAGGTGCAGGAGAAGGCCATTTGGCCCTTCAAGCCTACACTGCCATTCAATATAATCATGGCTGATCAGTACCTGGTTCCTGCCTTCTCCCCATATCTCCTGATCCCTTAGCCACAAGGTCCAAATCTAACCTACTCTTAAATATTGACAAGGAATCAGCCTCAACTACTTCCTGTGGCAAAAAATTCCACAGATCTACCACCCTCTGAGAGAAGAATTTTTTTCCCCATCTCAGTCCTAAAAAAACTTCCCCCTTATGCTTAAACTGTGACCCCTGGCTCTAGTTTTTCCCAGCATTGGAAACAACATTCTTGCATCTAGTCTTTCTAAACCCTTAAGAATTTTATATGTTTCTATAAGATCCCCCCCCCCCCTCAATCTTCTAAATTCCAGAGAATACAAGCCTAGTCCATCCAACCTTTCTTCATATGCAAGTCCTTCCATCCCTGGTATCAATCTAGTGAACCTTCTCTGCAGCCCCTCCATGGCGAGGATGTCCTAGAGATTCAAACACCGAATTGAGGATGGCGCTCGATTGTTGCATGCCTGACCCAAAATTAAACAACCTGTGATCCCAGTTTGGTATTACACCCTGCCCTTCAAGTCAAGTCAAATCAAGTTTATTGTCATCTGATTGTGCAAGTACAAAGCCACGAAACAGTGTTCTCCAGTCTTCAGTGCAAATAAAATGCAGACGTAGCGCACATGCAGACAAAAAATACATGTACCGGACAAGAAGTCATCTAAACAAATAAATAAATAAACAAACAACATTGTGTCATGAATAAGAGAGTCTCAGATGGTTAGTGTGAGCAGTTCCTTTGGTTGTTCTGTGTTCTCACTGCCTAATGGTGCTGGCTCTGACACTCCAGTATCTCTGCCCCAATGGAAAGATTTTGGGTGTAGGGTGGAAGGTACTCTCAATGATTTTGCGTGCCCTCTTCAGATAACAAACTCGGTAGATCGCATCGATGGGCAAGAAGAGAGACTCCAGTGATCTTCTCTGCACCCTTATGTGGATTGACCTCCAGTCCATTACTCTGCAGCAACTGTACCACACTGTGATCCAGCCGGCCAGGACCCTCGCGATTGAGCTCCTATAGAAGGTTAACATAATGGTGTCCTTGTCCATTTCAGTCTTCTCAGGAGGTGCAGTCACTGTTGCGCCTTCTTGACAAGTGAGGAGATGTTGAGTGTCCACGATAGGGCACTGGTTGAGGGAACTCCAAGAAACTCAGGGCAGTCAATAAAGGATCCTGACCCAAAACTTTGACCAATGATCTCACTCCACAGATGCTGCCTGATCCACCGAGTCACTCTCCAGACTTTGCAGCATTTTGGCCCAGTTTAGCTCCTCAATTAACATCATTACAGCCAACCAACTGACCAGCATAACACTGGTGCTTGAACACAAAGCAGCATTGAAATTACAATGGTGGATACTCTTAGTAAGGAACATAATTGGCAGTAAAGTATTTCTGATCATCATGAGGCCACACACAGACTCTGTAAAGTGGAGTACAGGTAACATCATGAAGTGCATGTGTCATGTACTCTAGAGCAACATAAAAAGAGCTTTCCTGTATTCTTCTGGGTTTAGAGAAAGTTAATGTGTGGCAAAATTAGTGGGGGGAGGGGGGGTTGAGATGGTGGTTGAGGGAGAGGAGTGCTGAATAAGGGGAGAACATTATCAGGCTTTAGTTATAACCAAGTAGATTGGATGGGGTGTGATTATTTAATCTGAATTGATTTGTCGATGGTTTGAAGTGCAGAGTCCGCGAGTTCACTGGAGGTAAATCCACACACAAAGTGACACTGAAGGGACTCTCTTTTGCCTCTCGTATTGTTAGGAGCTCCGGGCAATGCTAATGGCGACCGTTTACTTTACAACGGACAAAAGTTGAAGAATATCATGTATATTATTTTTGTTTTGAAATATTAAGTGACAAAAAAAAAGGAATCTTGAACTTTGAATCTTGGAAATAGTTTAGACGATTCAGAAAGTTCAAGTTTATTGTTTTTTGTCACGTGTGTTGTTTAAAAATGCAGTGATAGGAGATTATTTTGCGAGCAGACCAGTAAACATCTCATACTGAATCTCTTTCTTTGGCTTGGCTTCGCGGACGAAGATTTATGGAGGGGGTAAATGTCCACGTCAGCTGCAGGCTCGTTTGTGGCTGACAAGTCCGATGCGGGACAGGCAGACACGGTTGCAGCGGAAAATTGGTTGGTTGGGGTTGGGTGTTGGGTTTTTCCTCCTTTGCCTTTTGTCAGTGAGGTGGGCTCTGCGGTCTTCTTCAAAGGAGGTTGCTGCCCGCCGAACTGTGAGGCGCCAAGATGCACGGTTTGAGGTGATATCAGCGCACTGGCGGTGGTCAATGTGGCAGGCACCAAGAGATTTCTTTAGGCAGTCCTTGTACCTCTTCTTTGGTGCACCTCTGTCTCGGTGGCCAGTGGAGAGCTCGCCATATAACACGATCTTGGGAAGGCGATGGTCCTCCATTCTGGAGACGTGACCCACCCAGCGCAGCTGGATCTTCAGCAGTGTGGACCCGATGCTGTCGACCTCTGCCATCTCGAGTACTTCGACGTTAGGGATGAAAGCGCTCCAATGGATGTTGAGGATGGAGCGGAGACAACGCTGGTGGAAGCGTTCTAGGAGCCGTAGGTGATGCCGGTAGAGGACCCATGATTTGGAGCCGAACAGGAGTGTGGGTATGACAACGGCTCTGTATACGCTTATCTTTGTGAGGTTTTTCAGTTGGTTGTTTTTCCAGACTCTTTTGTGTAGTCTTCCAAAGGCGCTATTTGCCTTGGCGAGTCTGTTGTCTATCTCGTTGTCGATCCTTGAATCTGATGAAATGGTGCAGCCGAGATAGGTAAACTGGTTGACCGTTTTGAGTTTTGTGTTCCCGATGGAGATGTGGGGGGGGGGGGGGGGGCTGGTAGTCATGGTGGGGAGCTGGCTGATGGAGGACCTCAGTTTTCTTCAGGCTGACTTCCAGGCCAAACATTTTGGCAGTTTCCGCAAAACAGGACGTCAAGCGCTGAAGAGCTGGCTCTGAATGGGCAACTAAAGCGGCATCGTCTGCAAAGAGTAGTTCACGGACAAGTTTCTCTTGTGTCTTGGTGTGAGCTTGCAGGCGCCTCAGATTGAAGAGACTGCCATCCGTGCGGTACCGGATGTAAACAGCGTCTTCATTGTTGAGGTCTTTCATGGCTTGGTTCAGCATCGTGCTGAAGAAGATTGAAAAGAGGGTTGGTGCGAGAACACAGCCTTGCTTCACGCCATTATTAATGGAGAAGGGTTCAGAGAGCTCATTGCTGTATCTGACCCGACCTTGTTGGTTTTCGTGCAGTTGGATAATCATGTTGAGGTACTGAATCTAGCAAGTAGGATACAGTGCAAGAGTGCAAAAGTGCAAAGTTTGAGGGAGAAATCAATTGGTAGAGAGTAAAGGCAGCTCAATTTTACCCTGTTGGGGCTCACTCAGGAGTCCAACAATGGCTGGGGAGAACCCGCCCTTGAATCGGATGCTGTGTGATCTCGTACCCGTGAATCTTCTTCCTGATGGGACGGGATTGAAGAGAGTGGGGTGAGTCTTGTAATACATTAGCTGCTTTTCCAATGCAGTGGGAAGTGTCGATGGAGGGGAGGAGGTTAGGTGTGATGGCTTGACCCACATTCAAAACTCGGCAATCTTGGACGGGGCACTCCTGTCCCATACACTGAGAATGAGGTGCTTGTTTTTATTTAAGCATTACCCGTGTAAACCCATAAACATAGTAACAGGAAAAGACCATTCTGCCTCTCATGCCTGTTCTATCCTTTCCGAAAACTGTGCCTGATCTGCACTGCAGCCCCATTTACACACTGCTTTGCATCGTTAGATAGATTAGTCTGCCAGACTCACTGAAGATGGTGTGACTGAGGAAGGGGTCCATTATGCTGCTTTCCTTCTGCTGCTTGTTTAGTACTCCGCTATTATCCAACCCTGAATGTGATAGGTCTGCCGAGCTTTGATCCAAATCATTGTGACACGGTTTGTGTCCTGCGAGGGCAGGCCTGCTGCTTTTCTCTCATTTTGGGTCCAACTGCTGGCATGTTCTGCAATTCCCCATCCAACTAAGGTCATCGCCCTGATGGGTTTTCATTTATTTTAAATGATACGCCCCAGTGGAAGCCCTTTCCATGAAACCCATGCCACCCAATTAATCCAATAGCCCCAGGAAACCAGAGCACCTGGAGAAAACTTATGCAGGTCACGGGGAGAATGTTCAAACTCCTTACAGATAATGCTGGATTCGAACCTTGGTTTCTGGCCCTGTAATAGTGTTGCGTGAATCCTGTCACCCACGTTGGCGGTGGTGGACTGATGAAAACGAGCCTACAGGTTGTTGCAAAATACATTTCTACTCCCCTCATGTTAATTAATCCTGGATCTTTTCTGAATTTATCGTTGCAACTCCATAGAATGCTATCTTCACAATATCCTCCATGTGTTTTTCTGCAAATTTTAAATCCGAAATGGCACCAGAATGTGGCGGCTTATTGCAGACAAAATGAAGCTTTCCACTGAGGTAAATAAGAGAAACTACAGATGCTGAAAAACTGGAGGGCTACACAAGAAAGTGGATGAACTCAGCAGGTCAGGCAGAATCCATCATGGAAGGTAGTAGATATTCCACATTTAGAGCCATAACCCTTCATTGGGAAAGGATACTGAAGGGCGACGGCCCAAAATGTTGAATGTTTATTTCTTTCCGTGGATGCTGCCTGACCCGCTGAGCTCCTGCGGCATTTTGTGCGTGGCTTAAGCTTTTCACTATATCTCAGTACACGTGACAATAAACCACATTGACAAGTGGAATAAGCAAACCAATGGCAGTGTCCACTCCCTGGCAAATGTCCTCAGCAACGAGGCCCTAGTTACTCTCACAGTGATTAGAACGGAGAACAGGACAACATAGGAACAGACACCTTGGGCTGCCGTCTGTAATAATGTTCGCTGGCCCCGTTGTTTACATGTCAGACCCCAGAGATAGACACTCTCTTCTGAGCTCTGTCACAGAAGGAGATAATTAAACAGATAGAGGAAAACGTTCAAGAATATCAAAAATACAAGCAGTTTCTTGCCCATCATTAGCTTTCTCCTGTACAAACTCCACACGAATAAATACTGTGCCTTTGCTTTTTTCCAACTGATCTCTCACTCTGTATCTCTCCACTATGTATCAACTTTTCATTGATGTGCTATGTGTGGGTTTACCAGCTGAATTTGCATGCCACACAAACTTTCTTACTGCACCTTACCACACATGAATGAGCATAAACTTGAACTTTCAACATCCTCGCTTCTTCCTTGAAATCTCGGGCCCAAGTGGAAAAGGAGCAGCCGAGATGTCATTGAGGACCGTGCACTGGGAGCACATGGAAGCCTTGTACAAGGGGTGGAGAGAGCACACTACCCTCAAGCTACCCACATGTCCATCTTGTCAGCAATCCCCTGCTCCATCTGCTGAAGGGACTATGGTTCCTACTACTGGCCTCGCCGTCACCTGAGAACCCATGTGTCATCCTCGATCCAGAGGGATTGGTTAGGAAGAGGAGAATGCCACACCACACAGTGGGGCACTTCCTTGGGTTGGAGAATGGAGTTCATCAATGTGCTGTGGTCACTCTCGCCAGCGTTGTCATTGGACATAGAGCCTATCATCAGCTTAGTTATATTAGTACAATGAGAAATCCACTCTGCTGCCTAACCCTTGGCACAAGTTAGGTTTCAGGTCAATAGCTCAGCAAAGGTCTTCAGGCTGTAGGGGTCAGAAATTCCTTCCCACAATGTTGAAGGAACAGAGAGCTGGGCAGATGGCAAGAGGACTAACATGGATCGCAGGCAAGCTGCCCTGAATTCCAGGCCTCTCAGAACCAGATGGGAAATTTGGCCCACTGACATGCTGGTGGGATTTCCTTGGTTCTGGAAGTGTGGTTTCAGCATAAAATTTCAAATGATATTTTTTTTTAAACAAACTGGCCTGAGAAATGTCTGTTCCTGTTTACTCGGTGATACATCCCACTAACTGTTACACCTCCACACTACCCGCTCTGCCCCCAACTTTGCTCCACCTCACTCCTGCTCCCTCCACACTAAACTTCTTGACACACTGAGCCAGCCCTGCCCCCTACTCCCCCCCCCTCCCACCCCATAGCCTTCTTGCACTAAGCTGACATCCAAAGAGGTAGTTTTTCCCTTGTTGGATGAGACGGGGATGTGAGAGGGCTTCATAGGCTCCCACTGGGTCCACCTATGAGGAGGTGCAAAAGAACTCCCCCCCACCAATCGGATTTTCTACCAACCCTCTAGGTCCTTGTGCTCAGGGCTAGACTCTCTTGAAGAGTAATCCCTACACGGTTAGTACAACGCTAATTACAGTGCCAGAAATCTGGGTTTGAATCCCCCCCAGTGTCTTTAAGGAATTTATATGTTCTCCCATGGCCTGCATGAGTTTTGTCCAGGTGCTCCGGTTTCCTCCTACCCTCCAAAATGTACGTGGTTTGTAGGTTCATTGGGTGGTAAGGGCTTTGATGGCCGGAATTGGCTTCTATCATGTTAAATCATTAAATTTATAATGAAAAGAGAAGTACACAAGAGACCAAGGCAGCCCTCACACCTCCGGGGACATCCAGTGACCTCACATTCATGTCTGAACTGCTTTGTCTGTGGAAGACAAGTACGTGAACCCTTCCTTGACCCAAGGTCACTCCAAGATGCTGCAGTTGCTCTCCATCACATCTTATTGCTGCATTGGGGTGATCACCTAATCTCCATGTGGAAGGAGGCTCCTAAGTTTGCCTCATCTTCAAGTCTTCTACTCCAAGGAATCTAACTTAGCTGATCCAGTCTCTCCTTGTGACCAAATTTCTCCATTCCAGACAACATCCTGATGAATCTCCTCTGTGCTCTCCAAAGTACAATCGCATCATTCTTATTGTTTGGTGACCAGATTTGCTGCACTAGAGGCAAATCCATCAACCCCCGAAGAATCTGAGGAGACACTCTTTTGCTTCTCTTTCTCTGGCTGTAAGGAGTGTTGGTAAATTTCTTGCTAATGGCAAATCTTTGTTTTTCTTACAATAGACAAATGGAAATTGCATGTAATATATTTTCAATATATTTCAGAATGGAGGACCATCACCTTCCCAAGATTGTGTTATATGGCGAGCTCTCCACTGGCCACTGAGACAGAGGTGCACCAAAGAAGAGGTACAAAGACTGCCTAAAGAAATCTCTTGGTGCCTGCCACATTGACCACCGCCAGTGGGCTGATATCGCCTCAAACCGTGCATCTTGGCGCCTCACAGTTCGGCAGGCAGCAACCTCCTTTGAAGAAGACCGCAGAGCCCACCTCACTGACAAAAGACAAAGGAGGAAAAACCCAACACCCAACCCCAACCAACCAATTTTCCCTTGCAACCGCTGCAACCGTGTCTGCCTGTCCTGCATCGGATTTGTCAGCCACAAACAGCCTGCAGCTGACGTGGACATTACCCCTCCATAAATCTTCGTCTGCGAAGCCAAGCCAAAGAAGACATGACAATAAAAATTCTTCAATCTTTAAACTGAAACTGCAGACAGTTATTACAAAAATCATGCAAATTAATATTAGATCAATGTTTTAGATGCAGTGAATAAACAGGAACCTTCCTGCATTCAACCTGGTCATGTTCCAAGGTGGGGCCTTTCAGGGATGGTTGGGAAATCTTCTGGAACAAATCACAAGATTCGATTTATACAGATACCAGAATTGTTTATATTGGGAAATATAGCAGATGTAAGACCTAAAATGAGGCTGTTGAATCACCCATTAGAATTAGTAAATATTGCACTGGCAGTGGCCAGGAAGTGTATAGCGGTTACCTGGAAACCTGATTCCCATCTAGATGTGACTCGTTGGAAAGCGGAAATATATGCTTGTATTCCCTTGGAGAAAATTACTTACAACCTTAGGATAAAATGCAATGTTTTTCTCAACATTTGGAGTTCATATCTTCAACACATAGGTGTAGATTCTTGACGATGAGCCAGCTGCATCCGGGAACCACCTGGGATTCTGGGTAAGACAGAATACTTGGTCCTTGGAAGGAGATTGATGAATCCAATGAAACCTTTTGCTTTTTCTTCTTTTCTTTTTTCATCCCTTTTTCTTTTCTCTCTTCAATTCTATTGACTTTTTCCTCCCCTTTTTTTCCCCTTTGGTGGATGGGAAGGGAGGGAGGGTTAAGGCTTGTTGTTCTTTTTATCTTGTTTTTTCTTTTCTTACTCAAAATCAACATCTTATGTTTCTTTTATGTAATTGATGAATTTCATGTTGATAAATAAAATAATAATAAAAAAGAACTGCAGAGAGTACCTCCTCGCAGTGATGGTTGGTCCATAACTTCCCTCTACATGGTTGCAGCACAGGTAGATAGGGTTGTGAAGAAGGCAAACGAGAGACTTGCCCTCATTAGATGGGTACACCCCATGTTAAATCAGGCTTTCCCAAACTTTTCTTTCCATTCACATACCACTTTAAGTAATCCCTATGCCATCAGTGCTCTATGATTAGTAAGGGATTGCTTAAAGTGGGATGTGGGTGGAAAAAAAAGTTTTAATCATACCTCATTGACTTGTTATGTGCACAGTTTCACAACTCTAAAGGAAAGGGGCCAATGGCAATTTTTCTCAAGCAAAATATTTCAGTAACAATTGGGTCCAGAACAATGGTTCACAATCTCCCCCCCCCAACCCATTCACATACCATCTTAAGCAATCCCTCACTAATTACAGAGCACCGATGGCACAGGGATTACTTAAGGTGGTATGTGAATGGAAAAAAAGTTTGGGAAAGTCTGGGTTAGATCCACCCAAAGGTGAGGGTGCCGCACAACTGGTTCTCTTAGGTCATGTGGGTGCACCTGGACTCGGTCCTTCAGACGCCATTGGAGCTCAGGTCATCCACAGGTCAAGGGGGGGGCCCCTCTAGCAGGCTTCAGCATAAAGACCAGCAGGTGGAGCAGATCACCCTCTTTGTTCCTTTGAATCATCCCTGAGCTCCACTCCAGATGGTGGCAGGCCACAGGCCATGCCGGGAAAACTGACTGTGAAGGGTCCGATCTAGTTTGTGAGCTGAGGGTGATGCTGGAGATCAGTTATGGGTGTATGCTGGAACAGGGTGGGGGTTATTATGGCATATACCAGGGAGAGATCACCCATTATAATTGGAATTAAACTAATGTTTATCTGTCGAATTGCGAATTGGTGGCAGGTACTGGTGCGTTGTCTTTCATCACTATTAAGAGTTGCGAGTATCTTTATTTGACTAACATCTGATATGTATGACTTACGAGCCACTGTTGTGTGTGTGCGTGTGTTCCCTGTTGAGAATTCCCCCATGTGTAAGATCATGGTTTTCTACTAACACACATTCAGGACTTATTATACTTTGAACCTGTCGAACCTATTGAACCTATTCTCCCTATCACACCCAATTACTTCTCACTCTCTTCTGCCCTACCTCTTACCTGTTAAACTGTGGTCCTCCTCTTCCTCCCTCTTCTCCTCCACCACCACCACCACCACCATCCCCCAACCCGCCACATCTCATCTACCCATTTTTCCACATTCCCGAGAAAGGGTCAGGCCTGGAAAGTCGATGGCTTTTACTTCCTATGGATGCTGCGTGACCTGCTGAGTTTCTTCGGCATGTTTGTGTATTGCACTAGACCCCAGCGTCTGCAAACAAGGCAGCCAGACAAGCGCTTGAACTGTCAAGGCATAGAAGGCTGCAAACCAGATGTTGGTGAATGGGATTCATAAGGAGAGAAGTGAAATACAAAAGTCTGCAAACATCATAGTTGAAATAAAAACAGTGCTGGAGAAACTCAGCAGGGCAAACAGCGTACTTGATATAGCAAAGGAAAGATGCATGACCAATGTTTAGGGTTTGAGCCCTTCAAGGTATGAGCATAAGGTAAGGCAGGCACCTGAACAAAATGGTGGGGGGGAGGGGCATGGGTAGGAGCACAGGCCCAAAGGAAAGAGGTAATAGGTGGATAAGGGAGGCAGGGCAGAACAGTAAACAGAGGGGGAGGGGGAAGGGGGTGGAGAGCTGGAGGAAAAGAGACAGAGGGATGGGGAAGAGAAGGAGAATGGGGAGTGGTCTAGCAGAAATTGATGTTAATGCCAGCCTAGGTTGGCACGGAGATGGTCAGTCGAAGGGCCCGTTTTGTGCTGTATGACTCACAAACTCTACAATATCCATCCTCCAGGTCATTTTCTCGCCTATCCTGGTTCCTCTCTGGGAACAGGGAGGCACTCAGCCTTCATCCATCATTTCATCAAGAATAAAAATAAGTAAAATATTTTAAATTTACATTTTAAAAAAAATTAAATTTACACATACAGCCCAGTAACAGGCCATTTCGGCCCATGAGTCCGTGTGACCCAATTTACACCCCATTAACCTACACCCCGCCTCCCAGTACATTTTGAATGGTGGGAGGAAACCGGAGCCCCTGGGTAAAACCCAGGCAGACACGGGGAGAACATACAAACTCCTTACAGAGAGTGCGGGATTCAAACCCAGTTCCGATAGCTGGCGCTGTAAAGGTGTTATGCTAAGTATTATGCCAAATGTACTGCTTTGAAGCTTGAAGCATACCTGCTCTCTACTATTTGGAAGGGCATTTATTGTATTGGTCACGGGTTCCTTTATGGGCCAGCACCCATTGCACCAGCTGCAAGAATAAAAGGGTGATTAAAGTAGACACAAGACCAATAGCAAATAACGCTGGAGAAATTGTAAAGGGAGACAAGGAGATGGCAGAGGAAATGAACGAATATTTTGGATCAGTCTTCACTGTGGAAGACATTAATAGCACTCTGGACTCTTGTGGCTCTCTCAGTAGAGAAGTGAATGCAGTCAAGATCACGAGATCATTGGGAAGCGAAATGGTCTCGGGTTGATAAGTCTCCCGGATGAAATGTACCCTCAGGTTCGGAAGGAGGTAGCTGTAGAGATTGTGGAGGCATTGGTGAGGCATAATTACAGGATAAAAGGCTCTCAACTTAAAACAGAGATGTGGAAAAATGTATTTAGACAGAGGGTCGTGAGTTTGTAGAACTTGTTGCTCCAGGCAGCTGTGGAAGTGAGGTGTGGTGATATGACTGTACTGGCCGGCTCGCCCTCCGAGGTCTCCCTATCTTAGCTCCTCCCTTGATCCTTCCCATGTGTCCCCTGTCCATAAAGGTCGAGTCCCCTCTCCTTCTCGCTCATTTTCCTCGCCTAAACCCGGGCCAGCAGTCTCTTGCTCAATAAAGCCTATCGTTCCCCTCAGTCTTCTGTCTGTGTAATTATTGGGCTACCGGTAGTGCCCAACATGAGGTTATTTGATTAGTCAGGGCACCAAAGGTTGTGGGGAGAATGCCGGGGAATGGGGCTGAGTGATAAGGATCAGGTCATGATTAGAATGTCGCAGTAGGCTTGAGGGGCCAATGGGCTTATTTCTGTTCCTCTATCTTGAGATATGGTGAAATGGTGCATTTTTCCCATCAGGGAACTTGATACGTTAACATGAAAATCCTCAACATCATATGGAACTTTCTGAACCATTGTTAACCCTCCAAACAATGGAGTTCCAGTGCAAGTAGAAAGTGGAAAAGGAATTCATAAGTAAATATTTCTCTCTCCAAACATGCTGTGTAACCTGTCGAACATTTTCAGTATTTTCCATTTTACTTATTTGAAAAATCTCCGATTATACACTTTCCTCTCTAATGGGCCTATTTCTTTTGATTTTTAAAAATATATAAAAGTTTATTCAATGCCCCTGCCTTTCTTGCAAACCCTGACCCCACACTCAGCCAAAGGTCTGAAGGTGCAGTGCGCTGCTCCAGCAGTGCCGCCCAATCCCCTGGATGAGGACCCCCCCCCCCCCCCCCCCCCACAACTGGGGGCCAATGCTGCCCTGCCAAGTGCACACAAAACATCTCAAGGGAAAGACATTGTGGGTTTGGGCAGCATCCATGGAGAGAAATGGACAGTCAATGTTTCGGGTTAGGACTCTTTCTCAAGAGCCCTAGGATTATTCAACAGAGAGTGGGAACTCTCCAAGAATTAACCACAATAATCACCACTGCAGAAGAACAGACCATTATCACTCCTGTTACTTGATGGGAGTCGTCTGGGCGTGACATTTGCTACAACAGTGATTGGGCTTTAAATGTGCATACCAAAACATCTTGTGCTGCTAGATATTTTGGTTCACCTGTTTGTGAGAGTTGTGATACAATTGTGAATCCTTCCTTACGCAGAAGCCACAGGTGTGTGCATTTGAGTTGCAACAGACATCCAGAGCCATGATGGAAAATCAACAGTTCGCCAGTCAGCACAAAGCCATTGCTACGATCTTGCCCGAGTCCCTGGAGGGTGACTTGAATCCAGTGTCTTCCATGGCAACGTCCTCTTCAACTGCACTAGCTCTGAACAGGGAGCTACAAAAATTTGCATATGCCTGAATTTGGAGATTAAAAACAGACTGCAGAAAGAACTCAACAGGTCAACCGGCATCTGTGAAAGCTAAGGTTAGCATTTCTGATGCAGGGCATCGGCCCGAGACGCCGACCATCCCTTTGCCTCCAGAGATGCTGCTTGGCCTGGTGTCTTCTTCCAGCACTTTCCTTTTAACCGCAAACAGGCCTGATGGTGGCAGCACTGGGGATTGGCTTTGGAAATGAAAGTGCCATCAGGGTGGGACAGCACTGAGTGGTGCTTCCAAACTGTCCTACAGTGTTGTGTGATTCTCTGAGCAAAGTGACAAAGAGCGTTCAGCAAAGTAATGGAATGCGGAAAAAGTTAATTTCATAATTAAGGAGAGCGCTTTTAGAGTGTCAGCAACCCGGCTTAGAAGGTTAAATGGTCCCATAGTTTTATTTGGGTGGTGTGGACTCGTGGGCCAGAAAGCCCTGCTACCATGCTGTACATCTAAACTAAATAATTATAATGGTTGAGGCTACTAGTTAGACTTGCTGAAGGCTTATTGGTGTAAAACATTAGGCACTTTCAGGTGGCCAATTTCCCCGCATGTAAAGCCACATGTTTAGGCAATATGCGGCTGTTTTGAGGCCACCTGAATGTGCAGGAAGCGCTCTTGAAGCGAGCTATGTAACCCTCCTCCGAGAGGGATGATCAGCTCAGCTCAGTGGCTCCCCCAGCCACCTGAATGCAGCTGGCTGAAAGCGAATGTTAAAGGGTCAGGCTGCTGATCACAGCTGACACTGGGCAGGAGCCAGAGTGGGCTCAGAGCCGCATCCTGTGCAGCTGTGTCCTTCAGGTGGCCAGCGTTGCGCTTTAAACGCTGCCGCCTGAACGGCAATTTAAAGGGCCGCTTCTGCTTCTTCAGGCGCATTCTTAGCGTAGAATGCACCTGGAAAAGCCTATTAACTCTGTTTCTTTCTTCACAGATGCTGAGTGCTTCTAGCTTTTCCACAGACACTGCCTGAACCTGCTGAGTGTGCCCCATCACACCTTTTTGATTACACTGCTCAGTTAAGGAAATTGCTTGGACCAACTCTGCATTTTAAACAGTAAGTGCCCCAGAGGCAAATCCTTTCAAGCTTGCATCCAGAACAAAACCTGCACTCCAGTAACATTCATTCATGAGGTTAAATGCTCTAAAAAGAACTGTGAGAACAACAGACTCTGGTTTGCATTAAAAATCAAATGGTATTAGCAGTTACTTGACATCAATTATAAGTCAAGCAGGGTACTTGTTTCTCTCTGTTTATCACTACCTTATTATGAGGATTGCTTTTGAGCCTTGACAGAAATTCAATTGGAATCATTAAATTGTCCATTGCGGCACTGATAGCAGTATGTTTGTGATACTGTGTATGTCTGCTCCACGATGCCACTTAAGGGAATGAATGCATGCATGGGAGCGAGAGAGAGAGAGAGAGAGAGAGAGAGAGAGAGAGAGAGAGAGAGAGAGAGAGAGAGAGAGAAACAATGTCAGAGTTGGAGAGGAATGTGTAAATTTTTACTGTATTTTTGACTTGCACATTGAAGATGGGATTTTTGACAGTTTGTTTCTAGAAATATTGACAGATTGAAAAATCCACAGGTAACCTTGCAATAAAAGAACCTGGATCAAGTCAAAACAACAGATGCCTGCAAATTAAATGGGAGTTGATTGACTTATGTGCGCTGTCACCTCTCGACACCCTGCGATCCTGAAGCTGTGCTCTCTTGTCCTACACTCTCCCACAACAAGAAACAACCTTTGTCCAGTCCTTTCAACACTCGAAATGTTTCAATGAAATCCCCCATATTTCTCCCAAACTCTAACAAGTACAGGCTGCAAAACGCTGTTAAACCTTCCTCATATGATAATCCTTTCATCCCTCTGAACCCTCTCCAACATCAGCATATCCTTTCTTAAATGAGGAGCCCAAAAATGCTCACAGTACTCCCAAATGAGTCTCATTTGTGCCTTATAGAGCCTTGACATCACATCCCTGCTCTTATATTCTATTCCTCTTGAAATGAATGCCAGCATTGTATTTGCCTTCTTCACCACCGACCTCACATGCAAGTTTACCTTCAGGCTATCCTGCACATGAACTCCCAAGTTCCTTTCCATCTGGGTATTTTCAATGATCTCCCCATTTAAAAAATAGCCTGCCCGTTTAGGTTGTCCATGCACTTTCCAACATTGTATTTCATTTATTGCTTCTCTGCCCTTTCTCCTAATCTGTCCAAGTCCTTCTGCAGCCTCACTGTTCCCTCAACACTACCTGCTCCTCCCACCTGTCTTCGTATCATCTATCAATTACGGTGCAGGATCCATTTGGTCCCATATCTCTCAAAACCTTTCCGATCAATGCATCTGTCCAAATGCCTTTTAAGTGCTGTATTTGTCTTGTACACAAAATGGCTGCCCTGTTTGCAATGGTCCTTCAGTATTGAACTGGTATCCACCGAAAGTATACCTTCAAGACTCTGAAGCAAGAATTGAAGCTAGAGTTTTCGACCTCAAGAGGTGAGAGAAATACTCTTGAAACACCATGCATAATCAGCTTAAGACACATAGCCAGGCACTGAAGGAACAGCCAACCTTCTCTCTGTGAGTTGGTCCAAACTTCCACCATCAAATCAGTTGGCAATTTTTGAGTCACATCGGACACCGGGTCAAATCAGAGTAAGCGAGAAATTAGTATCTACCATAAACAGAGAGAGCAAAAAAATTGGCCCAACTTTAAACAAAAAAGAAGCTGAAGTAATGGTAATATCAAAGAAATCAGATATTCCAAATTGTAGGGTCGTATTGGGAAATGAAATCCTGAAACAAGTTCATGGCTTCAAGTTCCTGGATCATGGGGAACATCTGATGGAAAACGAGAAATAGACATAAAAAACAATGGCAAGAACAGCATTTATAGAAATGAGAAACATCCCAACAAACATGAAAATAGCAACTGACGTCCGCCTTCGAACTCTCAGCTGCTACATTCTTCCTACATTGATGTCTGGCTGCAAGTCACGGACCATCACAGATGCAATGGAAAAAAAGAATCAATGCAGCAGAGATGTGGTTTCTCAGAAGAATACTGTGCGTATCATATATGGACAGGATAACAAACCAAGGAGTTCTACAAAGAATGAAAAGAAAAGGTTCATTACTTAAAAGAATCAGAAAACAGCGATCTAAATTCTTTGGACACCTCACGCAAAGAGATGCAACTGGAAAGTGGGATGGAAAAAGAAGCAGAGGCAGACAGAGAATGAAAATGATAAATGGATTAACATCATGGTAAGAAACAGGAGAGGCGACAGTCACTATTCAGAGGGACAGAGACCACGTGATGGACGGAGAGACATGATCGCCTACACCGAACGGCAAGATACCTGAATGAACGAATGCTGCAAGACTGTTGAGACTCTCCACTGGTGATGCCAGCCACAACATAACCAATCAATATATTAATGCTGTTCTGAATCGACTGAGCGAGCATTTTGGGCCTAAGGTCTCCCATAAGATATCTGAGATTGTAAAAGGAGATTTATATCTCAACCCTACTGTCTTAATCTTTTGATAATTTTGCATAACTACTGGATGTTTAACCTTCAATAATATCTGTCCCAAGCAAGACACCCTCTACATTAAAATATGAATGCACATGTGTCCCAAATGGTTAAGAAGCATTAAAGGGCAGAATATTCTTGAACTTCCCTTAACTTAAGAGAAACATTGTAGATCACAGTGCAAAATGAAAATAAATATAAAACATATGGAAGACAGAATACAGTAAAACCACTGGTATCCAGCACTTCTGGGGTTTGGTAGATGCTGGAGAATTGAATATTCCGGTTGCTTGAGACTTACTCTCACAATGTCTGAGACCTGCATTCAGAATAAACAGTTTAAAAGACAAAGTACTTAAACTAAACAAACTTCACTTGAAGAATATATAAACCTTAAAGCATTTTACTTAATTTTCAGTCATATTCTTTGAAAACCTTTAATCGTTGCTGCATCTGCAGGTTTCTCCCCCTCCATGGAGCCACCCGAAAGACAAACAATAACATTATAGATACATAGTTAACCACCTTCCCTTCCTCCAAATTTTCAGATAAAGTCTCTGACCAGGGAAACTCTTTCTAAGCAAGAATAAGGAGACACTTTTTTGAGAGTCATCCCAATGGCAAGCAGCATCAACCAGCCCTTCATCCCAGGCGACACCATTGCTGCTTCCCACAACTTTATTCAAACAGCTGCTACGAACAAAACATGATCAAGGCCTTCTGCTGGCTGAGTATTTGCTCTCATATTCACCAAAGGTTTACGTGTTCCTTCAGAGATCAGGGGCGGCATGGTTAGCACGCGCTGTTGCAGCGCCAGTGATCGCGTCCGGGGTTTCCTCTCGGTTCTTCGGTTTCCTCCCACTGTTCAAAACAAATCGGGGATTGTGGTCAATTGGGTGTAATTGTTTGGCATGGGCCAAAAGGACCTGTTGCCACGCTGTATATCCAAATTTAAAACTTAGATTTACTTTTACAATTTTAAACTTATATTTGTAACTATTATTTTATTCTTATTTATTTTAATTTTTAATTTTTTTTTCCTTGATTTTTTTTTGACGGTTGCTTAACTCTGGATACCAGGGTTTTTACTATACAAATTAAAATCAAAAATTTACAAGTTAACATTGCTTTTTAGTTCTACTAAATACCTTTTACTATGAACAAGAACCAAAGAACATTCTTTTCCATGACATTGGATACACTTTGGAACAGTGTCAGGATCACTGAACTTTTTGGCTCAGTTGTATTCTGAAACAGTTTATATTTCTTCTTTCTGCGGATGGTCCAAATCATGAGCAAGTTCAGGGAAAGCCCATAACCCGTCACCCTCGGCTGGGGGGGGGGGGGGGGGGGGGGGGTGCGGGGCGTCACAGTTGCCTGCTCAGGATTAATTTCTGCAGAACGATTTGGCTGTGAGTGCCCTGGACATGAAGGTGCACAACCCTGGCGCCTGGTTCCGGTGCACACTGGAGGGCATTTTGGATTTGGATCCACGGGTGTCCAGGTCACTCCTTGGTCAGGACAATGTGCAATGTGGACAATACTACTGCCCGTCTCCTCTGCTCTTGATCAGTATACAGCTTTCCATCCCCAAGCAAACCAACAGCCTTTTAAATTTAGATATATAGCACGGTAACAGGCCTATTTCGGCTCATGAGCCTGTGCCGCCCAATTTTCAGGTGGGAGGTAACCGGAGCCCGTGGGGAAAATCCATGCAGACACTCCTTACAAACAGTGTGGGATTTGAACCCTGGTCCTGATTGCTGATGCTATAACAGCGTTGCTACACCAACCATGCCGCTCAGAGATTGTTATATTCACCATAACGTTGAGACTGGTTCACTTACAGCAGTGGTTTTCAAACTGCCCCCAAACTCACATTCCACCTCAAGTGATCCCTATGCCATTGGTGCTCTGTGATTAGTAAGGGACTGCTTAAGATGGTATGTGAATGGGGGGGGGGGGGGGGGGGGGGGAAAAAGATTGAGAACCATTGGTCTGGACCCAACTGTTACTGAAATATTTTGCTCGAGAAAAATTGTCGTTGGCCCATTTCCTTTGGAGTTATGAAACCGTGCACATAACGAGTCAATTAGGTACGATTAAAACAGTGGTTTTCAAACTTTTTCTTTCCACTCACATATCACCTTAAACAATCCCTTACTAATCACCTATGGCATAGGGAATATTTAAAGTGAAATGTGATCGAAAACCACTGACTGATAGACAAAAAGAGATACAGCCTTGAAACAGGCCTTTCAGTGCATCAAATCCAAGTCAAACATTAAGGACACATTTTTACATTATCCCTGCCCTAAGCTACTTCCCACAGTGCCATCAGTTCACTCACAGATTCCGCCACTCATCTGCACCTTAGGGACTATTTGCAGTGGCCATTTACCCCACCAACCCACATGCTTCTGGGACGTTGGAGGAAGCCACGTGGCCACAAGGAGGGCGTGCAAACTCTGCACAGACAGCAATCAAAAATGAACCCTCATTACCAGAACTATTGGACAGCAGCACTGAGTTCTGCTGCACTGGAAATCTCCTCTGACTGTGGTAGGATCAGGATTGGTTCAACTTTCAATGTTACATTTCAGTCGAAGTAAGAGTAAATACATAACAGTGCTTTCAAGGAGTATTCAGACACAATTAGGGGGAGAACCTTGATTTTGTTGGGTCTCTTAGTTACACCAGCCAAGTGTCACTGGTCTGAACATATCAGCTAAGGAACACCCCAGGATGTTAATGAAACTCTTTATTGTTAGCTTTAGCTCTACATTAATTCTGTTTTTCTGACCTGAAATAAGTCTTATACAATTCCTGTTTAAATGTCAGCTTTAATGGCCTCTTGCGATAAAGCATTGCATATTCTAAGAAACCTTGGTACAAAAAAATTCTTTGTGACCTCTCCTTCTAATCTAGTGGTTTGAAATTCCGTCTCCTTGTTCTGCAGTCGCTGACAGTAGAAATTTTCCACTCATTACTCTTAACTCTTCCCTAATGTGAACACTTGCTGCAAATCTCTGTAACATTTTCTGCTTTAATAAGTGCACCTCTCTGCCTTTCTTTAAAGATCTTTATAGTTTTGTTTTGTCCTGGATCCTTCTTGGTAAAATGATATTTTACAGTTTATTGCTCTGACAAGCACCGTTTTAATGGGGTACTAATAGCAATGCATAATATTCCAACACACTCTGAAATTATAGCCAATAGCTGTGCCTGGTAAATGGGGACAGAGAAGATGCAGAGAGGGCAGCGGAGAGCTGGGGAAATGGGAAAAGGAGCTGTGTGATAGAGTACATATTAGAAGGTCCTCCATCAGCCAGCTCCCCACCATGATTACCAGCCCCCCCACATCTCCATCGGGCACACAAAACTCAAAACGGTCAACCAGTTTACCTATCTCGGCTGCACCATTTCATCAGATGCAAGGATCGACAATGAGATAGACAACAGACTCGCCAAGGCAAATAGCGCCTTTGGAAGACTACACAAAAGAGTCTGGAAAAACAACCAACTGAAAAACCTCACAAAGATAAGCGTATACAGAGCTGTTGTCATACCCACACTCCTGTTCGGCTCCGAATCATGGGTCCTCTACCGGCACCACCTACGGCTCCTAGAACGCTTCCACCAGCGTTGTCTCCGCTCCATCCTCAACATCCATTGGAGCGCTTACATCCCTAACGTCGAAGTACTCGAGATAGCAGAGGTCGACAGCATCGAGTCCACGCTGCTGAAGATCCAGCTGCGCTGGATGGGTCACGTCTCCAGAATGGAGGACCATTGCCTTCCCAAGATCGTGTTATATGGCGAGCTCTCCACTGGCCACCGTGACAGAGGTGCACCAAAGAAAAGGTACAAGGACTGCCTAAAGAAATCTCTTGGTGCCTGCCACATTGACCACCGCCAGTGGGCTGATATCGCCTCAAACCGTGCATCTTGGCGCCTCACAGTTTGGCGGGCAGCAACCTCCTTTGAAGAAGACCGCAGAGCCTACCTCACTGACAAAAGGCAAAGGAGGAAAAACCCAACACCCATCCCCAACCAACCAATTTTCCCCTGCAACCGCTGCAATCGTGTCTGCCTGTCCCGCATCGGACTTGTCAGCCACAAACGAGTCTGCAGCTGACGTGGACTTTTTACCCCCTCCATAAATCTTCGTCCGCGAAGCCAAGCCAAAGAGAAGAGAGAAGGACAAACACCAAAGGGGGAGGAAGCAGTAAGTGTTGACTATGGCTGGACATGGTCTGTTTGAATACACAACTCATCAAGGCCTCGTTAATTACAGAGTAGTTAAACAAGAAAATTTGCAGTCGTTGGGCTCGAGTGCAACACACAAAAGTGCTGGAGAAACTCATGCAGCAACCTTAGGAAGTACATGGTAATCAAAGCTTTGGGCCTGAATGTTGATCCTCATTATAAGCATCTCCTGAATCAGTGACATTGTCTGTTCTTACCTTGCTCTTCTTACTGCATCATTGCATCTCCTGGTTGCTGAGAAAGAGAAAAAAAAAACAACACACACCTTCTGTTAAATATGTTGTTTTCTGCCTCTCTCTGTAAATGGGCTCTATTGCTACACCCAGTGTTGGAGGGTTTCACAGGTGGTAGACAGGTCAGGTGGTGGACAGGTCAGGAGGTGGACAGGTCAGGTGGTGCACAGGTCAGAATCGACTCAGTGTGAAGATGACGAAGTGAAGGATCAAAGATGAGAACTTGGAGGGTTTTCTCTGGTGATGGAAGGAACAGATCAAGGAATCGTGATTAGAACAAAGTGCGTGCAGTCCCACTGGATCCCACACGTTGGGAGAGAATGCTTAGTCCTTTAAAAGTACAAAACATAACAATATACAGTATTATTACTGTGCAATATATTGGCAGGAAGATTATTTTGCTGGACACCTTTTTTTACTGTCTGGAGTGGCCAAGCCTGGGGATGATTGAATTGTCCAGAGAAAATATCCTTCATATCAGTATTGAATTGTTTATGGACAGATTTGGTCCATTGAAAGCATTCAGACCCCTAAAACTCCTGACTCCAGATCTTGGATGAAGGACCTTGCAAATTAGTCTCCCTCCATTAACTATTTGGCTGCCTTCTAGTGACATTGATTGATTTGCTTCTGAAGGCAGGCAATGGGTTTCTGATCATAACTACTCTGAGTTAGAATACTTGTCCTCACAACCCCACCACCCCCAACCCAACTTTCCCTAAGAGTTGGCTGCATCAGCCAAGGGGAACACCGTTTCTGAACCTTATTTAAACCCATCTTGTACACCTTGCTTATCTTTGCTGCATGTTGGACAAATGCAACCTTATTACTGAATTCCTCCATCTTTCAAACCATGCCAGTTCTGCAAAGTAGTTTTAAGTTGTTGAGAGTGTGGGGAAGGAATATCCAATAAAGTGTTTCCAGGAATCCTATATGGATAATTGAAGGGCCATCTGGTTGACTGGTTAATGGAAACAGAGAGAGAGAGAGAGAGAGAGAGAGAGAGAGAGAGAGAGAGAAGAGAGAGAAGAGAGAGAGAGAGAGAGAGAGAGAGAGAGAGAGAGAAGAGAGAGAGAGAGAAGAGAGAGAGAGAGAGAGAGAGAGAGAGAGGGAGGGGGAAGAGAGAGGGGGAGAGAGGGAGAGAGGGAGAGGGGGAAGGGAGAGAGGGAGTGGGGGGAAGGGAGAGAGGGAGTGGGGGGGAAGGGAGAGAGGGAGAGGGAGAGAGAGAGAGAGTGAGAGAAAGAGAGAGAGTGTGAAAGAGAGAGAGCAAAAAAGAGAGAAAGAAAAAGAGAGGGAGAGAGAGAGATCTGGACCTTGGCTTGCACTACCTGTTTTTTGTACATTCTGCCTGTATTTCAAAATGTAGGACCACATCCGGGACCACCAAAAGATTTGCCTACTTTGAAGAAGATTAAAATTCTACTAACTTGTGCTCTCCTTCTGTCGCATCAGAACTGACAATTTCTGCAAGACCTGTTACCCATGGATATAGAGTTTTGCTCTCTGTTGACACATCTTGGGGATGGGTGAGGTCCCGCTCACACAGGGAAAATGCTCATGTAATACATCACCTCTCCTTTCTCGGTGTAGTGATCACTGCGTGGCCACTGTCTGGCTCGCCAGGCAGGATCTCACTGCAAATGGCCTCTCCTACATCACTGCATCCACAGCAACTCCTTCTCAAGGTGCCCCCCATTTTCACAGAGGTGCAACCGAGTGTCCCGCGGTGTAACTGAATGGGCTCGTTAGCCTTGGCTGGAAACTAGCCAGCCTAACTCTGATTTCAAACCCGGACAGAAGGACCCTTCAACATAACACCTTCAACCTGAGGACCTGGCTATCACTGTCAGGCTTGCTGGGCCATGGCAGATAAACTCCGGGTGTAAAGGCTGGGGCCATATTGTGCACATTGCAATCCACCTAAAAAATCCATTGCGCAGGCTCGAAGAACTTGCCCATGTCCACGAAGCCAAGCCACAACATAAAATAATTAGTACATCCAGTCCAGCTGACCATGTCTCATAGCCTTGCTTTTCACAACTTTTATAATTCTTTGCCCGTGTTCTCACCCAGTTACTGACCACATTTCATAGCCTTCGTTAATTTTTTTTCTCTCTATCCCCTCCTCCCATCTATTAACCAATAAACTAGATGACATCTCGAGATACCCTATGGCCTCATGCTATCACATTCCATTTGCTCCATCTATCCCTCCCCCATCTTCTCTACAACTTAAAACTACTCTAACTCTCTCTTCACCTGTTCTGAGGAAATTTAGTTCACATTCTACAGATGCTGCTTGACCTCATGAGTGTTTCATTTGGTTAAACTGTCACCCACCCAATCTGCGTGGAACACTCAATGAACAATTGCTTTGCAACATTATAATGAAAATGTCCAATCTGGTTCAGCTCCATTTTACTAGTGAGACATTATCCAAATATTTCTTCATGAATATAGTTCCTCCTTAAGTTCACCACACACCAAATACCAACCAAGACAGCTTGGGAAGCAGCCATGGGTTTTGTTAACTCCTTCCAGAGAGCTTTCCCTGGGTTGGCAGGAGATGGGGGATGCCGGAGGTCAGTGTGAAGTCTTGGGATAGGCAATGGTGAAGAGCTTACCCATGGTTTCTGCTCACCATCTCTCAGATGGGAAGCAGAACTCAGAAGGAAGAGGGAATGGAGCCAGTTTAACATTGTCATCCAGAAAGCACTTACCTGCTCTCCTCCTGCATTCATTTTTTTTTTTATTTCCAATTTTCTCACTGTGTTACACTCCTCAAAACCAATTCAGTTGGCCGATGTTGACATTGCCAACAATTTCTGCTTTAGACGTTCAGCAATGGTAATAGGCATTTCTGGTCCTGAAGCCCATGCCCGCTAAACGTATCAATGAACCTATAATTCCCGCAGGTTTTTAAAGGGTGGGAGAAAACTGGAGCACCGGAAGGAAATCCACGCAGGTCATGGGGAGAACGTACAAACTTCTCGCAGACAATGCTGGATTCAAATCCAGGTATCTGGTGCTGTATTTGCAGCATTCTAACCATGGTGCTAAGCGTTAAGGAGCTGGCACACAATATAGCTTGAAAATAGAGGCTACCAATCAGAATTCCTGGTTGATTGTGCCACACAACCATAGCACACTTGATGGAGGGTTCTTACAGCAACACATTTGGAACCCCAACACAACCTACTTCAGTTTGTGTTATAAGCCCTGTCTCATAGAATATAGAGCATTATAGTACATGACAGGCCCTTTGGCCTGTGATGTTATGTTGATCTATGTAAACTTACTCCATAATAATCTACCCCGTCCTACCTCACATTTATAACTCTCCTCTTTTCTTAGATCCATGTGCCAATCAAAGAGTGTTTTAAATCACAATTGTACCAGCCTTAAGCATCAGCCCCAACAATGCAGTCCAGGCACCCACCACTGTGTGTGTGTGTGTGTGTGTGTGTGTGTGTGTGTGTGTGTGTGTGTGTGTGTGTGTGTGTGTGTGTGTGTGTGTATGTCCCCGTGTGTGTGTCCGTGTGAGTGTGTGCGTGTGTACGTCCCCGTGTGTGTGTGTGTGTCCCCGTGTGTGTGTGTGTGTGTATGTTCCCATGTCCGTGTGTGTGTATGTTCCCGTGTCCGTGTGTGTGTGTCCCCGTGTGTGTGTGTGTGTCCCCGTGTGTGTGTGTCTGTCCCCGTGTGTGTGTGTCTGTCCCCGTGTGTGTGTGTGTCTGTCAGTGTGTGTGTCTGTCAGTGTGTGTGTCTGTCTGTGTGTGTGTCTGTCTGTGTGTATCTGTCTGTGTGTATCTGTCTGTGTGTGTGTGTGTGTGTCTGTGTGTGTGTATGTGTCTGTGTGTGCGTGTAAAAAAAATACTTCTCGCTTCCTTTTCATCAATCCTGTAACATTTATTTACTACATCAGCTTCAGCTAGATGAAGCATGATAGGCTCCAGGTGCTGTGACTGTAGTAAACACACCAAAATGCTGAAGGTCTCAGGCCCAGGCCTGAAACATCCATGTATCTTGGTCTCCTATAGATGCTGAAAAGGCCACCTGAATTCTTCTAGCATTTTGGCGTGTTTACAGCTTCAACTAAGACTCTCAGCACTTTATTCCACGCAACCATTTCCAAATCCTCTCCAATCCTAAAGAGTCTTTATTTTTGCAGACGCCTCTGTTCATCGTGATTCTGAAACCTCCAGATCCGACGAGCCTTATGGTCAATATCCTCAAGAACAAGTTCCTCTTCAAATGCTCCCACTTGCCTTCCCACGATAAAGGTTCACGTCAAGGCCCTGGGAAAAAATGCACCATGTTCCTTGCCTCCTGTGTAATCAGTAACCTGCAGCGGATGCCTCAATGAATTGGAGGAATATCATCAATGCAAAATCCTCCAAATTCACCATGATATGTGAACCGACATCAGTATCTTCTCTCTGGTCTACATCCTTAGCACTGAGGTCCTAGTTACTCTCAGGAGGCTAAGTTACAGGGTCAATTTGCTGGCATGGGCTACCCCAATGTCCCAAATTAGACTCTACTTCTGATTCAGAGAAAAAAGGGTCAAGGATGTGCTTAAAACTTCCTTGAAGAAGGATCATAGCTCCCTGCTATGATCGTTCAACATGGAGAAGGAACACTTTAGATCAGGAGTGCGCAGAGCTTATTGAAGTGGCAGGAGTAGGAGAACCATCTACTGACCTGCCTGCCCAATCTGGCAGCTGTCACCCATGGGGTGGAAGAGCCTGCAGTTCCCAGAATGGCTTCAAAAAAGTGTCATTTCGGAGCCAGAGAAACATGCTGATACAGCTGAAGTACCGTCTACAAAGCCTGGGATTGCATCCAATATCCTCTCCCCACTTCCATATTGCTCTCAAATTTCCTCCTTCCAAATGTCAGTCACCCCGCATCTCCTCCTTGGCTAATAATTTGATTTTCTACAAAAATTCTTTGAGTTGATAATTCTGCAGTAAAAGGTATCAAATAAATGCAAGTTGCTGTTCATAAAAGGGAATTACAGGCTATCATGGTTGTGAATGGATTTGCACCTTTTATGAGCTTGTTAAATATATATTTCAGAATCTGATTACCACATTTAAAGGGTCACAAACTCAAAATGTAAAAAATGTTTTTTTTTGCAGAAGCATAATTCTAAGAAGTCGGAGGAGATTTGGCATGTCATCGAATACTCTATCAACCTCCTACAGGTGTACTGTGGAAAGTTTACTGACTGGTTTAGAAACCTGAATGCCCAGGAACACAGAAGGCGGCTGAAAATGGCAAACTTGGCCAAGTCCATCACAGGCATCAACCTCCCATCCATTGAAAGCATCTATGAGTGGTGTTGCCTCGAGAAGGCAACCAACATCATAAAGGATCCCCATTACCTTGGTCACATTGCTACCTGAAGTCCAGCACTTCTAGATTCAAGAATAGTTCTTACCCAACAGCTATCAGGCTCTTGAACCTCTGTACTAATCATAAACTACTCCGGGACCACCAAAAGATTTTCCTGCATGATGACATGCCACTACTTTTCTTACACTAATTGCATCTGTAAATATTTATTCATCCATCATTTTATCTCTTGTGACAGAGTATTTAGAGGTGGTTTGGGAGGAATTGTTAGAGCAGCTTGCGCACACACACATTTTAAAAGACAGAATCTTTGCAGGACTTTTGCAGAATGCTTTTTTCAAATGAGCAACAAAGTATCAGGATATAACTTGCCTAGGAGAGCATGTGATTTTTGCAGGCAGAGACAGAACAGCTTTGCTCTAAGAGAGGGAGGGAGTGAGAGAGAAGGAGTTGCAGAAATCAGTTCCAGAGGGACAAGCTGGCAAACTTTGGTCAAAGGAGAAGTCTTTCAATCTGAAAGGTGACCTGGAGAACCCTGAAGGGGGCAAGTTTCGTCAGCAAGACTAATTGAGAAGGAATCAGTTGCGGATGTCCTGGAAAAGGAATCTCTCTGAAAACCAGCAAGAACCCTCCTGAGTGGTAACCATTTGCCTGTTAAGCACCAAATACTGGTGAACTTTGTTAATGCTAACTTCTGTGCACAGTACAAGAATTGTCTGCAACCAGTGAGATTGGACTGTGATCCAAAGAACTTTTCTAATCTTAAATATACATCACACACACCTGCAATTAGTATTAGAGGGGCGGGATTAAAGGTTCAAGTGCTCTAATAACTGTCATTCCAAAAAAAGATAGAGATCCATTAAAAGAGTCTTCATATTGACCTATCTCTTTATTAAATGTAGATTATAAAATTATAGTGAAAGTATTAGCTAATAGACTTGCTAAATATTTACCTAAATTGATACACATTGATCAAACAGATTTTATTAAGAATAGAAATGCATAAGACAATATATTTTGATTAATTACTTTGGTCAACACATATCGAAAGCAACCTAACCATCCTATGGTGGTTGCATTAGATGCAAAAAAAGCTTTTGATAGGGTTGAGTGGGATTTTTTTAATTTAAAGTGTTAGAAAAATTTAAATTTGGTCCTTTTTTATTGATTGGATTAAGGCTTTATATACGAACTCGATTGCTCGGGTGGTGACAAATGGACAGATTTCTTCACCATTTAAATTGACTCGTTCAACTCGGCAGGGCTGCCCATAGTCACCAGCCTTATTTGCATTGGTTATTGAACCATTAGCACAGCGTATTAGACAAAATGAAAAAATTGGAGGATGAGGGTTAAGAATGAAGAATATAAAACTAATTTATTTGCGGACGATGTGTTGGTATATTTGACAGCACCGGAACAGTCGTTGAAACAATTGCAAGAGTGTTTGTTGAAATTTGGAGAATTATCGGGATATAATTGGGATAAAAGTAAAATTTTACCAGTTGGAGTGGGAGATTATTCTGAATTTAAAACAATTACAAAATTAAGGTGGACAAGTAAAATTAAATATTTAGGTGTGTTTATGGATACAAATTATCAATAATTATATCAATTGAATTATGTACCTATGTTAAGATGGATTAAAGCAGATTTGATTAAGTGGAAAGATCTTCCATTTACTTTGATTGGTCGGGTGAATTGTATTAAAATAAATATTTTTCCTCGAATTCAATATTTATTTCAGTCACTACCTTGTTTACTTTCTAAGGGCTTTTTTCAAGAGTTTTTATGGAAAGGCAAATTAGCCCAAATGTCGTTTGATAAACTTACATGGAAGACTTACATTGGGTGGACAACAATTACCACATTTTCAAAATTATTATGAAGTGGCCCAGTTGAAGTTTATTAGTAGATTGATAGATTTGGATCAGCCTCCCAAGTGGAAATGGCATGTATATCTAGGGTTGAAATACATGAATTTATATTTCGTTGGAATTTGATTTTGTTACAGCATTATAATATGCCAATATTGAAACATTTCTTAAAGATCTGGATTTAAAAAAACAGGGTGTTAGGTTCGAAAGATAAATTATCAATTTTAACTCCATTGTATAACAATCAGCTTATTCTTTTCTCAATGTTTAATAGTCATTTAAAGATTTGGGATTCTAAAGGTATAAAGACAATACAAGATTATTTTGTAGAGGGGCAATTTCTTTCTTTTAATCAATTGAAAGAAAGATTTGATATACCTGTAAATTCTTTGTTTGCATATTATCAACTTAGAGCTTTGATAAAAGATAACTACGATAGAGAGATGATTTTACCTACTTTGTTGAGATTTGAATCTTTAATTTTCTGTATCCTGAAAAAGGGTTATATTTCAGTTATGTATAATTTGTTACAAGATAGCATGGATAAACCAGATTGGGAGAAATCTAAACTTAAATGGGAGAGTGATGTAGTATTTATTTTTCCCAAAGATGATTGGGCAAATATGTTTCAGGACAATGTAATTAAATTGACTAATGTACGATATGGAATGGTTAATTATAATTTTTTACATCAATTATATTTGACCCTGGAAAAGTTTTTAAAAAATTGGATTTAGTCATTTGGATTTTTGTTTTAGATGTGGCTCATGTATTGGAACTTTTCGACATACTGTTTGGAATTGTGTTAAAGTTTAATCATTTTGGCAAGGAATTAAAGTAGTTTTGGAGAAATTATATCATTTTATATTATCTTTAGATCCAACGATTTTCTTGTTGGGAAATTTGTATTCATTAAGGGGAATGGGATTGGATAAAATTCAAATTGCGTTTGTACGTTTGGTGTTATCAGTAGCGCGTAAATGTGTTGTTAGAAAGATGATATTGAGATTAATATAGCACATTGGCATAATGAATTGAAAGTATGTATTGTTATGGAAAAAATTACTTCTAATTTACATGATAATTATTCTTTTTTTGTTAGTAAGAGGTCTCCGTATTTGAAATATATGCATTTAGATATTCTTTGAAATGTTATTTACATTCACAATATTTTCTTTATATTTTCTATATTGCTCCCTTTTAGGGAGTTGGCTGTAGGGGTGAGAGGGTGGGATGAATGTTAATGCAAAATTTTCTTTAATTATTTTTATACTGTATGTTATGTTTTTGTTATCTTTTAAATAAAGTTTTGGAAAAAAAGAGGGGGGATTAGTGGGTTAGGTAGGTTAAGTAAGTAGGTTAAGTAATAAGTTAAAGTTTAATTCTGTTTTCTTGTTCAAATATAAATAAACACTACTTTAGTTTAAATAACCCTGTGTTGTGGTGCATATCTATTGCTACTGGTTTTGGGGGTCCTCTGGACTCCGTAACACTCGTTTTCTGTTTTGGTAGATTGCGATCATTTAATTTCCACTATTGCTATTGGTTTGTGGCTGTAGCAAGAATCTCAGTACATCTGTACATTGTAATTATGCACCTGATAATAACCTCATCTTAGAATATGGACATGTAGTTAGTTTCAGAATGCAGGATTTATGTTATTTAAAGAGAAGGTTGAGAGTAGCAGGGGAAGTCAATTCATAAACTTTGGGTTTCATTGTTAGCATCTTGTGCTTGTGATTTATGTGACTGGATGTAAGTAGACAGGCAGGGAAAAAAAGATTCTTCAACTTAATCCGCCCAGGGTAAAATGACTTGCTTAACCCTCTCTCACCTTACCTTAACACCTTAAAGATTGCCTGCACTTCTTTCAAAGGAAGGGATTCATGAATTCACAAGCTGCTCCTGCTGCTTGTCCCAAGTGTCCAATGGATTTGTGCTATCTTGGTCCAACAGGTCTTTCGATCAGGAGGGAGGAGGATAGACCAGCTTGTACTTGCCCTATGAGATGCTATTGACGTATAAATACGTCTTTTGATACTATGCCCAGTCAAATGCTGCCTGGTTGGCAAGGCAGTCTCTTTCACCTCACATTGATAATTCAGCTTGTTAGTTCAACAAATAATGAGCTTATTGTTGTACACATTGAACAATGTATGTATGCACCAAAATTCTTACATGCTGCAACCAAACAGATAATTTAAAAATAATAAAACTGCAATATTATATGTCAAACTGACATTAAAGACATTGATAGATAATACATCTACATCGGAGAGACTGGATGCAGATTGAGAGATCGCTTCACTTAGCACCTTCACTCTGCCCACATCAATGACACGGATCTCCCAGTGGCCAACTATTTCAATTTTTCACCCCACTCCCACGCTCACACTCCCATGGCCTCAGGTCCTCTCAAACCAAGCCCACCTGTAAATTAAAGAATCAAGACCTAATTTTCTGTCTTGGCACTCTCCAGCCAGATGGCATTAATGTTGACTTCTCCGATTTCTGTTAGCCTACTCCCCCTTCTTCCTCTCTCTTCCCCATCCCTCTGTCTTCTTTCCTCCAGTTCTCCACTCCCTTCGCTCTCCATTCACAGAGCAATCCTCAGGTGCTTTAATAATATGTAGATCTTCTTAATGCCAGGTGCTTGTGACAGCTCTGCTGGTCCACTCCTGTCTACCACTGGTGGTGTTTTCTCTGTTGCTGTGCAGGCTGGATCTTCTGCATTTGTCTGATCCTGCAGTGTCCCTTGCATTTTCAGCAGGCTCTTTCGATTCCTCCTCAGTATTTGACCCTTCTCTGTTCTGACAGTGCAGGATCTTGGATTTGCTTCCTACTTGATTCAGTTGGGAATCGGAGGAGGAGCTTGGAGAGAGTCGGGCTGTGAGTCAGAGGAGGAGGAGCTTGCTGAAAGTGAGGAGAATGTAAGTTATTAAAGTAAGGGGCTTGCCGGGGTTTGGGCCTACTTGGTTCGGCTGGGAGTCAGATGAGGAGCTTGGAGAGAGTCTCCTCTCCTCTCAGAATATTTTGGACCGGATTTGTGATATCTCGTATCCTTGCACCAGGTAGGCAGCACACCATGCAGGTATACTTATCTGGCTCACAGAACCTCCTGTCTGTACCCCTGACAATGGAGTCCCCAATAACTACTGCATTTCTCCTTTTCCTTTTCTTTTGCACCACTCTGCCAGGCTCATTGCCATTGACCTGGTGCCCGTGGCCATCTTCTGTCCGGTCATCTCACTCAACAGAATCCAACACAACATAACTGTTGCTGAGTGGGATAGTCACTGGTGTGCTCTCCGTTTTTCTCGCTTTTTTTCTTTCCTCCCCTGACGGTTTCCCACTTACCTGACACGGGTTCTGGAGTATTTACAGTCCAATTTTCAGCATCAGGGACCATCACACCTTCAATTTCTAGTGATATTGATTGATGCACACTCCTGGTATAATGAACACCTCTGTAACTATGTGATTTTTTAAAATTTGTAATAAAAACCGGGTTCTTTTAAAACAACTACATTTATTAGGTAGAGCAGAACTCACTCAGGAGTGAGTCGAGGCATCCATCTTGAATCTACCCAAGATGTCACAGTGAGTCTCCTGGCTCCCCCTTGTGGTCAGGATTAGCACAAGCACTATCAGTACAGATAAATTTCTTCCTTGGCAGTGTTGTAACTGTACTAAAACAGTTTGACTAAAGGTCCAGCTATTTCTGGAGATCAGGACTTCAGTGCTACAGATAGGATGTTACCTGGTCTCTTCCCTCTTGATGTTGTCCAGCACACTCAGCTGTTTATTGATATTATATGGAAACTGACTTCAGTGACTATGGGGATCTCAGGATGGAGCAGCGATGGATCATTTATCTGTTATGGCTGCAAGTGCTCCAGCTTTTAAGCTTCATGGGTGGATGTAGTCAGATTGGCAGAGCTTTGTTCTGGTCCATGGGTTGTGATTCCTTGCATTATAGTCCCTTGTTAATGTTACATGTTTATAGTGGGGACATTAAGCAATATATCGTTTCAGGGGAACCAATGCATGAGCTTCATGCACCCTGGAAAGATGGGGGAGGGGGGATGATTCTCCATCAGGCTGTTGTCTAAGGGAATCCTGTTGAGGTGCCCATTACATTCGATGACCCCGTCGTAAGTGGAAAAAGAATACAGTACTGCACCAACCAAATATCATAGCATACCCAACCTTAAATGTGCTCAGAACACTTACCATAGCCTACAGCTGGGAAAATATTTCTAAAAATACCCATCTTATAATTAAATTTTGAATACCTTTTATTCCACACTGGAAAAGAAAATAATTTTTAACCATAAATTATAGTGATAACAAGCATCGTAACTTCGAAACATCGTAAGTAGAGGAGCGGCTATATCTGTGAGAAAAGCTGTTGGAAAAGTGCCATTTACGTTGTTAGCAGTGTCAAAGGCCAGAATGTGTGTCTTGCTCCCAGTGAACTGTGGGTGTTCAGCCGTTGAGTATATTCAAGGCATACCAGTGGGTTTTTGACAGCTGAAGATGAAGTCTACTCATGAGGAAGGTGAAGAATCTTGCTGAATATCAGTTCCAAAGGCTATAGAGATCACTTCTGTTCCAGTGCCTTATGTTGTCACATAAAATGAGAAGAAGGATGAAATCAGACCACAAATTAGAAGATATCTTATTGCGATGACTCTCATCTTCCAGATTACCTCATCAATAACCATAGGTCTCCTCTGATTCCAGATTAAAATCCTGCTCTGTTGGAGTAGTGAGGGCAGGGAGGGGGGTGGGATGGGGGGGGTGGGGGAGGTGCCAGGGAGAATCAGGATAATGTCCAATCACTGACTCACAGCCAGAGTGTAAACGCCCAGTTTAAATAGCAGCTGTTAGAATATTTGTGCCTTGTTTACTCCAGAGATGATTAAGTAATGCAATTATGTCTTTTGCTGTCTTTCTCAGTGAGGAGGAAAATATTTACTCCATCAAATTAAACCCAGCGCTAGTCAAAGGGAAACGAGAGCATTGTTCAAAGAAAAGCCCAAATCTTGCACTGTTATTTTAATGCCAGCAATGGCCTATTTATTAAATGTGATCCCATTGATCTTAAATTCGATCAATTGAGAGAGAAAAAAAACAAGAAAATTCAACATTCCACGTGTGGCACAGATAATACTAATGGAATGGTAGTTCCATTCCTACTACACTACAGAAAGAACCCTCGCTGGTTCTTTGGAATGAGCACACCAATGATAACCAGAAAATGGGGAGCGATTGAGACAGATTAATGTTCCTATTTAATTTTAATTTATTTAAATTTAAATTTTTTAAAAACAATTCTTTAGACTTCTCTTCCAGCCTTTGAAACCCGTAACATCCAATTTCACCCAATTAACCTACAACTCTGCACATTTTTTTTCTGAGGGTGAGAGGAAACTGGAGGAAACCCACACAGACACGGGGAGAACGCACAAACAAACTCCTGACAGACAGTACTGAATTCAAACCCGCATCGCTGGCGCTGTAATGACGTAGCTTTAACTGTTATGCTAAATGTATCGCCCATGCCCTATCCTGTGATGTGAGAGCCCTGCCCAGTCAAACCTTGAGCCAGCTCCACATAATTTCAATTTATAATGTGTGAAAAGGAAATCCTACAACAAATGACACAGCCTAGTGCGTCACACAGGCAAAACAAGAACATCTACATGGAACATTACTGTCGGAGAGCAGCAGCAATCATCAAGGATCCACACCTCCCAGGTCCCAGGGTTGCCAGGTTCATGCCAAAAAGGAGAACTTTGGCACTCTCTTGAATCGGTTGGTGGCAAAGAGTACCAATTGGTGGTTTTTGACAGTTTTAAAGGATGTCCAGGCTCTTTTTGGTTCTATTGTCATTTTTTACAACTTTTGGTGCCAAATCTGTCAACTCTGTCCAGGACATGGTCTGTTCTTGTTGCTGCCATCATGAAAGAGGTATAGGTGCCACAAAACTCGCACCTCCAAGATTCAAAATGGTTGCTACCCCTCCACCATCAGACTCCTCAACCACAAACTCAGACTCATTTAAGAGCTCATTATTTATAACCATATAACCACTTACAGTGCAGAACAGGCCAGTTCGGCCCTACTAGTCCATGCCGTAACAAATCCCCACCCTCCTAGACCCACTGACCAGCTCCCAGTCCATACCCCTCCAGTCCTCTCCTATCCATGTAATTATCTAGTCTTTCCTTAAATGTAACCAATGATCCCACCTCGACCACGTCTGTCGGAAGCTCATTCCACATCCCCACCACCCTTTGCATAAAGAAATTTCCCCTCATGTTCCCCTTATAATTTTCCCCCTTCAATCTTAAACCATGCCCTCTAGTTTGAATCTCCCCCACTCTTAATTGAAAAAGCCTATCCATGTTTACTCTGTCTGTCCCTTTTAAAATCTTAAACACCTCTATCAAGACCCCTCTCAATCTTCTACGCGCCAGAGAAAAAAGCCCCAGTCTGCACAACCTTTCCCTGTAACTCAAACCTTAAAATCCTGTCAACATTCTCGTGAACCTTCTCTCCACTCTCTCTATTTTGTTTATATCTTTCCTATAATTTGGTGACCAAAACTGTACACAGTACTCCAAATTTGGCCTCACCAATGCCTTGTACAATTTCATCATAACCTCCCTACTCTTGAATTCAATACTCCGATTTATGAAGGCCAACATTCCAAATGCCTTCTTCACCACACCATCTACCGGAGTATCAGCCCTGAGGGTACTATTTACCACAACTCCTAAATCCCTTTGTGCTCTGCACATCTCAAAAGCCTACCATTTAATGCATGTGACCTATTTAGATTTGCCTTTCCAAACACCTCACACTTATCTGTATTAAATTCCATCGGCCATTTTTCAGCCCACACCTCCAGCCTTCCTAAATCACCTTTTAATCTACGGTAATCTTCCTCACTGTCCACAACACCACCAATCTTTGCATCATCCACAAACTTGCTTATCCAATTCTCCACCCCTACTTCCAGATCGTTAATATATATAACAAACAATAGTGGACCGAGGACCGATCCCTGAGGAACTCCACTAGTCACTGGCCTCCAATTGGACAAACAATTTTCTACCACTACTCTCTGACACCTCCCATCCAACCATTGCTGAATCCATTTCACTACCTCCTCATTTATACCTAATGCCTCCACCTTTTTTCCTAACCTCCTGTGGGGAACTTTGTCAAAAGTTTTACTAAAGTCTAAATAGACAACATCCACAGCTTTCCCTTCATCAACCTTTTTTGTAACCCCCTCGAAAAACTCAATCAGGTTTGTCAAGCATGATCTACCCCTGACAAAACCATGCTGATTACTCCTTAGCAATCCCTGTACCTCCAAATAATTGTAAATACCATCCCTCAGAACACTTTCCATCAACTTGCCCACCACAGACGTCAGACTCACGGGGTTATAATTCCCAGGTTTACATTTAGACCCTTTCTTAAACAGCGGAACCACATGCGCCACCCTCCAATCCTTTGGCACTACCCCCGTGGCCAGTGACATCCTAAATATCTCTGTTAATGGCCCCACTATCTGTCCACTAGCCTCCCTGAGTGTCCTTGGGAATATTTTGTCCGATCCCAGAGATTTATCCACCTTTTTCAACACAGCCATCACTACCTCCTCGGTTATCCTCCCCACTATTTTTCTTTACCTCAACTGGTTCAATATTTTTTTCCCTAGTGAATACCGAGGCAAAGAAATCATTCAAAATTTCCCCCAATTCCTCTGAATTCTCACTCAGCCTACCCTCACTAATTACAAGGGGTTCAATTTTATCCCTCACTAATCTTTTACTTTTAATGTACTTATAGAAATCCTTTGGATTTATTTTTACTCTGTCTGCCAAAGCCTCTTCGTGCCTTTTTTTGGCCTTTCTAATTTCTTTCTTAAGATTCCTTCTATACTCCTTGTAGTCCTCCTTCAAATTGTCAGCTCTCTGTTCTTTATACCTCTTGTACACCTCCCTTTTTCTCCTAACCAAATTTCCAATATTCCTCAAAAAACCAAGTCTCCCTATGACTTCCAGCCTTTCCCTTGATCCTCACTGGGACATATCTACTCTGTACCCTCAAAATTTCTTTTTTGAATATCCTCCATTTCTCATTTACACCCTCACCTGAAAATATCCTGTCCCACTCAATACTCCCCAAATCCCTTCCTATTCCTTTGAAATTTGCTCTTCTCCAATCCAGAACCTCAACTTTAGGCCCCTCCTTGCTCCTCCCTAAAACTACCTTAAAACTAACATAATTATGATCACTAGACCCAATTGGATCTCCAACATTAATGTCTGATACCCGACCTAGCTCATTCCCTAACAGGAGATCCAGTATTACACTGTCCCGAGTCGGTTCTTCTACTAATTGATTCAGAAAACAATCGAACACATTTAACGAACTCTAGCCCATCCAGCCCTCTAACTGTATGGGTATCCCAATCAATGTGAGGGAAGTTAAAATCTCCCATGATTACTACCTTATGATTCTCACACATATACTTTATCTCTCTACACATTTGTTCCTCTAGTTTTCTTGACCCAGTGGTCTGTAATACACCCCTATTAGCACCCTCATGTCTCCTTCACCCTTCAATTCCACCCAAACAGCCTCACTGGACGATCCCTCCAGACCATCTTGCCACCTCATGGCAGTAATGTCCTCCTTAACAAGCAGAGCAACTTCTCCCTCTTTTTTACCCCCTGATCTATCACATCTAAAACAAATGTATCCTGGAATGTTAAGTTGCCAGTCCAGCCCCTCTTGTAGCCAGGTCTCACTAATTGCCACAATATCGTGACCCCAAGTATCTGTCCATACTCTAAGCTCGTCTACCTTGTTCACTATGCTTCTTGCATTAAAATATATGCAATTCAGAGAATGACCCTCACATACATTCTCTTTTCTACCTTTTACCCTAATCTCCATCGTACCTTTGTTATCGTTTTTATTCTTATCTAGGTGGCCATGCTCCTTTGACACTGCTCTTACACTCTGTTCCCCACCCCCCTGCCAAACTAGTTTAAACCTTCCCCCACAGCTCTAGCAAATCTGCTTGCCAGCACATTGGTCCCCCTCCAGTTCAAGTGGAGTCCGTCCCTTTTGTACAGGTCCGACCTTCCCCAGAAGAGATCCCAATGATCCAGAAATCTTATTCCTTGCCTCCTGCACCATCTCTTTAGCTACGCATTCATCCTCCACATCCTCCTATTTCTACCCTCACTAGCACGTGGGACCGGCAGCAATCCAGAGATTGAATACTGAATATTTATCATTCTGTATTTGCATAGTCCATTTGTTTATTTATTTTTTGTTTACATTTCTTTGTGTACAGTTTACAGTTACCGGTAATCAGAAATGTTGCCTGCCGCACAGGAAAAAGAATCTCAGGGCTACATGTGATGTCATGCATGTTCTCTGTCAATAAGTTTGAACTTGGATTCTTTGTTGTCCACTGAAGTACAAACAATCCTTAATGACTAAGCTATGAATTAAATAAACACAAGCAGGAAAACCATCAACTTTGTCCTCAATTTTACAGTCAGGTCGAGTAAGGTTGCAGCCGAGGTGAGGAGAACCCGATCAAGGTGAACCCATACAAGGCAGCAGGATCACACAACATACCTAGTCAGGTACTGAAGGATTGCGTAGACCAGTGGAAGAAGATATTTATGGACATCTTCAACACCTCACTGCAGCAGTCCATCTTTCCCGCAGGCTTCAAGACAGCCACCATCATCTTGGTACCCAAAAGGGCCACAATAACCAGCCTTGATGACTCCATCATAATGAAATGCTTCGAGCGTCACTTCCCAGAGACACTAGATCTATTTCAATTTGATAGTATATGAAATCATTCCACTGTTGATGCCATAAACTTTGACCCACCATTTCATCTTGACCCACTTGGAGAATTATGCCCCATATGCCACGGTGCTATTCATAGACTTCAGCTTGGCATTTAATACAATCATTCCCCAGAACCTGGTGGAGAAGCCGTCCTCACTGGGCATCCCAGTTAGTATAGTGGTTTGCGCAACACCATTACAGCACCAGCAAACTGGGCTGGGGTTCAAATCCTGCACTGCAAGGAGTTTGTACATTCTCCCCGTGTCTGCATGGGTCTTCCACAGGGCCCCCAGTTTCCTCCCACTGTTCGAAATGCACCCGGGGTGTAGGTTAATTAGGTGTAATTTGAGCAGCATGGGTGAAATGGCCTGTTACTGTGATGCATGAGTAAATGTTTTCAAAAATTTTAAAAGTTCAACACCCCTCTCTGTCACTGAATTCTGGAAAGACCACAGTCGGTCCTGGTCGGTAGCAGAATGTCGGGCACCATCGCGCTGAGCATTGACACACCTCAGGACTGTGTGCTCAGCCCACTCCGGTTCACGCTGATGACCCACAACTGCATCATCAGATCCCGCTCCAACAGAGTTATCACGTTTGCAGATGACACAACAGTCGTTGGCCTCATCGGCAACAACGATGGAGAAGAGGTGGAAAATCATGTGATATGGTGGGAGAGTAGCAAGCTGAGTCTCAACTTCAGACATGATGATCGTGGACTTCAGGAGGACCAGGAATGACCACTTCCACTACACATCAATAACTTGGTAGTGGAGAGAGTAGAGAGCACCACGTATCTTGGAGACCACTTAACAAGTGACTTGTCATGGAAGAACAACCTCTCCTCACTTGTCAAGTTGCAACAGTAACTGGCACCTTGAGAAAATTGAATCAGGCAAGACTACCAGCCACCATCATGTCACCCTTCTCTATTAAGAGCATTTTGGCTGGCTGAATCACAGTTTTGGGTGATTGCTGTAGCGAATTGGGTTGGAGGTCAATCCACAGGACTACAAGGGTGTCAGAGTATTACTGGGGTCTCTCCCCTCCATCGAAGTGATCTAGCCAGAAACTTGGCTGAAGAGGATGCACAAGATCATTGAGGACCCCTTCCACCCCACACATAGCATCTTTCAACTACTCCTGTCAGGAAAGAGATTACAAGAGTATCAGAGCCAGAACCACTGGACTGAGAAACTATTTCTTCTGAGACACTGAGAATGCTGAACGACCAAAGGAACTATACACATTAACCATCCGAGACTCTCATATGCTCAAAACAAAACATCTATTTATTTGATTTTATGAAATACTTGACCTGCGTGTACATTGTTTGTCTGTAGGTAAAACACAGGATTCTGTTGACACCAGTGGTTAAGTGAAAAAACACACAAATGCTGGACAAACTCAGCAGGTCAAACAGTGCCTTCACGTAGCAAAGGTGAAGATACAACGGGTTTGATCCCTTCATCGAGGTGAGTTATGCCTGGTTATGCATTTGCATGTTTTCTACCGAGGACTGGAAAATGCCGTTTCGTTAAGTTGCACTTGGTGCAATCAGATGATAATAAACTTGAAATCAAAGTGATGATGCTTGACCCTGACACTAAGGAGGACTGTCATTCAGGTCAAGCATTGTCCCTTGAGCAGTTGTCAAGGGGAAGTTCCTCAGGGCCCTTGGAGTCAAAGCAGTGTGGCCAACCAAAACGAGGGACAATTGAAAAGAGCAAATCAGGAAACAAAAAAGATACAAATTACAAGCATCGACCAACATCTTAACTGTGCCACATCACAAAATAACGATGGCAAGTTATACTAAAGTTTATATTTGATGATTTACCGCATCTTTTGCAAAATGATTTTTGATGGTAATATCTATTTCATTTTGAAATAACGATGTGAAGTTATTATGATCCACACACACACACACACACACACTAAATATGTTTTTGAAGGCTAGTCTCATTAAAACATTATTATACAATGAAGATGAACATTTACAGGTATATTGCAGATGATTAATTAGTGATTTGTAAGCAAAATAGAAGGGTTATAGGCGTGAGGCAAGGAGATATTAGATTGTTGTGGGCTAGGTTGACATTCATCATGGGCTGAAGGGTCTGTACTGTGATGTAAAGTTCTATGTAAATACGAAATTGTCATCCATTTAACTAACTGCCCTTAATTGAGGTGGAGAAGGCTATGGAAAGCTGAATCGCTGACAGTAACTTTTGAGCTGTCTGCATTAAATTATTGATGCATGGAACTCCTGCAGTTATACCAGATTATGCTGATAAACCGATAGTTTTGCTCTCATTACAAATGAAAAATCTGGGCTATGGAGGGTCAGAGCCAGAGGAAGGGAGATGAGCAAAAGAACAAAAACAAATGAGTTCATCAGTAGTTTAATTACCTCTTTCGCAAAGTGTTTATCTGCTACCAAGGGATTGACTGGTTGCCCTTACTTTCTCTACCTTCTTAAAACCTTGAACTTCCATAGAAGGGTTTACTGAGGCTTCATCATCACTCAATAACTTGGAAGCAGTCAGGATATTGGCTGAAAGCACAATGCCATAGAATATTTTGGAAGCTAGTGAGCTGTCTGTGTGATGAAGGCAAGGCACTCAGGGGACATGCCTCTAGTCTTCCTATCCAACTTCTATAATTACACCACAAAAAAAAGTGCTTCCAGTTTGAAAGCTGCAAACAACAGGCAGGGTGAAGAGAGGGGAAGTAACACCAACTTTATGCAAACCTCTGATTCTGCGAGCATGGCATCTGAATACTGGAGTGGTGTCTTATTAGTGGGTGAGAGAGGGAAAAATCTGTGCTAGCATTACACACTCAAGATGAAGGAGTCTCCTTTGTGTGCTACAATTTACTTATTTACAAGAACATATGGTCTTTGCTTTGTGTTAGTGAATGCAAGGTTCAGGCAAGCCTGACGACCAACCCAATCAATTCACGTTAACGACCATTCATCTTCCACAGAATTCAGTGATCCAGACTCTCAGGCTGACTTCCTGTCGAGAAGAGTTCAGAACAAGGGCAATTATGCTGGTTAGAATATTATAAAGATTTATGGCAGCACTGTCCATCCATACCTGGTTTCTTGCAGGATTTCAAGCCCAAGAGAGAGGAGTGCTTTTCAGGGTATCCTAGCAGATGTCCCAGGAACCAACTGAGAGACCTCATTCTTTTGTAAGGTCACGAGAAATGAAGCGTGCATACATTAGTGTGGAAAATGCAGTGTAATAAAGAAATGAACTCGTGGATCGAGGCACAGAAAGATATATCAGGGAAATAGGCCTTTCTTCCCATGAAGTCAGTGACAACCAGCAGCCGCCCATTGGAAATGGAATCTCACCCTCTAGCGAGCAGCCAACAAAAGGTGATGGATGCTCCCTTAGCGCTTTGCGTTAAAAATAAATGAGGAGAGCTTTGTGTTTTGGGCAAATTTTACACAAAGAACTTGACCTTACTAAGTAAAGGGGAAGTGACGTAGTACTCATTTAGAGTATTCAGAATCTGGATCCAAATGGGGCTGGAAACAGCATCTTCAGTGAAGAGCTGGAGAGATTTATGTGCACAGTGATGGGGAAAGGGCAGGGGAATGAGACTGACAAGGGGAGCTAGCATGAGCTGGATGGGCTGAAAGGCCCCACCTTTTCTAGGAGATTATAAATATAGAAGTGGAGCATTTGGCTGAGCATTGCAGTCAACAGGGGTGCTATTCTGCTGTGGCATGGAGAAGGCCCCCCAGTGGAGGACATTCTGCTGCCTCATTGGGTCTTCTCAGTAGTTCAGAAAGGAACGCTGGACCTACTTGCACCGCAGCAGTTAATCTCATGCACCAGTAATCTAGAGGCCAGAACTAACAATTGTAGGGACCAAAGTTCAAGTCCCACCAAGGCTGCTTTGGAATTTAAATTCTGTAATAATTTTGAATTTTAATTTAAAATTCCCTCTGAGCAAGCAAGCCAATTACCGGGCAATTTGAAATGGACAATAAATGCCTGCCAGAAATGCCCAGACCCTCTAAATCAGTGGTTCCAAACTGCCCCCTAGACTCACATACCACTTTTAAGTAATCCCTATGCCATCGGTCCTCTGTGATTAGTAAGGGATTGCTTAAGGAGGGATGTGGGTGGGAAGGGAAGGTTGAGAATCACTGCTCTAGACCCAATTGTTACTGAAATAGTTTGCTTGACAAAAATTGTCATCGGTCCATTTCCTTTGGAGTTATGAAACCGTGCACATAACGAGACACTGAGGTATAATTAAAACAACAGTTTTCAAACCTTTTTCTTTCCACCCACATTCCATCTTAAGCAATCCCTTACTAATCACAGAGTACCGATGGCATCTTAAAGTGCTATGTGGGTTTGGGTGGGGGTTGGGGGGGAGCAGTTTGAAAACCACTGCTCTTAATGAATGATCAAAATAATCAGTGAAATATCTTGAGGGTAAATATATATACACATACACATTATATAAATTTTGAGGAACTATTGGCACTAATGCTCCCCTTTATCTCCATTCATATACCTGCATTCTTGTTTAGTGTTCATGAGCTACCGAGAGTAATGGGTGAAATCATTTCAGCTCAGTATCACCTGTACTTTCCCTCCTGCCTCCGGGAGTTTAGCCTGGTTAGTGGTTTAATGAACAATCAGTTAACGCAGGTGGTGAGACTCGGGGCAGGGAGAGAAAGAGAGGGAGAGGGGATGAGACAATCCCATATCTCTGCATCATTTTCACAGAACAGAGAATATTACTACGCAGTTCCATCCCGTTCTTTCAGTTTTCCCATTTAAAAAAAATAGGCCCATCCAGTCTATGACCCAGAGGCTCCCAAATACACCAATTAATCTACAAACCCTGTACGTTTTTGAAGGGTCGTGGAGAGAACATACAAACTCCACGCAGAGAGCATCAGATTTGAATCGGGGTCACTGGTGCTGTAACAGCATTGTGCCAGCCATTACAATAACAATGCCACACTTCTGGCCTTTAAATGTCCACTTTTTCTTCTTGCCACTTCATCATGCCTGCCCTCTTCCATGCTTCTAGGTTCCCATCATTAGCTGTGTTATGTCTCTTTACACACAAGAGTTACTAGCATAAAACTATCCTCAAAATGCTCAACAGGAAGGGAGCAAACTTACATCGGTCATGCGTGCGGTCAGTGTGTCACGTGATTAGTTCTCGTGGAATGCCTACATTCAGAAATGGCAACCCTTAGACATCCAAGTTGATCTAAGCCAATTTCTTCCGTGTAACAGCCAGTGCTTATAACAAGTCAGACTAAAATATGCACTGAAACTTAGATATTGTGGTGAAACCACTATTGTACATATTTGACCCTGCCCTCATTGTCCAGTTCGTGACTCCTCCCCTTTTTCCCCCCAAAAAACTGTCATGCCACAAGCCTGACCCCCAGTTCGAGTCCAGGTCAGTGTAAGTGACCAACACAGGGATGCCATCCAGTTCTTGCAAACAAAAGTTTTGGCAACTTTTGGTCTTTGTGTGATTGATCGTGCATCAGATATCACTTTAAACATCAAGTCAGATGGAGAGACAGAGGGCAGCCAAATAACTAATACTGGACCAGTTCATTTACTTGTTCAAAACGTAAATGGAATAAAATATATTCGGTTTTAATTTGATCCAATTTATGCTGTATGATCCACAAAGATACTCAAACCTACCTTTCTGATAAGATGAACTAGAAAACACGGAAGTCAACTCATTTAATTATCCTTGTTTGAAATGAAGGGAGATGTTAATCGTTTGCTTATGCAATAGCTCTTTGGAACTCTGATGCTCTTTTTACCTTTCCCTGAATTAATTAAAATAAAAGGACCTTGAATTAAAAAGTGACATTCAAGTACTTCAAACAAGTTGTTTTTGTAATACACAGTATATGAAAATCAAGTGAAAATTTTTATCCAGGAAGTCTCAAAAGCATCAATGCTCTGATAACCAGATCATTGTTTCAATTACCTAATTTGAGGGATAAAGATTGGCCTGGAAACTCACAATGCCCTTCTTCAAAGTATAAAAACATACAAAGCTGGAGAAACTCAGCTGTCAAACAGGGTCCTTTATGTAGGTACATAACCAACGTTTCGGGCTTGAGCCCTTCAACAAGGTATGATAAAATGCCAGCAGGCGTCCAAACAAAAGAGTGGGGGAGGGGAGGGGGAGGGTGGCCAAGGTAGGAGATGGGTGGTGGAGAAAGGAGGGAGGGGACAGCAGCAACAAAGGGGAGGAGGGTGGGTGGGTGGATGGAAGAACTAGAAAAACAGGAAGGGGGAGGGGGAAGAAAAAGTGAGCAGGTTTAGTGAAAGTCAATGTTGGTGCCATCTGGCTGGAGAGGGCCTAGAATGAAAATATGTTGTGTCCCTCCAATCTGCAGGTGGTCAGTGGGAAATGGAGAAGATGCAGGTGAGGGCTGAGTTGATGGTGATGGAGGGGAAGCCACACTTGTGAAAGAAGGCAGAAATTTCAGAAGACCTGGACTGAAAAACCTTATCTTGGGAACAGATGTAGTGGAGGCAGAGAAATCTCCTCCAATGCTTGCTCATCTGCCCTGGGCCCCTCTGCCCCCACTCTGCCTCCCCAGACGCAACAAATATAGAAACCCCCTCATCCTCATCTACCATCCCACCAGCCTCCGCATCCAACACATTATCCGCCAGAGTTTCTGGCACTTACCACAGGATCCCACCACCAGATACATTTTTCCTTCTCCCCTCTCTGTCTTCTGCTCTCTCCACGATTCTCTCGTGCACTCATCCCTCCCCACCCATCACCCCCACCCCCCCGGCACCTTTCCCTGAACCCGTAGGAGGGGCAACACTTGTACCCACACCTCCTCCCTCACCACGGTCTGGGGCCACAAACAGGCATTTCAAGTGAAGCAACACTTCACCTTTACATCCAGAGGACTTTTTACTGCATCTGGTGCTCACTATGTGGCATTCTCTAAATCGGAGAGACGAGTTGCAGACAGGGAGATCACTTCGCTCAGCACCTCCTCTCCGTCCACAACAATAGCGACTTTCCAGTAGCCAACCATTTCAATTCCGTGTCACACTCCTGTCTGTCCATGGCCTGTACTATCCCACCCAGACCACCTGCAAATTGGAGGGACGACACCTTAGTTTCTGTCTGGGCACTCTCCAGCCAGATGGCACAAACATTGACTTTACTGCCTTCCACTCAAGCTGCTCACCCTTTCTTTCCCTTCCCCCTTTCCTGATTTTTCAGTTCTTCCACCCACCCAGCCATCCCTCCTCCCCCTCATTGCTGCTGTCTCCTCCCTCCTTTCTCCACCTATTACCTCCTGCCTTTGCCACCCCTTCCACCCCAACCACCCCCCCCCCCCCCACCTTCAGCTCGAACGTCTGCCAAAATTTTCTCATACTTTGATGAAGGGATAAAGCCCCAAATGTCAGTTCTGTATTTTTACCTTTGCTACATAAATGACACTGTTTGACCTGCTGAGCTCCTCCCCAACATTTTGTCTTTTTTTACTTCCAACCACAGCATCTTCAGATTTTTGTGATTTACTTCTTCAAAGTGTGGTCTAGGACCTGTTGGATGCACATGAGTGAACATACCTGCCACACAAAAGTTCAACACACCCACAGGTAGAGCAGGGGTTTTCAAACTTCTTTTTTTCCCACTCATATACCACCTTAAGCAATCCCTTACTGATCACAGAGCACCGATGGCATAGAGATTACTTAAGGTGGCCCGTGAGTGGAAAGAAAAAGGTTGAGAAACACTGTGCTAGAGTATCGGCCCAGATTACGTGTTCAAGTTTTGAGTGCGAGACAAGATCCCTCAACTCCTGACTCCAAGACAAAAGTCCTCAGGGGCTGACCCATGGCTTCTTGCATTCAGATGTCCATGACTCAGACAAACATGCTCCCACTGCGAACATGTTGTCCAAATCCAGCACCATTATAATCCCTTACATTTATACAACCGCTGGTGTGGAAACACCTTCCAGGGTGTTGCTAGGCAACACCTGCATCCCACCAAAAAAAATTATCATGGAATAGCTCCTGTCAAAGTGAATACCAGCTTAATTTCAGGAATCACAGCAGCCCTCAACATCAGAATGAAACCAAGACCTGCTGAGACAATCAAGGGAATAAGAAGACAATGTTTTTGGAACTATTTTGTAAACATGAAGAAAATTGTGCTGCTCATCTTCCCCAAAATGAGGGTAAGATTTCCTTTTCTATTTTGTTTGGTTAATTTCCACTTCAATGCCAGGCAGTTCTCCTCCAGTGTAGCAGTCAAGTCATCGCTTGGAAATGTTTGACTCTCTCTTGGGTTGTCCGATTTTCCTCGTGGGGAGGGAGGTATCTCTTTTTTTTTAGCTTTCCCACCCTTCTATTGCTTCTGAAATGTCACAAACAGCTCTGGTTGCTGTAATCGTGAATCTGATCTCTTGGAAGCAAGACACAGCCCGCAGGGTATTGAGCTCCGTACAGCACTGCCAGGCACAGTGTTTGTACACCAGGGCTTACAATGCAATGGAAACAGACTGGTCCCAACTGAATAATTACAGACTCTTCCCCATTAGCTACCAGCTGAGATCAGAGATGACAATTACATCCGGGGGCAGACTGCTTGAGACCAGCACGGAAAGGATAAAAGGGGAAGAATACTTTCAGAAGTTTAAAAACTCCAAAACCTTCCAGCAACTCCCATTGGAAATTAAGCCAGCTCAGAGTTCATTGAGGATGCTCACTGTGGCCAATGACCAACAGGTGATCCCTGAATCAGCTCCATATTTGTATTATAAAACATAACCCTGCTTAACTGAATGATCGCATGCTAACCACAGCTGCAGCGTTGCAAGGGCTGTATCCTGCAAGGGCTCTTCGGATTTCAATGCCCATCTCCTCTCACCTGGCCAAGATCCCCAATGGGACGGTTGCTGAAGCAAGGCCTGATTCTGCATGCCCAGGCTAACACAGAGCTATGGTTCCAAACACTTGCGCTGAATTTCATTGGGCAGCCTTCATTGTGAGCAAGGGAAGAAAGGAGCCTTTCTCAACAGATTGCACCACACCAGATTTTCAGACCTGATCACAACCTACTCGGAGTTGGCTTCCCTTCACATTCTGAAGCTCAGCTTATAACCCGATAGTTCCATATTCCATTTTTTCTTGAAGCTATTCATCCCATCCAGTCCAGCCCAACTCATGGAGCAATCCCAAATGTACCTACTACACTTTCCTGTGATCCATTCTCCCAGCATTCCCAATTAGCAGATAAACTTTTTTTTTTTAAATGGGAGATGGAAGGAAACTGGAGGACATGGATTAACAGGGAGAATGTACAGAGACAAGGCATCAGATTTGAACTAGATAATTGGAGCACTCTCCTAGCTGTACCGCTGTGAAAACCCAATCTACGAGGTCTAGAATATTTAACTTTGTCTCATGCTGGGTAAGTGAACCGAGGGATGTGGGAATGAAGCAGGGAAGCAGAAGTGAGTTGCAAGATGAGCCAGTACCCTATTGAATGGTGGAGGTGGTTCAAGGGTACAGTATAATGCCTTCTAATGTTCTTCGAGACTGCGCTCTAAATCCAAGAACATTAGAAGGCATTATATCCTTGGATCTCCTCCACCATTCAGAGTCAGAATTTAGTCGTGAAATGTAGAGTTTTTTAGCAGACTCACAGAATAATCATTCATATTCTAACCGTCTTACGACATAACTGTACAAAAAATAGTGCACAAAAAGTAAGGCCGTGTCTTTGGTTCACTGATATTCAGGAATCTGATGGCAGTGGGGAAGAAGCCGTCCTTGTGCTACTGAGTGCTCGTCTTTAGGCTCATGTACCTTCTCCCCCCCCACCACCACCACCAACAGTAGCAGAATAATAAGGTAGCAGCTGATGTTTGCCAGACAGGAATTCTGTGGAATCATCCAGCCTTGCAGAATGTACAATATTGACGTCTACTGGACTAATGCAGAGTAAAATTGCCCTGATCCTATTGGATACCTACATGCCAATGAGGCAGTAGTTGTTCCAACATGGTTTTCTGTAAAACTGTGTCATCCTAGAGTAAAAAGGAGGGTGAAGATGCTCTAGATCAAGAAGAAGAAATTGCTGGAGGAAAGCAGTGGGGTCAGGCAGCATGGAGGGAAATGGGAGAGTTGACATTTTGGATCGAAATCTTGATCAGGACTGAGAAATGAGAGAGGAGATGGGCAGAATTAAAGAGAAAAGGTCAACAGGTGGGGGTGGACCAAGGGAGAGTGAGGATGTTGGAGAGATGGAGCTGGGTCAGGGAGCATGAGTTGCAAAACAGTGGCAGGAGAGTGAGAGGTGTAAGAGACAAAGGTGGGGGGGGGGGGTTGGAAGAGAAACAAAAGAACAAAACAACAGCAAAGAGTTTAAATAGAGGAATAAATCTGAAGAAGGGCTTGGCCCAAAGTATTGACTTCCTTTTACTTTCCTTGGATGCAGCATGACGAGCTGAGTTACTCCAGGATCTTTGTGGATTGCAAAGCATTAAAAAAAGCAGATGGAGCCAGGAGAAGGGGTGGGGGGGGGGATGTGGGAGGACTCCTCCCCTCAGCAACTGTTTCCACCTTCAGCTCCCCACCCCCCACATGGGTGGAATCATGTAAGGGAAGGATGGTGGCCAGATGGGAACTTTGATTGGGGGGGGGGAAGAGTGGAATATGGTGGGAGGGATGAATGGATGATAAGAAGGTGGAGAATGATCTCTACCAATCTACTCAAGTAGCTGTGAGACAAGATGGGTGACATGGGGACAGAGGAAATATTTACCTCTGCGAGGGGATGTCTAAGTAAGGAACAAAGCACACCACATTGTCTCCCCGGCTTGACTGAGTGTGCTATTTTGGTACAATCACACTGGGTTCTGATCTGCACTGGGGACACAAATCCAATAACTTGGATAGTTTTCATAAAATCATGACTTAAAAGGCTACTGAAAATGTCGATCCTTGCGGTGAAAAGAGTTGAAAAGAAAACATTCGAGTATCACTGGGATTGAATCCAGTCCCTGCAGGTTCATTAAAATTCTTCCTTCCCTGATGGTGAGAAAAAAAAACATGCTGCTCAATGTTATGGCAGAGACACCTCCATATAAAACTGATGTACAAGTTCACAGCATAAAAACATGTGGTTAAGCGAGTTGTATGCCTTTCCTCTTTCTAGGCTGCTGTGTCATTTCAGAAAGGATTCATATGAGCCAAATAACTCAAATCAAGTGTCTTTCATTAAGAAATTCGACTTCTTCAAGTAGCAAATTCCATATTATATAATAGTTCCATATTTAAACACCTGGTCTGTTCTTAAGCTTGGTGGTTCCAAAGGTTTTATGAATTTTAAAGTTCAGGATTCCTTTTATTGTCATGTAATGATGCATAAAAATATAAGATACAGGGTATACTTCAACTTTTCTCTGCTGTAGGCAAACAAAGATTTGACATGAGGATGGCCCAGCATCCCCAATTATAAAAGAAAGAAGCAAAAGAGAGTCCCTTCAGAGTCACTTCATGTCCATGGATTCGCCTTCAGCACTTTTGCAGCCACACAGACTCCCATTCAATCCACTGGCAAACCCAACCTCCAGGTCCAAACCTCCGATACGATTAGGAAACTTTCAGCGCCTGAAGCCCTTCGTGCCTTCATAGAACTTTACAGCATTGTACAGACTCTCCAGCCCATGATAATGTGCTGACCAATGTAATCCTATTCCATTAAATTTTAATTCTTCCCTACATCACGTCCATGTATCTATCTAAGAGTCTTTTGAATGTCCTTATTGTACCAGCCTACATCTCCACACCCAGCAATGCATTCAAGGCACCCACCACTCTGGATGTAAAAAAAAAATGTACCTCCGACATCTCCCATGAACTTTCCTCCACTCAACTTAAATCGATGACCTCTGATATTTGCTATTGTCACCTTGGGAAAAAGGTGCTTACTTTCCACTTTATCGAAGCACCTCATAATCCCCTCACCTCTATTGTCACCTCTCATCCTTCATCACCCAAAAGAGAAAGCCCCCTAGTTCTGTCACCCTTGTTTCATGAGACATGTTCTCCAATCCAGACAATATCCTGATAAATATCCTCTCTACCCTTTCCAAAACGTTGATATCCGCGCTGTTACGAGGTGACCAGAATGGAATACAATACCCCATGTGTGTTCGAACCAGAGTTTTATGGAGCAATTGCTACCTTCCTTCAACATGTTAAAAAAATCCATCAAAATTGTGATCACAAGACCAGTATTTCAGTGCTTTCTTTCCTTTATATTTGGAGGATGTGGTAACTTTTGACAGGACCAATCTTTAGCCTTGGCTGGCCTGTGCTTTTGTTGAAATGAGCAGCCTACTTAAAAGGGACTAGATTTATTTTTATAATCTTATAACTATCACAATACACAGAAACTGCAAAGATTCTTATTTCCATTTCAGTTACCACAGTGGGTTTTTCACTGGATCATTAGTCCATACTCCTGACTTGCTGGTCCAAGTAGCACAAAGTCAGTGGTGTGTTGAATGTGGAGCCATGGGTTGAGTTAGACAGCAGGTTGACTGTACAACCAAGTGAAAAATCAAGCAAAGAAAAAAATCAAGCTGTTTTATCTTACCAGAGTTTCCCAAACTGGGTTCTGTGGAAGAAGTGATAGGGAGTAATAAACGTGATATCTGTTTTTCTTTAATTTAATTATTTCTTCTGTCCTTGAATCAATTTGTTTCTGGGATGGTAGCAAACTCTACACTCCACCCCAGAAAGACTAAAGGCATCGTGAGGCCTGATGTCAGCAGCACAAATGTCTGTACTATGCATAATTCTTAACAAATGAAAGTCCGAATTCTTCTGGTGTGAAGTTGGCCATATTTTATTAAATGTAAATTAGAGGCCACAAATAATTTCAACTTTGAGAATGATGAGTTTATTTACTTTCTTACTATACATTTTGAAATACCAGATATTGCGAACTGTACATGACGATTAAGTTCCACCATTTCCAAGTGCTCCCCAAAAGGGTTCTGTGAGCTTAAAAAAAAACACATTTGGGAAACCCTGACATAAGGGTTTCCCATGTTTCTCTAAATAATTCCACCAGAAGCATGCTTGGGCTTCCCAGAAGTTGGTTCAGAAAGTCCGACAAATTGCAAGAAAGTTTTCATTGGGTATATTTAAATCAGAGCTTGATAGGTTCTTGATTAGGAATGCATCAAAGGTTAGGAGTAGAATGAAGGAGAACAAAGCTAAAAGAAATGATATGAATGGCAGAGCAGATTTGATGGGCTGAATGGCCTAATTCTGGTCCTAGGTTTTATGGTTAAAAACGATATAATTTTGATAGATGACAGATGAATATTTACCAGCCAAAGAGGGAGAGCTCCTTCTTTGGAAGGACTTCATGGGATCTCTCACAGTATCAGCTGTGTTCCAGTCCCTGAAGTGGGATTTGAGTACATAAACTGCCAATGCAAAAGTCAAGAATTATCATCTGAGCCATATGATGAAACCCGAAGCTGGCCAAACATCCTGGTGACCAACATGTCAACAGTAATTGCCCTTCACAAGTTATTTACTGGTTTTTAAAAAAGACACTGAATATGCACAGAGCATCAGTTCAAGCTGATACATTCGCTGAGCAAATCTGTACGGCTTTCCCTGAAGATGACACTGATTAGTCCCTATTCTGTAGGAGAAGTGACAGATCTAAAACACTAACCTATTTGTGCAAACAAGTTCAACTTTAATATCACCTGACCATACAAACACAAGAGAAAACTGTGTTTCTCTGGACCACGATGTGCATTCCTGCACATGTAATAAATTTATTACAAATTCAGCACATGATTACTACATACTTACATAAAAATATAATACGAAATGAAAAATTTTTCAAAGTGTACATGCTCAAGGAATTATTGAGGACCATCCCTAACAGTATCTTTGACCCACGACCATCAGGAAGGATGTACAGGAGAATCAAAATCAGGACTGCCAGGCTGGGAAAATGGTGAATGGTATCCTGTAACTGAGTAAATTATTCTAAAATTTAACATATTTATTTAAAATTTTATCTGTATGTATATATGGTGTGCATTGTGTGTGTACATTTGTGTGCACTGTGGACTGGAGAAGTATGGTTTCGTCTGGTTGTACATGACAATAGACTTGGAGTTGAACTTGAACCCTCATACAATCTAACAATCCACAAGCTAGCACAAATTAATGTTATCAAATCACCCCAGCCTTCAATCGATTTTGGTCCAGTGTTTCTCCGATTTGCTCGATGCCAGTTATAGCCCACAATAGCAGCGAGGTGTAGAGTACCTGTGGAAAGTACGCAGTGCCCAGATGAATCAAACCCAGCCCTTCTCCCAGCACCAGTGCCACAGCACCTTAGGGGGAATTGTCAACTTCGTATGAGGGCAGCTTCAACTCCCTAGCAGTCACTAGCCAATGTGTGAAATATATTAAGCAGATCGCAGAGCAACATGGAGCACAGAGGCAATTATATCACAGCACATCTGTATCACGGGCATGGGTGGTCCACTGGATTTATCAGCCAACCTCCACTTGCACAGCTGATAATCAATGATAGCACTCCTAAATCATCCATTAATTTGTTGATAAAACAGAGTATCAGTTAGTTCCTCCACTGAATCAATAGCTTCTTGCAACAGGGAGTGCTTTCCCCTTTGTAGGGATAATCCAGTTTCCCAGCAGATCCTTCCTTCAGGAAGAGATTCTCCTTAAAAAAACCACACAACTTATTTTGGACAAGCAAGTCATGCATTCCTTCCCTTCTTCATAAAGCTTCACTTCTCACCTCCGTTGCCTGGAACTTGAACCCTTTGTCCTGCTTTAACAGGACTCTGAGCTCGTTCTTATCATAACCTTTCCCATTTATCACAGGCGGTCGCATTACCTCTGCAAAGAACCTGATGAACACAGCTGGCAAGCCCATTCATTTTACAGTTGAATTCTGAATATGGTCAATAAATCAATAAAAATGGACAATTTACAAATCAATTTCACAGTGAAAACTTGCTAATTTGTTGATACAAAATAAAACAAATGGGAAATAAAACACACAATCTATTTATTCTACGGTCGTTTCAAACAAAATGAGTTTGTGCATTGAATATTGTGGAAATGTATCATTAATTAATGATAAGTAGATTGCATCACTGAAATAGGTGATGTGATATTAAAAAAAAACAAGTGTAAAACATCGTTTATGTTGTGAAGGTCCAGAAATATGGTTGAAGAGTTGAACAAGAAAACATGCAGATGCTGGGGTCTCGTTCAATTCACAAAATTTCTTCAACTGTTGCAATGTAATTGTTATGTAACAAATACATTTAAGGAGGAGATAAAAATGATCAACTAGTTAGATGGAATAATTTGCTTCAGTTTTGTAAATCCTGGCAAATTTATTTTGAAGCTTAAGCAAATTCCTTTATAGTTTAAATTTTGAATCAGAGTCAAATAATTGGATTAGCATCCCACTTCAAATAATTGCCCAAAAAATTCTCATGTATTTCAAGTCTCCTACTCTAGGATACTCGTGGCTTACTTAAAAAAAAAACCAAGGAATGATTTTGTTGATTTAGCAAGACCTCAAAAGAAGATTCACTCTCTGAAAATTATTAGAAGTGCTTTTTCGTGAGCACTGCCTGATGCTTCTGATCAGTAGGCTATATTTTCCCTTGGCTTTTAGGTCATCCCTATCATTCATCTTACTTCTGAATGCAATTTGGGGAATATTGGAGCCATCTACTCAGTGAAAACCCTGCTGTCTGAATCCACCTTTGAACTAATAACTCAGCGGACAGCCAATTTCACAAAGGGAAATCAGACAAAATTACTGGCAATAGGCTTCTGTAGCCATGCTCCAGGTTGAGTTATAACACAATTACAACAGAGTCTTCAACTTTGCTTTGCTTGCGGGTGGGAGAAGCTGAGACCACTTTAACCACCGAATGCCTTCAACTTGAAAATATTATGAAGAGAAAGGAGCATCACACAGAAGCAGGTCCACCATGTCCAAGCCCATAATCAATTCACCATCTACACCAGTCGTTCTCAACGGGGGCCCTATGGCTTCCCCAGGAGCCAAGAACATTCAAGTAAAAGCATTGTTTTCTTTTCACTCACGCAAAATGAATAGCTGTTATGTTTATTTTAAAAATGCCATCGGTAGGGGATAAATATGGAAGACAACAAAACTTGACTGCTTCATAGGAAGGGACCCATAAACATTGAGCAGAGTTTTGGCTATACCTGAAAAAAAGGTGGTAGAGGGAAAGCAACATTGTTTGAAGCAGTGATCACCCATTTCAATTCCCCATTCCATTCCCTTGCTAATATTTCTGTCCATGGTCATGCATGGCCGGACTGAGACCATCCGCAAATTGGAGGAACAACACCTCATAATCCGTCTAGGAACCCACCAACCAGATTGCACAAGTATCGACATCTGGTTTCTGTTAAATCTCCTCCCCCCCCCCCCACCCCCCATTTCCTCTCCTCTAGTTCTGTCTCTCTCCCTCTCTCTCTCTCTTCCCATTTCCCTCTGTCTCCTTTGCAGTTGCCTAATATCCTGAACACTCCCGAGATCTCAGAGGCTAAGCAGGCACAGGCCTGGTCAGTTCTTGGAGGGGAGACTGCCTGGGAACACCAGGTGCTGTAGGTTTCTGTGAGGGGCGCTGGACAAAGTGGCGACTCTGTCTGCCTCATGGTAGACCAAAGTTAAAGTATTTCATCTATGTTACATTTTAAATGTAGTACAATAATGGTATCTTTACACAGAGCCAAAATCAATTCTCACCTTTTCCTCCTTATATCCAATTAACACCTACTGTCTATTGGTCTGCACTCCTCCCCTACCATTCTTGCCCCCTTTCTCTCACCATTCTTTAACTCAGTTGCCTGCCTGTTTTTTTGCTTATACCTTGAAGAAGGCCTCAGGCCCGAAATGTCGGTAACATATTGTTACCTCCTATGGATGCTGTGAGACCGCTGAGTTCCTCCAGCTTTTACTGTGTGTGTTTAATGACAAACACAGCGTGCGTAGACTTTCGTATTTCACTCAAAGATTGGGGGCTTCAGGAAACAAAGCAAATGGATAAAGAAAGAAAACTCTGCAGTTCCAGACACAAACAATGAAAGATGATAGTAGATCTGACAGACAGTGACAAGAGAGATTATTGCCTGGCAGAATTATAAAAGTAGTAATTAACAATTGCAGATGTTTATGCTTCATTTGATATTTTCACACATGAAGTCCTGGCAAACACACCATGGTGTGAAAGCTGTCCTTCCTGATTACAATCAACCACTTCACTGAGCTAGACACAAGGGGAAGCCAGGGAACACAAACCAGCCCTCAGCAGTGGAAGGGGTAAGAAACTTCCAATTCCTGGGTATCATCATCTCTGAAGGCCTATCACGTCGATGCAATCACGAAGGCACACCAGTGGCTCAATTTCATTTGTAGTTTGAGGAGGTGCGGTATGTCACCAAAGACTTGCAAATTTCTACAGGTGCACTGCGGAGAGCATTCTGATTGGTTGCATCACTGTCTGGTATGGAGGTTCCCTAAATAAGTTCACTGAAACACCGCTCATCTTTAGACCAAGCACATTACAGTGGTTTAGATTCAATACTGGGCTCAGAAATTGCAGATGATCATTGTACTGTATTTCCAACATTCATATTTCTCCCCATATCTTCCGTGGTTTTGCCTATTTATTCACCTGCAAGACCTACCGTTTACTATTTACTCACTCAGGTCTTTACCACCTCTTATCCTTTAATCCCTCCTGCCCCCATCCCTTTTTTTGCCTAGTCCCCCTCCTATTTTCCAATTTCTCTGCACCTTGTAGCTAGTCCTACCTCTAATCCTTCCCAGTTCCAATGGAAGGTCATTGATCTGAAACATTCACTCTTCTTCTCTCCCTATATACCTTGTGTATTGGGTATTTTTTATAAAAGACATACAGCACGGTAAGAGGTCATTTTGGCCCCCAAGTCCGTGCCACCCAATTTACACCCCATTAACCTACTATTAAGCTAGTACGTTTTGAACGGTGGGAGGAAACCAGACCCCTGGGGAAAGCCCACGTAGACACGGGGAGAATGTACAAACTCCTTACAGATGGCAGAGGATTCAAACCTCAGTCCTGATCGCTGGGGGTGTAAATGTGTGGCGCTAACCGCTAAGCTAACCTTGATGCCCCATGCCAACCATGCCTCCCCAATGCCAACCCGTGCGTTATGGTCTCAAGACCATATAACAGTCAGATGATAATAAACTTGAACTTGATGTTGTCAGCATTCGGTTTTATTTTAGATTTATAGTATCTGCATTATATTGCTTTAAGAAACACAAACAATATCGGAAAATTCTTTTCGCCAAAAAGTATTGAATCAGGCGCAATATCCTTCCATCAACATTTGTCTCATTCAGTAACAAGCCAAACATCTGATAATGCTTGACCAAGCCAAACATCTGATAATGCACACACGCACACAGGCACCCCCACATGCGTACATACAAAGGCAAAATTCCACCACCATTCAAGCAGATTAGTTAGCTCTGTGCAAGATGTGATTGCACCAAGATTTCAGAGGTCATGCTAGCCACCTCAAAAATATTACCCATGTTCCAGGTAACTACCATTGAAAATATCTTCAGCAGAAAGTGCCTCAGTGTGGATACCATTAAACAGTGTCGCTACCGATTCGAGCTGAAATCCTTTGTCAAGGGCCTTTTTTTTCCCTCCCACCGATGCTGCTCAAACTGCTGAGTTTCTCCAGCAGATAGAGTTTAGCTTCAGATTCCAGTGTCTGTGATCTGTCGTGTGACTCCTGAGCTTTGCATTTGCCTGGAGATTGGGGCATTGGTGGTGTGCTGTGAGGGACAGGCGAGATGAACTGGTCATGAAGATTGAGGATGAAGTTCTGCATGATAAGCAAGGCTGGAGGTGAGAGAACGGGAGGAGAGAAGTTAAAATGTTAAAGAGGGCCCTAGCAGAGTTGGGTTCCCAACACCAGGCTTGGACATGCTCAAAGAAAGCACTTTAAAAAATAGACTGCAGTATCTGTGGAAATGCAGTTATTCCAAGAATGTCCAATGACAGACGCACCTCACAACACTGTGACCTCATTTCCTGGACAACAATCCAAAAATGCATGACTGAGGCAGCAAATATCCTCAACCAGTTGGGAGGTTTCAGTACACCACTGTAAGATGCAGGCAGAATCTCTTGGTGTGGATTGTGTTCTCCTGCTGTCTCCTCCTTCACTCTCTTTTTCTGGTTGGACAAGACCCAACTGCAGCCCACATCTTCAGTTCATTAATAATTCAGCAGGAGTGCATCCGATTGGAGAGTAGAGCTTTGGAGAAATGCCGCTTTCATGGTGAATTCTGACTGACCATCCATAACCCATTTCTTCAACTCCTTCATTACTGTGTGATCTGATCCCTCCTGCTTCCTCGTTGATGCGGGGTAATATGAAGAAGTGGAAGTATTTTGTCCCATTGCTCAAGCTGAAATTATCTAAACTACAGGCCACTAACTGATGCAAGTTTTTCAGGAAGTCCACGTGCTACAAAGCTAGACCTGATCTCCTCTATTGTGCATTCAGTATTTGTATGCTAACCCATATGCTTTACTTTAGCCCAGTGTTTCTCAATCTTTTTCTTTTCACTCACATACCACTTTAAATATCCCTATGCCACAGGTGATTAGTAAGGGATTGCTTAAGGTGGTATGTATGTGCAAAGAAAAAGTTTGAGAACCACTGTGTTAATTGTACCTCTAATTGACTCGTTATGTGCACGGTTTCATAATTCCAAAGGAAATGGGCTAATGTCAATTTTTCTCAAGCAAATATATTTCAGTAACAATTGGGTCTAGACCAGTGATTCTCAACCTTCCCTTCCCACTCACAATCATCTTAAGCAGTCCCTTACTAATCACAGAGCACTGATGGCAGAGGGATTAATTAAGTTGGTATGTGAGTGGAAAGTAAAAGGTTGAGAACCCCTGCTTTAGCCATTTCAACTGGCAGTCAATAAGTACTAAAAATTCAACCCACCCCCCCACTTCTCTCAATAATCAATAGGAGCCCTGCAATAGTCTACTGTACCTTTGGAGTGAAAGTTTAGAGAGTTGAAGTTATGCAAGACAGACCATGTCATACATCCTTAACTAGTCGTTCTAGATAGTTGCTCTCTTCACATTTACCATTCCCAAATCTTGCCTGAAGTTGTAGAGCTATAGAGCTTGGAAATAACCCCACAACTCAATGTGACAGTGAGTCCACACTGGCCATCAACCATCCATTTACACCAGTGGCTTTCAACCTTTATCTTTCCACCCACATACCACCTTAAATAATCCCTTGCTAATCACAGAGCACCTATGGCCAAAGGGAAATCTTAAAGTGGCATGCAAGTGGAAAGAAAAAGTTTGAAAATCATGGATTTGCACTAATTTGTTCCAATACTTGGAGCAATCTGACATGAATCCCATTTTAAAAAAAATTCCCCCACATTAGGATAACCTTTGGTCAACACCACCCTGTACACCTACTTTATAAATCTCTGGTTGATGGACTGTGTTCACCATGAAATACTTTCACCTTTTCATTCAGATCCTTCCATCCAATTAGAATCAGAGTTTATGGTCATGAACATGTCATGAAATTTTTGGTTTTGTGGCAGCGTCACAGTGCAAACATTTATATAAACCACCTTACAAAATAAATAAAAATAGAGCAAGAACAAAAAAAAGCCAAAAGCTAGCGACTATGATTTATTGTTCATTCAGGAATCACAATTACTGAGCCCAAATGTGCTTCTCAGCAGGAGTTTTCACTGTCAGTTGAGTAGAATGGTTGAGTATAATAATTCTTGTGTTCTGTGCTCATTTTGGTTTCTTTGATGGGCAGTAAAAACAAGGTATCGTAGCAATCGCTTAAATTCTATGTGCCTGTTAGTTTGAGATTAAAAGACAAAGGAGGAAAAACCCAACACCCAACCCCAACCAACCAATTTTCCCCTGCAACCGCTGCAACCGTGTCTGCCTGTCCCGCATCGGACTTGTCAGCCACAAACGATCCTGCAACTGACATGGACATTACCCCTCCATAAATCTTCGTCCGTGAAGCCAAGCCAAAGAAAGAAGAAGAAGAATTGGAGCCTGCTCCTACATGCATAATGTGGGCCTCATGGCAACAAGCAGACTGATCTCACAATGGCCAACAAAGGCCAGTGCTTTCTACCCAGTGGGAATGATGTTCCCAGCAAGAATTTTTTTTCACCTTTGGTCAGAGTATATGAGACAAAAGCCAAAGACTTCTCAAGATTGCCCAACTTCAGTTTTGGAAGCACAGAAAGCACATTTTGGTACTCGATAGGTATCATAATGCATTTTTTTAAAATTTAGTCATGCGGCATGGCAACAGGCCATTTCAGCCACAATCCCCTGTACATTTCAATCGGTGGGAGAAAATCAGAGCCCCTGAGGAAAGCTCCCGTGGACACAGAGAACATACAAACTCCCTATGGACAGTGTGAGATGCAAACCACATTCTGATCACTGGCACTGTAGTGGCGTTGCACTTACCGCTGCCCCAACCGTGTCAGCCTCCCTGCTGAGATCTTTCCTCACACCTTTTTCTAATCCTTCCCCCACGTTCTTTCTTTGGTTGTTGGTAGAGTCAACCCTGTGGAAAGGCAGATGGAAACCCCTGGAGAATCGGATCATCCTGAGAGATGACTGGATCTCAGGATGGTTCTCGGGGTTTTTTTTTTGGATTGCAAGATCGTCTTGCTTTCACATTAAACTATTCTCAGTCTGTTTCTGTCTCCCCACAGTAAACCATCGTCTTCTGGAAGAAAACACAGTTGATGCCGTAATCCGAATACTTGCTCAAGTCCTTTATCCACCTTGCAGTCAGACTGAAACAAATAGCGCTGTGTTCTCCCAGAAGTTCATCCACCACTTGTAATATTTTAAATGATTATTTTAATCACATGCAAGAGTTCAGGAGATGAGAACCAGTTCAAATTCATTATCACCTGATCATACATATACATTTCCTCGAAACAGCATTTCTCCAGACCACAGTGCACATAAATACAATATACAGTAAATAATAAGCACATATATACTCAAAGATACAATTTAAAATAAATGTATATAAATATTTTGGGGTGATTTACTCGGTTACAGAATACTGTTCATCAATCTCACAGCCTGCGGGAAGAGGATATTTCCCAGCCTGATGGTCCTGAATTTCATGCTGTACCACTTCCTTCTCAAATTTACCATCAGAGTACATACACATCACATATAACCCTGAGATTCCTTTTTCCTGCGGTGGCGGCAAAATTACCACTAAATGGTAGTGCAAAAAAAACTGTACACATGTAAACAAAGAACTGTAAACAGATAATGAATGTAAACAAACAATACAGAGAGAATAAAAAAGAAAACCACAATGAAGTCCACAAGTAAGAGTCCTTAAATGAGTCCCTGATTGAGTTTGTTGTTGAGGAGTCTGATGAAAGAGGGTAGCAGCTGTTCCTGAACCTGGTGGGGCACATCTTGCGGTATCTATACATCTTTCCTGATGGTAGCAGCAAGAACAGAGCATGTGCTGACTGGTGTGGATCAATGAAGTTTGCTGCTGCTCTCCTGTCAATGTTCTCAATGTTTGGTAGTGTTTTACTTGTGATATCCTGAGTTGTGTCCAGTGGTGTGGATCTGTGATGACTGTGAGTTAAAGATCATTTTCCCTGGATGGAAATGGCCTTCTATCATTCCTTCAGACCTATTTAGGCAACAGTCTGAGTAAAAATTGTCAATAGAGGAAAGGGAGATCCCAGTGATCTTCTCAACTGTTTTAATGATCTTTTGTATGGACTTATAGTCCAATGCTTTGTGACTACTGGACCACACAACGATGCAGCCAGATAAGACCCTCTCAAATGTGGTCCTGTGAAAGGTTGTCAAGATGGGGGTCAGTAGCCTTGCCCTCCTCAATATTCTCAGGAAGAGTAGGCACTACTGTGCTTTCATTACTAATGAGGAGGTGTTGTGAGTCCAGGAGAGGTTGTGCTTTATATGCATCCCAAGGAACTACGTACTCTCCACTCTTTCTGGATTTCAGATTTTAGATGTCACATTTATTGTCAGAGTACATGCAACATGACATCACATACAACCCTGAGATTTATTTGCCTGCAGGCAAGGCAGAATTACCACTTTTTTGGCAGTCCAAAAAAAATACTCGAAGTTCACATGTAAACAAATAAAGAAATGTAAACAAACTGACTGTGCAATACATAGAAAAAAAATCAATAAAGTGCAAAAGTAAGAGACCTTAAACGAGCCCTTGATTGAGTTTGTTATTGAGGAGTCTGATGGTAGGGGGTAGCAGCTGTTTCTGAACCTGGTGGTGTGAGTCTTGCGGCACCTAGACCTCTTTTCTGATGATAGCAGCAAGTACAGAGCATTTGCTGAGCGGTGTAGATCTTTGATGATTGCTGCTGCTCTCCAGACAATGTTCTTGATGGTTGGTACTGTTTTACTCATAATATCCTGGGTTGTGTCTACTACCTTTCGCAAAGCTTTACAGTCAGGGATCTTGGTGACTCCATACCAGACCATGATGTAGCCGGTCAGCACACATCAGTCAAAATGTACCAGGGTTTCTGGTGTCATACCAAACCACTGCAAATTCCTGAGGAAGTAGAACTGCAAACATGCTTTCTTCACGATGCCATTGTTGGGTGCAAGAAAGATCTTCAAAGAGAGTGACTCTTGAGAAATTAAATTTGCCCACCTGATTCCCCCAAGGATCACTGGATTCTACACCTCTGACTTTCCCTTCCTGAAGCCATCAGTCAGCTCCTTGGTTTTGGTGACACGGAATGTGAGGTTGTTGTTGGTGCACCAATCAGCCAAGTTTTCAATCGCCCTCCTGGATTCTGACTCATTGCCCCATTTTATACAAACCACTACCATGGTATCGTCAGCAGATTTGTAGATGGTGCTATCATACCAAGCCACAGAGACATAGGTGTATAATAAATAGAGCAGGGAGCTAAGAACCCAGTCCTGTGGTGCTCTGGTACGGATGGAGATTGTGGAGGAGATGTTCTTACCAATCCTCACTTAATGTAGTCTGGAGGTGAGGAAATCCAGGATACAATTAAACAGTGGGGTGTGAGTCACAGGTCTTGGAGATTGCTGATCAGTTGAGGGGATGCTTCCACAAGGGAAGCATTGATGTGTAGTGGAGAATGGTTGACCGTCATCCTCCTGAACTATGCCTTGTCCAAGGTGATGTTCTCACATGATGAGCTGTTCAATCCCCACTCTGTAAGCCGACTCATCATTGTTGCCGATGAAGCCAACTACTGTTGTGTCATCTGCAAATTTGTTGATTCTGTTTGAACTGAATCGGGCAGTGCAGTTGTGAATCAGCAACGTGAACAGTAGTGGCTGAGCCCACCGATCGGAGGTGCGTCAGTGCTCAACCTGGTGGGGCTTGAGGTTCTGCTGCCAACCGGGACAGACTGTGGTCTTTCCATCAAAAAGTCCAGAATCAGTTGCAAAGAGGGTTGTTGAGTGTGAGAGAGGACAGTTTATCCACCAACCTCTGAGGTAAGGTTGTGCTGAACAACCCCACCCCCTGCCATTCTTCAGTCTTTATTCTGAACCCTCCCTGTTCTTTGTTTGCACCTTTAAGAAAGCCCCAGGCCCGAAACATCAGTAATATCTCTTTACTCTCCTATGGACACTGCAAGACTAGATGAGCTTCCCCAGCATTTCAGTGTGTTTTCACAACAATAACAGCGTCTGGTGACTTTTTACTCAATGAACAACAGCCTGGCACTTTTTTCTAGGTGGGTCAGGTTGGAGTGCCAGGTGAAGGCTAGTGTATCATCTATGGACTGGTTGGATGGTAGGCAAGCAACCAGATTGCTCAGAGGATACCCACACAGACAAGTTCAGATTTATTTATCATCAGATTGCCTGATGAATGAATCAACAGTCTTCGGTCCTCAGTGAATAATATGGAAACACGCAACCAGATATAACACATCCAGGCAAATGTAAATATATAAAAATAAATATATAATACATTCAGATTACAGTTACCAGTATAGAAATTAATGAGCTCGGGCCACAGAAAAAAGGATCTCAGGGTTGTATGTGATGCCACATATGTGCACGAGGATAAATTTCAACTTTTGAACTTTGAGGCACTGGACAAATCAGTGGACAAAAAAAAAATGTATGAACACTCTTCGAGCCTGCATGTTGTGATAGTGACAAGATTTGTTCAAAGAGGGGAATAGAATCCCAAAGGATAATCTCGTCTTCACAATGATCTACCACATCAGAGCAATTCATGTGATGGCTTTCCAACTCCTATGATCAGAGGAGTAGAGTTCACGTTTCAGGTTCGAGTCTTTTCGCTAGAACTGGAAAAGTGAGAAAGTATCAGTTTTGTTTCTTGTTCCGCAGATGTTTCTTTTTGCTCAGTATTTCCCAGTCAGGTTTTCAACATCTGTGGCATTTCACTTTTAGAATTTTGACAAAGCATTGGTCACCTATTCACCACCCAAAACATTGAAGACAAAAGCAATCTGGATCAAAAAGAGAATGCTTAAAGAACTCCCCAGACATTCATTCCTCTGCTTGTGTCCACCATCCACAAGATGCACTACAACTATTTACCAACTCATTACCTACAGCACTTCTTATATCCACAACCTTTACTACTTTGAAGGCCAGGAGGAGCTCAGAGGCTGATAATACAGTATTTTAATGATTTAACCAGGTCTGCAAAGATAAGTAAAGCCACAGATGGGCCTACATCTTGCGGCTCCTTCGTCTCATCACCTGCTACTATTTACCTTTCTGTTGCACCAGCCACAATCCCTCAGCTGCCCCTTGCTCCATTTGTCATTGACACTCTTCATCTCAACTCCGATGTCACCTCAGACAGCTCCCTTGGATAGATCCCAAAAATGGCAGTGTCAGCCCATTCCTCAAATGCATGCCAGTGCATCCACCCTTTTGTCATTCCTTCTGAATGCATTACACCTATCGATCAGTCGTTCATGGGTCTGTCGCATCTTACCACAGAAGACGAGAACACCAAATACTTCAGAGAGGGACAAAGGGCAGAGTTAACCATCGGTGCTTGTGGAGCTCATCATGACAAAAAAAAAAAGAGACCATTGTAAATCAGTCCCATCTGTATTGCTCCGAGCTCAGAGATGCCAAAGTTATATCGCAGCGTGCTTTCATTATTTCTCCTATCGCTCCAGTGAATTTGGAGGATCTTGCGAAGACACAATTGATCCAGTGCCTGCAGTAGATGTTCCCAGAACCCAATAGAAGGCATCACTTCTGCCTTGTAGAGAGTTTTGTGCCAGGTGCTAATTCTTCACATACTCTTTCTTCCTGAATCGGTTTAAATGCACTGACGCTAATGGTGAATTTCACCACACTGTAATGTTAGTGCAAGCCTGACTCCTGGGAACCTCTGACCCAGAAATGGCCAAAGTGGAGAAGGAAAATTCAGGAAGATATTCAAAACCATACATCAGAGCAGATGGAAGCTGGTGAAAGTGGCAAAAGAATGCACTGCCTCATTAATTATCCACTAACTTGTTCCACGTGTAGAAGAGTCTGCAGTTCCCACAGTGGTCTCACTGGCCATTTTAGGACCCACAAAACTGAAGTGAAAGTCTTCGGACTTGAGGAACTGCTAATAATGAAACAGCACTGTAGGGCTGTGAAAGAATAACCTCCCAGGCCAAAATTGTTGGTTTTTTTCAATGTGAAACAGAATTTCTTTTCCAGCCCGGATTATGCCTTCCTTGGATAACTGTACAATGTCAAAATCCATAAAGAACACCCTCACCCCTCCAATGCATCTGTGAACTGAAGAAATTGTGTCACTTACATCTGCGTCAACCAGCCATTCTCAACAGGGGCCTTACGCACACCACCCCCCCCAACCTCACCCCACGGGGGCCACAGCGCATTGAAGTAAAAGTCTTTTTGCTTTTCACCTCGCGTAACATAAATAGTTTTCATGTTTTTTTTAAAATGTAGTTGGAAGAAACCAAAACTCGACTGCTACACAGGGAAGGGGACCCACAAACTTTGAGCATGGTCCTGGGGGTGGGGTCATAGTGAAAAGAAAGGTTGGCAAGTGTTAACCCAGCAGTAAAATGATCATTTGGAATTGATATTGAAGTCAGACGCAACCTGAGTCCCATGACACTACAATTCTGTTCCTGTGCGCACCTTAATATTGGGAATCATTTTACTCATATTTACATCACAAAAGAATAATATACAGTAATGATTAAAATGTACCAACTTTGATCTTTTGCACTTTGTGCCTATATTTTGAAACCTACTTTGTGACCTGTGCCACCAGCCATTTTTTAATCTGAGTAATTAATGGCTGTTCCTCAGTGTAGCTCATATTTGGAATAGTTCATGAGAATAATAACACCAGAGCCTCCTTCTTCACCCACAGTCATCACTGTAAAGGTAGAACAGGTAGGGGGATGCAACAATAGCCCTTTCTTCACTGGCATCCCAGTTAATTGGCTGTGCAGTGTCCCGGGATAGGAAGCCTTTGCGTGGTTTCCACTGGGCCACCTTTAGACAGAACACTGACTGCTTTTCCACTGAACACAACTCATCCCCGGGGATTGGAGTGTCTTCTTTCAACTGGAAATGGGTGACTTTCTTCTGTCCTTTCTCCCACGTTTAATCAACACGCTGACGCCGGGGATATGGGGTTGAAGCCGTCAGTCCCTGGCGTGAAATGACTTCATTCGACGCCGGCATGCTGACTGTTTTCTTCTTCCACTGGACCCTGTCCCAGTTAATTCCTCATTCATTCCTGCGACAAGGTGCCAGTGGAAAAGGAGCTAATGCTATCAGGTTTTTCAGGAATGTTTTAGATGTAATTACAGAAATAAAATAGTTGGAAATGGTAGAACAGGCAGCAACAGGGTTAACATTTCATCATAGTCTGAAATTGAAGCATTACGGTTATGTAGACAAATGAAGTACCAGTTAGCCACAAAACATGACCATTTGAATAACAATTAGATGCATGATCAGTTGAGAAGTTTTTCCAGTGGAGATATTCTCCAAGTGATTCTATTCAGTCCCTTGCTTTTACTGTTATAGTTGCTACTGTATCCTGCAATAACACATGTAACCAGACGGGTTGAGCTCAGTGAGCAGACTAGTTTATTGCAAGCTGCTGGGCTGCACTTATACTCCCAGCCCGGACCTGGCTGAGAACCACGCTGGAGGGTGCTAACATCATCCAGACGTCACGCGATCCCCAAGCGTGGGTTTCTGAGCCCAGAGTTCGAAGGAAGGGAAACCACCGACAGTACCATTTTGGCCAGCTGCCCAATCACGTGGCTAACAAGTGGGGCCGGTTCGCCTGCCTTGTGGTGAGCCGCCACAATACCATCATTATTATTGATAGTTATTTGGTATTTGAATTAAACTAAAAATTACACTTCCATTCAAGATTCTAGGAAATGAATTTCTATACATAGCAAGACCTGGGAAACATTGAAATTCAGGCTAAGGTTTGTCTTCAACAGGTGGAAGCCGATTCCAGCTATTGAAACCTGTGCTGCTCAATTACAACCCTGCCGATGAGGAGGAAACTGGAGTATCTGGGGAAAACCCATGCAGGTCGCAGCGAGATTGTACAAACTCTTCACAGGCAGTGCCAGATTCAAACCCTGTAGTCTTGTTTCTTCTTTGGCTTGGCTTCGCGGACGAAGATTTATGGAGGGGTATGTCCACGTCAGCTGCAGGTTCGTTTGTGGCTGACAAGTCCGATGCGGGACAGGCAGACACGGTTGCAGCGATTGCAAGGGAATATTGCTTGGTTGGGGTTGGATGTTGGGTTTTTCCTCCTTTGTCTTTTGTCAGTGAGGTGGGCTCTGCGGTCTTCTTCAAAGGAGGTTGCTGCCCGCCGAACTGTGAGGCGCCAAGATGCACGGTTTGAGGCAATATCAGCCCACTGGCGGTGGTCAATGTGGCAGGCACCAAGAGATTTCTTTAGGCAGTCCTTGTACCTCTTCCTTGGTGCACCTCTGTCACGGTGGCCAGTGGCGAGCTTGCCATATAACACAATCTTGGGAAGGCGATGGTCCTCCATTCTGGAGACGTGACCTACCCAGCGCAGTTGGATCTTCAGCAGCGTGGATTCGATGCTGTCGGCCTCTGCCATCTCGAGTACTTTGATGTTGGAGATGAAGTCGCTCCAATGAATGTTGAGGATGGAGCGGAGACAATGCTGGTGGAAGCGTTCTAGGAGCCGTAGGTGATGCTGGTAGAGGACCCATGATTCGGAGCTGAACAGGAGTGTGGGTATGACAACGGCTCTGTATACGCTAATCTTTGTGAGGTTTTTCAATGGGTTATTTTTCCAGACTCTTGTGTTGTCTTCCAAAGGCGTTATTTGCCTTGGCGAGTCTGTTGTCTATCTCGTTGTCGATCCTTGCATCCGATGAAATGGTGCAGCCAAGATAGGTAAACTGGTTGACCGTTTTGAGTTTGTGTGCCCGATGGAGATGTGGGGGGGCTGGTAGTCATGGTGGGGAGCTGGCTGATGGAGGACCTCAGTTTTTTTCAGGCTGACTTCCAGGCCAAACATTTTGGCAGTTTCTGCAAAACAGGGCGTCAAGCGCTGAAGAGATGGCTCTGAATGGGCAACTAAAGCGGCATCGTCTGCAAAGAGTAGTTCACGGACAAGTTGTTCTTGTGTCTTGGTGTGAGCTTGCAGGCGCCTCAGATTGAAGAGGCTGCCATCCGTGCGGTACCAGATGTAAACAGCATCTACATTGTTGAGGTCTTTCATGGCTTGTTTCAGCATCACGCTGAAGAAGATTGAAGAGGGTTGGTGCGAAAACACAGCCTTGCTTCACACCATTGTTAATGGAGAAGGGTTCAGAGAGCTCATTGCTGTATCTGACTCGACCTTGTTGGTTTTCGTGCAGTTGGATAACCATGTTGAGGAACTTTGGGGGCATCCGAGGCACTCTAGTATTTGCCAAAGCCCTTTCCTGCTCACGGTGTTGAAGGCTTTGGTGAGGTCAACAAAGGTGATGTAGAGTCCTTTGTTTAGTTCTCTGCACTTTTCTTGGAGCTGTCTGAGGGCAAAAAACCACGTCCAGTAGTTCCTCTGCGCGAAAGCCGCACTGTGATTCACAGGCAGTGCCAGATTCAAACCTGTAGTCTTTCTTTGGCTTGGCTTCGCGGACGAAGATTTATGGAGGGGGTAAAAAAGTCCACGTCAGCTGCAGGCTCGTTTGTGGCTGACCAGTCCGATGCGGGACAGGCAGACACAATTGCAGCGGTTGCAAGGGAAAATTGGTTGGTTGGGGTTGGGTGTTGGGTTTTTCCTCCTTTGCCTTTTGTCAGTGAGGTGGGCTCTGCGGTCTTCTTCAAAGGAGGCTGCTGCCCGCCAAACTGTGAGGCGCCAAGATGCACGGTTTGAGGCGTTATCAGCCCACTGGCGGTGGTCAATGTGGCAGGCACCAAGAGATTTCTTTAGGCAGTCCTTGTACCTTTTCTTTGGTGCACCTCTGTCACGGTGGCCAGTGGAGAGCTCGCCATATAATACGATCTTGGGAAGGCGATGGTCCTCCATTCTGGAGACGTGACCCATCCAGCGCAGCTGGATCTTCAGCAGCGTGGACTCGATGCTGTCGACCTCTGCCATCTCGAGTACCTCGACGTTAGGGGTGTGAGCGCTCCAATGGATGTTGAGGATGGAGCGGAGACAACGCTGGTGGAAGCGTTCTAGGAGCCGTAGGTGGTGCCGGTAGAGGACCCATGATTCGGAGCCGAACAGGAGTGTGGGTATGACAACGGCTCTGTATACGCTTATCTTTGTGAGGTTTTTCAGTTGGTTGTTTTTCCAGACTCTTTTGTGTAGTCTTCCAAAGGCGCTATTTGCCTTGGCGAGTCTGTTGTCTATCTCATTGTCGATCCGTGCATCTGATGAAATGGTGCAGCCGAGATAGGTAAACTGGTTGACCGTTTTGAGTTTTGTGTGCCCGATGGAGATGTGGGGGGGCTGGTAGTCATTGGTGGGGAGCTGGCTGATGGAGGACCTCAGTTTTCTTCAGGCTGACTTCCCAGGCCAAACATTTTGGCAGTTTCCGCAAAGCAGGACGTCAAGCGCTGAAAGAGCTGGCTCTGAATGGGCAACTAAAGCGGCATCATCTGCAAAGCGTAGTTCACGGACAAGTTTCTCTTGTGTCCTGGTGTGAGCTTGCAGGCGCCTCAGATTGAAGAGACTGCCATCCGTGCGGTACCGGATGTAAACAGCGTCTTCATTGTTGGGGTCTTTCATGGCTTGGTTCAGCATCATGCTGAAGAAGATTGAAAAGAGGGTTGGTGCGAGAACACAGCCTTGCTTCACGCCATTGTTAATGGAGAAGGGTTCAGAGAGCTCATTGCTGTATCTGACCCGACCTTGTTGGTTTTCGTGCAGTTGGATAATCATGTTGAGGAACTTTGGGGGACATCCGATGCGCTCTAGTATTTGCCAAAGCCCTTTCCTGCTCACGGTGTCGAAGGCTTTGGTGAGGTCAACAAAGGTGATGTAGAGTCCTTTGTTTTGTTCTCTGCACTTTTCTTGGAGCTGTCTGAGGGCAAAGACCATGTCAGTGGTTCCTCTGTTTGCGCGAAAGCCGCACTGTGATTCTGGGAGAATATTCTCGGCGACACTAGGTATTATTCTATTTAGTAGAATCCTAGCGAAGATTTTGCCTGCAATGGAAAGCAACGTGATTCCCCTGTAGTTTGAGCAGTCTGATTTCTCGCCTTTGTTTTGTACAGGGTGATGATGGTGGCATCACGAAGATCCTGAGGCAGTTTACCTTGGTCCCAACAAAGCTTGAAAAAACTCATGCAGTTTGGCATGCAGAGTTTTGCCGCCAGCCTTCCAGACTTCTGGGGGGATTCCATCCATACCTGCTGCTTTGCCACTTTTCAGTTGTTCGATTGCCTTATATGTCTCATCCAGGGTGGGAACCTCATCCAGCTCTAGCCTTAGAGGCTGTTGAGGGAGCTGGAGCAGGGCGGAATCTTGGACTGAGCGGTTGGTACTGAAAAGAGATTGGAAGTGTTCTGACCATCGGTTGAGGATGGAGATCTTGTCGCTGAGGAGGACTTTGCCGTCTGAGCTGCGCAGCAGGCTTTGGACTTGGGGTGAGGGGCCGTACACAGCCTTTAGAGCCTCGTAGAAACCCCTGAAGTCGCCAATGTCCTACCCTGTAGTAGCATTATGCTAACTGCGCCACCCAAAGTTATTGTTGACAACAAGGCATGGATTCGAGCCATCGACCTCGGGGTTACGAGCCCAGAATGTTTCTGATTTCACCAGTAGCACAGAGATTGTCTGACAGAGGGCACAATAAAGAGATACAGCAATAATAACAGGCCCTTCAGGCCCACAAGCCTCCACCACTCAAATACACCCATGTGACCAATTCACCTTCCAACCCTGGACATCTTTGGAATGTGGGAGGAAACATTGCAACAGTGTGGGGCTAACCGGGATGCTAATAGTTTCTGCTTTTTCATTGGTATGTTGCCAACATTTCTTCTCACATGATGGCCTTTTTGGCATGGCAACAACAATAAAAAAAATGTGCAGCTGCTGGAGTCAAGTGCAATACACAAAAGTGCTGGAGAAAACTCAGTAGATCAAGCAGCATTCATGGGAAGTGAGAGGCAGTCAACGTTTTGGACTTGAGCCCTTCTTATGGGGGGTCTTGAAAATCAGGGCAGAACGTGGAAGGCAAGGGAGCCTTTATGTACATAATCCTCACCCTCAATCTTCTCTTCCTGTAATACTATTCACCTGAATGGAACACTCCCGCCCTACTGATGTCCAGTCAAAGAAACTCGGTGCCTGTTTGTACCCACTGGAGATTCTAACAAGTCTATAACTGCCTCTCCATCCAGTGTTGCCCACCACTTCCATAGTCGCAAGACCAATATTTCCTTTGCACCTTCCCGTCTCGTGCTCAGACCCTCACTTCGCATCTACTGCACCAAACTGTGAACTCTTCCGAATCACCTTGCCGATGCTCAGTATAATCAGTAACTGACACTGTGATTTTTCTGCCCATTGCACAATGTGCAGACTTGTACAAAGGAGGTGTGTAATAGTCCCTGAAGCTGCTCATAAAACAGTGTTTTAAACCAGGGAGCAGCTATTCTTTGAAGGGCTGTCAGCCTCAAATCACTGTTTACCATCCATACTTAGTCAGCTGCACAAGTGCAGTTCAAATCCTGGAGAGGCCCATATTTTCTGCTCATAACCAGGGGTGCAGTGCTCATTTTTTAGGTGCCTGAAGTTCACCAAAAAATAAAGGCGTCAAGAAGGTCCTGCAAGACCTGGCCTTGGTGGCTGCCATGTTGTATTTGGCATTGTAATTGAGAGGGAACTGTAGGGCAAGGAAGGAGGATCACCAGTCATGGAAGAAACAGGTTCCTTGTATGTCCAGAATAGCACTCAGCAAGGGGGGTGCCACCCGGAGAGATGAGGTTCCAGACCGGTGCTCATAACCTTGAGACACAATCGTAGATCAGTCTGGGTTTCAAATACATCATGATGGTGGTTCAAGGCTCTCCATAAATTCCAGTTGAGGCCTACCAGATTTATAAGCACCACTAGCTCCTTTCCTCCCCTCCTGTAGACTATTCAAGATGGCTCCAATTCTGCTCTATAACACCACTTGAAAATCCACTCCAGCCGTTTTGTCTTCACAAAGTAACAAACTGCTTGCAATGTATCGTGATGACTTCAATGAAACTCCTGAGACTCAAAGGCTTAGATTTCCAGCTTACGGGAAGCAAATCCTTTTTTGTTTAAAAGTGGGAAGTTGAAACATATGCCCAGGTAACACAAACCAGATTCTCCTCAAAAAGAAGCAAACACACATTTCAGATCATAACCTGCTTCATATCACAATATTCCAGAACCACCCACATAAATTCCAGTACATCTGATGTAATATTAACTTTCTATCCCTTTCTCAACTTAAAAGTCACAGAGAGCCATTGCTATGAATAAATACGCTAAACTCTGCTGAACAGGACAAATTTCCATTGGTTGGATAACTAGGGTAGTGTGTGATTATTGATGGTCACTTTAAAAGGTATTGCAATTCCACAGA